>NC_044550.1:46733900-47938275 GCF_007565055.1 Rhinopithecus roxellana
AGGGAACTGGGCAGGTGGGGATAACTGAGAAACAGTGCATAAAAGAATATTGTTTAAGTTGGCACCAGAGTTGGGGAGTTTTAAGAGGTTTCAAAGCCTGGCTGTCAATACCCACAAGTTATGGAGGCAAGGGAAACAGGCCCTTGAAAAGAAGGTAATGTGGATTGATTAAGAAGGGGACAGACTTACTCTCCAATGTAAGAGTTACCCAAAGCAACTGTGATGGGCCAGGAAGTTTCCAAGGCAATCGAGCAGTGTCAGTCTTCAGCCCTAAGCCAAGAAGATCTGGGAAGGAGTCAGTCAGAGAGCCTTGGGCCAGAGTTCCAGGGGCTTTGAGAGTGTGGCTGCTGGATGAGCTGGACAGTCCAATTTCCAGTGGGGTCCCACACAGATGGGACATGGCTTAGGAGGAATCCCGGGCTGCAGGCATTCCTTGGCCCAGTGGTCAGATTTCTGGCACTTGAAGCAAGATCCTGGGGGAGGAGGTCCTGAAGGAATGCCTGGCCACTGTGGCTTAGGCGTTTTGAAGTTCTTGTGTGCTGGAGATGTGGCTGGGGTTTCTCTCACAGTGGAGGCAGGTAATTGCAACTCTTCTCTATTATTGTACACCTTGAAGGCAAGGTTTATTAAGTCCTGTAGTGGGGTTTGAGGGCCAGAATCTAATTTTTGGAGCTTTATTTAATGTCAGGAGCAGATTGAGTAATAAAATTGAGAATAAGATGGCCTTCTGGCCTTTCTGGATCTAGGGCGGTAAAGTGTCTAAGGGTTGTTGCCAAACAAGTCATGGACTTGGCTGGGTTTTTATATTTGATGAAAAAGAGCCTAAATGCTAACTGATTTGGGAAAGTTCTGATAGAGAAAAAGAAGCATTAACCTTGACTATGCCTTTAGCTCCAGCCACCTCTTTAAGAGGAAATTGTTGGGCAGGTTGGGGAGGGCTAGTCGCAGGATGAAACTGTAAGCCAGACTGGGTGTGAGGAGGGGAGATGATAGAAGTAGTATAGGGTGGGAAGCAGAGGCTGAGGAAGAATTGAAACCTGGCTCAGCTTGGTGAGGAGTAGCCTGGGGAGGAGGGGAGAGTTCAGATGGGCCCATAGAAAAGGATTCAAAGGACTCAGAGCTTGGGGTGGAGGCTGAAGGAGCAGACCAGAGAGAAAGAAGAAAGATTTGGGATGAATTGCATTGGGAGCAGAGATTAGGAAGGGATCAATGTGTAAAAGACTGCCTGGATGTCAGGCATCTCAGACCATTTGCCAATTTTACGACAAGAATTATCTAGATCTTGTAGGATGGAGAAATTGAAAGTGCTGTTTTCTGGCTATTGGAACCATTGTCGAGTTTGTATTGGGGTTAAGCAGTATTGCAGAAGAAAATAAGGCATTTAGGTTTTAGGTCCGGTGTGAGTTGAAGAGGTTTTAAGTTCTTGAGAACACAGGCTAAGGGAGAAGAAGGAGGAATGGAGGGTGGAAGGTGGCCCATAGTGAAGGAGGCAAGCCCAGAGAAAAGAGGGTAGAGACATGGAGAGAAGGGGTGGGGGGATACTTGCCCCCCCCGCCGGGGAAGTGGTGCTTGCCACCAAAGTGAAGGATCAAGACAAGCATCCCCGTGGTGATCATACACCTCTGAAATGTGGGTGAATAATAATCAGGCAGGCGTCCCTGCAGTGATTAAACACCAAGGGAAGACTGTCTCCCCAGTTCACGAGCAGGCCGGAGTTTTGGGTTCGTGGATAAAATGTGTCTCCTCTGTCTCTACCAAAAAGGGAAAGGAACTGAAATTAAGAGAAGGGAGAGATTGAAGGGTGGCACCAAAATTGAAAGGAGAAAGAAGTTGAGGGATAGTGAGAGGGGTTGGAGAAGAGAGTAAAAAGAGGCCACTTACCTAATTTAAAATTGGTGAGATGTTCCTTGGGCTGGTTGGTCTGAGGACCCAAGGTCGTAGGTAGACCTTTCTCACTGAGCAAAGAGTAGGAGGACAGGGGACTGATCTCCCAAGAGAGGTCCCCCAATCCGAGTCATGGCACCAAATGTCATGCATGTCCATGTGAAGAGACCACCAAACAGGCTTTGTGTGAGCAATAAAGTTTTTTAATCACCTGGGTGCAGGCAGACTAAGTCCGAAAACAGTCAGCAAGGAAGATGGTGTGGGGCTGTTTTACAGGATTTGCGTAGGTAATGAAAATTACAGTCTCAAAAGGGGTTGTTCTCTTGCAGGCAGGGGTTGGGGTCACAAGGTGCTCAGTGGGGGAGTCTGAGCGGCAGGGATGATGAGGGAGGATCAGGTAACATGTTAGGGGGGAGGAACAAAAATATAATGGTGGAATGTCATCAGTTAAGGCAGGAACCAGCCATTTTCACTTCTTTTGTGACTCTTCACTTGCTTCAGGCTGTCTGAATGTATACCTGCAGGTCATGGGTGATATGACGGCTTAACTTGGGCTCAGAGGCCTGACATGTAGATAAGGGAGGACTACTGTAAATATACAGTTAAATATATAGAATGTCCTCATTATTTGTGGTAGTTATGGTCTATAAAGTTGTGAACCCCAAAAATTGGAGATAGGTCTCAGTTAATTTAGAAGATTTATTTTGCCATGGTTGAGAATGCATGCCCGTGACACAACCTCAGGAAGTCCTGACGACATGTGCCCAAAGTGGTTGGGGCACAGCTTGGTTGTATATATTTAAGGGAGAAATGAGACATTAACCAATATATGTAAGAAGTACATTGGTTCCATACAGAAAGGCAGAGACAACTCAAAGCAAGCCCTCACCCACCTGCTCTGCCCCCTATCCCTGCCCTAGGGGTCTTCCACATCACAGGTAGGTGAGAGAGAAATGGTTGCATTTTTTGAGTTTCTGATAAACCTTTCCAAAAAAGGCAATCAGAACACACATCTATCTCTGTGAACAGAGGGATGACCTTGAAGAGAATGGGAGGCAAATGCGCCCTGAGCAGTTCTCAGCTTGAATTTTCCTTTTAGCTTAGTGATTTTGGTGGCCCAAGGTATTTTCCTTTCACAGAGTTGTTGTGAATACTGAATTAGTGAATGGTGAATCATTGTTCTTAAAGGAAATATAGGGCAAGGATCCTGTGAGATCTTTTTGTCAATTGATCAATTGTCACCTTTTTGTCAATTGATCAATATATAACCTGGTTTTATGTGTGTTTCTGTGAAGATTCCTTAATATACTTGTTAATTTATTTACATTCAACTCACAACCAGCAGCACTGTAACTCATGCCTGAACAAAGCTTATCAACTGCATCTATGCTCCACCTATCCTCTGGAAACTGCCTTTCCAAAAATTTTATCAGTGAGAAAATTCTGGCAGTAGAAGAGATCTGATTGAACCAACCTTCCTCTTGCCTTTAGCTGCCCTTGATTATTCTTGGGCTTGGGCCAAGCTAACTCTGGGTGACATTTAGTTTATAGTTTAAATGATAATAGCCCTCTAGCCTGGTCACATGACCCTTGAGCAGTAAGGAATTATAGAAACTATGCCTACATTTTAGCAGGGTTCAAGTCCCTCCCACAATCCTATTCTTGTGGCCTTTCATTAGACTTACAAAGGTGATTTTGAGTCCCTGTGAAAGGAGGGAATTAGTTTTAGGGAGGGACTGTAATGGGTTGGCTCTGCGTCCCCACCCAAATCTCATGTCAAATTATAATTCCCAACATAGCAGGAGGGACCTGTTGGGAGGTGATTGGATCATGGGGTCAAATTTCCCCTTTGCTTTTCTTGTGATAGTGAGTGGGTTCTCATGAGATCTGCTGGTGTAAAAGTGTGTGGCACTTCCCCCTTTGCTCTCTCTTCTGTCACCATGTGAAGATGTGCTTGCTTCCCCTTTGCCTTCTGCCATGATTGTAAGTTTCCTGAGGCCTCTTCAGCCATGCCTCCTGTATAATCTGTGAAATTGTGAGTCAATTAAAAACTATTTTATTTATAAACTATGAAGTCTCCAGTAAGTAGTTCTTTATAGCAATGTGAGAATGGATTAATACAGAGACTATTACCATCTCTACTTTCAAGTTAAACTATAAACTAAGTTCCTCTTAATGTTAGCTTGGCTTATTCCCAGGAAAAACCAAGGACAGCTTGGAGGTCAGCAGCAAGATGGAGTCAACTACCTCAGATTTCTCTTACTGTCATAATTTTGCAAAGGCGGTTTCAATGGGATTTGAAAAGAAAACAAAAATAATAAAAATCTCAGCAAAGAAATTCTGATTGACCTGATTTGGGTTTCATGCCCAATCTTTCAGCCATTTACAGAGACAGGAGAGTTAGCATAGTCCTGGGTAATGTGCCCACCTCTAACCAGGAGTAAACAGAAGAAATGAAGGTAGGGAACATAATATAGGCATAGTCATTAGAGGTAATTAGGCTATCTGCATGTCTATCTCTCTTTGTGTCCATTACCAGCTCCTAATTTTTGTAAATAGTAAAATAGTTTATTAGAAATATATTATTTTATACAGGCCAGGCACAGTGGCTCATACCTGTAATCCCAGCACTTTGGGAGGCTGAGGCAAGTGGATCGCCTGAGGTCAGGAGTTTGAGATGACCAGCCTGGCCAACATGGTGAAACCCCATCTCTACTAAAAGTACAAAAATGAGCCAGGTGTGGTGGCATGCACCTGTAATCCCACCTACTTGGGAGGTTGAGGCAGAAGAATTTCTTGAACCTGGGAGGCAGAGGTTGCAGTGAGCAGAGATTGCACCACTGCACTCCAGCCTGGGTGACAGAGCAAGGCTCTGTCTCAAAAAAAAAAAAAAAAAGAAAAGAAAAAGAAAATATTATTTTAAACAGAATTATATAGTTGTAGGTTTAATTTTATACTACAGTGTTGTAAATGTATGTAGTTGCAGGGAGGAAAAAGCTTTTCCTCTACTCTCTCAGAGTTAGTGTCTGCAGGCCTGTGAATTAAATTGACAAAAGGCAGATTAACAGGGGGAAAAAAGGTTTATTGTATGCAGGTGGGAGTCAACAAAAGAAGTAACTGGCTGACTAAATGATTAAAGCCAGAGGCTTATATATGTAATTCAATAGAGGAAAAGAAGGAGAAAAGATTTCTATGGAAGAATAGATAAGTACATTTAGGAAAGACAAACAGTAGATAAAGTTTGTGATGTTGTTTGTTTATACTACTATGCATGGTCTTAGTCCTTTTCAGGTTCATAAAACTTCCCCACAACCCCAGAGGGAAATTATGGTAGGTATACTCTTGGTCTCTCTCCTGGGAGTAGAAATTTCCCCCAAAAGAGAATTTATGGCAGTCTCAGGTTGTCGGGTGTTTGTGTCGTGTGATGTAAGGGAGCTCCAAGAGGCTCTTTCTGCATCTGTTGAATCATTAAAGTCTTCAGTTTAAGATAATTTTATACCAACCTGGTGACCCAGGAGGTCCTCACAAAGTCAGTACAGCTAATAGTATTTGAAGGATTGATTTATTCCTGAGCCATAGGGATACATTTTCATTCTGAGTCCAGGTTTATCTCATGGGTGGTGGTTCTTAGAGTTTTGTTTTGTTTTCTAAGAAAATTTCAAAAAAAAATTGTAATTTTTGTAAAACAGAGATACTAGGGTTTCTAGGCAGATCCAACACTAGTCCCTTTTCATTTCAGCATTACTACAGTTACTTAGCATCCCTAGTCCCTTTCAGATTTTCCTGAAACTTAGAGCTCCCCAGATGTTTGATGATTTAAATGTATCCTGAGGTTTGCCCTCTCATGGAAGTCCCCATAAACACAAATGATGACATATTTATCCAAGTTTATGACTCTCTTCTGATGACATGATTTTACAAGCTTCAGATGCCTCTGCAAGTCTGCCAAATATCACAAGGCAATCCACTAGCGAGAATAAGTTCCATAAATTTAATTCAATTATAAATAAGTTCCTGTGCTTTCTTGAGAAAATTAATGTGGTGGTGTGTAACACAGAGTGAAGGCCGCCGAAGTCAGACTGTGTCGGCATACAGCATACCAGCAACTTCCTGGGTGTGTGAGTTACTTTATTCCTTAATGCATCAGTTCCATCTTATGTGAAACAAGGATAATAACTGTACCTTCTTAGTGTTGCTGTGATGATTCAACAGAATAATTCCTGTGAACCTCCAAGGACAGGACCTGCAACTTAGAAAGCATTTAATGAGTATTAACTAGGGGGAATTAGAAGCAATCATAGTTTGCATTTTTTAGAATTCAACAAGTCAAATCTCTACTGATGTGAACAGGCAGGTTACTATAGTCCTTCAAAAGTTTTCTGTAACTCAAGCATTTGAATCGCTACATTCTGATTCAGGTATGCCTAGATATCACTGTAGGGGCCAAAGGAACAACTTCCCATTTGCTTTCTAAAGGTTTGATGAGAAATTGGCTCACAAAAGGCAGATTAATTGGAGAAAAATCATACACATTTTATTAGCATACACATGGGGAACATTACTGAGTGATTACCCAACCCCCACAATGGAATGCAGCAGCTTAAATGCCATCTTGAGGTTACAAAAAGAATGATGGCTTGGACTGTGGCAAAACAGATTATGGGAGGGAGAAAAGAGGAGGTTTGCCTAGCAAAGGTGGTCTCATTATGTAGTTGAAACTTCACAGGTAGCAGTCCCGTTAGAGAATAGATGGCAAATGTTTCTTTCAGACCTTTAAAGGTGTTTCAGACTGTCAGTTAATCTTTCCCAGATCTAGGCAAGGGAAGGCCTGGCATCATCAATGCAGATTTTCTACAGATGCAAATTTCCCCCACAAGATATAACTTTGCAGGGCTACTTCTGTATGCTAGCTCTTTGACAGCCATCTCAAAATATGTCAAAGAAATATATTTTGGGGGATAAAATATTTTGATATCCTTTAGTTCCCACTTTGAAACTTTTAAAAGTTTCACATATCAAAAGCCAAGCTGATTGCTTTGGAGAGATTTTGGTTAGAGGTTGTTAGATATAGAAAAAAAAAAAAGTGGAAAAAACAATTCAGATAAGCAGAAAAGAGCAGTTAAATATAGAATTCCATATCTTCTTTAGTCAGTCTCTTAGTTCTGAGGATAATCAGCTCAATTAAGCAGCTGTGTCCCATTCCAGGAGGCGACATAACAGATGGGCTAGGCCTCTACATATGATGCAGGAAAACAGGTCTTTAATAAGAGGCATTCCTATGGATACAGAAGAAAAATTAAGGTTAATGTCTGGAGTAGTCTATAGAATCATTTTTCTGTAGTCTCTGGAGCATCTTTGGATTGCAGTGGCAATCTGACAGATTACATTTTTAAAAGCCTTGAGGGTGGAAAGCCAAGCCAAGGATTTGGCACCCTACTGTCTTCAATACCTATACAAATTGGATGAATTTCTCTTTTCTTGAGGTCTCAAAATAACATGAGGTGCATGGGCCTGTCAGAGAGTTACATTCTCACCATAGCTCAGAAACCTTGTAAAGGAACTGCATAGAAAAAGTACCAGGCCAGTCTTCCCAAGGGATGTCTTAGCAGCTCAATAAAGTCAATGTGAATTCCTTAAAGCAGTCTGTTCATGTCTGAAAATGTGCCATTCCAGTCAAAGCCTTGGTAAAATAACCAGTGCCTCTAACTCTGTCCTTTTATTAAAGAAAAAAAATTGTCATTGAACTTATGTAAATAATTATATTGCCATAAATTAAGAATACTCACAAATAGTTTCCAAATTCTGGAGAAATTAGGTTGAGAGAAAGCTAAATGATTCACATGTGCTCACAAAGGTATATTTAACAAAATTGTTATAAGTTATAAGTAGCTCAAGGGAGAAAAAAAAAGGTATTTTGACCATGGAAAACAAAAGAAAAAGAATCAGCCATGTTTCAAACCAAGAAAAGTCACAAAACTTATTTCAGTCCTCTAATAATTTACTCCCATGTAATTAATTCTTGTTCCATTTGATGTTGGGTTAGCAATCTTCATGAATGTATCATCTTTTTAGAGTCCTAGATGTTTTTTACCTAGACCAATGGTATGACCTCCAAAGTTATGAGAAATCTGTATCCAATAATAAGTGTCAGTTTCCTTTCCATAAATTTCCTTGAAGAAGAAGAAAATTTTGGACTATAACCAATTACAAATTGCTTTTTGAGAAGAAACAAAGTAAAACAATAATTTAACATAATAATTATAATTATTACCAATAATATATACTAAAACATATCAGAATTTTAGTAACAAAATATAATTTTGGAATATATATCAATAACACATTTATATAAATATAACTCAAAGAAAGTTAAACACCATTTCTTATTTGACAATGCTTCCCATTTGATTTTAACTTACCAAATAAGCCTAATGTGTCTCTCTTGCATTTCTAGAGACCCTAATATCCAAAATGTTAGTTTGAGATAAAAATGACAGAATTTAGAATCTGAAATTTTGTTTTTGGGAAGAATGTCAAATATTAAAGTTTTAAAACACTTGGTCAAAATAGGATTGCAGGTCCCTACAATTATCATTTTGGATAAATTATCATTTTGGATAAATTATCATTTTGGATGAATTATTTAATTATCTTTTAATTATCCAAAATGATAATTAAAAGATTTCAAAAAGTGGACCAGGCATGGTGGCTCACACCATAATCCCAGTGCTTTGAGAGGCCAAAGTGGGCAGATAATTTGAGGTCAGGAGTTTAAGACCAGCTTGGCCAACATGGTGAAACCCCATCTATACTAAAAATACAAAAATTAGCCAGCTGTGGTGTCAGGCACCTGTAATCCCAGCTACTCAGGAGGCTGAGACAGGAGAATCACTTGAACCCTGGAGGGAGAGGTTGCAGTAAGCTGAGATCAAGCCACTGCACTCCAGCCTGCAAGACTCCATCTCAAAACAAAATTTCAAAAGCAAAAATCTTTACTCTTTCATAGTGAAGAGACTCGGTTTCCCCAACAATCATAAGACCTAATAAGGACACCACAAGCCAAACTTAACCTATTTTTCCTCTCTCTTTCTTTTGCAGTTTACTTAAGAGGTAAACAAACCTTTTTACTATCTCTTATTATTTAAAAAAAATCTCATTCTCTAGAAAACCAAAGTCTACTTTACATCAGTATATTATTAATGCTAAAGTTAATTTTAATAAAACCTTATGAACAAATTCATCCATCTCAGTCAGTTTTGACCACAAATTATGATTTCCACAAACCTTTTATAAATGATTCCAAATTTTCCATTCTCTCTTTTCCTTGACTTTCTATGTTCATTCAGTATTATCAATGTTCTTATTCTTAAAATTTAAAACAGCTTTCAAAAACCTCTAAACTAGGAAAAATTACTTTTCCTTTAACAAAAAACATATTCTCATGGCTTTTTATAAACTTTTTTTTTACCAAAAATGCATTTTACTTTTCTTATATACTTCAGCATATAGAATTGCTTTTCTTATATCTAGTAGTTTTAATTACATGTTAATTATAATGTTAACTCTTAGTAACCCTAATTTTCAGTGAAAAACCTAGGAAAAAAAACAATTTTAATTATGTACCAGATGCACAACCATGAAGACAATTCCTGGAGGATCTAACCCCTCCCAGCATGGCCAAGAGTCATAGCTAGGCCAGGGGGACAGGGCCCAGGTATTGTCCCAGGACTCACCATGGTCATTTGCCTAGGCTTCAGAATCTAAAGGCTCAACTCCAAAGACATAAGCTTACAAACTATCAAAAAAAGCAAGTATCAAAAATATCACAGAAGTAACAGGTTTTTTGTTTTGTTTTGTTTTATTTTGCTTTTTTGAGACAGAGTCTCACACTGTCACCCAGGCCGGAGTGCAGAGGCACAATCTCAGTTCACTGCCTCTGCCTCCCAGGTTCAAGCTATACTCCTGCCTCAGCCTCCTCAGTAGCTGGGATGACAGGCATGTGCCAACTCGCCTGGATAATTTTTGTATTTTTGATAGAGATGGGGTTTCACCATGTTGGTCAGGCTGGTCTTCAACTCCTCACCTCATAATTTGCCCACCTCAGCCTCCCAAAGAAGTAACAGTTTTATGACCTTAAAACATACAGTAGAGACAGTATAAATCTGTCTGACCAATAGACCCAGCAAAAAAGTCTAAATTAAATTATGAAGACATTTTTATTTTATTTTATTAAAATTGTGTAACTATCTTTACCAAAGATTAACAAAATCACATGAACTTGTCAAGCATTAGGGCTTATTTACTTAATTCATGAGTACTCATTTACTTAAAGACATATAGACAATATATAAACATAGACATAGGCACAAAAATAAAGATAGACACGAAGACTTTATATCTTTGACTTAAAATTTTTATCCATAAATTTCTAAAACTACCTAGTTTTAAAGGACAGTTGGATTAAAACTGTGCCTTTGTACATGAAAAAGTTTAAAGTTTATCTCACATGGTCTAAGCCCCTACTGGGTTTTAGAGGAAACAGGGTAACAAATTTACATCTCAAAGCACATACAAAGAGAATTAAATCTTTTTTAAGAAGGAGTTTGAGAGTGTTATAGGAATATTAGAAATCGATGCCAAGGTGACACAGAAGCATGGGAACTTACCATAGGATTTTATAATGAGACCAATTTCATTGATTTTCACTCAATTTAATTCTCTGATTGGGAATCAAACCCAGGCTGCACTTGTAAAAGCACAGGACTACAAAGTGAAGCCACCTTTATTGTGAACCCTGCAGGGATCAGAGCAGGAAGTTTGAGCTTATAAAGGATTTTAACTTTGTTTTAGGACAGAATTTTGCTCTTTAAATTTGTCAGGAGAATTTCTAAGGCTAGTCATGACACTATTATGTCTCTTTCCTTTAATTTGAGCTTCCTTTAACTTTTAAAAATAAGATATCTCTAATTTTTTTTTCTTTTTGATTAGGAGTTGGCCAGGCAGATTGCCTTGGAAACTTCCTGGCCCATCACAGTTGCTTTGGGTAACTCTTACATTGGAGAGTAAGTCTGTCCCCTTCTTAATCAATCCACATTACCTTCTTTTCAAGGGCCTGTTTCCCTTGCCTCCATAACTTGTGGGTATTGACAGCCAGGCTTTGAAACCTCTTAAAACTCCCCAACTCTGGTGCCAACTTAAACAATATTCTTTTATGCACTGTTTCTCAGTTATCCCCACCTGCCCAGTTCCCTTAGTAGGTCTAGGCATTTTAACTAAATTATCTGCTTCCCTGACTATGCCTAGGCTACAACCACACCTCATTGCTGCCTGTTTCCCCAGTTTGAAGCCTCCTTCACATTGTCCCCTTGTATCTTTCCACCTTAATCCACAAATATAGGACACCTCTACTCTCTCCTTGGTGACCAATCATGCACCCCTTACCATCCCATTAAAACCTAATAACCCTTACCCCACTCAATGCCAAAATCCCATCCCACAGCACGCTTTAAAAGGATTAAAGCCTGTTATCACTCGCCTGTTACAGCATGGCCTTTTAAAGCCTATAAACTCTCCTTACAATTCCCCCATATTACCTGTCCAAAAACTGGACAAGTCTTACAGGTTAGTTCAGGATCTGCCCCTTATCAACCAAATTGTCTTGCCTATCCACCCCAGGGTGCCAAACTCATATACTCTCCTATCCTCAATATCTCCCTCCACAACCCCTCCACAACCCATTATTCTGTTCTGGATCTCAAACATGCTTTCTTTACTATTCCTTTGCACCTTTCATCCCAGCCTCTCTTCACTTTCACTTAGACTGACCCTGACACCCATCAGTCTCAGCAACTTACCTGGGCTGTACTGCTGCAAGGTTTCATGGACAGCCCCCATTACTTCAGTAAAGCCCTTTCTCATGATTTATTTTCTTTCCATCCATCTGCTTCTCACCTTATTAAATATTTTGACAACCTTCTACTTTACAACCACTCCTACAAATCTTCCCAACAGAACACCCTCCTGCTCCTCTAACATCTATTCTCAAAAGGATATCACATATCCCCCTCCAAAGCCCAAATTTCTTCCTCATCCATTACCTATCTTAGCATATTTCTCCATAAAAACAGACGTTCTGTCTCTGCTGATCTTCTGCTGATCTTCCCTGGCTAATCTCCCAAACCCCAATGCCTTCTACAAAGCAACAACTCCTTTACTTCCTGGGCATGGTTAGATACTTTTGCCTTTGGATACCTAGTTTTAACATCCTGACTAAATTATTATATAAACTCACAAAAGGAAACCTAGCTGATCCCATAGATCCTAAATCCTTTCCCCACTCCTCTTTCCATTCCTTAAAAACAGCCCTAAAATCTGCTCCCACACTAGCTGTCCCTGACACATCCTAACCTTTTTCATTACACACAGCCGAAGTACAGGGCTGTGTGGTCAGAATTCTTACACAAGCGCCGGGACTGCACCTGTAGCCTTTCTGTCTAAACAACTTAACCTTACTGTTTTAGCCTAGCCCTCATGTCTGCGTGCAGCAGCTGCTGCTGCTTCAATACTTTCAGAGTCCCTAAAAATCACTAACTGTGCTCAACTCACTCTCTACAGTTCTCATAACTTCCAAAATCTGTTTTCTTCCTCATACCTGATGTATATACTTGCTGCCCCCTGGTTCCTTTGGCTATACTCACTCTTTGTTGAGTTTCCCACAATTACCATTGTTCCTGGCCTGGACTTCAATCCGGCCTCCCATATTATTCCTGATACCACACCTGACCCCCATGACTGTATCTCTCTGATCCACTTGACATTCACTCCATTTTCCATATTTCTTTCTTTCTTCTTCCTCGCCGTGATCATACTTGGCTTATTGATGGCAGTTCCACCAGGCCTGATCACCACTCACCAGCAAAGGCAGGCTATGCTATAGTATCTTCCACATCTATCATTGAGGCTACCACTCTACCCCCCTCCACTATCCCTCAGCAAGCCAAACTCATTGCCTTCACTCGGGCCCTCACTCTTGCAAAGGGACTATGTGTCAATATTTATGCTGATTCTAAACATGCCTTCCATATCCTGCACCATCATGCTGTTATATGAGCTGAAAGAGGTTTCCTCGCTATGCAAGGGTCCTCCATCATTAATGTCTCTTTAATAAAAACTCTTCTCAAGGCTGCTTTACTTCCAAAAGAAGCAGGAGTCATTCACTGCAATGGCCATCAAAAAGCATCAGATCCCATCACTCAGGGCAATGCTTATTATGATAAGGTAGCTAAAGAAGCAGTAGCATCCCAACTTCTATCCCTCATGGCCAGTTTTTCTCCTTCTTATCAGTCACTTCCACCTACTCTCCCACTGAAACTTCCACCTATCAATCTTCCCACACAAGGCAAATGGTGCTTAGACCAAGGAAAATATCTCCTTCCAGCCTTACAGGCCTGTTCTATTCTGTTGTCATTCCATAACCTCTTCTGTGTAAGTTAAAAGCCACTATCCCGCCTCTTAAAACCTCTCATTTCCTTTCCATCGTAAAAATCCATCCTCAAAAATATCACTTCTCAGTGTTCCATCTGCTATTCTACTACTCCTCAGGGATTTCTCAGGCTCCTTCCCTTCCCTACACGTCAAGCTCAAGAATTTGCCCTTGCTCAGGATTGGCAAATTGACTTTACTCTCATGCCCTGAATCAGGAAACTAAAATACTTCTTGGTCTGGGTACACACTTTCACTGGATGGGTAGAGGCCTTTCCCACAGGGTCTGAGAAGGCCACCACAGTCATTTCTTCCCTTCTGTCAGACATAATTCCTCGGTTTGGACTTCCCACCTCTATACAGTCCCATAATGGACCGACCTTTACTAGTCAAATCACCCAAGCAGTTTCTCAGGCTCTTGGTGTTCAGTGGAACTTTATAACCCTTACCATCCTCAATCTTCAGGAAAGGTAAAATGGAGTAATGGTCTTTTAAAAACACACCTTACCAAGCTCAGCCACCAACTTAAAAAGGACTGGACAGCACTTTTACCTCTTGCCCTTCTCATAATTAGAGCCTGTCCTTGGGATGCTACAGGGTACAGCCCATTTGAGCTCCTGTATGGATACTCCTTTTTATAAGGCCCCAGACTCATTCAAGACACCAGACCAACTTGGACTGCACCCCAAAAACTTGTCATCCCTACTGTCTTCTGTGTAGTCATACTCCTATTCACCATTCCAAACTACTTGTAAATGCCCTGCCTTTGTTTACACTGCCAGTTTACACTTTTCCTCCAAACCATCATAGCTGATATCTCCTTGTTTTACCTCAAACTGCCACCCTTAAGTCTCTCTTGAAGTGGATAGAAGATCTTCAGTGGCAAGGTACACTCCCATACTTTCACTCTGATGAAGTCCTATTCTTTACTTTTATATTCAGTCTTTTTCTCGTTCCCGTTCTTATGGCACCCTCTACCTCTTGCCAGCTATCTCCACCACACTATCAATCTCACTCACTCTCTCCTAGCCATTTCTAATCCTTCTTTAACAAACAATTGCTGGCTTTGCACTTCTCTTTCCTCCAAAACTGCCGAAGCCTTGACTTACTCACTGCTGAAAAAAGAGTGTTGTTTTTACCTAAATCAATCTGGCCTGGTGTATGACAACATAAAAAAACTCAAGGATAGAGCCCAAAAACTCACCAATCAAGCAAGCAATTATGCTGAACCTCCCTTGGGCACTCTCTAATTGGATGTCCTGGATCCTCCCAATTCTTCAACCTTTAATACCTGTTTTTCTCCTTCTCTTATTTGGACCTTGTGTCTTCCATTTAGTTTCTCAATTCATACAAAACCGTATTCAGGCCATTACCAATCATCCTATATGACAAATGCTCCTTCTAACAACCCCCCAATATCACCCCTTACCACAAAATCTTCCTTCAGCTTAATCTCTCCTACTCTAGGTTCCCATGCTGACCCTAATCCCGCTCAAAGCAGCCCTGAGAAACATCACCCATTATCTCTCCATACCACCCCCCAAAATTTTCACTGCCCCAACACTTCAACACTATTTTATGTTATTTTTCTTATTAATATAAGAAGACAGGAATGTCAGGCCTCTGAGCCCAAGCTAAACCATCATATCCCCTGTAACCTGCATGTATACATCCAGATGGCCTGAAGCAAGTGAAGAATCAAAAAAGAAGTGAAAATGGCTGGTTCCTGCCTTAACTGATGACATTCCACCATTGTGATTTGTTCCTGCCCAACCTTAACTGATAGATTAACCTTGTGAAATTCCTTCTCCTGGCTTAGAAGCTCCCCGATTGAGCACCTTGTGATCCCCACCCCCACAAGAGAACAACCCCTTTTGACTGTAATCCGTAATTTTCCACTACCTACCCAAATCCTATTAAAGAGCCCCACCCCTATCTTCCTTGCTGACTCCCTTTTTTCGGACTCACCCCACCTGCACCCAGGTGATTAAAAAGCTTTGGTGCTCACAGAAAGCCTGTTTGGTGGTCTCTTCACACGGACGTGCATGACACTATGGTTTTGCTTTCTGAGGTTTCAGTTATTTGCAGTTGATCGTGTTCCAAAAAAATTAATTACTCAGAAATAAACAATTTGTAAGTTTTAAATTGTACTCCATTCTGAGTAGCATGATGAAATCTTATGCTGTCTGGGTCTGTCCCATTGGGTATGTGAATGATTTCTTTGTCCCGTGTATCCACGCTGTTTAAGGCGTGGTATCTGCCTGTGAGTCACTTGGCAGCCCTCTCATTTAACAGTTGGACAGTCACAATATCTCTGCATTAAGGGAACCTTTCTTTTCCTTAAGAATGGTCCCAAAGCACAAGAGTAGTGATGTTGGCAATTCAGAGATGCCAAAGAGCAGCTGGAAAGTATTTCCATTAGGTGAAAAGGTAAATTTTTTTACTTAATACGAAAAATATTATGTGCTGACATTACTAAGATCTATGGTAAAAATGAATCTTGTAGCTGTGAAATTGTGAAAAAGGAAGATGAAATTTATGCTAGTTTTGCTGTTGTTATGCCCAGACCGTTTATTCCCCGAAGAAGACCACCAGAGTCCAGAGTCAAAGCCAAGCGGCAAGGATCTTTAATGCAAGTTCGAACTTGGTCCCTCCGTTCTACAACATACAAGAGGGCCCGGAACAATGTGTGCGCTTGCTTTTTATAGCTCGAGGTAAACAGGACTTGTCAGGTTACAGAGGAACAAGGCATTTCTCTAGGCTACAGCATTACAATTGGTTTACATTTTAAATTATACTTTTAGCAGCTTTCTTATTGGTTCCTGCGCTTTTACAAACGGTTGTAACCTTATCGGAGATTCTCCAGGTGTTGTTTTTCTTTGAGATATATAGAGGAATGTGTTTTTGTGTCGGGCCCAGGAAGTGGAGGCATTGCTCAAGGCTGTGATGTGTTTGTGTCGGGCCCAGGAAGTGGAGGCATATGGGGGGATGTGATGTGCTCAAGGCTGTGATGTGTTGAGGAATATGTGCTTTCACTGTCACACCTCATCCTGCAATGGGTGCAATGCATTATGGCTGCCATGCATGATATTATGAGATAAAACATAGCTCATGGGTGTCAGCTTTCCACCCTGTGCTCAGCTCTGCTAGGTATTCTAAGGATTTACAGAGGCCAAGAAATCTCATCCAGAACATAATATGTACACACAGAAAACACAGAGAAACAAGGACACACTAGCATTGAGAACTCAGTGGAATGTTACTGACAAGTGCAGTAGGAGTTTAGTAAAGAAGAAGAGGCCGCTATAGGCAGGTGGAGTCAGAAAAGGGGAATGACCTTGCGAGGTCGCTGGAATTTGGATCTGTGGAGAGAAGGAGAGGAGAGTTTCTAAAGAGAAGAGTGACAAGATCAGAAGCAGTTACCAAACCATGAACCTGGTTGGTTTAGAGGACAGTGAGGAGACCTTTCTGGTTGCACACACAGAGTGTGTATTTGGGAGAGGAGAGGAAAACAGGTTTCACTGGAGAGAGACCAAAATACAAAAATCCTGAAAGTTTGTCTATGAAGGGGTTATCCAAAGATGTTTCAGCTGCTGCAAGAAGTGAGAAAACTACTTCTCTAAGAGCCTTCTTGGGGCATAAATAGATTATATCAAGAGTTGCCAACCTAGCCTGCCTCCTGTTTTTGTATGGCCCATGAGTTAAGAATAATTTTTACATTGTTAAGTGGTTGACAAAAAAAATAAAGAAAGAAAAATACTATTTTGTGAGTGTGAAAATAATATGCAATTTAAATTTCAGATTCTATAAATAAAAGTTTTATTGGAACACAGCCACACTCATGTGTTTACTTACTGCTTATGGCAGCTTTTGTGCTACAGTGGCAGAGTTGTGATGGAACTGTATGGCCTAAAAAGCCTGAAATGTTTACTATCCGGTTTTTACAGAATCTGTTTAAGGACCCTTGATTTAAGGGAGAAACAGGAAGAAGACAGTAACTAGGACTAGGGTAAAGCACATGAGGTACATGCCTTGGGCACAGATTTTAAGAGGAAGGGGTAGCAAAAAAAAAAAAAAAAAAAAAAAAAAAAAAAAAAAAAAAAAAAACTGCCCTTGCATTAACCAAATAATATTTTAATGCAATATTTTTAAAAATAAAAATTAATGCAAAAATCTGTGATGAACAAAATATCAGAATTTAAACACAGGATGGATAACAGTGCTGCACTATGCTATATCAAAGCCCAAGGCAAAAGGAAAATTGGTAATTATTAAAATTTTTGGTGCCCCCTTAAATTTTGCACAAGAGGCAAGTGCCTTCACTCAGCCCACCCTAATCCTGGCCTGGTGAGCTTTCTGTAGGATGTTACAGTGATATTCGGGGTGGGGAAGATTATGATTAGGGAAAAACAGGCAGCAGAATGTGTAGAGATTTAGGAGTGAATCGTAGATCTTACATGTTATATCTCCACTTTTTTTATTTTTTTGTGACAGGGTCTCACTCTGGCTGGAGTGCAGTGGCACCATCTTGGCTCACTGCAGCCTGGACCTCTTGAGCTCAGGTGATCCTACAACCTCAACCTCCCAAGTAGCTGGGACTACAGGTGTGTGACACCATGCCAAGCTATTTTTTTTTTTTTTTTTGTATTTTTAGTGGAGACAAGGTTTTGCCATGTTGCCCAGGCTGGTCTTGAACGCCTGGATTCAAGCCATCTGCCTGCCTTGGTTTCCCAAAGTGCTGAGCCTCCACACCTGGCTGTATCTCCACCTTGAAGGAAAGAATTTCACTTGAAGGAAGCCAGAGTATTTTTATCTTGATATAGCCTGGACTAAATAAACAGCCTCAAAGTCTCTGACAGCCCCCCAGCACCCCCTGCCTCCCCATCACCCATCCTTGTCTCTTGCAAAGCACAGGATGAAGCTATTCTTTGAAGTTTCTTTCATTGACCTAAAAGGTAGACCTGCCAAAAAGGAACTTCACTAACAGAGAAGATTAAAACTCATATCACAGAGGAGGAGACTGAAAATTAATCACCACACCTAGAGCCTAGTCGAACTTTGTCTCAAGTCACTGTCTGTTCTCTAGTCCCGTTCCATTTCCAAAGAGCACTTCAGAAGATAATGTCTTCCTGCTGGATCCATTCATTCTTCCTAAAACTCATTTACTCCTACACACCCCCACATCCCCGTCTTCTATGAAGAAAAGTATATAAGCATCTGTACCCCATTGGATTATTGGGTAATCATTCTTCTGATTCCCCCATGCCAAAATAAAATTGCATGCCTTTTTCTTCTATTAATCTGCCCTGTATCAGTTCATTTTCAGTGATTCTTCAGAGGGTGAGGGAGAAACTTTCCCTCTTTGACGCTACATATTCATTTCACCTAAAGTGAAAGTCAAAGTCTATAAGGCTATACAATCCAGCCAGCAGCCCCTTAACTCTCCAACTCCATTCCTGAGGATTCTTCTCCTCACTTGCTTCCTGCTAACCACCCTGGACTCCTTAGCATCCTTTCACAATGCCAGGTGTGCTTCATCTCAAACCTTTACATTGGCAGCTCCCTTTGCTGAGAGTCTTGTCCCTGATATGCACATGTGATGGTTAATATTGTCAACTTGGTTGAATTGAAGAATGGAAAGTATTTTTTTTTCTTTGTGTGTCTGTGTGGGTGCTTATTTCTGGGTGTGTCTGTGAGGATGTTTCCAGAGGAGACTGAAATTTGAGTCAGTGCACTGGGAGAGGCCGACCCACCCTCAATCTGGGTGGATACCATCCAATCGGCTGCCAGTACAGCTAGAACAAAGCAGGAGGAAGAAGGCTGGGATAAGCTGGCTTGCTGAGTTTATTAGTTGATTATCACACTGCTAATAAAGACATACCCAAGACTGGGTGATTTACAAAGAAAAGAGGTTTAATTGACTTACCGTTTTGCCTGGCTGGGGAGGCCTCAGGAAACTTACAATCATGGTGGAAAGGGAAACAAGCACATCCTTCTTTACATGGTGCCAGGAGAGAGAATGAGAGTCAATTGAAGGGGAAGCCCCTTATAAAACCAACAGATCTAGTGAGAACTCACTCACTATCATGAGAACAGTATGGGGGATCCCCACGATCCAGTTACCACCACCTGGTCCTGCCCTTGACACATGGGGATTTTTACAATTCAAGATGAGATTTTGGGTGGGGACACAGCCAAACCATATCACTGAGTCTTCTGGCTTTTGTCTTTCTCCCATGCTGGATGCTTCCTGCCCTTGAACATCAGACTCCAAGTTCTTCAGCTTTTGGACTCTTGGACTTAGCTCAGTGGTTTGCCAGGGACTCTCAGGCCTTCAGCCACAGACTGAAGGCTGCACTGTCAGCTTCCCTACTTTTGAGATTTTGGGACTCAGACTGGCTTCCTTGCTCTTCAGCTTGCAGATGGCCTATTGTGGGACTTCACCTTGTGATTGTGTGAGTCTTTTCTCCTTAATAAACTCCCTTTCATGTATTCATCTATCCTATTAATTCTGTCCCTCTGGAGAGCCCTGACTAACACAACATACTGAAGCCTCACCTCCTTTGAGTCTGCACATGTGTCACCCTCTCAGGCAGGCCTCTTCTGGCCACACTAAGATTATATTAAGATTACACCCACCCCTTCACCAACACCCCTCTCTCTACTTTGTTTTTTCCATTGTTTCTATCAGCCTCTAAGTACTGTAGCATGTGCTGATTTAATGCCCCCACCTGACTGCACATCCCATGAATGCAGGAGTTCTGCTTTGCTACTGTGGATGCTCAGCAGAGTGCCAGTGTTCCATCAATACTTGAGGGCCAACTGATGAATAGAAACCAGTAGACCTTGTGGTGGCAAAGGGAATAGGAAGGATTTTTTTTTTTTTTTTTTTTTTTTGAGACGGAGTCTCACTGTGTCGCCCAGGCTGGAGTGCAGTGGCGCGATCTCGGCTCACTGCAAGGTCCGCCTCCTGGGTTCCCGCCATTCTCCCACCTCAGCCTCCGAGTAGCTGGGACTACAGGCGCCCGCCACCGCGCCCGGCTAGTTTTTTGTATTTTTAGTAGAGACGAGGTTTCACCGTGTTAGCCAGGATGGTCTCGATCTCCTGACCTCGTGATCCACCCGCCTCGGCCTCCCAAAGTGCTGGGATTACAGGCTTGAGCCACCGCGCCCGGCCGATTTTTTGTTTTAAATTTAATTTTAAGGTCTAAAGCATTACCTCTACTAACAGTGAGTGTCGCTTTGGGAGGCTGAGACGGGCGGATCACGAGGTCAGGAGATCGAGACCATCCTGGCTAACCCGGTGAAACCCCGTCTCTACTAAAAAAAAAAATACAAAAACTAGCCGGGCGAGGTGACGGCGCCTGTAGTCCCAGCTACTCGGGAGGCTGAGGCAGGAGAATGGCGTGAACCCGGGAGGCAGAGCTTGCAGTGAGCTGAGATCCGGCCACTGCACTCCAGCCTGGGCGACAGAGTGAGACTCCGTCTCAAAAAAAAAAAAAAAAAAAAAAAAAAAAAAAAAAAAAAAAAAAAAAAAAAAAAAAAAAACAGTGAGTGTCTTAGTCCATTTGTATTGCCATAAAGGAGTATGAGGTTGGGTAATTTATAGACAAAAGAGGTTTATTTGGCTTATGGTTCTGCAGGCTGTACGAGAAGCATGGCATTGGCACCTGCATCTGGTGAAGGTTTCAGGCTGCCCCCACTCATGGTGGAAGGGGAAGGGGAACCAGATTGCGCAGGGATCACATGGAAAGAGAGGAAGTGAGAGAGCGAGAGGGGAGATGCTAGGTTCTTTTTAACAACCAGCTTTCACAGGAACTAATAAACTGAGAACTCATACCCTGCACCCACCCTCCCAGGGAGGGCATTAATCTATTTATGAGGGATCTGCTCCCATGACCCAAACACCTCCCATTAGGCCCCACTTCCAACACTGGGGATCAGATTTTGTCATGAGATTTGAAGGGGACAAACATCCAAACTATAGCAGTGAGCAAATAAGCTTCTCCCTTAAACAAAAACACAGGGTACATAACGCTAAAACCTCCCAGCTGTACCTTCTGACCTGTTGATTGGGCTTCCCATACACTCATTTTTCCTGCCCCTTGGAATTTTTAACTTCCAGTAAAATTCTAAGTTAATTGCTTTTTCAAGGGTAACTTTAGTCAGAATAGCCAGCTTTACAGACACATTACAGAAAAAGAAAAACCAGTTACTTTTTTTTGTGTGTATGTGTGTGTGTTAGGCTATTTAAAAAAACATAGTGGTGGGTATTTTTTCCCATTGGCTTTTTTTCCTCCATTATCAAGCACGTTTTTCTGTTCAGGATTGAGGTCATCCATCTGCTATCTCATATCCTCTTGCTGGGTTCTGCCAAGTATTAGTCATAAGGCAGTCAGCTTGCTTGTGTACACTTGAACAGCTCTTTTTCACATTAAGCCTTCCAGTTTTCCCTGCTTATTTTAGCCAGCTGCTCAAAGTAGCAGCTGGTTGCCTGGCTATTCCTAGGCAGCTAAAAGCATCGTGAGTAGAACACAGACGAAGCAGGAAGGAATAATCTGAGCTTGATGTTAAGGTTTGTGTCTAAGACCTTCTGATCAGGGTCTGTTTCTTAACTGCAATCTGTCCAAAATGTTACTTCCCATCACTCCACATATTATAGCTATCTGATAATTATCAAAATCTGAATATCAAAGTCATTTTTGTATGGAGGGAATAATATATGTTCCTTTCCAATATGGCCTTAAATACTCCCCCAAATTCCTTAGCTGTTAATTTTTTTCTCCCGCCCTAAAATATGTGTATTTTTAATATTTACCCTGCCCATTTAATAGCAATAAGAGAAGTACATCAGTTACCCAAGTCAGAGATCAGCAAACTTCTTCTGTATGGGGCCAGACAGTCAAACTTTGTGGGCCATACATTCTCTAGTACAATTACTCAGCTCTGCTATGCTAGCATGAAAATATCCAGATAATACATAAATGAATGAGCATGGCTGTGTTCCAATGAAACTATTTATACTGCAGTATAATTTTGAAAAATCTATATTTAGTTTCTGCCCTGGTTCCCAGCATACAGCTCCTAAAATATGAGGCATCTCTGGAGTGGTAAGAGTATCTTTTGTATACTAATGAGATGACTGGTGGCCCCTAAATAGCTTCAGGATGGGGATTGGTCAGAAAAACTAGGGCATGATTAGAAAGTTGGAACTTTTAGCCACATCTCTTAATCTCGAGGGAGGAGAGAAAAGCTGAAGTTTGAGTTGATCACCGATGGTCAACTGTAGGACCTAGAGTTCAGTATCTGTGGGAGTCTTGGAAATAATCCCCTTCAATTACTATGATCATAATCAGTCATGTCTACGTAATGATCATAATTAGTCCATAAAAACCCAAAAGGACTGAGTTGGAAGAGTTTCTAGATAGCTGAACTCATGGAGGTGCCTGGAGGGTGGTATATCAGGAGAGGGCATAGAAGCTCTGTGCCCTTTTTCACATACCTTGCCCTATTCATCATTTCCATCTGGCTATTCATCTGCATCCTTTATACTATTTATTTATTTATTTTTGAGATGGAGTCTCACTCTGTCATGCAGGCCGGAGTGCAGTGGTGCAGTCTTGGCTTCCTGCAACCTCTGCCTCCCAGGTTCATATGTAGATACAGATACTAAAATCTAGGCCCTGCCTCAGCCTCCAGAGTAGCTGGAATTGAATTAAATTGAATTGAATTATAGGTGGCACGCACCACCACACCCATCTGGTTTTTGTATTTTTAGTAGAGACAGGGTTTCACTATGTTGTCCAGGCTGGTCTTGAACTCCTGACCACAAGTGATCCACCCACATCAACCTCGAAAGTGCTGGGATTACAGACGAGAGCCACCATGTCCAAACTGTACTATTCTTTATAATATTCTTTATAATAAACCATTGAATATAATGGAAGTGTTTCCCTGAAATCTGCTAGCCACTAGCAAATTAATCAAATCTGAAGAGGCGATCTAGGGAACCCTGATTTATGGCCAGTCAGAAACACAAATACCAACCTGGGCTCTGTTTGTTTTTTGTTTGTTTGTTTGTTTTTTGAGACAGAGTCTCTCTCTGTTGCCCAGGCTGGAGTCCAGTGGCATGATCTCGGCTCACTGCAAGCTCCGCCTCCCAGGTTCATGCCATTCTCCTGCCTCAGGCTCTTGAGTAGCTGGGACTACAGGTGCCCGCCACCACATCCGGCTAATTTTTGTATTTTTAGTAGAGACGGGGTTTCACCGTGTTAGCCAGGATGGTCTTGATCTCCTGACCTCGTGATCCGCCCACCTTAGCCTCCCAAAGTGCTGGAATTACAGGTGTGAGCCACCGCACCCGGCCTGTTTGTTTTTAGACAGTGTTTCACTCTTGTTGCCCAGGCTGGAGTGCAATGGCGTGATCTTGGCTCACTGCAACCTCTGCCTCCTGGGTTCAAGCGATTCTCCTGCCTCAGCCTCCCGAGTAAGTAGGATTACAGGTGCATGCCACCATTCCCAGCTAATTTTTTGTATTTTTAGTAGAGATGGGGTTTCACCATGTTAGCCAGGCTGGTCTCGAACTCCTGACATCGGGAGATCCACCTGCCTTGGCCTCCCAAAGTGCCGGGATTACAGGTGTGAGCCACCACACACGGCCCTACAACCTGGGGCTTTTAATTGGCATCTGGAGTGTGGGCAGTCTTGTGGGACTGGGCCCTTAACCTATAGGGTCTGATGCTGTCTTCAGGTGGATAGTATCAGAATTAAATTGAATTATAGGACACTCAGTTGGTATCCACTGGAGATCTGATTAGTATGTGGGGGAAAAACCTTTACACAGCTGGTCACAGAAGTGTGCTATGCTGAAAAACAGTTTGTGCTTTCAAATTTGAATTTCACATAATTTTCATGTGTTACAAAGTATTTTTTTATTGACTCTTTATAATCAGTGAAAAATATAAAAATCTGTTCTTAGTTCAGAGGCTATACAAAAATAAGAGTGGAGGAAAGCAGGCCTGATCTGGTTCAGGGGCCATACTTTCCCTACCTTTGGCCTAGGTTGGCAAACTGTAACCTTGAGGTTACAGTTGTTAGAACCTAATATCCAATGTGATGGTATTAAGAGATGGGGCCTTTGGGAAGTGATTAAAGCATGAGGCGTTCACCCTCACAAAGGGAATTAATGCCCTTATAAAAGACACCAAGGAGAATTTGTTTGCCCCTCTGGCAACATGAGGACACACAGAAGTCACCATCTGTGAATAATGGACCTTCACCAGACACCAAATCTGCTGGTGCCTTGATCTTGGACTTCCCAACCTCCAGAATTGTGAGCAATACATTTCTGTCATTTGTAAGTTGCCCAGTGTAAGGTATTTTGTTTTAGCAGCCTGAATGGACTAAGAGTGTAAGAATATATTATTTATGCATTCTGAAAGGAACAATAACACTATTTTTCCTTCAAAGAAAATGTTTAACTTTAATGTTCATTGAAGTGCTAATTCTAATATTAAAAAATTAAAAACAACCTAAATATCCAATAACAGAGAAGGCACTAAGTGCCTCTGTACATCAGAATACTAATTGGCCTTTAAGGTGATGTTGCCAGTGGTAGAGAATGCTGGTTTTTGAAGTGGGCAGACCTGAATATAAATCCAGACTCCCATTTACCCAGCTGAGGATCTTAAGCAGGCCCCTTCACATTCCCAGATTTTTCTCATATGTAAAATTGAAACAGTAATGTAACTTTGTTATCTTCATGCTTAACATACAGTACAGCCACTTTTAATATTATCTATTGCAATTGTTATTTGGGGGGATTATATGGGATTAAAAATTTTTATGCAATGAATATGTATTTTTTCATAATAACACAAAATGATTTTTTTATTATAATGAAAGAATTTCCCTCTGTAGAGAGAAATCATTTCTAAAAATTACAGTCACTATAGCATCTACAGCAAAGTACCTGTAGCAGTACAATGTAGGTTAGGCTTGGGAGAAAAAGGCTTGCTGGAGACACCAATGACAGGTGAAGTCCACATGTCTCTCTGGGGCATCCCAGGGAGAAGTACTGGACAGGCCTACCTATGACAGGCCTCCTCTATGAGAAAAGACAGAAGCGAGGCCAGATGGAATAGTCACTAGAGAAAAAAATGAGTTCTATTCTCTAGTAGGGAAAAGGCAAGACACACTGTAGCTTGGTCAATAAATAGGTATGGAATGAATGAATGAATATCAAGATTGTTCATTTATAATCTGATTGTTTGGACCATAGAGTGTGAATTAAGAAGAAAATTTCTTATTCTATATTTTTGAAGAGGAACCTGAATTTTGGAGAAATTGTATGGAAAAATATTAATAATCCGATTAAAGGGTTTATAAGGATGTGACTGGTGTGATCCATTTATTCATTCAATCAATAAGTTTTATTGATTTACCTACATTGTGCCAGCACTCATGATATGCCCAGTCACAAATCAAGATAAGTCTTGTTTTTAATTTGGATAACTTTGCCCTCTAATCCCAGGTGTATGATATTTGTGTTCACTATGTGGTTAGCAGTTTAAGAAGACAATTTAAATGGTCTTTGGAACTTATCTTACTGGATGAGAGGCTGAGTTAGGATAAGTAAAATATCACTAACTGTACTGAGGCAGTATGATGTAGTATATACCCAAGTGTGAGCTGTGGCATCAGACTTCCTGGGTATCAAAATCTGGTTCTACCACTCACTGCCATGTAATATTAAGCAAGTTTCTTCATCTCTTTAAATTTCCATGTTTTAACTGTAAAATAGGGATAATAGTAGCATTGACTTAAGAGGATTCTTTTTTCTAAGTAAAAATATTATACAAAGAATGCCTTGCATGGTGCTTAACAATAGCAAGCACCAATGACTAATAAATGTCAGCTATTGTTATTATTTTACCCTTGTGTAGCACTATAAAGAAGGAGACAATTGAAATGGAGCAAACTAGGGTGTGATGGTGCACAGCTACAGTCCCAACTACCTGGGAGGCTGAGGCAGGAGGATCCTTTGAGCCCAGCAGTTGAAGATTGCAGTGAACTATGATTGTGCCACCTCACTCCAGCCTGGGTGGCAGAGCAAGACCCCATCTCAAGAAAAAAAAAAAAAAAAAAAAAGGAGCAAACTGGAACTGGGCCCGAGAGGAAGATCAAAGTACCAAGACTACAGCTTGTTGACATCTCCTGCTCAAGACATAACTTCAATGACTAAACTTTCACAGAAGATTCTTCAAAGAGGATATTACTGTTTTGTATTCATAGATTTGGCCTTATCAAGTGGCATGATTTTGGAACCACATGACTACTAGCAAGTGGTCTTCTTAGGGATGACCCACATTTAGAAAAGGGGATAACCATCAACATCCTGGAGAACTTAATGGGGGGTAATTGTCAGGCAGAGCTTCTTTGAGAAACTTCCTTCCTTCCTTCCTTCCTTCCTTCCTTCCTTCCTTCCTTCCTTCCTTCCTTCCTTCCTTCCTTCCTTCCATCCTTTTATTCTCTCTCTCTTTCTTTCTTCCTTTTTTTTTTTTTGAGACACAGTCTCACTCTGTCACTCAGGCTTGAGTACGGTGGTGCAATCACGGCTCACTGCAACCTCTGCCTCCTAGGCTCAAACAATCCTCCCATCTCAACCTCCCACAGATCTAGGACCACAGATATGCGCTGCCACACCTGGCTAATTTTTTTGTTTGTTTTATTTTTTGTAGAGACAGGGTCTTGCCATGTTGTCCAAGTTGATCTTGTACCCCTGGGCTCAAGTGATTGTCTCACCTCAGCCTCCCAAAGTGCTGGGCTTACAGGTATGAGCCACCATGCACAACCCTTTCTTTCTTAGTCACACAAGTATTGCAGTCTGGCAGAGGGAAGAGGCAGCTGCAAACCATAGGCTAGAAAGCCTCATTGCCTCTGAACATTTCTCATGTACAATGAGATTAATTTCATTCGTTCAACTAATGTTTATTGAGTACTTTACTCTGTGTCAGGCAAGATGCTATGAGCTGAGAATATGATATTAAAAGGGAAAAACTGATTCTACCTTTCCTGCCCTGCCCTCGTGGACTTCAATTCCAATGGGGAGAAAGACATGGATCACATGATCACCTAAACAAATGTAAAATTATAACTGTGATAAGTGCTATTAAGGAAAAGTATGTGATGTTATGAAATAGTGTAATAGAGAAACTTGAGTTAAAGAGACTGTAGAAGACTTACTGGAGGAAGAAATGCTAGGAAATGATGAAAGGAAGCAGTGCTCAGAGTGAACAGCATGATGTGCAAAGGTCCTACAGTGGAAGGAAGTATGACATCTGCTAGAGTTTAGTTATTTTTTTTAATTTTAATTTAATTTTATTTTATTTTTAGAAAGAGTTTCACTCTGTCTCCCCAGGCTGGAGTGCAGTGGCTCAATCTTACTTCACTGCAACCTCCACCTCCCGGGTTCAAGCAATTCTCATGCCTCAGCCTCCTGAGTAGCTGGGATTACAGGTGTGCACCAACACGCCCAGCTAATTTTTGTATTTTTAGTAGAGATGGAGTTTCACCATGTTGGCTAGGCTGGTCTCGAACTCCTGATCTTAAGTGATGCGTCCACCTCAGCCTCCCAGAGTGCAGGGATTACAGGCATGAGCCACCTCACTTCACCCAGTTTGGACGTTTGACCAAGATCTGAATCTCATGTTGAAATTTGATCCCCAATGTTGGAGGTGGACAGACTGAGAAGTGTGTGGGTCACAGGAGCGGATCCCTCATGAACAGCTTAGTGCCGTCCTCACAGTAATGAGTGAATTCTTACTCTATGAGTTCCTGAGACAGCTGGTTGTTAAAAAGAGCCAGGCATCACCGCTACTCTCTCTCGCCAGTGATGTCTACACTGGCTCCCCTTCTCCTGTGTCACGAGTGGAAGGAGGCTGTGGCCCTCACCAGAAGCAGATACGGGCACCAAGCTTCTTGCACAGCCTGCAGAACTGCGAGCCAAATAAACGTCTTTGCCTTGTAAATTACCCAGTCCTAGGCATTTATTCATAGCAATGTAAACAGAGTAAGATAACATGTTTGAGAGAAAATGTCAGAGTGACCAAAGACAGTTAAGATGTCCTAATAAGAGCTAATATTTATTGAGCAAACATTTATTGAGCTAATATTTATTGTACCTACTAAGTTAATCCTAAGCACTTGACGTTGATCCTCATGACAATTCTAATTGGGAAATACTATTGTTACCCCTGTTTTACAGATAAAGAAACTGAGGCATACAGGAGTGAAGTAACTTATGCAAGGTTATCCAGTTAGTAAGAGGTAGAGCTGAAATTAGGATTAGTTGGAAGAAGTAGGAAAGGACCAAAATGTGCAGTGGTTCACAGACCAGGTTAAAAGATTTTTATGATAAAAGAAATAAGAAGTCACTGAAGTGTGCATTTTATTTCAAAATGGTCACTCCATTTGCATTTCAAAAAGGTCACTCCAGCCGTAGCATGGATAACTAGTTGAAAGGTTGGGGAGAGTGCATACTGAGAAACCAGTTAGGAGATGACTACTGTTGTCTGGGCAAGAACTGACAGAAGCAGGGCTAGAGAGTTGGCCCTGGGTTGGACATGGTGGCTTACACCTGTAATCCCAGCACTTTGGGAGGCCTAGGCAGGCGGATCACTTGAGGTCAGGAGTTCGAGACCAGCCTGGTCAACATGGTGAAACCCCATCTCTACTAAAAATACAAAAATTACCTGGGCATGGTGGCACACACCTGTTGTCCCAGCTACTCGGGAGGCTGAGGCATGAGAATCGCTTGAACCTGGAAAGCAGAGGTTGCGGTGAACTGAGATCACACCACTGCACACTCCAGCCTGGGTGACAGAGTAAGACTCTGTCTCCAAAAAAAAAAAAGGGTCGGCCCTGGAGAAGGGCAGAGTGGTTGTGTCTGAGATAAAGTGGATGAGGAGAGACGAGGGCATGAGGAAGAGGATGAGGGCATGATAGGGAGCAAGTCCTGAGGATGATCCTTGGGCTTCTGGCTGGTGTCACTGTGTGAACAGTAGGCAGTGGTGTCATTTTCTCATGCAGAGAACACAGGAAGGAAGAGGAGCACACCTGGGTGTAAGGAGGAACATCATGAATTGGAGGTACTTTGAGACATTTCCACTGGAGATGTCAGAAACCAATTGCCTTTGTGGAGCTAGGGCTCATGGGTCTGTACTAGAGATTTAAACTGGGGAGTCATCTACAATGAGTAGTACAGTAATTAGAGAGAGGGAAGCTGAAGAGATTGCTTAAGGAAAGTGAGGAGTGAGGAGAAGATTGCCCAATATCTGGGAGAAAGCCCAAGCTTTCCTTGGCCTTGATTCAGTCTTTCACCTCTTTTTTCTATCTTACTGATCCCCACCCCCCACTCCGGGAGATCCAAGTGGAAGTCACAAGGATAAACATGAAGAAAATAATATAATGGATTGAGGCTGGGCATGGTGGCTCATGCTTGTAATCCCAGCACTTTGGGAGGCCAAAGTGGGCAGATTACCTGAGGTCAGGAGTTCAAGACCAGCCTGGCCAACATGGTGAAATCCCATCTCTACTAAAAATACAAAAATTAGCCAGGTGTGGTGGCACATGTCTATAATTCCAGCTACTCAGAAGGCTGAGGCAGGAGAATGGCTTGAACCTGGGAGATGGAGGTTGCAGCGATCTGAGATCGCGCCATTGCACTCCAGCCTGGGTGAAAAGAGTGAAACTCTGTCTCAATAAATAAATAAATAAATAAATAAATAAATAAATAAATAAATAAATAAAATATAATGGACTGAGTTAACCCTTGGGACACCTTCACTTCTTTTTCTTTTTTTTTTTACTTTAAAAATTTTTTTATTGACAAAAGTTATACATATTTATGGTATACAATTTTTTTCTATAGGTTTTTGGGGAACAGGTTGTGTTTGGTTACATGGATAAGTTCTTCAGTGGTGGTTTCCGAGATTTTGGTGCACCCATCACCTGAGCAGTATATACTGTACCCAGTGTGTAGTCTTTTATCCCTTACCCACCTCCCACCCTTTCCCTCCAAGTCCCCAAAGTCCATTGTATTATTCTCATGCCTTTGCAGCCTCACAGCTTAGCTCTCCATCTTTCTCTTTTCAAAAAGTTTGAAGCATTCCTTGTAAAAGGAAATCATTATCTTAGAAGTAGTAGTATGCTGGCTGGGCATGGTGGCTCACACCTGTGATCCCAGCAGTTTGGGAGGCCAAGGCAGGTGGATCACTTGAGCCCAGGCCAGCCTTGGCAACAAGGCAAACTCCTGTCTTAAGAAAGAGAGAGAGAGGGCCGGGCGCGGTGGCTCAAGCCTGTAATCCCAGCACTTTGGGAGGCCGAGACGGGCGGATCACGAGGTCAGGAGATCGAGACCATCCTGGCTAACACGGTGAAACCCCGTCTCTACTAAAAATACAAAAAAACTAGCCGGGCGAAGTGGCGGGCGCCTGTGGTCCCAGCTACTCGGGAGGCTGAGGCAGGAGAATGGCGTAAACCCGGGAGGCGGAGCTTGCAGTGAGCTGAGATCTGGCCACTGCACTCCAGCCCCGGCGACAGAGTGAGACTCTGCCTCAAAAAAAAAAAAAAAAAAAAAAAAAAGAAAGAGAGAGAGAGAGAGAGAGAAAGAGAGAGAGAGAGAAAGAGAGAGAGAGAAAGAAAGAAGGAAAAAAGAAAGAAAGAAAGAAAGAAAGAAAGAAAGAAAGAAAGAAAGAAAGAAAGAAAGAAGGAAGAAGGAAGGAAGGAAGGAAGGAAGGAAGGAAGGAAGGAAGGAAGGAAGGAAGGAAAGAAGGGGGGAGGGAGGGGGGAGGGGGGGGAGGGAGGGAGGGAGGGAGGGGAGGGGAGGGAGGGAGGGAGGGAAGGAGGGAGGGAAGGGAGGAAGAAAGTAAGGAAGGAAGGAAGGAAATTCTATTATGCCTTAATCTTGTGAGCATCTTCTTAATTCTACTCAAAAAACTTTCTTCCTATAAAATGACAAATGTAAACCAAAAATAAAATTCTGAGCCCCCCCTCCCACCCCCCACCGCCTGCGGCTACAGTCATCTGTATGACGCCAGGGCACTTTAAAATCTAACCTGAAAGACTGGTTCAGGCCATGATGTGAAGTGGGATCAGACATGCCTCATTACACTTCTCCAGTATTAACTTCAACAGAGACCTTAAGTCTGAAAAGAAACATTTGGAGGGAGGGGGTAGAATCAAGGGAACAAAAAAGAAGAGAAACATTGACTCTCTATTCTCTACCTGGCAGTTTCATCCGCATGATTAAACTTTGGTCTTCATAACTTCTTATCGCAAGACAGACATTTCTATCCATTGATAACTCTTCCACCCAATTACCAATTAGAAAAACTTTAAATCTACCTATAACCTGGAAGCCCCCTGCCTTGCTTCACATTGTCTTGCCTTTCTGGATTGGATCAATGTATATCCTAAATGTATTTGAGTTACAGTTTTATGTGTCCATAATCAATATGGCAATACCAATGCTAAAACTAGTGGATGAGATCAAATTAAAGCTGTATGACTATCTCCTGGAAATTTTATAGAAATTAGACAGAAACAAGTTACTTCCAAGGTCCTTGCAGACTTGTGTACTTTCATCCTATACTTGCTGAAAGTCAAGTAAAAGTAATATCTTGGCAAAGGTACTAAAGAAAGACATGGGTTTTCCTTGTTTTTGGTAAAGTAGATTTTCAAAAACTCATTACCAAACTGAAAAATCTCTATATGTAAAAACATTCATCACGGCAAAGAGAAAAATGCTGGAAGAAACTTCACTTCTAATAGTAGGGAAATACTTAAGAAAATGATCATATGTTCATTCGAAGCATTATTTTGCAGGATTAAACAATTACAAATGAAAGGAATTGTGAAACCATATGGAAAATGATTTAATATAATGTTAGGGAGGGCGGAGCAAGATGGCCGAATAGGAACAGCTCCAGTCTCCAACTCCTAGCGTGAGCGACACAGAAGACCGGTGATTTCTGCATTTTCAACTGAGGTACTGGGGTCATCTCACTAGGGAGTGCCGGACAATCGGTGCTGGTCAGCTGCTGCAGCCTGACCAGCGAGAGCTGAAGCAGGGCGAGGCATCGCCTCACCTGGAAGCGCAAGGGGGAAGGGGATCCGTTTTCCTAGCCAGGGGAACTGAGACACACAACACCTGGAAAATCGGGTAACTCCCACCCCAATACTGCACTGTAAGCATACAGGCACACCAGGAGAATATATCCCACACCTGGCCGGGAGGGTCCCACGCCCACGAAGCCTCCCTCACTGCTAACACAGCAGTCTGCCACGATCTATCCGCAAGGCAGCAGCGAGGCTGGGGGAGGGGCGCCCGCCATTGCTGAGGCTTAAGTAGGTAAACAAAGCCGCTGGGAAGCTCGAGCTGGGTGGAGCTCACAGCAGCTCAAGGAATCCTGCCTGTCTCTGTAGTCTCCACCTCTGGGGACAGCGCACAGCTGAAGACCAACAGGGGAAGTAGCCGGAGCCGGTGCAGACGCGAACGACTCTGTCTGACAGCTTTGGGGAGAGCCGTGGATCTCCCAACGTGGAGGTTGAGATCTGAGAACGGACAGACTGCCTGCTCAGGTGTGTCCCTGACCCCTGAGTAGCCTAGCTGGGAGAAATCCCCCACTAGGGGCAGTCTGACACCCCACACCTCACAGGGTGGAGTACACCCCTGAGAGGAAACTTCCAAAGGAAGAATCAGACAGGTACACTCGCTGTTCAGCAATATTCTATCTTCGGCTACCTCTGCTGCTGATACCCAGGCAAACAGGATCTGGAGTGGACCTCAAGCAATCTCCAACACACCAACAGACAGTCCTTCTGACTGTCAGAAGGAAAACTATCAAACAGGAAGGACACCTATACCAAAACCCCATCAGTACGTCACCACCATCAAAGACCAGAGACAGATAAAACCACAAAGATGGGGAAGAAGCAGGGCAGAAAAGCTGGAAATTCAAAAAATAAGAGCGCATCTCCCCCTGCAAAGGAGCGCAGCCCATCGCCAGCAACGGATCAAAGCTGGTCAGAGAATGACTTGGACAAGAGGAGAGAAGAAGGCTTCAGTCCATCAAACTTATCAGAGCTAAAGGAGGAATTACGTACCCAGCGCAAAGAAACTAAAAATCTTGAAAAAAGAGTGGAAGAATTGACAGCTAGACTAATTAATGCAGAGAAGATCATAAACGAAATGACAGAGATGAAAACCATGACACGAGAAATACGTGACAAATGCACAAGCTTCAGTAACCGACTCGATCAACTGGAAGAAAGAGTATCAGCGATTGAAGATCAAATGAATGAAATGAAGCGAGAAGAGAAACCAAAAGAAAAAAGAAGAAAAAGAAATGAGCAAAGCCTGCAAGAAGTATGGGATTACATAAAAAGACCAAATCTACGTCTGATTGGGGTGCCTGAAAGTGAGGGGGAAAATGGAACCAAGTTGGAAAACACTCTTCAGGATATCATCCAGGAGAACTTCCCCAACCTAGTAGGGCAGGCCAACATTCAAATTCAGGAAATACAGAGAACGCCACAAAGATACTCCTTGAGAAGAGCAACTCCAAGACATATAATTGCCAGATTCACCAAAGTTGAAATGAAGGAAAAAATCTTAAGGGCAGCCAGAGAGAAAGGTCGGGTTACCCACAAAGGGAAGCCCATCAGACTAACAGCAGATCTCTCGGCAGAAACTCTACAAGCCAGAAGAGAGTGGGGGTCAATATTCAACGTTCTTAAAGAAAAGAATTTTCAACCCAGAATTTCATATCCAGCCAAACTAAGTTTCATCAGTGAAGGAGAAAGAAAATCCTTTACAGATAAGCAAATGCTTAGAGATTTTGTCACCACCAGGCCTGCCTTACAAGAGACCCTGAAGGAAGCCCTAAACATGGAAAGGAACAATCGGTACCAGCCATCGCAAAAACATGCCAAAATGTAAAGACCATCGAGGATAGGAAGAAACTGCATCAACTAACGAGCAAAATAACCAGTTAATATCATAATGGCAGGATCAAGTTCACACATAACAATATTAACCTTAAATGTTAATGGACTAAATGCTCCAATTAAAAGACACAGACTGGCAAACTGGATAAAGAGTCAAGACCCATCAGTCTGCTGTATTCAGGAGACCCATCTCACATGCAGAGACATACATAGGCTCAAAATAAAGGGATGGAGGAAGATCTACCAAGCAAATGGAGAACAAAAAAAAGCAGGGGTTGCAATCCTTGTCTCTGATAAAACAGACTTTAAACCATCAAAGATCAAAAGAGACAAAGAAGGCCATTACATAATGGTAAAGGGATCAATTCAACAGGAAGAGCTAACTCTCCTAAATATATATGCACCCAATAGAGGAGCACCCAGATTCATAAAGCAAGTCCTTAGAGACTTACAAAGAGACTTAGACTCCCATACAATAATAATGGGAGACTTCAACACTCCGCTGTCAACATTAGACAGATCAACGAGACAGAAAGTTAACAAGGATATCCAGGAATTGAACTCATCTCTGCACCAAGCGGACCTAATAGACATCTATAGACCTCTCCACCCCAAATCAACAGAATATACATTCTTCTCAGCACCACATCGCACTTATTCCAAAATTGACCACATAATTGGAAGTAAAGCACTCCTCAGCAAATGTAAAAGAACAGAAATTATAACAAACTGTCTCTCAGACCACAGTGCAATCAAACTAGAACTCAGGACTAAGAAACTCAATCAAAACCGCTCAACTACATGGAAACTGAACAACCTGCTCCTGAATGACTACTGGGTACATAACGAAATGAAAGCGGAAATAAAGATGTTCTTTGAAACCAATGAGAACAAAGATACAACATACCAGAATCTCTGGGACACATTTAAAGCAGTGTGTAGAGGGAAATTTATAGCACTAAATGCCCACAAGAGAAAGCAGGAAAGATCTAAAATTGACACTCTAACATCACAATTAAAAGAACTAGAGAGGCAAGAGCAAACACATTCAAAAGCTAGCAGAAGGCAAGAAATAACTAAGATCAGAGCTGAACTGAAGGAGATAGAGACACAAAAAACCCTCCAAAAAATCAATGAATCCAGGAGTTGGTTTTTTGAAAAGATCAACAAAATTGACAGACCGCTAGCAAGGCTAATAAAGAAGAAAAGAGAGAGGAATCAAATAGAGGCAATAAAAAATGATAAAGGGGATATCACCACTGACCCCACAGAAATACAAACTACCATCAGAGAATACTATAAACGCCTCTACGCAAATCAACTAGAAAATCTAGAAGAAATGGATAATTTCCTGGACACTTACACTTTCCCAAGGCTAAACCAGGAAGAAGTTAAATCCCTGAATAGACCAATAGCAGGCTCTGAAATTGAGGCAACAATTAATAGCCTACCCACCAAAAAAAGTCCAGGACCAGATGGATTCACAGCTGAATTCTACCAGAGGTACAAGGAGGAGCTGATACCATTCCTTCTGAAACTATTCCAATCAATAGAAAAAGAGGGAATCCTCCCTAACTCATTTTATGAGGCCAACTTCGTCCTGATACCAAAGCCTGGCAGAGACACAACAAAAAAAGAGAATTTTAGACCAATATCCCTGATGAACATCGATGCAAAAATTCTCAATAAAATACTGGCAAACCGGATTCAGCAGCACATCAAAAAGCTTATCCACCATGATCAAGTGGGCTTCATCCCTGGGATGCAAGGCTGGTTCAACATTCGCAAATCAATAAAAGTAATCCAGCATATAAACAGAACCAAAGACAAGAACCACATGATTGTCTCAATAGATGCAGAAAAGGCTTTTGACAAAATTCAACAGCCCTTCATGCTAAAAACGCTCAATAAATTCAGTATTGATGGAACGTACCTCAAAATAATAAGAGCTATTTATGACAAACCCACAGCTAATATCATACTGAATGGGCAAAAACTGGAAAAATTCCCTTTGAAAACTGGCACAAGACAGGGATGCCCTCTCTCACCACTCCTATTCAACATAGTGTTGGAAGTTCTGGCTAGGGCAATCAGGCAAGAGAAAGAAATCAAGGGTATCCAGTTAGGAAAAGAAGAAGTCAAATTGTCCCTGTTTGCAGATGACATAATTGTATATTTAGAAAACCCCATCGTCTCAGCCCAAAATCTCCTTAAGCTGATAAGCAACTTCAGCAAAGTCTCAGGATACAAAATTAATGTGCAAAAATCACAAGCATTCTTATACACCAGTAACAGACAAGCAGAGAGCCAAATCAGGAATGAACTTCCATTCACAATTGCTTCAAAGAGAATAAAATACCTACAGCTTACAAGGGATGTAAAGGACCTCTTCAAGGAGAACTACAAACCACTGCTCAGTGAAATCAAAGAGGACACAAACAAATGGAAGAAGATACCATGCTCATGGATAGGATGAATCAATATCGTGAAAATGGCCATACTCCCCAAGGTTATTTATAGATTCAATGCCATCCCCATCAAGCTACCAATGACTTTCTTCACAGAATTGGAAAAAACTGCTTTAAAGTTCATATGGAACCAAAAAAGAGCCCGCATCGCCAAGACAATCCTAAGTCAAAAGGACAAAGCTGGAGGCGTCACGCTACCTGACTTCAAACTATACTACAAGGCTACAGTAACCAAAACAGCATGGTACTGGTACCAAAACAGAGATATAGACCAATGGAACAGAACAGAGTCCTCAGAAATAATACCGCACATCTACAGCCATCTGATCTTTGACAAACCTGAGAGAAACAAGAAATGGGGAAAGGATTCCCTATTTAATAAATGGTGCTGGGAAAATTGGCTAGCCATAAGTAGAAAGCTGAAACTGGATCCTTTCCTTACCCCTTATACGAAGATTAATTCAAGATGGATTAGAGACTTAAATGTTAGACCTAATACCATAAAAACCCTAGAAGAAAATCTAGGTAGTACCATTCAGGACATAGGCATGGGCAAGGACTTCATGTCTAAAACACCAAAAGCAACGGCAGCAAAAGCCAAAATTGACAAATGGGATCTAATTAAACTAAAGAGCTTTTGCACAGCAAAAGAAACTACCATCAGAGTGAACAGGCAACCTACAGAATGGGAGAAAATTTTTGCAACCTACTCATCTGACAAAGGGCTAATATCCAAAATCTACAAAGAACTCAAACAAATATATGAGAAAAAAACAAACAACCCCATCAAAAAGTGGGGAAAGGATATGAACAGACATTTCTCAAAAGAAGATATTCATACAGCCAACAGACACATGAAAAAATGCTCATCATCACTGGCCATCAGAGAAATGCAAATCAAAACCACAATGAGATACCATCTCACACCAGTTAGAATGGCAATCATTAAGAAGTCAGGAAACAACAGGTGTTGGAGAGGATGTGGAGAAATAGGAACACTTTTACACTGTTGGTGGGATTGTAAACTAGTTCAACCATTATGGAAAACAGTATGGCAATTCCTCAAGGATCTAGAACTAGATGTACCATATGACCCAGCCATTCCACTACTGGGTATATACCCAAAGGATTATAAATTATTCTCCTACAAAGACACATGCACACGTATGTTTATTGCGGCACTATTCACAATAGCAAAGACTTGGAATCAACCCAAATGTCCATCTGTGATAGACTGGATTAAGAAAATGTGGCACGGCCGGGCGCGGTGGCTCAAGCCTGTAATCCCAGCACTTTGGGAGGCCGAGACGGGCGGATCACAAGGTCAGGAGATCGAGACCATCCTGGCTAACACGGTGAAACCCCGTCTCTACTAAAAAATACAAAAATCTAGCCGGGCGAGGTGGCGGGCGCCTGTAGTCCCAGCTACTCGGGAGGCTGAGGCAGGAGAATGGCGTGAACCCGGGAGGCGGAGCTTGCAGTGAGCTGAGATCCGGCCACTGCACTCCAGCCCCGGCGACAGAGTGAGACTCCGTCTCAAAAAAAAAAAAAAAAAAAAAAAAAAAAAAGAAAATGTGGCACATATACACCATGGAATACTATGCAGCCATAAAAAAGGATGAGTTTGCATCCTTTGTAGGGACATGGATGCAGCTGGAAACCATCATTCTTAGCAAACTATCACAAGAACAGAAAACCAAACACCGCATGTTCTCACTCATAGGTGGGAACTGAACAATTAGATCACTTGGACTCGGGAAGGGGAACATCACGCACTGGGGCCTATCATGGGGAGGGGGGAGGGGGGAGAAGGGAGGGATTGCATTGGGGAGTTATACATGATATAAATGATGAATTGATGGGTGCTGACGAGTTGATGGGTGCAGCACACCAACATGGCATAAGTATACATATGTAACAAACCTGCACGTTATGCACATGTACCCTAGAACTTAAAGTATAATTTAAAAAAAAAAAAAAGAAAGAAAAAAAAAAAAAAGAAAGCATTTGAACAATCCTCAGTAAAAAATTTATAAACTCAAATATTTATAACATTAAACATGAAAAATTATATTGTTCACGTCTTCGCTATTATCTTTTACTTTTTGATTGATGTATCCTGGGCTAAGAGAGATTTATTAAAATTTTCCATTGCTAATGTATTTCTATTTCTCTTGCTTTTTTTTTGATAATTTCTGCTATATTAAAATTTACACTATGTTATTTAAACTTAAAAAAATATATATATAATGTTAGGTGAAAAAAAAAGCAGGAATTGAAGTTTTATATATACTATGCTTACAATTAAAAAAATATGGGTGTTGGTCTGAATGCAGTTGGTGTTTACAACTTCTTAATCATAACTGGTGTATGGATTTCTTTGTTCCATCTTCACTCCCACTGCTCCACTTGACTAGTCTTAAAAAAAATGAAGAAAAGAATGAATTTACTAGAAATTAAAATAGTTTATTAAGGTGGTAAAACAACAGAAGATTATTTACTCTCTTAATTTTTCAAAATTTTAATAATGTAAGATCATATTTTATTTAAATATTTTAACATGTTAGATACTTACATATGTTTTATTTATTTTCATTATTTAAATATACTATTTTTATTTGATTTATTTATTTATTTACATATAGAGACAGGGTCTCAATATGTTACCCAGGCTGGTCTTGAACTCCTGGATTCAAGAGATCTTCCCACCTTGGCCTCCCAAAATGCTGGGATTACAAGCATAAACCACAGAACCCAGCCTAAATATATTATTATTATTATTTTGAGATAGAGTCTTGCTCTGTCACCCAGGTTAGCATGCAGTGGCATGAACTCTATAGTGGCTTACTGTAGCCTTGATCTCCTGGGCTCAACTGATCCTCCTGCCTCAGCCTCCCAAGTAGCTGGGACCACAAGCACATGCCACCATGCTCGCCTAATTTTTTTTTTTTTTTTTGTAGAGACAGAGTCTCACCATGTTTCCCCGGCTGCTTTCAAACTCCTGGGCTAAGTGATCTTCCCACCTTGGCCTCCCAAAGTGCTGGGACTACAGGCGTGAGCCACTGCACTCAGCTTAAATATATTATTTTTAAATGCAATAAAGATTGTACCTTATGGAGGACTGATAATTTTTCATACCTTGATGTGGATGAAGGTTGTCTGGGTATATACATGTAAAATACACACACACACACACATACACACACACACACACACACATAGGTTTTTGTTCACGGTTCCTGGCTCATAACTCCGATGGCTCTTGTTATAATGTTGGGGCACTTTAAACCTCAGAATCAGGCCTCATAAAAACTGACTGTGTTTGAAGTCAGACTCCGCCACTTACTGGCTATATCATCTTGGTTAAGTCAGTTCACCTCTCTTCTAATTTCCTGAACTGATCTCCTCATCTGTAAAATGGAATATGGTCCCACCTACTTCATGAGGTTTTTGTGAGGATCAACTGAATTAATCCATTAACATAACAAAAACAATGACTCACTATGTTTCTAAGAGCTATTTAGCCCTGCATGAGTTAGCTATTGTTTTTCTGGGCTGTCAGAGTTCAACAGATGCTGCTTTGAATGTGCTTTGAACAAATTCTAGCTCAAAAGGAATCTTGCAGAATTTGAGATACGATTTTGATTGTTACCATTATCCACTCAGACACCCAATCACTCCTTTACCCCCGAAACTTAATCAAACTCTGTTGATTCATACCCCTAAATAATTCTCTCCTCTCCGGTGCCTCAATTTTTGCTTAGATCACTGCAAGAGCTACCAACATTTTTTTCCTTTCTTCAGCAACTTTCATCCTTGATGTGGAAGGAAATCAAGATATTTTACCTCAAAATACATTTCTTTGATGTATTTTGAGAGGACTGCCAGAGGACCAGCAAACAGAACTGGCCCTGCAAAACTATCTTTCGTGGGGGAAGTTTACATCTGTAGAGAATCTACATTCATCCAGCCAGAATTCCCTTGTCAGATCTAGGAAAGATTAACTAAGAGTCTGACACCTTTAAAGGTGAGAGAATTTGTCAAAATTAAGAAGAATTTGTCATCTATTCTGTCTGCTACCCAAGAGGTTTCATCTATATAACAAGACCACCTTTGCGAGGCAGGCCTCCTGTTCTGTCTCTCTCATAACCTGTCTTGCCACTAAAGCCTGGTTTACCGCCATAGCCTGTTTTTGGCTGTGCTCTGAATCCATATTCTTTCTGCAACCTCAAGGAGGGGGGCTTTCATTCTGAAGGCCCTTGTGTCATGAAAAACTATGATCAAATAAATGTGTATGCCTTTTCTCCTATTAATCGGCCTCTTGTTAAATGTTTTCAGCAAACCTTCAGAGAGTGAAGGGGATGCTTTCCCTTGTCTTCAACAATGTCCTTCAAAATGGCGCCAGATCCATATGCATTACTCTCCAGCCTAAGCCCCATTAAGTTTGATCAATAACCATTATTTTGTTTTCAACTCAATATCTTACCCTCAAGTCCTGCTATTTCCCACCCACTTACCTCATCTTTGCCAGTACCCTTCTTGTACTGGCATGACTTAAGTCCAGATCCTTCCATGTTTCCTTTTCTTTCTTGAGGTTGATCTTTTCATGATTCTTTAACAAATGAGTTGCTATTAAGCCTTCATGACACTGAGAAAAAATCTTCTCTTCTACAAAGTCTTTCTCAGCAATTCCAGGCAAAGTTAGTCATTTCCTACTTTGTTTCCATTTCACTTGGTATATACCTTGTCTTTTCACATAACAGGTTGTGCTGAAATTATGTGTTTATGGGCCTCACTCAATGACAGGGACTAAGCACATTCCCTTGTTTGCTGAGAGCCACCCCCACATGCCTAGCAAATCAAAGATGTTTAATAACTATGTAGTGAGTGAATAATAAATAAATGGGTTAGTATAACATCTCAGATGATATCTACATTGTGTCGATGCAAACAGTCAAACTCTGTAAAATATTTGAAGAGGTTTATTCTGAGATTTATTATGAGTGACTAATGGTCCATGACACAGCCTCAAAAGATCCTGAAAACATGTGCTCAAGGTGGTTGGGCCACAGCTTTGTTTTATACGTTTTAGGGAGATATGAGATATCAATTAATACATGTAAGATGTACATTGGTTCAGTTCAGAAAGGTGGAACAACTGGAAATGGGGGCTTCCACATCACAGGCAGATTCAAAGGTTTTCTGATTGGCAATTTGTTGAAAGCATTATTATCAATAGAAAGAAATGTCTGGATTATGATAAGGGTTGTGGAGACCAAGGTTTTATCATGCAGATAAAGCCTCCAGGTAGCAGGTTTCAGAGAGAATAGATTGTGAATATTTCTTATCAGACTTGAAGAGTCTCTTGTACCAGTAATTCCAAAAGGGAGGAGGGTATAATGAGGCATTTTGGCTCCCTTTTCTCACCATGGCCTGAACTCATTTTTCAGGTTAGCTTTGGAATGCCCCTGGCTGAGAGGAGGGGTCCATTCAGATGGTTGTGGTGCCTTAGAATTTTATTTTTGGTTTACAACCTATGGGAGAGTAAATATAGTAAAGGAGAAACAAATGGTATACAGGCTCCACCACTAGAGCATGTGACTCTGGGCAAATTCCTCATGCTCTCTGTGCCTCCCTTTCCACCTCGACAAAATCATGACAAGGATATCTTTAAGTGTGTGTGAGCATTCAGTTAATCAATACATGTAATTCTATGTGTTAGTTACTGTTGTCGTTGATGTTCATGGGAAGAATATTACTGTAAACCCCAGGAAGGACAGGGACTTTGTTTTGACTCACCATTTAATTTCTAACATTTGTTATAGCATTTCTTGTGGAATAGGCACTCAATAAAAATTCAGGTGGGCACAGTGGCTCATGACTGTAATCCCAGCTACTCAAGAGGCTGAGGCAGGAGGATTGTTTGAGGTCAGGAGTTTGAGACCAGCCTGGGAATCATAGCAAGATGGTGTCTCTACAAAAAAATTCAAAAATTGGCCAGTGGTGGTAGTGTGTGCCTTGAGTTCCAGCTACTCAGTAGGCTGAATTGGGAGGATTGCTTGAGTTTAAGAGTTTGAAGCTTCAGTGAGCTGTGATTACATCACAGCACTCTCTAGCCTGAGTGACAGAGTGAGACCCCCCACCATCTCTCTCTCTCTCTTTTTGTTTTTGGAGACAGAGTCTCACTCTGTTGCCCGGGTTGGTGTGCAGTGGCACAGTCTTGGCTCACTGCAACCTCTACCTCCCAGATTCAAGTGATTCTCCTGCCTCCACCTCTTGAGGATTCATCTTATTAAGTAGCTAAAATTGGTGTCATTTGCTGGATATCATTTATCAAAAAGTGATTGGGCTGTGGGTATTTGACCTTTAAGTGTGAAATGCATGTCTTCTTCTGAGCCAGAGTTACCAGTTTGTTGACTTTTCAGAGTTTGTTGACTTATCCAGAGTAACTGGGATTACAGGAACCTGCCACCAAGCACAGCTAATTTTTGTATTTTTTTTTAGTAGAGACATGGGGTTTCGCCACATTGGCCAGGCTGGTGTTGGACTCCTGACCTCAGGTAATCCACTTGCCTTGGCCTCCCAAAGTGTTGGAATTACAGGTGTGAGCCACCGTGCCCAGCCCCCTACTCTCTTAAAAACAAAAAAGAATTGTGAAATGAACATAAGTATAATAAAAAGAGAACACAAAAGAAGATAATTAGAAACACACTCACACACACAAAGGGCCAGTGGGAACACATTTGTCCATTTGACACAAAGTACAAAACTGTTGCTAAGTCACCTCAAGTGCTCACCACTGAGGGATGAATAAGGGGGACAGTTCTGGAGGCTGGGAAGTCCAAGATCAAGGTACTGGCAGATTTGATGCCTAGTGAGAACTTGCTTCCTAGTACCCAGTTTTCTCTCATGGCAGAAAGTTGATGAGAAAGCTCCCTGGGGTCTCTTTCATCAGGGCACTAATCCTATTCATGGGAGCTCCAACCTCATGAACTAATCAGCTACAAAAGCCCCCACCTACTAATACCATCACATTGGGGGTTAGGATTTCAACATATGAATTTGGAGGGGACACAAACATTTAGTCAACAGTACAATGTAAATAATGACAACTAAGAATACTCATGTAGGCCAAGCATGGCAGGTGGCTCACGTCTGATATCCCAGCACTTTGAGAGGCTGAAGTGGGAGGACTGCTTCAGCCCAGGAGTTCAAACCAGTCTAGGCAACATAGCAAGACCTTAGCTCTAAATATAAATAAATAAACAAGAAAAATCAGCCAAATGTGGTGGTGTACACCTATAGTTCTAGCTACTTGGATGGCCAATGCAGGAGGATTGCTTGAACCCAGAAGTTCAAGGCTGCAGTGAGCTATGATCTCACCCCTGCACTCCAGCCCAGGTAATACAGTAAGATTCTGTCTCAAAAAAAAAGAATACTCACACAGTAAATCTGAGCAAATGTTCTATACAGTAAGTCCTCACCTAATGTCACCAATATGTTCTTGGGAACTTCAACTTTAAGCAAAATAAGGTATCATGAAACCAATTTTACAATAGGCTAATTGATATAGACAAGAGTTATGTTCCTATGGCAGATTTCTGGTCATAGAAACATTGCCAAACTTCTTTTTTTTTTTCTTTCTTTTTTTATTTTTTATTATAATTTAAGTTCTAGGGTACATGTGCATAACGTGCAGGTTTGTTACATATGTATATTTGTGCCGTGTTGGTGTGCTGCACCCATCAACTCATCAGCACCCATCAATTCATCATTTATATCATGTATAACTCCCCAATGCAATCCCTCCCCCCTCCCCCCTCCCCATGATAGGCCCCGTGTGTGATGTTCCCCTTTCCGAGTCCAAGTGATCTCATTGTTCAGTTCCCACCTATGAGTGAGAACATGCGGTGTTTGGTTTTCTGTTCTTGTGATAGTTTGCTAAGAATGATGGTTTCCAGCTGCATCCATGTCCCTACAAAGGATGCATGCAAATCAAAACCACAATGAGATACCATCTCACACCAGTTAGAATGGCAATCATTAAAAAATCAGGAAACAACAGTTGTTGGAGAGGATGTGGAGAAATAGGAACACTTTTACACTGTTGGTGGGATTATAAACTAGTTCAACCATTATGGAAAACAGTATGGCAATTCCTCAAGGATCTAGAACTAGATGTACCATATGACCCAGCCATTCCACTACTGGGTATATACCCAAAGGATTATAAATTATTCTACTACAAAGACACATGCACACGTATGTTTATTGCAGCACTATTCACAATAGCAAAGACTTGGAATCAACCCAAATGTCCATCTGTGACAGACTGGATTAAGAAAATGTGGCACATATACACCATGGAATACTATGCAGCCATAAAACATTGCCAAACTTCTAAATGAAGACCTGAAACACTTCACCCAGATGCAACAAACATGAACTCATGGCCACACTTCTTTCATCTATACTCTTACCTACTTTCCCCTCACCTTCTCACCAGTGTGTTTTGTTTGGTGTTTTTTTGTTTGTTTGTTTGTTTTGTTTTGTTTTGTTTTGTTTTGTTTTGTTTTGTTTGAGACAGAATCTCACTCTGTCATCCAGGCTGGAGTGCAGTGGAGTGATCTCGGCTCACTGCAACCTCCGCCTCCCAGGTTCCAGTGATTCTTGTGCCTCTGCCTCCTGAGTAGCTGGTATTACAGGTGCGCACCACCAATCCCAACTGATTTTTGCATTTTTAGTAGAGATGGGGTTTTACCATGTTGGCCAGGCTGGTCTTGAACTCCTGACCTCAAGTGACCCACCCACCTCAGCCTCCCAAAGTGCTGGGATTACAGGTGTGAGTCACTGAGCCTGGCCCTCACCAGCCTATGTTGAAGTAATCCAAGTTATTATAAAATTTCATTCATAGTATTTCAATGTCTATCTCTAAAAGATAAGAACTATTTAACATAACAATGCTATTATGGCAGGTATACAAAGTTAAACATAATGCAAAAGATCTGTGCATTTTAATGGTTGTTACATATTGCTACTGTCCCCTTAGAAGGATACAGCAATTTGCCCTTACAGCCCTGGTTTGTAGCAGTCATCCCTGATGTTATCAATCTTTTTCATACCATCAATCTATAGCTCTCAAAAATGATGTCTTGTTCCAACTCTCACTCCATTGATGGTTAATGAGGTTGAGCAACTTCTCATTTTATATAGATCATTTATATTTCTTCTTCCACAATTACTTATTCACATTCTCTTGTATTGTTCTATGCATCAATCTTATTTTTGTATTGATTTATAAGTTTAAAGAGCAAGAATTTTAACACACATTGCATTATCTAGATTGTATACAATAGAAAACATTTGAAGATGGATTTTCAAATAAAAGTATAAAGTGCTCATGATAAATACATACCATGTGTATTAGTCTATTTTGTATTGCTATAACAGAATCCCTGCACCTGAGAAGTTTATAAAGAAAAGAGATATATTTAGCTCATGGTTCTTCAAGCTGGGAAGTTCAAGATTAGGCAGCCACATCTGGCAGCTTCCAACAAGGACCTCATACTTGGTCAAAACATGGAGAAATGGAAGGTGAATCAGGTTTGTATGAGAAAGGGCAAAACACTAGAAGCAACATCATTTTATTTATTTTTTGTACTTCAATGGCTACAAAGGCACCCTCACTTTATAACAACCGGCTCTCTCAGAAACTAATCCATTTCCATAAGAACTAACCCCATCTTGTGAGAAGGACATTAATTCATCTTATGACCTAATCACTTAGAGACACCATCTGCCCTGCCAACATTGCCACATTGGAGACCAGTCCACAACATGAATTTTGGTGGGGACAAACAATATTGAGACCATAGCACCATGGTGCACTATGCAGTCTTTAATGAGTACATGTTTATAAAAACCCATTGAATATACAACACCAAGAATGAACCCCAATGTAAACTATGAACGCCGGGTGATAATGATGTGTCAATGTAGACTCATTGATTGTAGCAAATATAACAACTCACTGTTCCCAGCTGTGGTAGTTACAGTGGAAGACTCCTTCTGTTTGATTAAACTCTCCAAAGACATAGAGTGGCTGAATAGAAGAAAACACAAGACCCCACGATCTATTGCCTACAAGAAACACATTTCACCTATGAAGATACATATAGACTAAAAAAAAGAGATGAAAAAAGATATCCATGATGATGTAAACCAAAAAGAACAGGAGTAGCTATACTTATATCAGACAAAATAGATTTCAAGACAAAAACTCTAAGAAGAGACAAAGAATGTCATTATATAATGATAAAGGGGTCAATACAGCAATAAGATGTAATGATTATAAATGTATATGTACCTAATACTAGAGCACCCAGATATATAAAGCAAATATTATTGGAGCCAAAGAGAGAGATAGGTCTCAATATACTATATCTGAGTCTTCAACACTCCCCTTTCAGCACTGGATAGATCTCCCAGACAGAAACTCAATAAGCAAATATTGAACTTAATCTGCACTATACATCAAATGAACCTAATAGATAGTTACAGAACGTTTCATCCAATGGCTGTCGAATATGCATTCTTTTCCTCAGCACAATGATCATTCTCAAGGATAGGCAATATGTTAGATCACAAAACAGGTCTTAAAACACTCAAAAAACTGAAATCATATCAAGCATCTTCTCTGACTACAAAGAAATACAATTAGAAATCAACAACAAGAGGAATTTTGGAAATCATATGGACACACGGAAATTAAACAATATGCTCCTGGATGACCAGTGAGTCAACGAAGAAATTAAGAAGAAAATTGAAAAATTTCTTAAAACAAATGATAATGGAAACACAGCATAGCAAAACCTATGAAATACAGCAAAAGCAGTACTAAAAGAGAAATTTGTAGCTGTAAGTTTCTACATCAAAAAAGAAGAAAAACTTCAAATAAATTACCTAACAACACATCTTAAAGAACTAGAGAAGCAAGAGCAAAACAACCTCAAACTTAGTAGAAGAAAGGTAATAATAAAGATCAGAACAGCAATCAATGAATTTGAAATGAAGAAAACACACACAAAAATAAATGAATCAAAAAGTTGATTGTTTGAAAAGATAAACAAAGTTAACAAACTTTAAGCCAGACTAATGAAGAAAAAAGAAAAAGAGAAACCCTAAATAAATAAAATCAGGGATGACAAAGGAGATATTACAACTGCTATCACAGAAATTCAAATAATAATTAGTGACTACCCTGAGCAAGTGTATACCAATAAATTGGAAAATCTAGAAGAAATGGATAAATTCCTAGACATATACAACCAAGATTGAATCATGAAAGAATCCAAAACCTGAATAGACCAATAACAAGTAATGAGATTAAAGCCATAATAAAAAGTCTCCTTGTAAAGAAAAGCCCAGGACCCAGGTTTCAATATAAAAATCATAAAAGGAGACAAAGAAGATCACTATATAATGCTAAAGGGATTACTTCAGTAAGAAGATGTAACAATTGTAAATTTATGTGCAGCTAACACTGGCACACCCAGATATATAAAGCAAATACTATCAAAGCTAAAGAGAAAGACAGACCCCAGTGCAATAATAGCTGGTGACTTCAATATCCCACTGTCAGCACTGGACAAATCTTCCAGACAGAAAATCAACAAAGAAACATTGAACTTAATCTGCACTATAAACCAAATGAGCCCAATAGATATTTACAGAACATTTCATCCAATGGCTGCAGAATACACATTCTCCTGCTTAGCATGTGGATCATTTGCAAGGATAAGCCATATATGAGACTACAAAACAGTCTTTAAAAATTCAAAAAAATCGAAATTATATTAAGTATTTTCTCTAACCACAGTGTAATAAAACTAGGAATCAATCACAAGAGGAATTTTAGAAACTATACAAATACTTGGAAATTAAAGAATATGTTCCTGAACGATCAGTGGGTCAACGAAGAAACTAAGGAAAATATTTTTTTTTTTTTTTTTTGAGACGGAGTCTTGCTCTGTTGCCCAGGCTGGAGTGCAGTGGCCGGATCTCAGCTCACTGCAACCTCCGCCTCCTGGGTTCACGCCATTCTCCTGCCTCAGCCTCCCGAGTAGCTGGAACTACCGGCGCCCGCCACCTCGCCCAGCTAATTTTTTGTATTTTTAGTAGAGACGGGGTTTCACCGTGTTAGCCAGGATGGTCTCGATCTCCTGACCTCGTGATCCACCCATCTCGGCCTCCCAAAGTGCTGGGATTACAGGCTTGAGCCACCGCGCCCGGCCGAAACTAAGGAAAATATTTAAAAATTTATTGGAACAAATGAAATAACAAATTAGCCAAGTGTGGTGGTGCATGACTGTAGTCCCAGCTACTCAGAAGGTTGAGATTGGAGGATCACTTGAGCCCAAGAGGTCGAGACTGCAGTGAGCTGTGATCATCCCATTGAACTCCTGCCTGGGCAATAAAGCAAGATCCTGTCTCAAATATATATATATACATTCTTCTACTAAGTTTGAGACAGGATCAAACTTAGTAGAGGAAAAGTAACAATAAAGACCAGAGCAGCAATCAATGAATTTGAAATGAAAAAACAGCACAAAAAAATTAATGAAACAAAAAGTTGGTTTTTTGAAAAGATAAACAAAATTGACAAACCTTTAGCCAGACTAATGAAGAAAATAAAAAGAGAAGACCCAGATAAATAAAATCAGGGATGAAAAAGGAGACATTACAACTGTCCTTTTGATGTGGCATATTTTGATACTACTGTATCAAATATCTTGACAGTATCAAAATACACCAAAACTTATGAGATATGGCAAAAGCATTGCTAAGAGGAAAGTTTACAGCTATAAGTGCTTACATCAAAAAAGTAGAAAAACTTCAAATAAATAACCTTTAAGAGTTGTGAGTTATAAAAGCAAGAGTAAACCAAAACCAAAATCAGTAGAAGAAAATAAATAATAAAGACTAGGTCAGAAATAAAATTGAAATGAAGAAAACAAAGGAAAAGATCAATGAAAAAAAGTTGGTTTTTTTTCAAAAGTTAAACAAAATTGCAAATCTTTAGCTACACTAAGAAGAGAGAAAAACCGTAAGAATAAAATCAGAGATGAAAGGGCTGGGAGCGGTGGCTCACACCTGTAATCGCAGCACTTTGGGAGGCCGAGGCGGGCAGATCACGAGGTCAGGAGATCGAGACCATCCTGACTAACAAGGTGAAACTCCGTCTCTACTAAAAACACAAAAAATTAGCCGGACACGGTGGCGGGTGCCCGTAGTCCCAGCTACTCGGGAGGCTGAGGCAGGAGAATGACGTGAACCCGGGAGGCGGAGATTGCAGTGAGTGAAGGTTGCACCACTGCACTCCAGCCTGGGTGACAAAGTGAGACTCCATCTCAAAAAAAAAAAAAAAAAAAAAAAAAAAAAAAAAAAAAAATCAGTGATGTAAAATAGGACATTACAACCGACACCACAGAAATGCAAAGGATCATTGGAGGCTACTATGAGTAACTATATGCCAATAAATTGGAAAATCCAAAAGAAATGGATAAATTCCTAGTCACATACAACCTACTAAGATGTAACCGTGAAGAAATCCAAAACCCAAAGTCACAAATAAGAAGTAATAAGATCTAAGTTGTAATGAAAAGCCCTACAGCAAAGAAAAGCCCAGGACCAGATGGCTTCACTGTTGCATTTTAGCAAATATTTAAAAAAAAAAAAAAAAAAAAAAAAAAAAAAAAAAAAAAAAAAACCTAATCCTACTCAAACTATTCTAAAAAATAGAGGAGGAAGGAATACTTCCAAACTTGTTCTACAAGATTGGTATTGCCCTGATACCAAAACCAGACAAAAACACATCAAGAAAAGAAAACAACAGGTTAATATCTCTGATGAATGTGGGTGCACAAATCCTCAACAAAATACTGTTACAGCAAACCAAATTCAACAACACATTAAAAAGGTCATTCATCATGACCAAGTGGGATTTATCCCAGGGATGCAAGAATGGTTCAACATATGCTACTCAATCAATGTGATACATCATATCTAGAGAATGAAGGAAAATGCCTGGTGTGGTGGCTCATGTCTGTAATCCAAGCACACACTTGGGGAGGCTGAGGCAGAAGGATCTCTTTGAGTTTGAGACCAGCCTTGGAAATATAGGGAGACCTTGTCTCTACAAAAAATTAATAAATTAACCAAGTGTGGTGGTACATGCCAGTAGTCTCAGCTACTCAGGAGACTGAGGTGGGAGGATTGCTTGAGCCCAGGAGGCAGAGATTGCTATGAGCCAAGATTGCACCACTGCACTTAAGCCAAGGGCAACAGAGTGAGACCCTGTCCCCAAAATAGCAACAACAATAACAACAATGAGAATGAAGGACAAAAACGATATGATCATTTCAATTGATATTGAAAAAGAATTTGGTAAAGTTCAACATCCCTTCATGATAAAAAAATCAAAAAACTGGGTATAGAAGGAACATACCACAACACAATAAAAGCTGTATATGACAGACCCATGGCTAGCATCATACTGAATGGAGAAAAGCACTGAAAGCCTTTCCTACAAAATCTGGAATATGACAAGGATGCCCACTTTCACCACTGTCATTCAACATAGTACTGGAAGTTCTAGCTAGAGCAATTAGATCAGACAAAGAAATGAAGGAGATCCAAATGGGAAAGGAAGAAGTCAAATTATCCTTGTTTGCAGATCATAGTATCTTATATTTAGAAAATCCTAAAGACTCCACCAAAAAACTGTTAGAATTGATTAGCAAATTCAGTAAAGTTGCAGGATACAAAACCAACATACAAAAATCAGCAGCATGTCTATACATAAACAGTGAACAACCTGAAAACAAAATTTAAAAAGTAATCCTATGTACAATAGCTACAAATGAAGCAAAATACCTAGGACCTAACTTAAAGAAATGAAATATCTCTATATTGAAAATTATAAAATATTGATGAAAGAAATTGAAGAGGACACAAAAAATGGAAAGATATTCCATGTTCATGCATTGGAAAAATCAACATTGTTGAAATGTCTTATTACACAAAGCAATCTATAGATTCAATACAATCTCTATAAAAATACCAATGACATTATTCATAAAAATAGAAAAAACAATTTTAAAGTTTATGTATTTTTGTATGTATGTATTTATTTATTTTGAGACAGAGTGTCACCGTGTCGTCCAGGCTGGAGTGAAGTGGCTGGTACAATCTTGGGCTCACTGCACCCTCTGCCTCCTGGGCTCAAGAGATCCTCCCACCTCAGCCTCCTGAGTAGTTGGGACTACAGGTATGTGCTATCACACCTGGCTCATTTTTGCAGTTTTTTGTAGAGACAGTGTTTCACTGTGTTTCCCAGGCTCGTCTTGAGGTCTTGGGCTTAGGTGATCCTCCCGCCTCAGCCTTCCAAAGTGCTGGGATTGCAGGTGTGAACCATTGCACCCAGCCAATCAAAAAATGTATATGGAATCCCAAAAGACCCAGGATATTCAGTTATGTAAGCAAAAAGAACAAAACTAGAGGAATCACATTACCTGACTTCAAATTATACCCACAGAATTATAGAAACCAAAACAGTACAGTATTGGCATAAAAATGGACTCACAGACCAATGGAACAGAATAGAAAACCCAGAAATAAATCCATACGTCTACAGTGAACTTATTTTTGACAAAGGTGGCAAGAACATACACTGGGAAAAGAACAGTCTCTTCAATAAATGGTACTGAGAAAACAGGATATCCATATGCAGAAGAATGAAACTAAACCCCTCTCTCACCATATACAAAAATCAAATCAAAATGAATTAAAGACTTAAATTTAAGACCTCAGACTTGGAAACTACTAAAAGAAAACATTGGGGAAACTCTCCAGGACATTGGACTGGGCAAAGACTTCTTGAGTAATGCCCCACAAGCACAGGCAACCAAAGCAAAAATGGACAAATAGGATCACATCAAGTTAAACATCTTCTTTACACTAAAGGAAGTTATCAACAAAGTGAAGAGACAGCCCACAAATGGGAGAAAATATTTGTTAGCTACCCATCTGAGAAGTGATTAATAACCAGACTATATAAGGAGTTCAAACAACTCTATAGGGAAAAATTTAATAATCCAATTAGAAAATGGGCAAAGGATCTGAATAGACATTTCTCAAAAGAAGACATACAAAGGCAAACAGGTTTATGAAGTACACTCAACATCATTAAATCATCAGAGGAACGCAAATCAAAACTACAATGAGATATCATCTCACCCCAGTTAAAACGGCTTTTATCCAAAAGACATGCAATAACAAATGCTAGAGAAGATGTGGAGAAAAGTGAGTATTCACACACTTGATGGGAAATGTAAATTAGTATAACCAGCATGGAAAACAGTTTGGAGGTTCCTCAAAAAACTGAAAATAGAGCTACTTATGATCCAGCAATCCCTCTTCTAGGTGTACACCCAGAATAAAGAAAATCAGTATATTGAAGAGATATCCTCATTCTCATGCTTATTGCAGCACTATTCACAATAGCCAAGATTTGGACACATCCTAAGTGTCCATCAGCAGATGAATGGATAAAGAAAATGTGGAGCCAGTCGCAGTGATTCATGCCTGTAATCCCAGCACTTTGGAAGGCCAATGTGGGCAAATCACTTGAGGCCAGGAGTTCGACACCAGCCTGGCCAACATAATGAAACCCCATCTCTACCAAAAATACAAAAATGAGCCGGGCATGATGGCCCATGCCTGTTATCCCAGTTACTCTGGAAGCTAAGGCATGAGAATTGCTTGAACCTAGGAGATGGAGGTTGCAGTGAGTGGAGATTGTACCACTGCACTCCAGCCTGGGCAAGAGAGCAAGACTCTGTCTCAAAAAAGAAAGAAAGAAAGAAAGAGAGAAAGAGAGAAAGAGAGAGAGAGAGAGAGAGAGAGAAAGAGAGAGAGAGAGAGAGAGAGAGAGAGAGAGAGAGAAAGAGAGAAAGAGAAAGAAAGAAAGAAAGAAAGAAAAGAAAGAAAGAAAGAAAGAAAGAAAGAAAGAAAGAAAGAAAGAAAGAAAGAAAGAAAGAAAGAAGGAAGGAAGGAAGGAAGGAAGGAAAAGAAAGAAAGTTAGATACACAATGGAGTACTATTCAGCCATAAAAAAATGAGATCCTGTGGTTTGCAACAACATGGGTGGAATTCGAGGTTATTACATTAAGTGAAATAAGCCAGGCATGGAAAGACAAGCTTTGCATGCTCTCACTTATTTGTGGTGGCTAAAACTTAAAACAATTGAGGTCACAGAGATAGAGAGTAGAATGATGTTTAGCAGAGCCTGGGAAGGGTAGTGCAGGTGTGGAGGATGCGGATGGTTAACAAGTACAAAAATATAATTAGATAAAATGAATAAGATTTAGTGTTTGATAGCACAACAGGGTGACTATAGTCAACACTAAATCATTGTACATTTTAAAATAGCCAAAAGAGTATAATTGGATTGTTTGTAACACAAAGAATGAATAAATGCTTGAGGTAATGGATACCCCCATTTACCCTGATGTGATAATTACACTTTGCATGCCTGTGTCAAAATAATAGCTCATGTACCCCATAAATATACACGCCTACTATGTACTCACAAAAAATTTTTATAAAGGTCAATGGACTAAATAAAAACTTGTAAAACTCTAATAAAGAAACTGATGGGTTCATTAAGTGCTAATCAAGATGAAGCAGAAGAAAAATGAGTTACATGACATTAAGTAACTGATGAAGATGTTTTTATGACTTTTATTTGAAACATTATTGGTTCTTTACTTAAATGTTTTGTTTTTCAGATGTAAAGAAACATTTTTCTTAAGCTATCTATAGTTTATAGCAATTTGGTCAAGTACACTTTTGTGAACAAAGATGGAAGTATTTGCTTTTTCTCCCCACTTGATTCATCCAAAATCTGGAAAGTATTCAAGAGTATTTTTATGGTAATGTGTTTATTTGCCTAAGTCCAATAAAAAAATCTGCTTTCTCTTTATAGCAGGATAAAATTGGAAAATTGGTTGTATTACCAAGGCTTTGATTAAAATGTTACATTTGAGAATGTGGATTGAATGCCTGATTTCAAGGATTCCCACCCTTACAGTGAGTGAGTAAAAGTTGTCGCTTCCTGGCAGGTTGCAGAACCTTAAGACTCTAAGTAAAATCTAGCAGATGTCTTTATTTGGCATTCCAGACTCAAGTAGTTTTACATCTGAAACTCCTGTGTGATTAAGAAAGAAAAAGTTATGTTTCTTTAAAAATGCTATATCGTACCTGTTACTATATTGTAGTTCCGTGCTTTGTTTTCAAGATCTTTTTGTCTACCCATAGATTAGACGAGATCCTGAATTTTTCTAGACTCCTCTAATCCAACCTTTTTTGTTGTTGTTGTTGGAATTACTAAAAATAGGAGCTATTCTTTTTCCTTCAGCCCTCTAAGCAGATACTAGACAAATTTTAAAAACTAAGTCTTGTGCCTGATGTATGAGCTACAGAGAAAGTTCACCAAATCATGCAATGCCATAACCAGAGACATTAAAACTGCAAACCGGGGTGAGAAGTTGACATTTTCAAGCTGTAGACAGCTTTTTTCAAGACATCAAAATAAGATTTCATCTCACGAGACACTTCCCCCTCTTAATGTTTTCATTTGATAGGATAATGGTCATTTGAGTTATTTAATTGGGTGCCCTTAAGCCTAGGTTTATGGCTCAAAACCATTATGCAAACTGGGATTGTCATATTATTATTAATTTTACTTCATATGTTCCCTTTTTAAACTTTGTATCTGTTACTTGTTAAACTTGCAGAAGTACGACTTTTTTTTTTTTTTTTTTTTTGAGACAGAGTCTTACTCTGTCACCAGGCTGGAGTGCAGTGGCACCATCTTGGCTTACTGAAACCTCCGTCTCCTGGGTTCAAGTGATTCCCCTACCTCAGTCTCCCGAGTAGCTGGGACTACAGGTGTGCACCATCGCGTCCAGCTAATTTTTGAATTTTAGTAGAGATGGGGTTTCACCATGTTCTTCAGGATGGTCTCCATCTCCTGACCTTGTGATCTGCCTGCCTTGGCCTCTCAGAGTGCTGGGATTACAGGCATGAACCACTGCGCCCCGCGCCCGGTCAGAAGTATGACTTCTAACAGAATAATGCCAGCCCAACACTTCGAGTTCACAGTGAAAGAATATATAACAGATAAAATAAAACTTAATTATGGACTCCAGGTATACATAGCCTGAGAGTCACTCCTTTTAAACCTCCCTTATAGCTCAAATGTGGCTTAAAGGATTTTGACACTGACTCTAGCTGCCATTTACTCTCTCCAATGTGGAATCAGACCACCAAACCAGAATGGCTCCATCCTGGCACTGAGGGACAATCGAATCCTTAGCATGGTAAGGACATACTCAGAGTGGGTAAGGGAAAAAACCATCTAACTACAGGATGATTGATCAATGATGTTTTCAGAGAAAGATCTTAATCAAAAAGGGGAAATGTGAAAGTTATCAGAATTAAAATGGGGTAACTGGCGCTAACAAAAATCATGACAAATAGAACTAGAGAAGGCTATGAAGACAGGGTTCTTGTGCATAAATATGTGATAACAAAAACTATCACAAAAGACTCTGCAAAAGCTGCAACCTTGCACAAACGCCACTGCAACCTTACAAAAAAAAAAAAAAAAAAAAAAAACTTCTGTGAGGACATCTGTCCAGCAACTGCTTGTCCAACGTCAGACTGGAGTCACTCTTGTTATTGATGCTGGTAGCCAGAGATCATTATCTTGAAACAAAGATGTCTTTAAGAAAAAACAAAAAAACAATTTTCGTCTTCCGTTACCTCCCTGAATATGCATGTTAGTTTACTATGTCACATATATTCCCACCGCAATGCCCTATATCTGAATAAATATCATTTTTCTTTAGAGATCCTCTCTCCATTTATTATGTAAGTTGACAACACTCAGCTGTAAATGGTGATACCAAGAGGTGAAACCAAGTCCATCTGCCATGGAATCTGGCTTAGTCCATTTAACATTAGGCAGGAAGGTCTGTGAAGAAATGCTAGGAGCAGAATGATGCAAAAAGTGCAGTTGTGGAGTGAACAAGGGGTACATTTGCTTTAAGGAAACCAGCCTATGGTATGTAGCTGGGCTGATAGAAAAACTGAAGGGGCACAGCAAGGGCCCTTGTAGAGTCAATGGTTCAGCTCCTTAGATCAGCACAAAACCAACCATTTTCAATTTCAGGAAACCAAGGTTCAAATGTTGTTTTGGAGAAACAAATCCTCACTACTGACCCTTTAAAGAATTAAGAAACTTTAGGCCATCTCAAAATGTTGCCAAAATCTTGCAACATCTATTCATATTGATTGTTTCGACTGATGTAACTGAAGGTGAAGTCATACACCTTCTTATCCGAGGCACCAATCTCTCCTGTAGTCTTACAGGATGCTTTTTGATGTTTTCTAACTCCATATATTCTGACCTTTTATGACACATAAGAAAAGAGATCCAAGCACAGGACTAATTTCCACTTCTATTTGAGTGGGCTACCTTTTTGTTTCAATGTATTATTACAAAATATATTGATTTGCATGTATGTGTTTTCTTTTTTTTCTTTGGAGACAAGGTGTCACTCTGTTACCCAGGCTGGAGTGCAGTGGTGTGAACATGGCAACACGGCTTACTGCACCCTTGATCTACTGGGCTGACATGATCCTCCTGCCTCAGCCTCCCATTTAGCTGGGACCATAGGCATGTGCCACTGCACCTGGCTAAGTTAAAAAAAAAAAACCTTTTTGTAAAGATGGGGTCTCACTTTGTTTGCCCAGACTAGTCTTGAACTCCTGGGCTCAAGCAGTCCTCCGACCTCAGCCTCCCAAAGTGGTGGAATTATAGGCATGAGCCACTGTGCTCAGCCTACATGCATTTTTAACTTATAGAAATGGTATTGTATTATATAACTCCTCCAGGGTTTTACGGTTTTCCACTCAATGCTTATGTATTTACAAGTCAACTATGCCATTTTGCTTACATTTAAGCCAATGCAGCTCACCGAGGTATTAGACTCCAACATAGACACCCACCACATTTTACCTGTCCACTCTCCCAAGGATGAGCACCCAGATAGCCTCCAGCTCCTTGCCACCCAGAGCTGTACAAGGCTGTGATACAGCAAGCATCTATGCACATGTTCCCATATAGCCCTGTGTGAAAATTTCTTTGGGCTATATACCTGGAGCAGAATTGTTGGATCATAGAATATACATTTTCTTTTCCTCTTTTTTTGAGAGAGGGTCTCTCTGTGTCACCCAAGCTGGAGTGCAGTGGTGCAATCATGATCAAGTGACCCTCTACCTCAGCCTCCAAAGTAGCTGGGACCACAGGTACGTGCAACCATAGCTGGTTAATTTTTTAAAAACGTTGTTGTAGAGACAGTGATATGGTTTGGCTGTATCCCCACCTAAATTCTCATCTTGAATTGTAATCTTTATAATTCCCATGCATCAAGGGTGGGACCAAGTATGGAGATAATGGGGGTGGTTCCCCCATGTTGTTCTCCTGATAGTGAGTGAGTCTCATGAGAGCTGATGGTTTTATAAGCGTCTGGAATTTCCCCTGCTTGCACTCACTCTGTTCTGCTACCATGTGAAGAAGGTGCCTGTTTCTCCTCTGCCTTCTGCCATGATTGTAAGTTTCCTGAGGACTTCCCAGCCATGGGAAACTGTGAGTCAATTAATTGTCTTTCCTTTATGAATTACCCAGTCTTGGGTATTTCTTCATAGCAGTGTGAGAATGAACTGATACAGACGAGGTCTCACTATGTTATCCAGACTGGTCTCAAACTCCTGGGCTCAACCAATCCTCTCGTTTTGGCCTCCCAAAGTGCTATGATTATAGGAGTGATGCTCAGCCTCCTATCTCATTTTTTTAATAGCTTTTATGAAGTATAATTCTTCTACCATATAATTCACTTATTTAAAGTGGATAATTCAATAGTTTAAAATATATTCACAGGGTTGTGCAACTGTCACCACAATCAATTTTAGAACATTTTCATCACTCCCCTCAAATCCAGTATCCATGAATATTTACTCCCTATTTCTGCCCAAACTCCCACACTCTTCAGCCTAGACAACCATAAATCTACCTCCTGTGCCTACAGATTTTCCTATTCTGAGCATTTCATACAAATGGAAGCACACAATATGTGGTCTTTTGAAACTGGTTTCTTTTACTTAGCATAATGTTTTAAGGTTCTTCCATGTCATAGCATGCATCAGTACCTTATTCCTTTTTTTTTTTTTTTTTTTTTTTTTTGAGATGGGGTCTCACTCTGTCACTCAGGCTGGAGTGCAATATTGCAATCTTGGCTCACTGCAACCTCCACCTCCTGGGTTCAAGCCGTTCTCCTACCTCGGCCTCCCAAGTAGGTATGTGCCACCACGCCCAACTAACTTTTCTATTTTTAGTAGAGACAGGGTTTCACCATGTTGGTCAGGCTGGTCTCGAACTCCTGACCTCAAGTGATCTGCCCGCCTCAGCCTCCCAAAGTGCTGAGATTACAGGCGTGAGCCACTGCGCCCGGCCTTTTATTCCTTTTTATTGTTGAATAATGTTCCATCCTATGACTGTATCACATTTTCTTTATCTGTTCATTGGTTGACAAACATTTGGGTTGTTTGCACTTATGGATAATCTGCTATGTACATTCAGGTCCAGTTGTTGCTTGGTATCTGTGGGGAACTGGTTCTAGGACCACCATGGATACTAAAATCCAAGGATACTGAAGTTCCTTAGTATTTGCGTATAAACTACACACATCCTTTGGTCTACTGTAAATCATCTCTAGATTACATATAATACCTTATACAATGTAAATGCTATGTAAATAGTCGTATATTGTATTTTTAATTTTTTATTACTGTTTACTGCATCATTTTTAATGCCCCATCAGCTTTCAGGATATTATTTTTTATCTTTTTCCCCTAAATATTTTTGATCCATGGTTGAAGGCAAGGATGTGAACTTCATGGATGTAGAGGGCCAAGTGTACATGGTTTTACAGAGATGTGTATTTGTTTTAATTTCTCTTGGGTATATACCTAGGAACAGGTGGGTCAAATAGTAACTCTATGTTTAATGTTTTACATATTGCCAAACTGTTTTCCACAGTGTTTACCGTTTTGTATTCTTACCAGCAATATACGAGAATTTCTCCACATCCTTGCCTACACTCATGTGAAGAGGAAAAACAGTTTTTTCTCTCTACTCACACACTCAACACAGAACACTTCTGTGACCAGATATGTAAAGGTATTTCCTGACACACCAGCTTCTCCAGTGAACACCAACTGGGTGTCCCACAATATTGCCCCCAACTTCCAACACCAATCCAAGTAGGTTGTCACCTACACTTCTGACCAATGGGCTATAAAATCCCCTGACACCTTTTCCAGAGTTTGGTAGGTAGAGCTGAAAGTTTCAAACCTCTAATCACTTAGTCTTTCTGGTGACCAGTCCCATCCTGAGGCTATCTCGGAGCCCCGACCCAGATAGAAAATGCCAAAGGTTTTAGGTACTCTGTGACAGGAACTAGGGACAAAGACCAAAAGTGTTTCATATTATACTACAATTTGTTAATGTCCATTTTTAAAAATTACAGCCATCCTTTTAGGTGTGAAGTGGTATCTCGTAATTTTTATTTGCATTTCCCTAATGACTAATGATGTTGCATCTTTTTGTTAGGTTATTGGCAATTTGTATATTTTCTTTGGAAAACTATTCAGATTCTTCCCCATTAAAAAAGTTTTTTTGGCTGGGTGTAGTGGCTCGCACCTGTAATCCCAGTGCTTAGGGAGGCTGAGGCAGATGGATCACGAGGTTAGGAGATGGAGACCATTCTGGCTAACACGGTGAAAACCGTCTCTACTAAAAATACAAAAAAGTTAGCTGGGCATGGTGACGGGTGCCTGTAGTCCCAGCTACTCAGTAGGCTGAGGCAGGAGAATGGTATGAACCTGGGAGGCGGAGCTTACAGTGAGGAGAGATAGTACCACTGCACTCCAGCCTGGGTGACAGAGCAAGACACTGTCTCAAAAAAAAAATTTTTTTTTAGAAACATGGTCTGACTGTCACCCAGCCTGGAGTGCAATGGCGTTATCACAGCTCACTGCAGCCTCAACCCACCAGGCTCAAGCAATCCTCCCACTTCAGCCTTCCAAGTAGCTACGACCACAGGCATGCGCCACTACCCCTGGCTATTTTTTGTTTTTTTCTGGTAGTGATTGGGGTTAGGGGATATGGAGTCTCACTGTGTTGCCCAGGCTGGTCTTGAACTCTTGGGCTCAAGTGATCTTGATGCCTTGGCCTCCCCACAGTGTTAGGATTACAGGTGTGAGCCACAGAGTCCAGCCACTAGCACACCCATTTTTTCATTGAGCTATTTGTCTTTTCATTACTGAGTTGCAAAAGTTCGTTATATGTTCTGAATACAAGCCCCTTATCAGATATATGATTTACAAATATTTTCTTGGGCTAATTGCCTCTTAGCTTCAATGTCAAAAATAGAACAGTATGTGAAGGCCAAAACAACTTCATCTTAGATGGGAGGTCAAAGTAACTCCATCTTGGAGGGTAATCCGCCATGTTGACTTTAGATTAACCTCAGTTCTGGGAATGCCTCTGAGATGCCCAGTTCATCTATTGTCCCTTATGTGAGAGCATGTACTTACCATCAGTCTTGCCCTCAGAGAAAATTCCTACCCATTCTCTCTCAAGCCAGCTTGCCCCTCACCTCTGGTATATACACCCTGGACCTAGGAGGTAATAGTGTGGGGATCTGCCATCTTTTTTCACTGCCTCTGGTGATGTAGACATGGCTTCTGTTCATAAGTCTCTATTAAATGTTTCCTTCTAAGAAACTGGATTTGTCAGCCTCTTTCCTTGACTTCTCAGCTTCCTCCGACTTTGTGGTAGGTTTGGATAGACTGCCCATCTCAGAAAAACCTGCCACCACTACTTACAGGATACTCCTGGGTAGATGTAGATTGGATTGACAAGGAGTGGAAAAAATTTCGAAAGCAGATTCTAGATTGGTTATCACTTCAGTTCAACTAATTTCCCACACTAATGAACACTGCCTATGTACAAGCTATTTTAAGCCCATAGAGAAGTTGCAAGAAGGTTGCAATCACAACATAAAGGAGTAAAGTGGAGACTGCTAACATTGCAAAATACTGTAAGTAGAACTTGTTTTAAAATGTCAGTATCTCCAAGACCTAGCAAATGTTCTGCACATCTACTCCACAAACATTTGCTCAATATAACTAAGCTGAGATAAGAAATAACTATATGTGCCAGGCTTGTTGGCTCATGCCTGTGATCCCAGCACTTTAGGAGGCTGAGGCGGGTGGATCTCCTGAGGTCAGGAGTTCAAGACCAGCCTGACCAATATGGTGAAACTCTATCTCTACTAAAAATACAAAATTAGCTGGGTGTGGTGGCGTATGCCTGTAACCCCAGCTACTCGGAAGGCTGAGGCGGGAAAATTGCTTGAAACCAGGAGATGGAGGTTGCAGTGAGCCAAGATCGTGCCATTGCACTCCAGCCTGGACAACAAGAGTGAGACTCAATCTCAAAAAACAAACAAACAAACAAAAAACTACATGGCAGAAAATTGAAAGTAACACAGAAATACAGACATCTGCTAGTGTTGTAGCTGTCTAAATCAACCCTTGAATTGGAATAGGGGCAGAAGATGAGAAAAGTGGGGGCAAATGACAAAGAAAGAAAGAGAGATGAAAGGACAGACTTTAAGAACATATCAAGGAGACCTCTGGTAAAATGAAGAAAACCTGGTGGGCAAAGTCAGGCTGACATGCGCTTCCAAGGAATTAAGAATTTTTAAAGGCCAGGTGCCATAGCTCACACTTGTAATCCCAGCAATTTAGGAGGCCCAGGCAGGCAGATTGCTTGAGCCTAGGAGACCAGCCTGGGCAACATGGCGAACCACATCTCCATAAAATACGAAATTTTGCCAGGCATGGTGGTGCACACCAGTGGTCCCAGATACTTGGGAAGCTGAGGTGGAAGGATCACTTGACCTTGGGAGGTTGAGGCTGCAGTGAGCCGAGATCACACCACTACACTCCAGCCAGAGTGAGAACCTATCTCAAAAAAATTGTATATTTTTAAAAACACTCACATAGAGAAAATCAGGTGAGCTCTTTTTGGATCGACAATTAAGGCATCAGTGGATCCGAGGTTTCTTATTAGCCCCACTGTTCTCTGCCACACATTGTTTAATGTAGACAACAGAAAACATTGAAGGATATAAAAGGCCTAATTTTTCCCTAAGTAGCTAAAGAGGAAAACAACAGAAGCCATGCCATGAAGTGAGAACAGAAGTGGTGAGATTAATTTTAAATTCTATTTTCTTTTCTACTTTCATGACTCAGCTAGGCCCACAAATGACCCTTGGAATTTTCTGATAGTGGCCAATTTTGCATGGTGTTTGCTTGATATAATTTCCCACTAGACAGTCCTTAATGCAGAAGAGGAAAGGAAACCGAAGATTCTTCATTCATTCATTCACTCACTCACTAATTTATCTAACCAATATATATTGAGTACTTGGGCTCTGCTCTAGGTGCTATGGATGCAATAATTTAAAAAATGAAGATCCACCCCTCCCACCAGTCTGACGAAAGGCAGACATAAATAAATTAAAAAATGAGTAAATACCGGGGTGCTATGTGCTCTGAAGATGGGGATTGGCAAGGGAATAGATGGTAAGGGGAGCTATTTTAGGCAATGATCAGGGAAGATTCCTCTAATACGATTATCAGTGACTAGAGATCTGAATGAAGCAAGAGAATGGTCCCTGTAACTCTCTCTCTCTCTCTCTCTTTTTTTTGTTTTTTGAGATGGAGTCTTGCTATGTTTCCAGGCTGGAGTGCAGTGGCACAACCTCAGCTCACTACAACTTCTGACTCCCTGGTTCAAGTGATTCTCCTGCCTCAGCCTCCCAAGTAGCTGGGATTACAGGCACGCACCACCACGCCCAGCTAATTTCTGTATTTTTAGTAGAGACGGGGGTTTCACCATGTTGACCAGGCTGGTCTTGAACCCCTGACCTCGTGATATGCCTGCCTCGGCCTCCCAAAGTGCTAGAATTACAGGTGTGAGCCACTGTGCCTGGCCTGTAGCTGTCTCTTATAGAGGTCAAGGGACCCAGAGCAGAACCACCCTGGGGAGAGTAGAAGACAAAGTCAGAAAAGAGGCCAGGAATAAATATACAACATCATTTACATTAACACAGAATGTTTTCTGTTTATATCCCTGGTCGAGTGTGGTGGCTCATGCCAGGATTGCTTAAGCCCAAGAGTTCAATACCAGCCTGGGCAAGATGGCAAGACCTCATTTCTACAAGAAATAAAAAACAACAACAAAAAACCAGTTTATCCTTTTAGGAAAGGGGATGCAAAGATGTGTAGTAGCTACCATCTGGCTTAGCAATTCCACTTGTAGATAAATATCCAAAATCATGAAATCATGTGTCCACACCAACACCTATATAATAATGTTTATAGCAGCATTATTCATAATAGCTAAGAAGTGGAAACAACCCAAATGTCCATCATCTGATGAACAGATACACAAAATGTAATATCTACCATCTTAAAAAATGAAAACACAGAACAGAACTTCACTAAACATAATGTCGTGGGTGAGCAACGACTATCTGGACCAGTGGCGTGTGGATAAAATAATTTACCAAGGCAGTTGTAGATAAAGAAAGGCAGATTTATTAGAGAAAGTATAAAAATATGTTGCCAGGGAGCAACTGGTAGAATCAGCAGAAGAATTGCTGATTGTCAGGAATTAAAGGCTAGCTGGAGATTTTATAGATGAGTGTTTATGCTGTATGCTGAAGAGGGCTTTGTGCAGACAATGCCAAGGTTGCAGTGAGCTAACTTGCAGGTATCTACTGATAGCTGGGTGCAGGAAGATTGTGAGCTATTTGTGCAGAAGGGCTATGTGTCCCGGACCATGAAGAAAGGCAGACTTATAGCTTATCTGCTTTCTCTTTTTGCTTTCACTCAGTCCCACCAACCTAACTCCTTTTCTCTAATGAAGACTCCACACATATGGGTAAGCAATCATTTGTCTTTAATAAGGTGCCAAAAACTTGCTTTCTCATAGCAGAGTAGTCAGGATAGTTGTTCTTCTTACATGGTGCCAGACTTCCAAGAGGCAGGGAGTGGAAGTTGCCAGTCCTCTGAAAGGTTAAGGATGACTTCACTGTATTTTATTTGTCAGAGTAGTCACAGTCAGCCCAGATTCAAGAGTGCAGAAATAGAATTCACCTTTTGGTGGAGAAATAGCATGTGAGTAAAGGAAGAAAAGAACTGAAGATAAGCTATCACAAAGATAGAATGGGTTGGGGAGCTAGAAAACAGATTTAATATGCCAGGAGCCACTAACAACCGAAGATCAATCTAGAATTAAAGTAATTAAAATTCAGATATTATACCTGATAGTGGACGGAATTGTTGGTCTCAAACCTTCACCCTCCATGCAGCCACACACTTGTCGTATGGAGAGTATACTTACCTGCCTCTTGATTTCAGGCTTAGCCATATTGTATTCTTTATCTACTGCTGCATCCCAAACCATCCCCAAACTTAGTGGCTTAAAACAACTATGCAACAATTCTGCAGGTTGGATAGGGGTTCTTTTGCTGTTCTCACCTGGGCAAACTCATGAAGTTACATCCAGCTATTGGGTCAACCGAGAGCTGAGCTAGGAAATTGGGAAGCTTGGGCCTCTCTCCATGTGGGCTTTCATCCACAAAGAGGTTAACCTGAGCTGGATTTCCTCAACCCACTGTCTTGGCTGTAGCATTCCAAGAGGGTGTGAACTGGACTGCAAAGGCCTTTTTAGACTATGGTTTACAAGCCATAAATTTCACTTGTACTTCATTCTATTGGTCAAAGCAAGTCACAAACTCATATTCAAGGGGCAAGGAATACATGCAGGGGGAGAAAACTCTACCTCTTGATGGGGGGAGGTTAAATTGATTTACGGTCATGTTGAATCTACTATATATTGATGGTAGCAGTAGGCCATTTGGAGCAGCTGCTGCCATCACACCAGCTGCAGCAAGGAGGCACAGCTGGGGCTGCATGCTCCATAAAGCTGGTGAGAGCTGAGGACAAATGGGAGACCCAACTCTTCCAAGCTGGGGCAGAAGCTTCCTGGGTGCGACTGTCACCACCCAAGCCACAGCTATGGACCCGGGCATCCCTGTGCTCTTGGGGCCTGGGGACTAGGCAGGAGCCCCACCCTCCTGGGCACAGCTGTATCTGTCCAAATCGTCACTGCAGACCCAGGCCTCTTGTTCCAAGGAGCAGGAAGGAACCCCACTTTCCCCGGTGCAGCTGCAGCCACCCAAGTGGTCTGTGGACCCAGGCATCCCTGCACTCTTGGGGGCCCTGGAAGGCCACCCTTGGCCTCACAGGCTCAGAAATGCCTGCTCCCACTGCCTGGCTTCTCCCTGCTGTCAGTGCCTGCTCTGATCTCCAAACAAAGTCAGGGCCAAACCCAGGTGCTGACACAGCCAGGCTGGGTGTCCACACTCTCAGGGCAATGTTGGCACACCAGCCCACTGCTGCCTTAGCCCCCTCCAGATTTTGGGTGCTGACAAGCATAGGAGGGAAGCTGAAGTGGGGAGAGGCTGAAAGCAGCTTGGCACTGGCCTGAATGCACCCCTTGGCTCCTACAGCCTGGGTGCCATGAACAGCAGCAGGAGGCAGACATCAGGACAGCCAGCTGCAGAGAGGAGCTACCCACTCCAGGGCTTCCTCTCTGCTGAGAGCAGCAGACATTAGGACGACCAGCTGCAGACAGGAGCTACCCACTCCAGGGTCTCCTCTGAGCTACTGTCACTCAATTGAGATCCTCTTTGTCTTGTTTACCCTCCACTTGTCTGCATACCTCCTTCTTCCTGGGTGCAGGACAAGAACTTGGGACCTGCCAAATGAGGCTAAGAGTTGTAACGCAAACAGGACTGAGACATGCCCCTTGCTCACAATGTTGTGGGCAAAGAGAAGCAAAGATGAGCTGTAGCCCTTTGGGGAGCCCAGACTTGGGAGCCCCTGATCCAGGACTATGATTCTGCCTTTGAGGCCCTGAAGTTTCTGGCATCTTCAAGCTTCTGAGTGCCACCATGTTACCCAGTGCCAGCTGTGGAAGCTGCTTGTAGTGCACCTGGTCCAGCCATAGCCTTGCAGGGTGCCAGCACCTGTGCTGCCCCTGCCCACTGCAGCAGGGGCACATCTGACTATGCAGTGATCAGACACCATACTTGCCCACACACCCTTCACTGCTCCATGCAGTCTCCCTTGGCAGGCATGGGATTCAGGCCAGTAGCATGAGCCAAGAGCAGCCTACCCAGGCCAAGTGAGTGGAATGAGCCCAGCCGGCCTGAGCAAATTCAGGCAAAGGCACCACTGGCCAGAAAGGTTTCTGCCGAGAAAAGTGACACCCCAAAGATCCCATAACGATATGTGACTAATTTTGGCCAATGGCATGCAGACATCATGACAATGTGCCCAGTTCCAGGTCTAAGTGTTAAAAACCCTTGAGTGCTTCCTCTCAATCTCTTGTGCTTCTGCTATTGTCACAAAAAGAACAGACCTTGGGTATCGTACTTGTTCAAGAAGAATGAGACACGGAGGGCAAAGGTGATTCAGCCAACCTACAGCCCTGCAGTGAGATGCAGAGCTGCCCAGCTAAGTCAAACCCAGATCAGCTAAACCCCAGCTCAGCTGTAGAAGAACATAACAAATTGGTGTTGTTTTAAGCTAACGGGAAGAAAAAAAATCCTTTTTTTTTTTTTTTTTTTTTTTAATTATACTTTAAGTTCTAGGGTACATGTGCATAACGTGCAGGTTTGTTACATATGTATACTTATGCCATGTTGGTGTGCTGCACCCATCAATTCGTCAGCACCCATCAATTCATCATTTATATCATGTATAATTCCCCAATGCAATCCCTCCCTCCTCCCCCCTCCCCATAATAGGCCCCAGTGCGTGATGTTCCCCTTCCCGAGTCCAAGTGATCTCATTGTTCAGTTCCCACCTATGAGTGAGAATATGCGGTGTTTGGTTTTCTCTTCTTGTGATAGTTTGCTAAGAATGATGGTTTCCAGCTGCATCCATGTCCCTACAAAGGACGCAAACTCATCCTTTTTTATGGCTGCATAGTATTCCATGGTGTATATGTGCCACATTTTCTTAATCCAGTCTATCACAGATGGACATTTGGGTTGATTCCAAGTCTTTGCTATTGTGAATAGTGCCGCAATAAACATACGTGTGCATGTGTCTTTGTAGTAGAATAATTTATAATCCTTTGGGTATATACCCAGTAGTGGGATGGCTGGGTCATATGGTACATCTAGTTCTAGATCCTTGAGGAATTGCCATACTGTTTTCCATAATGGTTGAACTAGTTTACAATCCCACCAACAGTGTAAAAGTGTTCCTATTTCTCCACATCCTCTCCAACACCTGTTGTTTCCTGACTTCTTAATGATTGCCATTCTAACTGGTGTGAGATGGTATCTCATTGTGGTTTTGATTTGCATTTCTCTGATGGCGAGTGATGATGAGCATTTTCTCATGTGTCTGTTGGCTGTATGAATATCTTCTTTTGAGAAATGTCTGTTCGCCGGGCGCGGTGGCTCAAGCCTGTAATCCCAGCACTTTGGAAGGCCGAGACGGGCGGATCACGAGGTCAGGAGATCAAGACCATCCTGGCTAACACGGTGAAACCCCGTTTCTACTAAAAAATACAAAAAACTAGCCGGGCGAGGTGGCAGGCGCCTGTAGTCCCAGCTACTCGGGAGGCTGAGGCAGGAGAATGGCGTAAACCCGGGAGGCGGAGCTTGCAGTGAGCTGAGATCCGGCCACTGCACTCCAGCCTGGGCGACAGAGCAAGACTCCACCTCAAAAAAAAAAAAAAAAAAAAAAAAAAAAAGAGAAATGTCTGTTCGTCTGTTCATATCCTTTCCCCACTTTTTGATGGGGTTGTTTGTTTTTTTCTCGTATATTTGTTTGAGTTCTTTGTAGATTCTGGATATTAGCCCTTTGTCAGATGAGTAGGTTGCAAAAATTTTCTCCCATTCTGTAGGTTGCCTGTTCACTCTGATGGTAGTTTCTTTTGCTGTGCAAAAGCTCTTTAGTTTAATTAGATCCCATTTGTCAATTTTTGCTTTTGCTGCCGTTGCTTTTGGTGTTTTAGACATGAAGTCCTTGCCCATGCCTATGTCCTGAATGGTACTACCTAGATTTTCTTCTAGGGTTTTTATGGTATTAGGTCTAACATTTAAGTCTCTAATCCATCTTGAATTGATCTTCGTATAAGGGGTAAGGAAAGGATCCAGTTTCAGCTTTCTACTTATGGCTAGCCAATTTTCCCAGCACCATTTATTAAATAGGGAATCCTTTCCCCATTTCTTGTTTCTCTCAGGTTTGTCAAAGATCAGATGGCTGTAGATGTGCGGTATTATTTCTGAGGACTCTGTTCTGTTCCATTGGTCTATATCTCTGTTTTGGTACCAGTACCATGCTGTTTTGGTTACTGTAGCCTTGTAGTATAGTTTGAAGTCAGGTAGCATGACGCCTCCAGCTTTGTCCTTTTGACTTAGGATTGTCTTGGCGATGCGGGCTCTTTTTTGGTTCCATATGAACTTTAAAGCAGTTTTTTCCAATTCTGTGAAGAAACTCATTGGTAGCTTGATGGGGATGGCATTGAATCTATAAATAACCTTGGGGAGTATGGCCATTTTCACGATATTGATTCTTCCTATCCATGAGCATGGTATGTTCGTCCATTTGTTTGTGTCCTCCTTGATTTCACTGAGCAGTGGTTTGCAGTTCTCCTTGAAGAGGTCCTTTACATCCCTTGTAAGCTGGATTCCTAGGTATTTTATTCTCTTTGAAGCAATTGTGAATGGAAGTTCATTCCTGATTTGGCTCTCTGCTTGTCTGTTACTGGTGTATAAGAATGCTTGTGATTTTTGAACATAAATTTTGTATCCTGAGACTTTGCTGAAGTTGCTTATCAGCTTAAGGAGATTTTGGGCTGAGACGATGGGGTTTTCTAAATATACAATCATGTCATCTGCAAACAGGGACAATTTGACTTCTTCTTTTCCTAACTGGATACCCTTGATTTCTTTCTCTTGCCTGATTGCCCTAGCCAGAACTTCCAACACTATGTTGAATAGGAGTGGTGAGAGAGGGCATCCCTGTCTTGTGCCAGTTTTCAAAGGGAATTTTTCCAGTTTTTGCCCATTCAGTATGATATTAGCTGTGGGTTTGTCATAAATAGCTCTTATTATTTTGAGGTACGTTCCATCAGTACCGAATTTATTGAGCGTTTTTAGCATGAAGGGCTGTTGAATTTTGTCAAAAGCCTTTTCTGCATCTATTGAGACAATCATGTGGTTCTTGTCTTTGGTTCTGTTTATATGCTGGATTACGTTTATTGATTTGCGAATGTTGAACCAGCCTTGCATCCCAGGGATGAAGCCCACTTGATCATGGTGGATAAGCTTTTTGATGTGCTGCTGAATCCGGTTTGCCAGTATTTTATTGAGAATTTTTGCATCGATGTTCATCAGGGATATTGGTCTAAAATTCTCTTTTTTTGTTGTGTCTCTGCCAGGCTTTGGTATCAGGATGATGTTGGCCTCATAAAATGAGTTAGGGAGGATTCCCTCTTTTTCTATTGATTGGAATAGTTTCAGAAGGAATGGTACCAGCTCCTCCTTGTACCTCTGGTAGAATTCAGCTGTGAATCCATCTGGTCCTGGACTTTTTTTGGTGGGTAGGCTATTAATTGTTGCCTCAATTTCAGAGCCTGCTATTGGTCTATTCAGGGATTCAACTTCTTCCTGGTTTAGTCTTGGGAGAGTGTAAGTGTCCAGGAAATTATCCATTTCTTCTAGATTTTCTAGTTGATTTGCGTAGAGGCGTTTATAGTATTCTCTGATGGTAGTTTGTATTTCTGTGGGGTCAGTGGTGATATCCCCTTTATCATTTTTTATTGCCTCTATTTGATTCCTCTCTCTTTTCTTCTTTATTAGCCTTGCTAGCGGTCTGTCAATTTTGTTGATCTTTTCAAAAAACCAACTCCTGGATTCATTGATTTTTTGGAGGGTTTTTTGTGTCTCTATCTCCTTCAGTTCTGCTCTGATCTTAGTTATTTCTTGCCTTCTGCTAGCTTTTGAATGTGTTTGCTCTTGCCTCTCTAGTTCTTTTAATTGTGATGTTAGAGTGTCAATTTTAGATCTTTCCTGCTTTCTCTTGTGGGCATTTAGTGCTATAAATTTCCCTCTACACACTGCTTTAAATGGGTCCCAGAGATTCTGGTATGTTGTATCTTTGTTCTCATTGGTTTCAAAGAACATCTTTATTTCTGCCTTCATTTCATTATGTACCCAGTAGTCATTCAGGAGCAGGTTGTTCAGTTTCCATGTAGTTGAGCGGTTTTGATTGAGTTTCTTAGTCCTGAGTTCTAGTTTGATTGCACTGTGGTCTGAGAGACAGTTTGTTATAATTTCTGTTCTTTTACATTTGCTGAGGAGTGCTTTACTTCCAATTATGTGGTCAATTTTGGAATAAGTGCGATGTGGTGCTGAGAAGAATGTATATTCTGTTGATTTGGGGTGGAGAGTTCTATAGATGTCTATTAGGTCCGCTTGGTGCAGAGATGAGTTCAATTCCTGGATATCCTTGTTAACTTTCTGTCTCGTTGATCTGTCTAATGTTGACAGCGGAGTGTTGAAGTCTCCCATTATTACTGTATGGGAGTCTAAGTCTCTTTGTAAGTCTCTAAGGACTTGCTTTATGAATCTGGGTGCTCCTCTATTGGGTGCATATATATTTAGGAGAGTTAGCTCTTCCTGTTGAATTGATCCCTTTACCATTATGTAATGGCCTTCTTTGTCTCTTTTGATCTTTGATGGTTTAAAGTCTGTTTTATCAGAGACTAGGATTGCAACCCCTGCTTTTTTTTTGTTCTCCATTTGCTTGGTAGATCTTCCTCCATCCCTTTATTTTGAGCCTATGTATGTCTCTGCATGTGAGATGGGTCTCCTGAATACAGCAGACTGATGGGTCTTGACTCTTTATCCAGTTTGCCAGTCTGTGTCTTTTAATTGGAGCATTTAGTCCATTAACATTTAAGGTTAATATTGTTATGTGTGAACTTGATCCTGTCATTATGATATTAACTGGTTATTTTGCTCGTTAGTTGATGCAGTTTCTTCCTAGCCTCGATGGTCTTTACATTTTGGCATGTTTTTGCAATGGCTGGTACCGGTTGTTCCTTTCCATGTTTAGGGCTTCCTTCAGGGTCTCTTGTAAGGCAGGCCTGGTGGTGACAAAATCTCTAAGCATTTGCTTATCTGTAAAGGATTTTCTTTCTCCTTCACTGATGAAACTTAGTTTGGCTGGATATGAAATTCTGGGTTGAAAATTCTTTTCTTTAAGAACATTGAATATTGGCCCCCACTCTCTTCTGGCTTGTAGAGTTTCTGCCGAGAGATCTGCTGTTAGTCTGATGGGCTTCCCTTTGTGGGTAACCCGACCTTTCTCTCTGGCTGCCCTTCAGATTTTTTCCTTCATTTCAACTTTGGTGAATCTGGCAATTATGTGTCTTGGAGTTGCTCTTCTGGAGGAGTATCTTTGTGGTGTTCTCTGTATTTCCTGAATTTGAATGTTGGCCTGCCCTACTAGGTTGGGGAAGTTCTCCTGGATGATATCCTGAAGAGTGTTTTCCAACTTGGTTCCATTTTCCCCCTCACTTTCAGGCACCCCAATCAGACGTAGATTTGGTCTTTTTACGTAATCCCATACTTCTTGCAGGCTTTGCTCATTTCTTTTTCTTCTTTTTTCTTTTGGTTTCTCTTCTCGCTTCATTTCATTCATTTGATCTTCAATCGCTGATACTCTTTCTTCCAGTTGATCGAGTCGGTTACTGAAGCTTGTGCATTTGTCACGTATTTCTCGTGTCATGGTTTTCATCTCTGTCATTTCGTTTATGATCTTCTCTGCATTAATTAGTCTAGCTGTCAATTCTTCCACTCTTTTTTCAAGATTTTTAGTTTCTTTGCGCTGGGTACGTAATTCCTCCTTTAGCTCTGATAAGTTTGATGGACTGAAGCCTTCTTCTCTCCTCTCGTCCAAGTCATTCTCTGACCAGCTTTGATCCGTTGCTGGCGATGGGCTGCGCTCCTTTGCAGGGGGAGATGCGCTCTTATTTTTTGAATTTCCAGCTTTTCTGCCCTGCTTCTTCCCCATCTTTGTGGTTTTATCTGTCTCTGGTCTTTGATGGTGGTGACGTACTGATGGGGTTTTGGTATAGGTGTCCTTCCTGTTTGATAGTTTTCCTTCTGACAGTCAGAAGGACTGTCTGTTGGTCTGTTGGAGATTGCTTGAGGTCCACTCCAGACCCTGTTTGCCTGGGTATCAGCAGCAGAGGTTGCCGAAGATAGAATATTGCTGAACAGCGAGTGTACCTGTCTGATTCTTCCTTTGGAAGTTTCCTCTCAGGGGTGTACTCCGCCCTGTGAGGTGTGGGGTGTCAGACTGCCCCTAGTGGGGATTTCTCCCAGCTAGGCTACTCAGGGGTCAGGGACCCACCTGAGCAGGCAGTCTGTCCGTTCTCAGATCTCAACCTCCGAGTTGGGAGATCCACAGCTCTCCCCAAAGCTGTCAGACAGAGTCGTTCGCGTCGTCAGCACCGGCCCCCGCTGCTTCCCCTGTTGGTCTTCAGCTGTGTGCTGTCCCCAGAGGTGGAGTCTACAGAGACAGGCAGGCTTCCTTGAGCTGCTGTGAGCTCCACCCAATTCGAGCTTCCCAGCGGCTTTGTTTACCTACTTAAGCCTCAGCAATGGCGGGCGCCCCTCCCCCAGCCTCACTGCTGCCTTGCGGATAGATCGCCGCAGACTGCTGTGTTAGCAGTGAGGGAGGCTCCGTGGGCGTGGGACCCTCCCGGCCAGGTGTGGGATATATTCTCCTGGTGTGCCTGTTTGCTTAAAGCGCCGTATTGGGGTGGGAGTTACCCGATTTTCCAGGTGTTGTGTGTCTCAGTTCCCCTGGCTAGGAAAACGGATTCCCTTCCCCCTTGCACTTCCAGGTGAGGCGATGCCTCGCCCTGCTTCAGCTCTCGCTGGTCAGGCTGCAGCAGCTGACCAGCACTGATTGTCCGGCACTCCCTAGTGAGATGACCCCAGTACCTCAGTTGAAAATGCAGAAATCACCGGTCTTCTGTGTCGCTCGCGCTGGGAGTTGGAGACTGGAGCTGTTCCTATTCGGCCATCTTGCTCCGCCCCCCCTACTTTGTTCTTCCTTTTTTTTTTTTTTTTTTTTTTTCTTCTGAGACAAGGTCTTGCTCTGTCACCCAGGCTGGAGTACAGTGTCATGATTATTGCTGGCTTACTGTAGCCTTAAACTCCTGGCTCAAACAACATCCCCTCCTTACTCCTGACCATATGTATATGGACCACACACACACACACACACACACACACACACACATACAGGTGACACCTGTAGTGGCCACCTCGATTATTTTTGTAAAGACGGGGTCTTACTATGTTGCCCAGGTTGGTCTAGGACTCCTGACCTCAAGTGATTCTCCCACCTTGGCCTCATCAAGTGCTAGGATTATCAGCATGAGCTACAACACCCAGGCCACAACTGGACAAATTATAATGCTAACCCTCAAATGGCTCAAAGATTGGGCATAAAACCCAAATCAGGCCCATCAGAATTTTTTTCCTAAGAATCCCTCTCCTCCAAAGTCAGCCATAAAATGCAGAAGTGTTATTCTAACTTTGCCTTGCCTTTCTGTGTAGGAGCTGGCCATAAAAATATTCTCTGACCTACATTGTCTGATAGTAGGTTATACGACCCTCATTCCAGAGGGGTGCTGTCCTATACTCAAGATGAAGGCATGCCATGCAGATAGCCATGCAGAGACCCAGGAGAATCTGAACAAATAGGCCTTGCTGGGTTTCCCTACTCAATCTATCACCACTAGATCATTCTGTTTTTGTCCAATCACATTTCTACATGGCAGTCCATTTATCATTGAAACTACACATAAAAATAGACAGTTTTCTCTGGATCTTTGGTTTTCATTTCTGAAGCCTTCCATGTCACAAAAAAAACTTTGATTAAATAAACTTTTTGCACCTTTCTCTTGTTTGTCTTTTGTTATATGAGTGTCAGCCACAAACCTTATGATGAATGAGAAAAGATATCACATCTTTTCACCTCTGTACAAGGCTATTATAGTTCCCTATGACCACCAGAGACTCAGCTTCCTCCCTGGAAGGACGGTGGCACTGCTCTGCCAACTGGACCATGTCACTTCACAATCCAAGATGATTCTCAAGTTACAGGACAGCAGTGACAGAAAGGTATGCCTGCGTCCTTGTGTTGTGGCTTTCTGGAAGTTCACATATATCTACTTACATATTATCAGCATTGAAGTTAGCAGTACAGCCAGACTAATTATAGGAAAGGTTATAAAACAATCTTATATTTTGGTCAGCAATGTGCCACATAAGAATCAGGGTTCTGTTACTAAGGAGGAAGTGTAGAATGGAAATCAGATTAGGCATTTAGCTGTCTGTGCCACAATATGTAATGGATCTCACCTCCTGGGAGCAACTATGTTAGTTTCTCAATAATGACTACCCCAGTGTGTCTATTAATCTCTTTCAGCTCTGATATATCCATTCTTATTTTCAGCAGCTTTGTTATGTTTTCAAATTTCCTCATATAAATCTCATAATTTTTCATGTTCAGTACCTGTACAACTAAGATTTGTGAATTCCTTTAAGATCACAAATATGTACTCTCTCTCTCTCTCTCTCTCTCTCTCTCTCTCTCTCTCTCTCTATATATATATATATATATATATATATATATATATGTAATCACAAAGGACCCACTGTGGCTGCTAAATGATGACTGAAGGCAATTATTAAGACAGTTCACCTTTCTTCATTCTCTTTCTTCTAGAAAATAGGCCAGGCGCAGTGGTTCATGCCTGTCATCCCAGGACTTTGCGAGGTTGAGCCAGGTGAATCACTTGAGGTCAGGAGTTTGAGACTAGCCTGTCCAAAACGGTAAAACCCTGTCTATACTGAAAATACAAAAATTAGTCAGCATGGTGGCGCATGCCTGTAATCCCAGCTACTCTGGAGGCTGAGGCATGAGAATCATTTGAACCCAGGACGCAGAGGTTGCAGTGAGCAAAGATCACACCACTGCACTCCAGCCTGGGGAATAGAGTGAGACTCCATCTCAAAAAAGGAAAAAGACAATACATTAATAAAGAAAATCTTAATATAAGTTCTAGTCTTATTGAATAACATGTCATTACTTGATTCTTTCCTGGTACATGAAATGGTCAGAAACTTATCCTTTATGTACAGTGTATTTCACTTGTGGAATGTATCAAAACAGAAATCTGACTTTAGTTAAAGTAATTCAAGGTCTTTTAAACAGAGATTATTCAGAACATCTTTTTTTGTCTTTTTTTTTAAGAGATGGGGGTCTCACTCTGCCACTCAGGTTGGAGTGCAGTGGTGCGACCACAGCTCCCTATACTCTAAGTCCTGGGCTCAAGTGATCCTCCTGCCTCAGCAGCCTCCCAAAGCACTTGGATTGCAGACGTGAGCCACCACACCTGGCCCAGAACATTCTTAAAATGTTTAACCTTGATGAACTATGTACAGAGAGGCAATGCAGTAAGATGATATACCTTGGAAACTAAGAGCCCAAGTAATTCAAGCCCGAAATCCCTGCTGTTCCACTGTATGGCCTGAGGTGAGTCATTAACTTTGTGTCTCAAAATTTCCTCATCTGTAACATTGGGATAGTACTAAATACATCGAAGGACTATTGTGTGGATATATGTAAGGTTTTTGTAAAAATTGACATTGAATAGATGTTAATTGTGGGCACACAAAGACATTTACACGAAGGACATATAAACTATCAATCAGCCAAGCTTTCATTTTCTATTTTTGAGGTAAATAGCACAGTAGTTAGGAATCTAAACTGTGGAGCCAGACTGGGAGGATTCATATCCCAGCTCCATCATTTACAAGCTGTGTGACCTCAGGCAAGTTACTCAACCTCTCTCTCTGTGCCTCATTTGTAAAATGGGGATGACAATCATAACACTGTCCCTTCCTTTTGGGCTGCTGTAAGGATTAAGTGAGTTGATAACACATAGAACATTTAGAACAGTGCCTAGACAGAGGAAGCATTTGTAAGGGTTAGCATCATGGTTAATTTTATTTGCCAATTTGGCCAGGCCGAGGTTCTCTGACATTTTGTCCAACGCCAGTCTAGTTGTGAAGGTATTTTTAGATGGGACTGATATTTAAATCAGTAAACCTCATCTGGAAGATTATCCTCCATATGGGGGTAGCCCTCAATCAATCAGTTGAAGTCCTTAAGAGAAAAAGACTTAAGTCACCCAAAGAAGCAGGAATTCTACCTGCTCCATGGCAGGAGCAGCCCATGGAAGAGTTTGAATACCGGCCTCAGAAGTTTAGGATTGTTTTTCCCCTACTGGAAATGGGAAGCTAGTGAAACTTTGTGCAATAATGTCGTAAGATGAAAAGAGTATCAAAGGGTGTAGGATTCGCTAGAAGGAGGGAGAAACTAGGGAAAGAGAGAACAGGTAGAAAATAGTATAGCCTTGCATTATACAGGTTTGTTTTTGCATTTCCAGTTTGTTACTGGAAGAGCAATGAGCATCTGTTCCCTTACTGTTTACATTGAAACACATTTCAGGCCATACAGAGGTCCCTCATCTGGGCAGCCTGCTGTCCCTCTCTTGGTCTCCTTCCCTTTTTTCTTTGTTATAATTCTCCTTCCTCCCAGACTCCAGCTTCCTGTGGCTTCGTATGGTCTATGAGAAGACAGGGTGGGGTAAGGGAACATCATTTTTGCTGTCATTTGTGACCTGGGTAAGGTCTTTCCTGGTGTCACTGTGGTAGAATGACTGTGGATTCTTATTTCTTTGTATTCTTATTTCCTTATATTAAAGCATCTTCAAGAAAACAGATCTCTCTTGCACTGAAAGAGATCAAATGAAAAAAACTAAAAGGCAGAAATGAAGTCCACAGGCAAACAGCCCGGGTGGCGCCCTGAGCCTAGTTAAGGATCGACCCCAGACCTAACTGATTAGGTTATCTATAGACTCCAGACGCTGAAAGGACAAACGTTGTGAAAGTCTCTGTCCTGCTCTGTTCTGTTCTAATTACCGGTGTCTGCCATATATCTTAGTCCTGGGCCCAGTACAAACACATTCCTCTATTTGTTCCAAACTTCCTGAGCCCAACACAAACACATCCCCCCAAACATCCTAGAAACACCACCTAGAGAACCCCTGATAAGGTCACAACCTTTGTAGTTTTATTAAATGTGCGGGAACAAATAGAAAACTGTTAATTGTATTAACCAATTACCAGTTGTAATGCTGCAACCAAAAGAATTCCTTTGTACCTCTGTAACCTTACATATCCTGTATGCATTGGGCTATAAAAAGCGGGCACATGCATCATTCGAGACCCTCTTGTATGTTGTAGAATGGAGGGACCAAGTTCGAACTTGCATTAAAGATCCTTGCCGCTTGGCTTTGACTCTGGACTCTGGTGGTCTTCTTCGGGGAACAAACGGTCTGGGCATAACATTTGGGGGCTCTCCCAGGATTCCCCCAAGCCCACCAGACCCCCGGTCAACGGATCTACTAGGATCAATCTGCTAATAGGTGAGCCAGCTCGTCTCGTCTTTGTTTGTCTGTCTGTGTCCATTCTGAACCTGCGGCTCTCTAAGTCCGCTCTGAATCTGAGGCTGTTAGCCTGTCTGAACCTGTGGCTCTCTAAGTCCGCTCTGAATCTGAGGCTGTTAGCCTGTCTGAACCTGAGGCTCTCTAAGTCCGCTCTGAGGCTGTTAGCCTGTCTGAATTCGCAGCTCTCTGAGTTTGCTCTGAATCTGTGACTCGCGAGGTCTGAAGCTGAAAGCTGGCATAAGTCCTGGTGGACGCGCTATAGGACAGCCAGCGGAGACCAGTGGGAGACGTTCCCCGGCTCTCATCTGATTCTTGTCTGCACTTGTTCTGACCCAGATTTCTGGAGCGTGCCTGCGACTGACATAAACTTGTTGTTGATATTCCACAACTCACTTTTCCCTTGCAGGACCTGTTCCAGCAACTCACTTTTCCCTTGCAGGACCTGTTCCAGCAACTCACTTTTCCCTTGCAGGACCTGTTCCAGCAACTCACTTTTCCCTTGCAGGACCTGTTCCAGCAACTCACTTTTCCCTTGCAGGACCTGTTCCAGCAACTCACTTTTCCCTTGCAGGACCTGTTCCAGACGCCACTCCGGGCGCTACTGTTCAAGATAGGTAATACCCAGAGCACTCCCCTATCTCTCCTTATGAGTAATTTCAAGGATGTTAGGGCAAGGGGCCATGATCTTGGTATGGACATCAGGAAGGGAAAGCTAATTACCCTGTGCCGCTCCGAGTGGCCCGCCCTTAACGTAGGGTGGCCACCCAAAGGGACATTCTGTCTTCCTGTCATCACTAAAGTCCAAGGTTTTTCAGCCTGGGCGTGCTAGTCACCCGGATCATATCCCATATATCCTCGTATGGCAGGATCTAGCTGGGAACCCGCCCCCTTGGCTGTCCCCTTTCCAATTAGCCTCTGAACCCTGTAAGGCACTGGTTGCTCGGCCGCTAAAATCCAAGCAACCGACTGCCCCCCCATCCTGTTCTACCTGATAGCGAGGACCCACTGTCCACAGAACCCCCTCCATACCTCTCCAGGCGGCAGGCCTCAGCCACCCCAGGCTGAGCCACGGGAGGGAGCAGGCGGACGGGAGGTGGCCAGCGCACCCAGACCCACTGAAAGGGAAAGTAACCCTGAAGGGCCGACGTGGGTCCTCTGTAAGCTGAGTGCTGGCCCCCAGGGCCCAGCCTTTCTTTCTCTATACTTTGTCTCTGGGTCTTACTTCTTTTCTAAAGTTTCTCGTTCCACCTAACGAGAAACACCCACAGGTGTGGAAGGGCAGACCACCCTTTCATCTGGCGTCCAACGTGGAAGCTTTTCTCTAAGGTAAAGGTACGCTGGACAAGTCGACGAGAGACTCCGGAGTACGTCTACAGTCAGCCTTGTGGTAAGCTTGTGCGCTCGGAAGAACCTAGGGTAACAATGGGGCAAACTAAAAGTAAATATGCCTCTTATCGCAGCTTTATAAAAATTCTCTTAAAAAGAGGGAGAGCCTCCCGTAGCTGAAGCCAGATATCAGTCCTTTTCTATAAAAATGCTAAAAGAGATGAAAGAAAGAATAAAACAGTATGGACCCAACTCTTCTTACATGAGAACATTATTAGATTCCATTGCTCGTGGACATAGACTCATTCCTTATGATTGGGAGATTCTGGCAAAATCATCACTCTCACCCTCTCAATTTTTACAATTTAAGACTTGGTGGATTGATGGGGCACAAGTACAGGTCCGAAAAAATAGGACTGCCAATCCTCCAATTAACATAGATGCTGCTCAAAAGTCAATTACCGATGAAAATGCCCGTAAAGTCATAGTGGAGTTGATGGCATATGAAAACGCCAATCCGGATTGTCAATCAGCCATTAAGCCATTAAAAAGAAGGGTTCCCGCAGGATCAGATGTAATCTCAGAGTACGTTAAAGCCTGCGATGGAATTGGAGGAGCTCTGCATAAAGCTATGCTTATGGCTCAGGCAATCACAGGAGTTGCTTTAGGAGGACAAGTAAAAACATTTGGGGGAAAATGTTATAATTGTGGTCAAATTGGTCATCTAAAAAAAGAATTGCCTAGTCTCAAGTAAACCAAATGTAACTACTCAAGCTACTACAACAACAGATAAAGGGTCACCTGGCCTATGTCCAAGATGTAAAAAGGGACAACATTGGAGTAATCAATGTCGTTCTAAATATGATAAAAATGGGCAACCGCTGTCGGGAAACGAGAGGAGGGGCCAGCCTCAGGCCCCGCAACAAACTGGGGCATTCCAAATTCAACCCTTTGTTCCTCAGGGTTTTCAGGAATAACAGCCCCCACTGTTGCAAGTGTCTCAGGGAATAAGCCAGTTATCACAATACAGCAATTATCCCCCGTCACAAGTGGCAGTGCAGCAGTAGATTTGTGTACTTTACAAGCAGTCTCTTTGCTTCCAGGGGAGCCTCCACAAAAAAAAATTCCCCACAGGGGTATACAGCCCATTGCCTGAGGGGACTGTAGGACTAATCTTAGGAAGATCAAGTTTAAATCTAAAAGGAGTTCAAATTCATACTGGTGTGGTTGATTCAGACTATGAAGGCAAAATTCAATTGGTTATTAGTTCCTCAACTCCTTGGAGTGCCAGTCCAGGAGACAGGATTGCTCAATTATTACTCCTACCTTATATGAAAGTTGGAAACAGTGAAATAAAAAGAACAGGAGGGTTTGGAAGCACTGATCTGGCAGGAAAGGCTGCATGTTGGGCAAGTCTGGTCTCTGAGAGCAGACCTGTGTGTAAGGCCATTATTCAAGGAAAACAGTTTGAAGGGTTGGTAGACACAGGAGCAGATGTCTCTGTCATTGCTTTAAATCAGTGGCAAAAAAAAAAAAAATTGGCCTAAACAAAAGGCTGTTACAAGACTTGTCGGCGTAGGCACAGCCTCAGAAGGGTATAAAAGTACAATGATTTTACATTGTACTTGGATCAAATAGCTACATTAATTGGTCAGACAAGATTACGAATAATAAAATTGTGTGGTAATGACCCAGACAAAATACTTGTTCCTTTAACCAAGGAACAAGTTAAACGAGCCTTTATCAATTCTGGTGCATGGCAAATTGGCCTTGCAGATTTTATAAGAATTATTGATAATCATTACCCAAAAACAAAAATCTTCCAGTTTTTAAAATTGACTACTTGGATTTTACCTAAAATTACCAGACATAAACCTTTAGAAAATGCTCTGACAGTATTCACTGATGGTTCCAGCAATGAAAAAGTGACTTACAGAGGGCCAAAAGAGCAAGTAATCAAAACTCAATATCAATCTGCTCAAAAAGCAGAGTTGGTTGCAGTCATTACAGTGTTAAAAGATTTTAATCAACCTGTTAATATTATATCAGATTCTGTATATGTAGTACAGGCTACAAAGGATGTTAAGACAGCTCTAATTAAATATAGCATAGATAATCAGTTAAACCAGCTGTTCACTTTGTTACAACAAAAATAGGACATGAGAAATAGAGGAAGGTAATAACCTGAGGAAGAAGTGTTGCTTGTGTTTCACTAAGAGAAAATCAGCTTCCTATTTGGATACCCACTAAACATTTGAAGTTCTACAATGAACCCATCGGAGATGCAAAGAAAAGCGCCTCCACGGAGACGGAAACACCGCAATCGAGCACCATTGACTCGCAGGATAAATCAAGTGGTGATATTAGAAAAACAGATAAAGTCACCACGTACCAGGAAGGCAGAGCTGCTGATCTGGGCACAGTTAAAGAAGCCAACACTGTTAGCTAGAAAGAGCTTAGCCAGCACAAAGCTGACACAAACCTCAGGAAAAAAAAAAAAAAAAATGCTGCTTGCAGCTTTAATGGTTGTATCAACGGTGGTAAGTCTCCCCATGCCTGCAGGAGCAGCTGCAGCTAATTATACCTACTGGGCTTATGTGCCTTTCCTGCCCTTAATTCGGGCAGTCACATGGATGGATAATCCTATTAAAATATATGTTAATAATAGTGTGTAGGTACCTGGTCCCACAGATGATTGTTGCTCTGCCTAACCGGAGGAAAAAGAATTGATGATAAATATTTCCATTAGGTATTGTTTCCAGTTACAGTGTGACTGGAATACTTCAGATTTTTGTATTACACCCCAAGTTTATAATGAGTCTAAACATCACTGGGACATGGCAAAACGCCCTCTACAGGGAAGAGGAGATAATCTCACTTTAGACATTTCTAAATTAGAACAACAAATTTTGAAGCCTCTCAAAGTCATTTAAATATTGTGCCTGGAACTGAGGCATTAGATCAAGTGAAAAAAAAAATTTTTCTTTATGGATTAAACCCCACGACTTGGATTAGGTCTATTGAGAACTCTACTGCAGTAAATTTTGGAATTATGTGTCTCTGTTTAATCGGTTTGTTTTTAGTGTGCTGGACCAGTCAAAAAAAATCCTATGCCACAATCGAGAGAACGAACGAGCCTTCATCGCCATGGCACATTTATATAGAGAAAAAGGGAGAGAGAATGTTGCGGGAAGTCAGAGACATTGAATGGAGGGACTGGCTGAAGCCACGGCAGAAAAACATAAAATATGAAGATTTCATGGACATTTTATTAGTTCTCCGAAATTAATACTTTTGTAATTTCTTATGTGTGTCTTTACTTTAAACTTTTGTAATTTCCTATGTCTTTACTTTAATCTCTTAGTCCCATCATCTTCTTTGTAAGCTGAGGAGGATATATGTCACCTCAGGACCCTGTGATGATTGAGTTAACTGCACAAATGGTTTGTAGAGCATGTGTGTTTGAACAATATGAAATCTGGGCATCTTGAAAAAAGAACAGGATAACAGTGATGTTCAGGGAACAAGGGAGGTAACCTTGAACTGGCCGCCGGTGAGCCAGACGGAACAGAGCCATATTTCTTCTCTTTTTGAATGCAAATAGGAGAAATATCGCTGAATTCTTTTTCTCAGCAAGGAATATCCCTGAGAAAGAGAATGCGCTCTAAGGGTAGGCCTATAAATTACCCCCTTGGAGGCGTGCCGCCTTTTACAGTTGAAGCCGAAGGGATGAAATAAGCCCCAGCCTCCTGTAGTGCTCTCAGGCTTACTAGGATGAGGAAATTCCCACCTAATAAATTTTGGTCAGTCAGGTTGTCTGCTCTCAAACCCTATTTCCTGATAAAATGTTATCAATGACTATGTGTGCCCAAAATTTCATTAGCAATTTTAATGTTAACACCATCCTGTGCTCTCATCCTGCCCCCACTTACTTTGTAATATTCTATTACTTTGTAAAGTTTGTAATCTCAGTGTCATGATGACAATGGTAAAATTCCTCTATGTTTCCCCTGTTAGCCCCCTTCCTTGGACCCCTGCTAAGTCTACTATTTCTGTTTACCGTAGGACCTTGTGTAAGATTAACAGAATTTTGCGGTTTGTCAGGGAAAGGTTTGACACCATACAGCTCATGGTCCTCAGAGCCCAATACCAACCTGTAAGCGCTGAAACAGAATCAGACTTACAAGACCCAAGATTGGCTCCAGATGTACCTGAGAAAGGGGGGAATGAAAGAGATCAAATGAAAAAAACTAAAAGGTAGAAATGAAGTCCACAGTCAAACAGCCCGGGTGGCACCCTGAGCCTAGTTAAAGATAGACCCCAGACCTAACTGATTAGGTTATCTATAGATTCCAGACGCTGAAAGGACAAATGTTGTGAAAGTCTCTGTCCTGCTCTGTTCTGTTCTAATTACCGGTGTCTGCCATATATCTTAGTCCTGGGCCCAGTACAAACACATTCCTCTATTTGTTCCAAACTTCCTGAGCCCAACACAAACACATCCCCCCAAACATCCTAGAAACACCACCTAGAGAGCCCCTGATAAGGTCACAACCTTTGTAGTTTTATTAAATGCACGGGAACAAATAGAAAACTGTTAATTGTATTAACCAATTACCAGTTGTAATGCTGCAACCAAAAGAATTCCTTTGTACCTCTGTAACCTTACATATCCTGTATGCATCGGGCTATAAAAAGCGGGCACATGCATCATTCGAGGCCCTCTTGTATGTTGTAGAACGGAGGGACCAAGTTCGAACTTGCATTAAAGATCCTTGCCGCTTGGCTTTGACTCTGGACTCTGGTGGTCTTCTTCGGGGAACAAACGGTCTGGGCATAACAGCACATTTCTCACAGCACAAAATTTGAATTTTTAAACTTTTTCTGGAGTATTTTTGCATATAAAATCGAGATTGCCCAAAGCCACAATAACTTATAAAACTAACCCTGGTTTAAAGTCTATATCTAACACTGCTAGGGAAAGAAACACAGTTGGTTACTTTCCCAGAGTATGTCAATTAGCTGGAAAAATAATACTTTCTTTTCTGCCATTGGAAGAGAAACTGACCAACAGGAAAGCAGTTCAGCACCTACACCCACTCTGTACAAAATAAGGAGGTGTGTTTGTACGTGCATTTGTTTGCTTGACAACCAGTGACAAACAGGCCTTTCATCATCTCTTACAATGTTACCTTGATATTCCAAACTCTAATATAAATGAGACTCAGAAGACAGCAATGAGTTTAGAAAACTGGACATCATTTCCCATAGGATATAAGCATACACACTTCCAGCATTACAGATTTCAAAGACAAAGTCAGTTTCTCTTAATACTGTGTGCATTTTTCTGTTGTTCAGCTCGGATAAAACTAGTTATACATTCACTTCATTCCACTGGCAAGAAAAATATTTATTGAATATTCTTTATAGGGATTACAAGGGAATTTTTGGCCTGTTTCAGCCATATCCTAATAGTAATGCATTAGCAGATATTACTTGGCAATAAACATTGACTTTTAGATTATCCAGGGTATAATTTTCACCATGTTATTCTGCACCATTTCCCACAGCTAGAAGGATACAACATTAATTTAAATGTGTTTGTATGTTGCTTTATAGGGTTTTCAATTTTTTACACTGCATATTTATAGGCTTCTTCAATGCCCTGTAAAAGCTTCAAAGAATAACAACACTGCTTATTTTTATGGGCCACTTATATTCTCTACCTAATTGATTTCTGGCAGTGATTATGTAAGTTAGCCAGGGCAGGTTATATTTAGTGCTGTTTTACAGATGATGAAACAGAGGCACAGGAAATTGGGTTTTTGCCTGAGGACCCACATTGGTCAAAAGCGGTATGAGCCCTGAAGGGCTTCAGATTCAAATATGAGGAATGTTTTCTATGTTTTCAAGATACTTCTTGAATTAGAAACTTGTTTCCTCTTTCTCCATTGTTTCTTGGTAGTTTTGTATAATATCCAGCCACACCAAATAACACTATACTTTGTCACTTGTAGTATTCATCATAGGTAGTTGCCTACCTTCGAATTTTCCTTCCAATTTTCATGAAAGCAGAGACCATGTTTATGTTGTTCATTTATTGCCATGAATCCACAGCCTAACATAGTTCCTGATAGATAGTATGATCTTCATGAATAATTACTGAATAAATGCATGAAAATTTCCCTTAGGCTAAAATTACCCCAACAACAATTCAAGTAAACAATTTTAAGTAAATTTTAAGTTAGGGTTAATATTTGTATCAGTTGAGATAGGATAGGTGAAGTTAGGTTAATATCCAGTAACAAACTACATCAAAGGTTTGTTTCTTGCTCATGTTCCATGGGTATCATAGGCTGGCAGTGGAATTCTCTTCCTTGGAGTCATTCAGGGAGCAGCCATTCTCTGCAACATTGTTGGTTGCAATGGCAGAGGCAAGTGAACCTTGGAGGGCCTTGCACAGGGACATGAAATGCTCATACTCAAAAATTACCCTGTCACCTCCACTCACAATTCATTGACCAGGACAAGTCACAGGTGCCAGCCCTCCCCTGACACTACTGGCTTGGGTGATGAAAGCAGTAAATATTTAGCAAACAATGCTAATAATGACTATCATATGTTGTTTCCTTGATTTTGAGCATTTGCGATTTAAATAAAACACAATTTTGTATAACCTTTCTTACTAAATACATTTACAAAATATGATTGTTCTCACAACAGCTCTGATGGGAAACATGCAATTAAAGACTTGAATAAGATCAAATAGAATGAATAATAGTCAAATAATCAGAGGTGGAAATGGAAAGACATTTCAAATCTCTGTAGCATTGGTACTGGTCGAAGCTTTTTTTTTTTTTTGAGACGGAGTCTTGCTCTTTTGCTCAGACTGCAGTGCAGTGGCATGATCTTGGCTCACTGCAACCTCTGCCTCCCAGGTTCAAGTGGTTCTCCTGCCTCATCCTCCAGAGTAGCTGGGATTACAGGTGCGTGCCACCACACCCAGCTAATTTTTGTATTTTTAGTAGAGACGGCGTTTCGCCATGTTGGCCAGGCTGGTCTCGAACTCCTGACCTCACATGATCCACCTGCCTTGGCCTCCCAAAGTGCTGGGATTACAGATGTGAGCCACTGCGCCCAGCCTGAAGCTTATTTATTCCAAATTTGTAGAGGTAAATTACACAGGGTGGGGGAAGCAACAATCATATTTTAAAATAAAATCATTACTGCAAGTTTAATTGCATCCAAGGACAAGATTTCAAACTCTCTCTCTCTTTTTTTCTTAAAAGAGACAAGGTCTCGCTTTGTTGCCCAGGCTGGAGTGCAGTGGCATGGTCATAGCGCACTGCAATGCCGAACTCCTGGGATCCAGTCATCCTCCCACCTCAGCGTCTCAAAGTCATTGGGACTACAGGCATGCAGCACGATGTCTGGCTAGTCTTTTTTTCTTTTTTTCTTTTTTTTTAGAACAGGGGTCTCACAGTGTTGCCCAAGCTGGTCTTGAATTCCTGGCCTCAAGCTATCTTCCTGCCTTGGCCTCCGAAAGTGGTGGGATTACAGGGATGAGCCGCTGTGACAGGCCTAAAATTTCTCTAGGTCAGTGTTTTGGCAATTATCCTGGTAACACAGAGAAGGGACATCTGGGCTAGCAATTCAGGACAGAGTAACCTGAACTGTGGAAAAAATACATCCTAGTATCCCAGGTCCATGTTTTAGGCATGAGGCCAAAAGTAGCATACAGATACTTTTCTAGAAAATTGCTGATTCTGAGTATACAAAAATGTCCATATCTAATTTTAACAACAAATGATTCATTAATGAGTATTAATAATTCTGCGGTTATACATACCACCCACCCATTCAAAGCCCTATGAATTGTTTTGGGCATAATTTTCTGATAGCCAGTGGTTTTCAGCAGATGGTTCAATTCTTTAAAACATAAACTGAGCTGGGTACAGTGGTGCATGCCTGTTGTCCTAGCTACTCCAGTGAGGTGGGAGAATCACTTGAGCCCAGGAGTTCAAGGCTATAGTGCACTATTATCACACTTGTGAATAGTCCCTTCACTCCAGCCTGGGAAACACAGGGAGACCCTGTCTCTAGAAAAAAAATAAGTAAATAAAATAAAATATAAACTGAATAAAGAAGTAGCTCAACTTACTGAATGTATGGAGTGCTGTATCCCCTTGATTGTTTTGTACATTGTGCAGTGATCTGTCATGCCACGTCAGCCTCTGTGGTGAATTCTTTTTCATTTTTAAATTTTTTGTCAAATACCAAATAATGATTTCCTTTACACATTATTCACAGTTTTAAAAGCTTTTATTTTAGGTTCTGGGGTACATGAACAGGTTTCTAATATAGATAAACTGCATGTCATGAGGTTTGATGTACAAATAATTGCGATTTTTTTTTTTTTTTTTTTTGAGACGGAGTCTTGCTCTGTCGCCCAGGCTGGAGTGCGGCAATGTGATCTCCGCTCACTGCAAGCTCCACCTCCCAGGTTCACGCCATTCTCCTGCCTCAGCCTCCTGAGTAGCTGGGACTACAGGCGACCGCCACCTCGCCCGGCTAATTTTTGTATTTTTTGTAAAGACAGGGTTTCACCGTGTTAGCCTGGATGGTCTCGATCTCCTGACCTTGTGATCCACCGTGTCGGCCCCCCAAAGTGCTGGGATTACAGGCATGAGCCACCACACCCAGCCTTTTTTTTTTTTTTTTTTTTTTTTTTTTTTGAGACAGGGTCTTACTCTGCCACCTAGGCTAGAGTACAGTAGTGAGATCATGGTTCACTGCAGCCTGGACCTCCTGGGCTCAGGTGATCCTCCCACCTCACCCTCCCCAGTAGCTGGGATCACAGGTATGCGCTACCATGCCTGGCTCATTTTTGTATTTTTTTGTAGAGACCAAGGTTTTGACATGCTGCCCAGGCTAGTCTCGAACTCCCAGCTCAAGTGATTGGCAACCTTAGCTTCCCAAAGTGCTGGGATTACAGGCATGAGCCACTGTGCTGGCCATGAATTCTTTTTGTAGTATATTTAACTATGCTTCAGAGATTCCAACCCAGAAGCATATAATTCATAAGAAGTAAACTGCTGGCTTTAATTTTAATGAGCTGTGGTAGAGTGTGAAATGGTGTGATTTTCAAAGGTAATTTCAAGGACTGTTTTAGTATCAAAGATATTCTTCAGAACAGCCTAAGTGGCTTTGCTTATCATATGACTGTGGATTCCAGTCTGTTATGGTACAAGGATTTTGCAAAGTCATGATGTTCTCAGATGCTGGGCATGCAAGTGGTTATAAAAAAGGTCAAAACTCCAGGACAATTCAAAATATTGTACACTTCCAAGCTTAAAATTTCCCACATCTTTCTTCTTTCTTGTTGCCAAAATTTTTCACATTTGTGAAAGCAAAGTCCTTCATTATCTGCACCAAATTTTAATCCAAATGATTGAGATACTGCAACACATGATACTACATTACTGATGAATAGATTTTTAAAAACTATTCTAACTCAGCTACCAAAATACTCCATCAAATGAAAAGGCCATCACCAAGAGATATGTACTAGACTGCTCACAGTGGCACTATCTATAATGGCTCTAAATGGCAAACTGCCCTAATGTCCATCAGAAGAATGAATTCATAAATTACAGTATATCCACAGAATGGAAAACAAAATGATCTACAACTGCATACAACAATATGGAAGAATCTTACAAGTGTAATGTTGAGTGCAAGTAGCCAAAACCAAAAGAACACATACTTTATGTCTTTATATATAACAATATAAAGATAGGCAAAACTACCTATGCTGTTGAAAGTCAGCATAGAAACTCCCTTGGAAGAAGGCAGGTTGGAAGGCAGGTTGATGGGGTTTCCAGATATTAATAATGTTTTGTTCCTTGATCTGGGTGCTGGATACAAAGGTGTCTGCAGACTGTGAAAATTCATGGAGCTGTCTACACTTAGGATATGTGAACTTTTTAAGACACATATTTCAATAAAATTTTTATGTTTTTAAATTCCAGGCCAGGCACAGCGGCTCATGCCTGTAATCCCAGCACTTTGGGGGCTGACGTGGGTGGATTGCTTGAGTTCAGGAGTTCAAGAACAGCCTGGGCAACATGGGGAAGCCCCATCTCTACAAAAAATATAAACATAGCTGTGTATGGTTGAGCGTGCCTGTAGTCCCAGCTACTTGGGAGGCTGAAGAGGAGGATCAGTTGAGCCTGGGAAGCAGAGGTTTCAGTGAGCTGAGACAGTGTCACTTCACTCCAGCCTGGGCAGAAGTAAAACCCTGTCTCAAGAAAAAGAAAAAAAGAAAAAAATCCAGGAAGTCTATGAAAAGATGTCAACTCAACATAATATTACTCAAGGTTATTACTATAATCTGTGAGCCATCAATGTGAAAGTCACTCTCTAACCGGGTTATTAAATGTACTGGATTCAGAACAGTTGTCCCTGGCCTAGAATAACTAAAATGCCAAATCAAGTTAATTCTTTATCTTTAAAATCTCTAATCTCTCTGCTTTTCTCTCCCTTCAGTGACATTGTCATAGTTTAATCCAAGTCGTCTTCCACCTTACATTTAATCTGTCATAATCTCCTAATCAGTTTCCCAATAGCTTATTTTAAGTGTTCTTTGCACACTAACCAAAGCGATGTAAAGTCTAAACCCAGATCCTGTCACTTCTTTTTTTCGAATGCCTCAATAGAAGCCCATTAAATTTAAAATGTAATGCCAACTCCAAGCCCCCATCTGCCTCATCTCCCTCACATCATGTTGCTCTTCCCCTCCTTCCATATGCTGAGGACACTTTGGCTTTCTTTCTGTTCTTCCAAAACGCCGGGCTGTCCCACCTAGAGACCTTTGTCTGTTGTCCCCTCTGCCCAGAACAATTCATCATTTTATTGGTTCCAAGGCTGAATGACTGATTGTTTAAATGCCATTTTATAAGGTTCTCATATAACAACTGTATCTGAAGTCATCCCCCAGAGTCCACACCACGTCTATTTCTTTTCTTGACATGATTAGTGTTTGGACGAACGAGGCAGGATGGCGCACTTCCGGGTTCTTCTTCACCAACTTTTCCCGTGTGCGCGAAAATGCAGCCGGCGCCCAGGGAGGGTGCAGACCAACCCGGCATGCGCCAGGTGACGTCAATCCGAAGAGACCAAGATTTACCTGGTCGCACCTGCGGAACGCCCCCCCCCCCCACCCCCCCACACACGTCCATGCCCCGCCTATTGCCCTCCCACTCCTAGAAAAGCCGCTCCGACGGTCGCCACGCGCGGTCTTCCTCAGTCCCTCACTCCGGTCGGGATTGTAATGGGAACTCCGTCAGAGAGCCCCACAGGGGCACTCTGTCGGCCTCCTTTGCCGGAGGCCAACAGACCTCTCCCTACCCACCTACTTCCCTGAAGCTAGGTGACCAAAAATAAACTTGCAGTTTTGCTCCTGGCCTTTGCCTACTCGCTGGTTCTTTTGTGCTAGCTCTGGTGGTCTTTAGAAAAACAAATCAATTAGTTACTATTCTATGAGCTTGTTTACTTGTTGGTTTTCTCCCTCTTCTTTGTTAGACTGAAAATTCTATGAGGGTAGCTATCATGTCTATCTGTGTTAGGGGCGTATCCCCAGTGCCTAGCAAATGCCTAGCATACAAGACGTCCTTCAATAAACACAGAAATACTTGTTGAATGAATGAATAGACATTCCCGAAAGATCACAAGATACCTGTTCAGCCACGAAGAACACTTCACTGTGCACTACTTTTCAAAGACATGGCAGTGAAATCAGATGCCTTTCAAGCTCTAAGCCCAGGCAGTGTTGGCATTCCGTTCTCGGTTTCCTGGCGGTCACAACCACAGTCCCTTTGCCCGAAGCGAAACCACCTCGGCGCTCCGCCCGCTGGCGAGGTACCAAGACTCGCGGCTCCACCCACCGCCCAAGCGCGCCCCCTCTTTGGCTGGGGAGCCAACCTCGGGAGGGCGGGGCGCCGCCGCGAGCCACCACTGGCCCAGGGCGTTGTCGTTCCGCCACGCGGCTAGAGGACTGCGTGCGAAGTCAAATAGCAGCCGCGGGGAGGCTCGTTCCCATCGGCATCTGTGATTGGCTGCGATCGAGGGCCCAGGCGGCGGGCCAATCGTCTCGCCGAGCGCCGACTGGCTGGATCTGCTGTCAGTCAGCGGGAACAGACTTCTCCCTCTCCATCTGGTCAACTGCGGGAGAAAAATTTTCGAGAATTTCCAGCAGGCAAGGCAGTGGCCGCTTTGACTGCTTGCTTCGGAGCTCCGAGACAACGGAGAAGGCACTCTTATTTACCGAGCTAGAAAGCCCTTTCCTCGCCCTCCGTTAGCTAATTAAAACATTTTTCAGGACGTAGCCATCCAGAGGTAAGAGCCTAGAGAGTGCAATTCATTTATTTCTGCTAACCGTGTATTCTGTTCTTTATTGGCTGTCGCGGAATGGAGAGTAAACGGAGAAGGGTTTCCCGGGAGGGCGAAGGGGAGACGTCGATTTCCGCTCCCCCGCCCCCTGAGTCGGTGCTTGGCCGGCGGTCTCTCTGGGTTCTCAGAGCGCCGCTTTCTTCCCTGTGGAGGTCAGGAGCAGCTCGTCCGGGTGGGGCGGGGCCCAGCTTGGCTGCCTGCGCCCCAGGCGGCTGGTTTCCAGCCCAGACTGAGCTTGGCCTAGAATGTGGCCGCAGCCTGGAGGGCCAGCGCGGCGCGAGCGGGGCAGTGTCGGTGGGCCGGGACTGGAGACCCTTGCCCGAGGCTCCGGAAGCGAGGATGCTACGGGCTGGGCGCCGCGTCGCCACCCGGGCGAGGGAAATGTGGCGACAACGGGCTCGGTAAGCCCAGAGGGAGGTTGGGAGGCGGAGACCTGGCCGCGGAAGGTGCCGAGGGAGCCCAGCCATCTGCGAGGCTTCACAGGCAGGCGGGCGGGCGTGTGTTCTTCCCGCCGTGTGTCACCCTGGCCACTCGCCTGTCAGGGCCAGCGAGCCAAGCCCAGGATCCTGAGCTGTCCACAGCCGAGCTTTTCAGGAGGTCCGGCATCGGGAAGGATGCACAGCCCCGACTGGTTTTGATCCGAAGACTTGGGTTTTACTTTGTGCGGGGAGCATTGTAGTACTCAAGGCCTTGTAGCTGGTGATGTCTTTTTCAGCAGCTGCTTTCTGTAGATGAGAGAATTCATCGAAGGTGACAAAGAAGTTCCAGGTGGAAGTAACCAGGGAATTTGCAGTCTCTAAAGCTCCACTGGCTTTTCTGAGCCTCCCACTATTAACGTGCAGCAAGGCCTCTTAGGTTCTTTCCGTCAGGGCGGAGGAATGAGGTGGTCCTTAGGTTTCAGAATGGGTGACTCAAGTGACAGATTACAATGACCATGAAAAAGAGCAAGGAGGCCAGGCGCAGTGGCTCCCAGCACTTTGGGAGGCAAAGCGGGCTTCAGCCGAGGAGTTCGAGACCAGCCTGGGCAACATAGCGAAACCTTCGGCTCTACAAAAAAATACAAAAATTACCCGGGCATGGTGGCATGTGCCTGCGGTCCCAGCCCTGGAGGTTGAGGTGGGAGGATTGCTTGAGCCTGGGTGGTCGAGGGTGCAGTGAGCCGAGATCGCACCATTGCACTCCAGTCTGGGCGACAGAGCGAGACCCTGTCACAGAAAGAAAAAGAAAAACAGCCATGGTCCGTGGTATTCTAGTTAGGCAGCCGTGACAGGAAGAAGAGCAGCATGTGTGAGTGTGTGCCTGATAGAATAGTTATAATATTTGAGTAGTGAGTTCTCGCTAATGATTTTTTCTTGCAACCTTAGTCATTACTGCTAATCACCCTGGCAACTTCCTTGACTGGAGTCCTAAGAGACGAGGAAAGAAGAGGGGAGAGTGGCTGGTGACGTAATAGACTGTGAAGGAAAGTTCTTAAAGGCATTATCAAGTTACAGGTTTGGGATATAGTCTATGGCTTGTATGCATATTTACTAATGTGTCTGTAAAGATATCTATGGGAATAGAATACTGAGTACTTTCCTCTGCTCACATTTCAGCGCTTTTCTCCAGTCACGTATCTGAACATAGAAATACTCACATTAAACCTAAGGGGAGTCCTTTGGAGTTTTTATTGTTTTTTTCTTTTTTCCCCTCAGGTAAAGCAGTAAATTTTCTTTCCCTTCCTCCTGGCAGGGTATTGATAAAGAAGGTATTAGGGTCCAAATTAGCTGAAATACATTCTGGAAATTTCCATACTATTTGAATTCACTGGGATGCTTTAATTGATTTTCTAAAAAGGTCGATAAGTAAATATTTGGTTTAAGAATATTTAAAATGGCTGTGTTCTCATTGTGGAAGTTGTAGATACCTAAATGCCACTTCACAATGGGCAGATAGGAATGCTTTCTTAAAATATTTTTTCTAGAGGGATAAAATCTAAGCAGGTTTCAGAACTCAACTCCTGAATAATGTTTAGCATGTGCTTAAACTGCCCTTTTGACCTGCTTTTAACGTACAAGAACAGTTTAATTCAAATCCAGTACACCTTCCTGCCAGAGACAGTGCTTTCCTCTTGGATGACTTGACTTCCGAAGAGTGAATGTAATGTTAAAATGGTTTATAAAAATAAAGTAGCCATGTTTTCCGATTAAAAGATTGAGCTAAATCTCCCCTGCTTACTTAAAAAGATTCCTTCTCTCTCTTAGTTTGCAGAATAATGAACTCACTCCAATTTTTAATTGCTGAACTGACAAAGACAATTCTTAGATGTTTGCTAATTTGTTCTCCACTCTTTTGTTGTACAGAACACTGATTGCTTTTTTTTTTTCCTTAAGGTTTTCATTTTTCACATCACAAGTTCTACTCCCCTTGCCTTGCTCGTCAAAGCATAGTCATTTCTATGGGCATCAGCAGAGCTGTGGGGTCTATGATGGCAGATTCCGATTTTGAAGCTCTGGAGGGGGAAAGTTTTCTTAATGTGCAGGTTTAATTCAAAGTTGTTTTTTACTTTGGGAACTCCAGCTGCCTTTGCATTGTTTCTTAGGGAATATGGAGGGGATTGGTATGATTTAGTTATATTGCAGATGGAAAAGGACATGGAGTCACTTCATAACATCTCTTGTTTACCTAAGCAATGCTGACCTGTTTTTTTTTGTTTGTTTGTTTGTTTTTTAAACTAGCTATATATTTGGGTCACATTTCATCTCTGTCAATAACATGTCTTAAAGTAGGTGTTTTCCTATGACTGCCTGCTTTCTGAGATGATTATAGAAACAATACATGAGGAAGGATGCCAGGTTGATTGATTTTAAAATATGCAGGTTTTTAACCTTACAGAAAGTGCTCAATTTGCATTTTATCTCATTTCTTAAAAATGTTTCCAGTGGATATTTGTTCTCTGTTAGAATGCAGTTCTACTTTATTATTTAAAAAAAAAAATTGGGGGGAGGATAAAAGGAGATAAAAAGGCAAGAATATACTAGAAGGGCTGCAGAAAATCTTGAATATTTATTTATTTGTAATTCCAGAACTCTGGTTTAAAGTAGGTGCATGACTGCAAAGTAGCCCAAGGCTGAATATGGCATATATACTTTCAGACTGAAGCCAAAACAATAGTATTTTGCTAATCTCAAGTTAACTCTTCAAATATGAATATTTTCTAATAAATGTATTTATTTACAGTTCTTTTTTTTCCTATATGATACAAAGCTGCTTTGGGAATTATCGCCAAATAATTAGTACATCTATTACCTGGTAGATTGTATTATAGTTTGAAATCTCAATTCATCAACTGTAGTTAACATAAATTGGTTTTATAATTTTTTTTTTTTTAACACACCATTGCTGGCTTGAATCCATAATTGTTGCTGAATAAAATCTAGCTCTCAATTAGAAGCAGAAGAACAAACATCTCTTACAATGGAATGTGTTATTTCTCTCTCTCACTCTCTTTTTCTTTTTTTAAATAGGCAGCGTCTTGCTCTATTGCCCAGGCTGGAGTGCAGTGGTGTGATCTTGGCTCACTGCAGCCTCCGCCTCCCAGGCTCAAGCAATCCGTCCACCTCATTTTTGTAGAGATGGGGTTTCACCATGTTGCCCAGGATAGTCTCAAATTCCTGGGCTCAAGCAATCCTTCCACCTCAGCCCCCTGAGTAGCTGGGACTATAGGCATGCGGAACCATGCCTAGCTAATTTTTGTATTTTTAGTGGAGACAGGGTTTTGCAAGGTTGCCAGTGGCTGGTCTCCAACTCCTATTCTCAAGTGATTTGCCCGCCTTGGGCTCTCAAAGTGCTGGGGTTACAGGTGTGAGCCTGTACAGGTCTAGCCTGTACAGGTCTAGCCATGTTACTTCTCTTTAATAACCAGAGATGCTGTGTCTCTGCCACCCTCCAACCCCCCACCAATGTTGTCTTATAAAGAAATGAATTTCAGCCTTATATGCAGGATCTTGGCCAAAAGGCCAAGAAGGGGTGACTTCCTAAGTCTTTGATGATACATTACTTGTTTTGGTGGCCATCTTTATTCTAAATTCTGTTGTGGCAGAGCTCATATATTTTTTATTGCTTAAATATCTAAAGATTGAGGCCAGGCTCTGTGGTGCATGCTTGTAATTCCAATTCTTTGGAAGGCTGAGGTGGGAGGATCACTTGAAGTCAGGAGTTCAAGAGCAGACTGGGCAACAAAGTGAGAACCCATCTCTACAAGAAATTAAAGCAAATAAATGTCTAAGGATGTTCTTTGGAACCTTATTCTTTCTTTTGCCTGTTTTACCCACCAAAAGAAGTAATGGCCTTCCCTATACATACATAGCTAGACTGATTACCAAAAATTCACTTGAAAGTAATTGTTTGAAATCTGTAGTGCATTTTCTCATAACTGCACTCAAGCTGGGTTTCATTTGTGTATGTTTATACCTTTTGGAAATATACATTTTTTCAAGTTCATTTTTTATTGTGAAATAATATAAACATAGGATTGAGAATAATATGCTGTAGGCCATCCACCAACATCATCAAATCTTAGTATTCTGCCGTCTTTTTAAGTTGATTTTAAATGAATAAAGTAATAGAACAAAATCCTATGGAGACAAATTTTTTATTTGTATGGAAAATTCCCAGAAACAGGTATGGAAATTACCTCCAGTGGGGTAGGAATTCCCCATTCAGATAGGAATAACACCGTGTATGTAATGCCAAGAGAGGCTTTAGGATTGAGTTTCGGGGTGGAGTCCAGAAATGGGGGTATAAAGTAATAGTTTCAAAGAAGTGTAGTCTCAAGTGTTGGTGGGTTGCTAGGGTCGGGGAAAGGAGAGCTGCAGTTGTGAATGTAAATACATAGTTCACTTGTTCAGAAATCAGGGCTGCTTGTCACAAATGCAGTGCTGCCAGGTTCCTGAGATCACACCCACACACTCTCCTAGTGAGAGAGTCTACCAGGAAGGGGAGCATTGAAACTGGCTTATCTTTGTGCCTCTGGGGTGTTTGCACACCAATTTATATTTACCATAGTAATATAGTATGTAAAGTTTAGTAGGTTGAGAAATCTTAAAATAAAACTTAGACTTATCCTAGATTATGTTTTTGCTAAAACTTGGCCATTCTTTGGAAACAGAACTATTTTAAGTATTCTATTAGCCTGTTATTTTTTCTTGAAGAGACTTTGTTGCTATTGTTAATATTTACCCCTATCTTTTCTTGAAAGCAATAGAGTTAATGAAGGGAAGTATATTTATTTATACCTATATTCTGTGTCCTTGCTACTAGAAGTGTAACTTGCAGACGAGCAGCTTCCGTATCACCAGGGTATTGGTTAGAAATGCAGAATGACTCCACCTCATAGCCACTGGGTCAGAACCTGCATTTTAACAAGTGATGGCAGGTTCAAGTTTAAGAGATACATGTTCTGTGTATGTGCACACCATCAAATTTTAATAGAATTTAAATGCTGTGAATGGGGTAGGAAAATCGATTCATTTTTGATCCACTGTTCTTAGAAGTAGACTATTGGATGCCTACCCAATATAGAACATAAATATATGTATTTTCTGTCAAATCCTTTATGACCTTCATTTTTGGTAATATTTGATGACATATCAGTTATATTCAAAATTTCTGACGGTCTCTCTCTCTCCCTCCCCCTTTTCCTCTCCTCCTCTCCCTCTCTCTCCCTCTGTCCCCTGCAACTTGCATCATTTTTCTTGAAGACATTCCATTATTGTTCCATTGACCTTTCCCTCATCACTGAGTCCTTTGGAGCTGAGTTATGTCAACAGCTGCCTTAATTACTTTGGTCAGAAGCGGTGGGAACCAGGTGAGAAGGAGAGTGCTGCTAAGCTCCCGCCTGCTGCAGGACGACAGGCGGGTGACACCCACGTGCCACAGCTCCACTTCAGAGCCTAGGTGTTCTCGGTTTGACTCAGACGGTAGTGGGAGTCCAGCTACCTGGGACAATTTTGGGATCTGGGATAACCGCATTGATGAGCCAATTCTGCTGCCACCCAGCATTAAGTATGGCAAGCCAATTCCCAAAATCAGCTTGGAAAATGTGGGGTGTGCCTCACAGATTGGCAAACGGAAAGAGAATGAAGATCGATTTGACTTCGCTCAGCTGACAGATGAGGTCCTGTACTTTGCAGTGTATGATGGACACGGTGGACCTGCAGCAGCTGATTTCTGTCATACGCACATGGAGAAATGTATTATGTATGTACAATGACTTTCGCTCCTGACTTTGCAGTTCCCCTATGCTTCCTACTTAAACTTTCACCCTTTGAGGCTTCCAGGGTAAACATATTACTTGAGTGAGTGCGTGCTGCTGCTTCATGAATGAACAGTAGTTAAGTGTGCCATTTATTTCTTATGGTTATCACAATTTCAGAAATGCATGTTTTAACAACTCCCCTGGGGAAAGCATTAACCAAAATTCATGGCACTTAATTTGTGATTATTTTAAGTGAAGTGGCATAATATACATGAGATAACCTATGAGAAACATTTACTCCCATCAGTGTAGGACGTCTAAGTGCTTCAGTAAATGGTAATTACTCTTTCAAGTGGTGTGAATAGCTTTGAATACTTGACTTGTTGAAAATAGCTTTGGATGATTGGCATTAGTGTGGGAAAAATGCATTTAATGCAGGCATTTTGGAGCTCTTCAGTTTATTTACTTCAACTATTATTAATGCATTTTTGAGGATCACATTACTGCTAAAATCGAAAGAGGGAGAACACGTGATGGAGTTATGACCATGTGACTATATTTGACTTCCCAGTGACCATTTCTTGACTTCCTGTGTATACTTCATTCCACGAAAGAACTCATAATAGGAGGGAACTCTTGGCCTCTCAGAGTTGTGGTAGTGAGGATTAATTCTTCAAGGACAAGGACTTGGACTTTCATTTTTGTGCCCTTAAAAGCTTATCACAGTGCCTGATGCTTAGTGGATTTTCAATAAGTATTCCTTAGCCAGTAAGTCTTCAGCATTTGACCAGAAAATCATGAGGCCCATTGTGTGGAATGACTGCTAGCCAGAGTAACAGTGAGGAGAGAAACCTATTGTAAATGATTGTTTGAGGCTCTTTTTTTTTCCTCCCCACAAAGGGATTTGCTTCCTAAGGAGAAGAACTTGGAAACTGTGTTGATCCTGGCTTTTCTAGAAATAGATAAAGCCTTTTCAAGTCATGCCCGCCTGTCTGCTGATGGTATGTAAAACTGTCACATTCCTTGGGTCCTAGGGAGTATGTGGGGTGGGGGAGGAGTAAAAAGGCAACAATTTAAGTCCTTTGGGGGAGGGGATTTTAATGTACAATTGTTTGTAAGGATTTATATAGAAATGAGTTTATATGAAGAATCACATTAAATGCAGTTGGGAATCCAAATTAATGTTAATACCTCACTTTTAAACGAAATATATTGGAGAGTTCTTCAGAAAGAGAAGCCCCAAAACAGTTCTGATGTTGTACTTTAGTTTTTAAAAGATTTAAAAAATGTTTAATCTGTTTGCTCATTTTATGGACAAAATGCCCATACTATGAGTTTTGTTTTGGGTTTTTTTTTTTTTTTAGATGGATCTGGTGACCAAGTGCTGAAATACACTACAGGGTAATCACATCTAGCTAGGATAGTCATTGTCCAACAAGAAAAAAATTGCAAATAGGTCCTAAATAGAAAAATACAATGTTAATATGTACTAATTTGTATAATTAGAAGGAAAATATTTTTCTGTCACTTTTTGAAAAGCTCAATCTTGCAGCTTTCCTCTGGTAACTAGTGGTATTTTCAGCAGAAGGGCATGCTAGCTGAATTTAAAATTTTGTGTATACTGCATGTCCTTAAATTTTGAAAGTGAAATGTTTCTGGTTTTGACTACATTTATCAAAACCATTTCAGGAAAATACAGCAAATGTTTTTTAGTTAGCTAGCCTCAAATCTTTTGCTGTTAAAGTTAACCCTGAAAATTTCTGTACCAGTGAAATGAATGTGTGCATGTAACCTTGTAAATGATTTGAAAATGAATCATGCAGTAATCTTGATCTATATTTGGTTCATCCTTTTCTAAAAAAAAAAAAAACAAAAAAACCCACAAAAAACAAAAAACCACGTGCACCACAGAAATGTCATTTTCACAGTCTTCAGTTGGAATACATAAGGATAGAGATTCTCTGCATTTCACAGTGAAGGAACTGAAGATTAGAATGGTCAAGGTCAGTTCAGAGTTAGGGCTGAGATTTTCCTGACAACCAGCATTCTCTCTCTCCTCTCATGAGGAAAGGAGAAAGTAACTCTGGGATGGTTCTATTTACCAGCTTGCGATTTTTCCTGAGGTTTTTTTGAGAACCTTACTATCACAGTCCTCAGGAAAGCATTACAGTCCACTCTGTTCAGGGATATGTTTTCCAGTTTGTAGATATTTAGGCCCATTTTCTTTTCTCTCATTCGTTTGGAATTTTTTCTTTTTCTTTCAACGGGATCCTTACCTTTAAGAAGACAGAAGTTGAAAGAGGTAAACTTTATGCATAAGATTTAGCTCTTGTTCCAAATAGTTAAAACACATGAAGGAGAAGAGGAAATAGAATGTTTTCTTACAGTTTTATTTTTATTACTTCTTGAATTTTGGTATGCTCTTATTTCATATTAACCAAGTTGGCTGTGAGTCTGGCTATGTCTCACCCCACAATGTTTATTGACTGTAGTGCCAGTGGTGTGCCTCAGCTGTTCTGTAAATAGCTGCAGCTTACTGGGCAAGGTTTTTGGATCAGAATGTCCAAATGTATCCCAGGCATGTGACCACCAACCAAAAACACTGACCTTCTGAGTGCCATCAGCCTTTTTTAAAAGTATCTAGTCAATGTAGATGCTTAAACCAAACAGTGATTGACTTGATGTAAAATATGACAGGACTCCTTTTATTATTGAATAAAGTATAACTCAATAGAATTTTGAACTTAAAGAATTTTATTAACTTGCCTATCTTAAAAGAAACTTTCTAAAGATACCTTTGTCACAAAAACAATTAAACAGTCATGTAAAGAAATTAATCACAAAAATGTAATTCATATGCTGACTTCAGCAGCACATACACTAATATTGGAATGATACAGAGATCAGCATGGTCCTTGTGTAAGAATGGCACACAAGTGCAGGAAGCGTTCCATATTTTTTATTCTTAATAAAATTAATTTGTAATAAATTAAAATGCATTATTTAATTTAATTCCTCTGTCATATGCTTTGAGGTAATGATCCCAGAACATTATTAAGATATTTTAAAATGGATTTTTCTTATAATGGTAATTTGTTTGAAAGTATAATGGAGCAAGACAGGATGGTGCTCTTAGTGTGTACTACAAGAAAAAGTCTATTATAATAGTTATTAAATCTTATTTTGTTATTAAATTGTTATTAAAATTTTATTTTGTTATTAAATCTTATTTTGTATATATTCTTATTGGTCTGTGTTTTTTTAAAAATTAGTGTTTTGAGAACATTTAAAAATCTTATTTTTAGTAAGTTGCCAAAGCCTTCAAAGATGGCAAAAATTGTCTTTTGATATTTAGGGCCTGTTTTATCAAATACATTAAAGCCACTAAAGATAGAATGCCATATGTTGTGTAACTGTTCAATTTGTGGATATTTTAAAATGTCATTTTGTATTTCAAAGTTATTATTTAAGTTTAAAACTGTGGTTTTTCGCAAGAACTGAAGCAGTATCAGTATTATAAGAGTGGATAATATTCTTTTCGGCCTATGTATATAGATAGGACCAGTGCCAGTGAAACAAAATTTTGTAGTAAGTGCAGTTTACCCTCTCCAGTTTCTTTCATCTTTTCTCTTTTAGTATTAACCCCTTTCCCCTCCTCTTGAACCCTTCCTGTGAGGTGAAGGACTGTGGCTTATTCATTTTTGAATCTCCAGTGTGCAGCACCCTGCATAGAACCTGGCAGGTACTCAATAATTATTTGGATTGAACTGAGATCTCCACTGCCTACTCTTTCTCATTGAAGTTACTATAATTTTTTCTTTGATTATCATATAGCTGATTTAATCAAATTATGAATAAAATATATGCATTTTAATGAGCTGTCACTCCTGAGTGGATTTGAATTTTAATTAGCAGACACCTGAAAAAGGCTTAGTTAAACCATAGAAGTGAATCACTAATGGTGAGATTTTAGGTATAAAAGAGAGGCGTGCCCCTCGGTCCTACCGAAGCAGCATTGTTCATCTGATGTAATACTTGAGTTTCATTGTTTCATGCCAAGGAAATCAAGGACGAGGACACACAAGGAGTGAGGTTAAGAGTGGAGACTTAATAGGTGAAAGAAAGAGAAAAGCTCTCTCCTCAAAAAGAGGGGCCCCAAACAGGTTTCTAGTCCATGGTGAAGTACAGTAGGCTTTATGGGTGAGCTTGAGGAGGCAGTGTCTGATTTACATAGGGCACAAAAGATTGGTTGGACCAGATGTGCCACTTGCATAGTACACGAAAAACTGGTTAGGGCTAGGTATGCCATTTGCATAGCACATGAAAAACTGGTTAGGGCTAGGTGTGCAATTTGCAGAGCGTTCCATAATTTGGCCACACCCACCCTAATCTTTTATTATGCAGATGTGTTCTCTACCTGGCCAGTGCCATGTTGCCCATTTCTTCACTGTACACATGGTGACAAAGAAAAGGGAAGATGGAGCATATTGAACATGCTTGGTCCCAGGTAGCCCTTTTCTTTTCTTTCTTTCTTTTGTTTTTGTTTTGTTTTTGTTTTTTTTTTTGAGACAGAGTTTCACTCTAGTCTCCCAGGCTAGAGTGCAATGGCGCAGTCTCAGCTCACTGCAACCTCCACCTCCCAGGTTCAAGTGATTCCCCTGCCTCAGCCTCCGGAGTACCCGGGATTACAGGCGCCTGCCACCATGCCTGGCTAATTTTTGTATTTTTAGTAGAGACAGGGTTTTGCCATGTTGGTCAGGCTGGAATCTAACTCCTGATCTCAGGTGATCCATCCGCCTCAGCCTCCCTATGTGCTGGGATAACCAGCGTGAGCCATCACTCCCAGCCCAGGTAGTCCTTTTCTATTGGCACAGCTGCTGGCATTCACCTGTGCAAGCTTCCAGCTTGCTTATTTATGTTTGTAGCTCAGTTTTTCAGGTTGCTCTTTGTTAGAAAAGAAATGGTTTGGAGGCTGCTTTTTGTTACAAAGGAAGCCTTGCCAAGGACTCCTTTACCCTCACTATCTGCCTAAATAATTTATTTCTAGCTCCTGTATCAATACCATATTAACTTCGTTAAGTGAAATTAAAACATTCTTATCCCTTCTCAACTTCAGTTCCAAAGCTGTTAACAGCTACATAAAGAACTTCAAATTATCTTATTAACATTTAAAATATTTACTGTTGAATGGCACTGCTGTTGCCTAAGCAAGTTCACATTCAAGTTACGCTTAGTGAGAGCTCTTCTCTCCCAAGCATGTGCAAGTTCAGCGTGGGCAAGAGACTTTTATGTGCATTCAGTCCTTTCAAAAATGAGACGATGCCAAGCACAGACGCAGCATGTCCTGGATGACTGATCTGTAAAATATAAAAACTTATCATCTGAGTAGAATAAAATAAAATAATTTACTGTTGTAGCTGGGGATATTTTGAAAAGAATAAAATCAAAATGCCACTTATCAAGAAATGGCAAGAACAAGAGTCCCTTGCCCTTAAGAAATTGTCAGCTATTTTTATTGCTTTTTTGTTAAAGCATTTTAAACCTGTCCTTAGTTATCAATAGCAAATTTCATCACCATCTTTTAATTTTTTAATTCAATTTATACCAGTATTGTCTACTTTTACAATTAATAAAAGCAGCCAGTAAATCCAGATGATATCCCACCAGTCTGTTGTTTATAAACAGATAGCCACTTAGAACAAACTAGATGGTAGAAAATTAGGTTATAATTCTGTATTTCCTATAAGCTCTTCAGAGTGTTTCCAGATTGCTTAAACTTTGAAAGCAACAAAGTTCTGAAAGGGACAAATGGAACAAAAAGAGAAGACTCGTTCTGACATTCAGAGTGGGGGACATTGATGGCATTATGAGTCTCACCAGAAACTTTTATGTTCCTCATATCCTGTGACCTCTTTATGAAAGAATTAACCTACAAAAGAACCAGGGCTGTAAACACAGCATTTTTGAATCCCCTATGCCGGGACAGTCAAAAGAAAAACAAATAGGGAGAGCATTGATGAGATATTCTTATTGTGCTGCTACTGCTTCAGCTCATTACTTTGATTTTGGTGTTCATGAGTCATGAGTCTAGAACACCCATTTTTAATAAATATTGAAACTGTATTGGTTTATACATAGTATTATTTACACAATTGAGTAATTACTAGGGGTCATTATACTTTGAAAAATACAGCTTTTGCTCTTTATGTTGGCATTCAAAATCTTGATCATTTTTCTTTTGATGTGTCGACCTGCAACACTGGGAAAAAGAGAGAGCTGCAGAAATACCCATTTTGTGAATTATATAAAATTATAAACTGAGTCTCGCTAGCCTTTATTTAAACAATGAATTTAAATTAATCATTCTACTCAAAACTCTGTATTAAGCACCATTAACAAATGCATTACTCCATGTATCTGGTATAGCAGGTGCTTTGATTTCTTCTGGATATATATTTAAGTCCCAGTAATTTGGTGGTATACTGTAGTTTACATCCTGTTTGTCAGATACAAATTCTTCCATGCTGTAACTGTAGATTTACCTTTCTATTATTGAGACAATTCTGATATTGCTACCAAACAAATTTACAGTACATTTTTTCTAACTCAGTAAAGGTAGTGATTTACTGTGTTTAAGACCAGCTATTTCAGTGAATGTGTATATGCATGAGTGTTTTTATGAGTGTGTTAAATGTATGTCTGTGTCACCATTTATGTGTCTTGGTACAGATACATTTTTATACAGTTTTTTCAACCTTAGAAACCACAAAATTAAGAAAGAAGTGTTACCCTGGGATGAAAAAAATAGACTCAACTACAAAATACCATCAACTGGAACAAACTGAGTTTTGGAATAATTGATTTGGCATCTCCTGGAATATTATATAATTTGCTAGTTAAATTTTCACCAAAATAAAAAACCCTTCCCTTATTTTGCAGCTCTTTCTCTGCTCTCCCCTGTGTTGCAGGTTTGTAATATTTGAGCACAATTCCTGGGTGAAATTCCTATTTGCCTCTGTGCGTGTTATTTGTGGCAGAGAACTGTGCCTGGTCAGCAGCTCTAGACCTGGAGCCCGTGGACACTATATGCTGGGCTTCAGTGGAAAGAGAGATCTGCTTAATTTTGTCCCAGGTGAAGGAGTCCAGCGGTTCCTAGCCTGGACTACGGGAAGGTTCCCACATCTCTTTGTCCCATTAGTTGAGATGACTTGCAGTAGAAATTGTCCAGTGAGTGTTAAGAACTTATTGAAAGATGTCTTAGTTTTCTAGTTTTGTTGTTAGGACAAAAAGTGAGAATTTTTACTTCCATGTTAAATGTTAAATGAAAATGAATGCTGATTCAATATTTACATTCTTAAATACTTAGCAAATCAGAATTGACAGTTAGTTTTGAAGCCTTTCCTATAAATCCTGGGATTTTGGAACTGTGAAGTTGGGTTGGTAAAAACTCAAACTCTTTTAAAATTCCTAGGTGACAGAGCCATGAATTACAAACCTAAATAAGTAAACTTTTACTTATGAAATTTTAACTCTTTTACTGTGGCCAATAATAAACCATTTTTAAGAAAGCTATTGCAGGCCGGGCGCGGTGGCTCAAGCCTGTAATCCCAGCACTTTGGGAGGCCGAGACGGGTGGATCACGAGGTCAGGAGATCGAGACCATCTTGGCGAACACGGTGAAACCCCGTCTCTACTAAAAAAATACAAAAAAACTAGCTGGGTGAGGTGGCGGGCGCCTGTAATCCCAGCTACTTGGGAGGCTGAGGCAGGAGAATGGCGTAAACCCGGGAGGCGGAGCTGGCAGTGAGCTGAGATCCGGCCACTGCACTCCAGCCTGGGCGACAGAGCGAGACTCCGTCTCAAAAAAAAAAAAAAAAAAAAAAAAAAGAAAGCTATTGCAGATGGTTTAAACAAAGGGAAGGAATGTTAAATTCCCAGGACAGGTAGCATCTGAATAAATGCCTGTGTTCCCTTACCTGGCTCTTTAAATCATTTGAAATATTATAGCTAGTCAAACTGTAAAGACTCCACTGCTGTATAGTCGTTTGGGTAATTTAAAGTTAAGAGTTAACATTTGTAATATAAATATCACTAATACTTATGCTAAAACATTTATGTTATATGGTGGACAAATATGTCTTTCAGCATTACAGAAATAATTACATTGGCATGACAGTTCCAAAATCAAGAGAAAAATGGAAAGATAGTGCAACTATAAATGTTATTTCTCAAGAAAGTTCAGCATGACTATAAAAGATTAAGTAGAGTTTATTCATGCTTTCCATCTTACTTTTCTGATTAAAGCAGGCATTTTAATATACTGATTGGAAAAATCTATCTATGTATATATCTCCTTCCAATGCATTACTAATGAAGTTTTCAAAATTATCTTTTTGGGAAAAAAAAAAAAAAACTTGGAAAGATTGAGTCTTAATCAGTCAAATCAGTAGCACTTTGTTTTTCCTAAATCTTTTAAAATCATAGTCATCTTTGGAATGTTTTAAAGAGTTAAGAGTGTTACTAAAGACAATACCTGCTTTAAATAAGTTATCTTTTCCAATTTCTTCCACTTTGTTTTATCTTTTAGCCCATAATTTCACAGTATTCTCACTTTTGACAAGGCTCAATGCAAATTAACAATTTTTAACAGATGATAAAGAACTTAGGGCCGACACTGTTAGAAGAAATCAAAGGAAGATGCAGAAATGCAGTCTGAGTTTGATGGAGGAAACAGTGGTGACCTCAAGCCCAGTAACAATGAATTTTATTTGTTATTAGAGAAAATTCATATTTGTGGGATGCTCTGACCCTAAGCAGGACCCCAGGAGTTGCAGCTGGCAGTACTGCCCTGCGTTTGAAGACCGTCTCTTTGCATTATAACTTCCTGGAGTTAGGAGTATGAATTACACCAAGTTTATGAAAAACTAGAATGAACTTCATTCTCCACCTTCCCCTCCCCCGCCCCAGATTTTCTGCTCCTGTAATGATGGTTGTAACTTTGTTTCATGTCTAGGGAGGACAAAGATAAACAGAAAAGAATGTGAGCCTGTAACCATTTTAGGATTTTTTGATGAACATTTATAAAATTAAAACAGTTTTAGAAGCATACAGAGTACAATATGCAAATCGTATACCCTTGGCATATCTCACTTAGCCTACTAACTGAGAATATGTTCACAGGATAGGAGTAAAAAATGGAAGAGAAAACCTTCTAAATCCATAGACTATAGAAAAGTCAGCTTGCCTCAGTGGACTCAATTAGACCTAAGTCATCCCACCATCATAGTCAACGTAATTAAATTTTAATACTTTCAGTCCGGACACCAGATATCCATGAAGGTGTTGTTATAAGTTCAAGTCAGCTCTACTTGATATGAATAGAGGCCATTTGTAGATAGTGACGCAGTGTTTGCCAAATTAGGTTAGCAACCTTTCTGTTTGCATAGAGCCTTGTTACTGAATTAAATACTTGTTTCTCTGCATGCTGTTACTTACATAGTTCATTTGCATTTTGCTTAGCTCTAGTTAAATTAGAATGATCTATTCCAGCATCAGTTTATCATGCTTGTGTTTTATTTTGTAATAAAAATACCATATCCAATCATTTGACTGTCACTAACTTCTACTCTTTTGTTCATAATACTTGTAGCAACTCTTCTGACCTCTGGGACTACTGCAACAGTAGCCCTATTGCGAGATGGTATTGAACTGGTTGTAGCCAGTGTTGGGGACAGCCGGGCTATTTTGTGTAGAAAAGGAAAACCCATGAAGCTGACCATTGACCATACTCCAGAAAGAAAAGATGAAAAAGAAAGGTACTACCACCACTGATCCATGATATCATTCTATGTGGATGATGTTTTTAGTTCATAATAGTTTTTAAACCAATGTCATGGTTAAGTTTAACAGTGACTTGGTTTTGGTTTTCTTTTTTTTTTTTTTTTTTTTGAGATGGTGTCTCACTCTGTCGCTCAGGCTGGAGTGCAGTGGCATGATCTTGGCTCACTGCAAGCTCCGCCTCCCGGGTTCACGCCATTCTCCTGCCTCAGCCTCCCAAGTAGCTGGGACTACAGGCGCCCACCATCACACCCAGCTAATTTTTTGTGTTTTAGTAGAGATGGGATTTCACCATGTTAGCCAGGATGGTCTTGATTTCCTGACCTCGTGATCCGCCCGCCTCGGCCTCCCAGTGGGTTCTCTACATATCACATCATTGTCATTTAACTTTTAACAGGATCAAGAAATGTGGTGGTTTTGTAGCTTGGAATAGTTTGGGGCAGCCTCACGTAAATGGCAGGCTTGCGATGACAAGAAGTATTGGAGATTTGGACCTTAAAACCAGTGGTGTCATAGCAGAACCCGAAACTAAGAGGATTAAGGTAAGAAAGGACCTGCAAACACTTGATAAACCTGCAGAGAGTGGATGTAGGAATGTCTCTGCTGCACCTTTCTTTGGAAGCCTTAACTGAAGCCAAATGATTTTTAAAAGGGAAGATTTGATTTATCAAATAAATGATTTAAAAAATCATTTTTAAATGATTTTTAAATTTATGGAAGGATAAAAAAACTTTTCAGGTAAAATAAGATGCCACTATTCTGGCCTAATATATTGTAAAGGACAAAACAAATTCTTTTTTTCCCCCTTTTTAGGTGGTTCTTAGTTGAGACACTTTCTTGAAAATAAAAGTCAGATTAATTACAACAACAACAAACAGACATTTGCGCATGCTGTACCCATTGTGCGGGGAAAGTCCTCAGTTAAAAGTATTTCTCAAGGCAGTGGCTTAGGAGCTTTGCTTAAATTGTATTTAAATAAAGAGCCATAAATCATGCATAGTGACAAGATAAAGAAGAGAACATTTTCAGTCTTTTAAAAGTCAGGAAAATGTGGGGAGATAGTAAAACCTGTTCCCAGATTTCCCTGGTGCCTGCTGGTTCCTTCTCTGGACCGATAAACAAGTGCTGTCTTCAGTAAAGAAGGATTGATGTCCTGCCACCTGTCAAGTAGAGGCTGAGGAATTGTACCCCTGCCTTTTCAGTGACTTGACTTTAGCAATCCTCAATATTTGGGGGAGAAATATTTTGGTTTCTCTCAGTATGAAGTGTCAGGTTTTTGTTTCACCCCAACTATGGAATTCTCCTGGTGGAATGGTCCTGCTGTTCCTTCTCACCTGCACCCAATCAACCAGCATCACCTGCACCCAATCAACCAGCATCACCTGCACCCAATCAATCAGCATCACTTGCACCCAATCAGCCAGCATCACCTGCACCCAGCCAGCACCACCTGCCCCAATCAGCCAACATCACCTGCACCCAATCAATCAGCATCACCTGCACCCAATCAGCATCACCTGCACCCAATCAGTCATCACCTGCACCCAGCCACCATCACCTGCACCCAATCAATCAGCATCACCTGCACCAAGCCAGCATCACCTGCACCCAATCAGCCAGCATCACCTGCACCCAATCGATCAGCATCACCTCCACTTGGAAGCTGCCCCAACTTCCCTTTTCCACTAAGCCAAATAATCACCCATCTCTACTTCTGTGGCATCCATTGCATGCTAGTAATCAGTGTCCTCATTGTCCTGAACTGCACCCCAACACACACCCAGTCCATGAGCTGACACTTCTCTCAAACTCCTGAGCCACAGTAGTCCCTAGCACAGTATAGTTAGGCTTCCAAAACTGGCAACAAACGCTTGTTAATTAATTGCATGAAGGGTTTCAAATCTATAGATATCCCACTTCGTGTCTTATATATATCCCACTTCATTTTATCTAACAGATACTTAGGCAGAGTTTACTATGTGCTAGGCTCTGTTCAAAATAAGTACTACTATCCCCATTTTTCAAGGAAAATCTAAAGCATACAGAGGTCGATGCACCTCTGCTCACCCAGCCAGGTAATAGAGGCAGGATTCAAATCCTAGAAGCCTGGCCTTAGAGGCAGCACTCATAACCATTACATTGAGCTACCTCTCAGCATTGGGCTATCTGGATTCTCCGTTTGTGATGTTAAATTATGGAATTAAATCAAGATATCTTGAAGGGTGTTTGCTAAATTGTTAGGAGTGATTACCTCTGGTGATGGGATTTCAGAGGATTGCAACTTCTTTACCCTTTACTTTCTGCTTTTAACTGCTATTTATATTTTACTAACTAAACAGTAGCTTTATCCTTGTTGGTTAATTCTAAATGTTACTACTTTTGCCCAACGTGTAGGCTTTGCATTTTCACTGTTTGCCTATGTATTAGTCTGTCCTCACACTGCTAATAAAGATATACTCAAGACTGGGTAATCTATAAGGGAAAGAGGTTTAATGGGTTCACAGTTTCGCATGGGGAGGCCACACAATCATGCTAGAAGGTGAAAGAGGAGCAAAGTCAGCCTGGCGCAGTGGCTCACACCTGTAATCCCAGCACTTTGGGAGGCCGAGGTGGGTGGATCACGAGGTCAGGAGATCGAGACCATCCTGGCTAACACGGTGAACCCTGTCTCTACTAAAAATACAAAAAATTAGCCGGGCGTGGTGGTGGGTGCCTGTAGTCCCAGCTACTCGGGAGGCTGAGGCAGGAGAATGGCATGAACCCGGGAGGCGGAGCTTGCAATGAGCCGAGATCACGCCACTGCACTCCAGCCTGGGCAACAGAGCAAGACTCTGCCTCAAAAAAAAGAAAAAAAGAGAGAAAAGAGGAGCAAAATCATGTCTTACATGGTGGCAGGCAAAGAGAGCATGTGCAGCCGAACTACCCTTTATGAATCCATCAGATCTCGTGAGACTTCTTCACTGTTATGAAAATGGCATGGGAAAGACCCACCGCCATGATTCAGCTATCTCCCACCAGGTCCCTCCCACAACACATGGGAATTACGGTAGCTATAATTAAAGATGAGATTCGGGTGGGGACACAGTCAAACCATATCAGCTCTTATGTAGATGACCACTTAGCAAAACATAAAATCTTTGAGGCAGAGTCTAGCTTATAATCATAGGCATTTTGTTCTGATTGCAGTTACATCATGCTGATGACAGCTTCCTGGTCCTCACCACAGATGGAATTAACTTCATGGTGAATAGTCAAGAGATTTGTGACTTTGTCAATCAGTGCCATGATCCCAACGAAGCAGCCCATGCGGTGACTGAACAGGTGACTCAGAGCTTCTGCCTGAAAAAGTCCCAAGGAGAAGGAAAGGACAGTCCAGGCATTGTGTTTTAGCTTTTGAGTGTTGCAGTGAATTTTATACTTGATTCCATAATATTTCCAATTATAAAATTTTTTATTATTTCCCCAAATTAAAATTTTAATATGCCAAGGAAGTGTGTTTTGTTTATTCTTTGGCTTTGTACATACCTTGAAATGATAGTAATGGCAATAGTAAATTATAGTAATAGTAAACTAATATATCACTTGCTATGTGTCAGACAGTATGCATATATATTAACCCCTTACTGTATGTGTTATACAGTATGTACAATTACATATATTGTAATCATCACAATAATCCTATTAGGTTGGAGCTATTATTGTCCCTTTTCACAAATGAGGAAAACAGGTACAGAGGCTATAGAGTTAATCACTGAACTATTAAATCGCAAAACTATTAAATTGCAGAACTGGACTTCAAACCCAGACAACTAGGTTCCCAAGTCCAGCCTCTTGGCCATTAAACTAGAGTGCTCCAAGTAAACACCCAATTTGAGAATATAGCATAGTCACTTTCTGGTTATTCAGAATGGGGGTGTGGAAAAGATAAACCAAAATACAAAAAGACATAGGGATGAGGTTGTGTGTCAGTCAGAACTAAAATTAGAAGAAAGCTGGGTAATATCCAGTAAAGAAAACATAAACTATGCTTTGTATTATTTAAAGTATTAGAGGTATGTTTTAATTCAGCAGCTATTTTTGCATTTCCCAAATTAAGATAATAGACCTTACTTTAAAAGTATTATTTGCTTAGATGGGCAAACATGATTATAATACATGAATTATTCATTTGGTTACTGCCTTCACCTGCGCTAAAGAGGGTGTTCATGAAATTGAGGAAATAGGCCCAGTTTCATGGATGAACACTTCTTTCCTAATTTCAGCTGTCTGTCTTGCAGATATTTGCATTCTAATTCACAAAGGTAATGAAATTTGTAATGAATGCATAGTGTTCCATTTTATTCTTATACATAGTTCATTTGACATTTCCTCTGGTCAAGAGATTTAGTTATGTTTATTTTTTCCATACTATAGAGGAAGCACTGTAATAAACATTCTGATGTCTATTTTTGCATATCTGTTTCCTTCAGGCAATAGGTTTAATTCTTAGAAATAGTATCCAGGTGCAGTGGCATGCATGTTTAGTCCCAGGTATGAGGGAGGATGAGGTGGGAGGATTGCTTGAGCCCTTAGAGATAAAATTTTCAGGCCAGGGATGGTGGCTTAGACCTGTAATCCCAGCACTTTGGGAGGCTGAGATGGGAAGATTGCCTGAGCCCAGGAGTTCAAGACCAGCTCGGGCAACATGGCGAGACCCAGTCTCTCCAAAAAAAATATTTTTCATACTTAGCTGGGCATGGTGGTACATGCCTGTGGTATCAGCTACTTGGAGGGCTGAGGTGGGAAGATCACCTGAGCCTGGGAGGTTGAGGCTGCAGTGAGCCGAGATCGTGCCGCTGCACTCCAGCCTGGGTGACAGAACAAGACCCTGTCTCAATAAATAAATAAAATTTCTAGATGAAAGAATACACAGTGTTCTAGAGCATTTAATAAGTTTGTCAAATTCTCCTCCAGAAATACTGTACCAGTTTACACTAGCATGTTCTACAGTTTGTTTCTCCAAATTCTTGCCATATTTTTTTTTACCAATTCGATATTCAATAGATGGAAAAATCAAATTTTAGTGTAGAAATTTATGTCTTTTTTCTTTGTTAGTAGAGTTAGCTAGCTGCATAGGCTTATTAGCCATTTGTATTTCTCTTATGATTATGACTAGTTTTTTTTTCTTTCAATTTCCAAGGTTTTTATTCTGTTAGGGTAAATTTCCCTAAAGGGAATTGAATTCCTGGTAAAAGCTAACAATTATCAAGTCCTTACCATGCGTTATGCCCTACACTAAATGCTTTACATGTGTCTTCATTTTCAGGAGCTGCATACCAATGCACCTTAGTCCACTGGTGTTTCTGTTGCCAAAATTGCTACAGCAGAATGTAGTTAATAGGGTTGTTTTGGGTCACCTGTTACTCAATGTGCAATTTAATAATCCTTGTGGGCATTAATGCAGGGTGAAAATCACAAACCATTGTGAAATAAGTAGGTTAGTGACTGCACATAAGACCAGTTTGGCTTTCTGGGGGAAGGGTATTTCCAAGGGAAGGAAAGGCTGATTTCTCTTTGTATAGACTGTGATTTCCAATGTTTTTCTCTTTCTTCCTGCCAAACCTTGCAGGCAATACAGTACGGTACTGAGGATAACAGTACTGCAGTAGTGGTGCCTTTTGGTGCCTGGGGAAAATATAAGAACTCTGAAATCAACTTCTCATTCAGCAGAAGCTTTGCCTCCAGTGGACGATGGGCCTGATTACCAGCTGGGACTTTGAGCTTCTGTGCAACAGTTTTTCACTGAGCATGTCAAGAAACTGATAAACTCAAAAATGTCTCCTGACGCACTAGATCAGCGCACAAGTCAGTGTAAACTACTTTTCATAAATGCTCATCATATTTATGGTCAGCTGTACATGTTCAGTGTAAATATATGTGTAGTGAAGCTACTGTGAGTCTTTAAATGGAAAGAGCAAATGAGAAGTGGTTTGGATACACTTGGTGAGAGATGAGAGTGTCACATTAATAATTTTTAAGCCTCTTAGGCAGCTGTGGTTTTCTTTTGATCATTTTTGTTCTTTATTCATTTGAGCACATTTTTGAAGTTCTTCAAAACTAGTCAGTTTGAATTTTTGACAGCTGATCTCCAAGTTTAAAAAATTTTTTTTTTCTAGACTTCGCTAATCCTAAGATGCAAGTTTTTATTTTTAATAACTGTACCAAGAAATAATTATGAAAACAGTTCTCTGTTACCATATTTTGTATTCTGGACCACTTACTGATGAAAGTAACTGTGCAAAAGAAATTAATTTGACTGGGCGCAGTGGCTCATGCCTGTAATCCCAGCACTTTGGGACGCCAAGGTGGGCAAATCACCTGAGGTCAGGAATTCAAGACCAGCCTGGCCAAAATGGTGAAACCTTGTCTCTACTGGGAAAAAAAAAAAAAAAATTAGCTGGGCATAGTGGTGGGCACCTGTAATCCCAGCTACTCAGGGGGCTGAGGAAGGAGAATCGCTTCAACCCGGGAGACGGAGGTTGCAGTGAGCTCAGATCACACCATTACACTCCAGCCTGGGTGACAAGAGCGAAACTCCATCTCAAAAAAAAAAAAAAAAAAAAAAAAACAAAGCAAATAAATTAATTCACATGATATGACATTACTAAATTGTATACATATTTATAAATGTGTATTTCAGCTGTCATCAGCCCTCCCCTCCATTCTTTCCTATTTTTCTTTAGTTAAGAATACTATAAAAATGTGACTTCCTTAATATCAGAAAAGAATGCACAGGCTGAGTCTTCTGGTCAAAAGTGAAATACTGACGTAATCAAGTATTTTATATAAAGTTCTGATTTGTTATCTCTAACTCTATTTTGTATATACAATACTATATAGGAAACTGTATGTTATATATACAAAACTCTGTTTTGTATATAGTATTATAGTATGTGTATATCACTTGTATAGAGTAAGCAATTGAATAATTTGTTAGTAAAATTACCACATTGACTGATACTGCTATAGACATAGCTTGAGTTTTAGGTCTCCTTTTTGCTCGTTTTCTAAGACTTAAGAGAAAGAATAAATCTAAAATGAACATTAAAACATTCTCCATTTCAGCTTGCTGTGTAACTTAGGAAGTATAAAACTATACTTCTCTTTATCTGCATGTAAGTTTGCTGTTAAAATATGAATTTCTAACCATGTGTTTGGAATTATATCTGTAGTTTATTTCTGCAAGCTATGTAAATTTGTTATATGTGTGGGTATGTGTACATATGTATATTTTGGAGTAATATAAAACTAAAGGGAACAATCTTGCATAGCTCTTTCACCAGTTTTAAATTATTGATATATTATTTTTAAGGACTCTTGACAAACTAGGAGCAATTTCCTTATAGTGGAGACCCAGTGATCATCAGCAGATGAGGAAATAGATTAAAAATTGCGATATGGCAATTTGTATATAAAGTAATAGGATGTGAGAAAAATACTGAATCTTAAGAATGACATGGAATGTTGTGGCAGAAACAAAAGAAAAAGTTGATATAGTATATACCTTCAACTGTTTTTTGAGTTGACTTTTTTTTCTTTAAGCTTTAGGTAAAAGTGTATGAGGAGGGAGAGGGCCCAATATAAATATTCACATTTTCTTACCTTTTTGGGAATGGAAGAAGATAAATCTTGAGTTTTTCTGCCTATATTAATCAGGAATTACCCTTTGAAAAAAGTGCTAAATAAATATTTCGATTTTTTTTTTTCAAGGGAAGTTAGGTGAAAGAAAAAACATCACAGGAAAGAGTACAACATGCTGTTTGTTGTCTGAGAGGCGAGGAACCAAAGGGAGGCAACTAAAGCGGGGAACCATCTTGCTTTTTCTAATCAGTTCTTGGAACAGAAATGTGGAAGCTACCTTTAGGAACATGGAGAATTTCCAAACCAACAGGCAAAGGAAAACTAACGCACAAAAATGACCTTCTAAAGATGCAGGTTTTGGCCAGGCACGGTGGCTCAAGCCTGTAATCCTAGCACTTTGGGAGGCCAAGGCAAATGGGTCACCTGAGGTCAAGAGTTAGAGACCAGCCTGGCCAACATGGTGAAACCTCATCTCGACCAAAAAATGCAAAAATTAGCCAGGCGTGGTGGTGGGTGTCTATAATCCCAGCTACTGGGGAGGCTGAGGAAGGAGAATTGCTTGAACCTGGGAGGCGGAGGTTGCAGTGAGTCAAGATTGCGCCATTGCACTCCAGCCTGGGCAACAGAGCAAAAACTCCATCTCAAATAAATAAATAAACAAATAAATATGTAGGTTTCATTTTTGTTTTGAATGCTTTACATCACTATTCCTCTCTTATACTTTAAAAACTAAGACTAGGAGTGATGTCAGGTTCAAAGGCGTGAGGGTGATTGATGGATTGAGGTAGATAGCCAAGTTTGTCTGTTTTTGTTTTTTATAGTTACAGAGTCTCACTCTGTTGTCCAGGCTAGAGTGCAGTGGTGCAGTCATAGCTCACTGAGATTGCCAGATTCGACAAAGAGGAATTTATAGGAGGGGGATATAGGGTAGACTTGACTCTGCTTTATCCAGGAAAGGTTTTAAAACCCTGAGCCTGTTAACTTTGACTAAGCATAAAACATACTGTACTGTTGTTTGTATTTTTCATGCCACAATATTAAAATGGAATTTTAAATGTAGATTGTTATAATCTATAAAAGATAAGTATACATGTATTAGGATACTGGAAAATATGCAAATAGTAGTAAAAAAAAAAAAGGGGACTGCTCTAGTTTTTCAGTTAAAACTGAATTTGCCATGTGGGTATAGGTATAGTGTAAATTACATTAATGTAGTAAAACATCAGTTGTGGTTGGGTTTGTCTTTCATTTATGTGTAGTATAGAAATCACCTTTCTAATATGTGTTGCCAAACTATTTGCCACCATCTATTTGGTGAAATATTCATTGTCATTGTGATTTTCCACAAGTATAAGTTCTTAAATACCTTATAGATTCAGAAGTAATCGGTGTCCTGTTCTCCATCACCTGTTCATTTGTTACAGATTTTGTATACATACATACATATATATATATATATATATATATATATATATATATTTTTTTTTTTTTTTTTTTTTTTTTTTTTTGAGACAGAGTCTCACTCTGTCACCCAGGCTGGAGTACAGTGGTGTGATCTCGGCTCACTGCAACCTCTGCCTCCCGGGTTCAAACGATTCTTCTGCCTCAGCCTCCTGAGCAGCTGGGACTACAGGCGTGTGCCACCACGCCTGCCTAATTTTTGTATTTTTTAGTAGAGATGGGGTTTTGCCATATTGGCCAGGCTGGTCTCCAACTCCTGACCTCAAGTGATCCACCCACCTCGGCCTCCCAAAATGCTGGGATTACAGGCATGGGTCACCGCACCTGGCCAGATATTTGTATTTCTTAAGTGCTTCAAAGTCTTAACGCATTTTTCTAGGGGGGATGTCCATTTTAGAGGGATCTGTTTTGATCCTTTGTACTCAATAATGTGAACTTTCCCCTGTTCCAACACTTAAAAAAATAATTACTTCAAAGAATTGTTAACGCATAATCTAAAAGATGGAATTATTATTATATTATTATTATTTTTTTTGAGACAGAGTCTTACTCTGTTGCCAGGCTGGAGTGCAGTGGCGTGATCTCGGCTCACTGCAACCTCTGCCTCCTGGGTTCAAGCAATTCTCCTGCTTCAGCCTCCGGAGTAGCTGTGACTGCAGGTGCGTGCCACCACGCCCGGCTAATTTTTGTATTTTTAGTAGAGACAGGGTTTCACCGTATTGGCCAGGATGGTCTTGATCTCTTGACCTCGTGATCCTCCTGCCTCGGCCTCCCAAAGTGCTGGGATTACAGCACCGTTCCCAGCCCAGAAATTATTTTTTAAGTGAAATTTTATTTTATTTTATTTTTTAGGATTTTGGTAGAGAATGAGAGGCCTACTCATCAATATCAAATAGGACATTTAGTTTCTTTCCTTAGAACAGACATTAATTTCATGGTAATATGATAATAAGAAAACTTTTTTTTTTTTAGCACCTATTCTATTTTTCTTTAGCACCTCCATGGTTCTCATATACCCATGTCTGTAAAAAGTGACGTGAGATTTTGGTTGGGTTACATTTTATTGTATTTATTAGATTCACTTATATAGATGACTTAAGCAGAAATAAAGTCATGTCTTTACAAGGTGAACAAGCCAAATTGTGATGGCCTGCCTTTTGCTTTTGGCATTTGGGATGAGACCAATTGACTCTCCCAATGGTTGTTAGATGGTTGAAATGGTCCATTGGTGGTCATACTTAGTGTTCTGGGCTATGAAATCAATGGAGTTCTTCCACTTCCAAGAATGACTCATTTGGTGTTGGATTCTAGTACAGAATTTAGCAGCCTGCTGTGTCCCCAAACTGATTTAATTTCTACTGAAGTGCCCTTGTGTACATTTGTTTTATAATTTACCAAAGTACTACCTGAGTGTATGATGACTCCTATAGTGAGTTAATGTAATTGCTGCTTTGGACATTGTTTTAGATCTATGTATTAAGAGTAACTGTGAGCAGAATAAAATCACATTATCTCAGTGTTCAAAATATCATTCTAATAAAGTACGTGCATTAAACAATTTTAAAAATCCAACTTGTTTATTTGGCATCCAGACTGCAACATTGTATATGTGATCCTGTGAACCCCATAAAAGAGTGATATAAAAGTTAATGGGCCGGGCATGGTGGCTCATGCTTGTAATCTCAGCACTTTGGGAGGCCAAGGCGGGTGGATCACCTGAGGTCAGGAGTTTGAGACCAGCCTGGTGAACATGGTGAAACCCCATCTCTACTGAAAATACAAAAATTAGCCTGGCATGGTGGCACCCCCCTGTAATCCCAGTTACTCGGGAGGCTGAGGCCTGAGAATCAGTTGAACCTGGGAGGCAGAGGTTGCAGTGAGCCAAGATAATGCCACTGCACTTCAGCCTGGGTGACAGAGCGAGACGCTCTCTCAAAAAAAAAAAAAAAAAAAAAACCGAAAAAAAGGCTGGGCGCAGTGGCTCATGCCTGTAATCCCAGCACTTTGGGAGGCCGAGGTGGGCAGATCACAAGGTCAGGAGATCAAGACCATCCTGGCTAACACAGTGAAACCCCGTCTCTACTAAAAAATTACAAAAAATCAGCCGGGTGTGGTGGCAGGCGCCTGTAGTCCCAGCTACTCAGGAGGCTGAGGCAGGAGAATGGCGTGAACCCAGGAGGTGGACCCTGCAGTGAGCCGAGATCATGCCACTGCACTCCAGCCTGGCAACAGAGCGAGACTCTGTCTCAAAAAAAAAAAAAAAAAAAAAAAAAAAGACATAGACCAGAAACTCTAACCTAATGGATGAATGAACATTAGAGATGGTAATTGAGAATATGTCACATAAATGTACAAGCCAGATGAATGTAACTGGGGAGCAAGTGTGAAGGAGTGAATAGAATGACTACTTAACAGTACAGGATTTAGAAATGACCATGTCGGAAAGCCTAATAAGTCAGTCTACCAGAGGTAAATATTGAGAACCTATGACCTATGTACATTTCTGTAAAAGACACCAGGGTGGATGTAGCAGGGCTTGGGGACAATGGTGGTTGATTATCTTCCCGGAGAGATTTTGTCGGGAGATGGAAAAGTGAGGAAAATGAGTTATACCAGAAAGATAGCAGTGTTCATCTGAATAAGTGAAACAAATGTGGAAGCAACAGAGATCTAACCAGTGAAGTCACTGAGCCTTTGGTAACACACCAAGGATAGGTTCTATCCAGGATCAGGAGATCTAGCTCACATCTTAGGAGGCAGGGAGCCTAAAGCATGACTAGTTATGTGGTATTTTGTTTGTTGGTTGGTTTTTTTTTTTTTTTTTTTTTTTTTTTTTTTTTTGCGGAGCCCAGTGCAAAATGAAAATGCAGAGCCATTATTAAAAAATCATTAAGAATTTAATAAAGGGTCCAGTGCAGTGGCTCATGCCTGTAATCCCAGCACTTTGGTAGGCCCAGGTGGGTGGATCATTTTGAGTCCAGGAGTTTGAGAACAGTCTGGATAATGTAGTGAGACCCTGTCTCTATAAAAAATAGAAAAATTAGCCAGATGTGGTGGTGCACGCCTGTAGTCTTAGCTACTAAGGGGACTGAGATGGGAGGATTGCTGGAGCCCAGAAGGTTGAGGCTGCAGTGAGCTGTGATCTCGACACTGCACTTCAACCTGGGCAACGGGGAGCAAGACTTCAGACTCCATCTCAAAAAAAGGGAAAACGAATTTCAAGATTGCAAGAATAGAGCACTAAATCAAGCATGGGACCCTTCCAAGTGCTGGGCCCTGTGTAGCTACACAGGACTGACACTCATGAAGTTGACCCTAACCAAAGGGAAAATACTCTGGGAGTGAATTTTAAGTTACTGCAGAGCGCACACAGAAAAGAGAGGAGTATAATGTAAAGAAGGCAATAGTGCTGTACAACACACACATGCGCAGAGGCTAGGAGAACAGCAGGCGTCAATAAAAGTAGTAGTAGTAGGAGGCTGGGCACCGTGGCTCATTCCTGTAATCCCAGCACTTTGGGAGGCTGAGGGGGGCAGATCTTTTGAGGCCAAGAGTTCGAGACCAGCCTGGCTAACATGGTGAAACCACATGTCTACTAAAAAATACAAAAATTAGCCGGGTGTGGTGGTGCAGGCCTGTAATCCTGGCTACTCTGCAGGCTGAGGCACGAGAATCGCTTGAGCCCAAGCAGTGGAGGTTGCAGTGAGCCGAGATCACACCAACAGAGTGAGACTCTTTCTCAAAAAAAAAAAAGTAGCAGAAAACTTCATGGTAAGAGCTCAGAGAAAGAGCTTTCAATTAAGGTGTCCCAGGAGTTGTTCTATTTCATTTATTTCTTCCCAAAACATTGTAAGCTGGATGTAAGGTATTGTCAAAGGTTGGGTTCCCTAGGAAGCCGACTCGGACTGAGATTAGTGTGCAGGAAGTTTATTAGGTAATGTTCTTGGAAACGACACATGTGACAGGGAAAGGACAGAAGCAGGAATGAGCAGCGGGAGACGTTGGTCTGTCATGTCACAACAGAGGCCCACCATCCTCTGCAGGGAGCTCTGGAATTGCAATGTCCCTTAGAGTTGTGCCCACTTGATGGGGGTCCGGGGAACAGGTTTTTATTTCCCCAACACTGAGCACTAATTGGATGCAGACAATCCTTGGAAAGAGGATGTGACTGAACAAGGAGGCTGTCTTCTGCCATCTGCCATCAGGAAATACCTGGAGAGGATGATAGATGAGAGCTTTCCCCTGGCAGTGCTCCTAGCAGCTAGATAAAGAGTTCTTTTCGCACAGCATAGCATCCACTAAGATTTTTGTTTGTTTGTTTGTTTGTTTAAAGATACAGTCTTGCTCTGTCACCCAGGCTGGAATGAAATGGTGCTGACACAGCTCACTGCAGCCTGGAACTCCTGGGCTCAAGGAATCCTCCCGTGTCAGCCTCCTGAGTAGCTAAAACTATAGATGTCATTTTTTTGTAGAGATGGGGTCTTGTTATGTTGTCCAGGCTGGCCTCAAATGCCTGGCCTCAAGTGATCACCCTGCCTGAGTCTCCCAAAGTGCTGGGATTACAGGTGTGAGCTACCATGCCCTGCCCTGCACCCACTAAGTTTTAACTTCACTCTGTGTTTAAGACTGAAAAGATTGAGGGATTTGTCCAAAGTCCCACACCAGTTTCTGTCCAGTTCAAACCTTCATTCCTGGGAACTGCCCCTTACTCATAGCTCTGGCTTAAATGTTTGGTCTGGGTGGCCTTGTTTGTACCAACTGACACTTCTTGCTATTTTTTTTTTTTTTTTTTTGAGATGGGGCTGGAGTGCAGTGGCCAGATCTCAGCTCACTGCAAGCTCCACTTCAGCCTCCGGAGCAGCTGGGACTACAGGCGCCCGCCATCTCGCCCGACTAGTTTTTTTTTTTTTTTTTTTGTATTTTTAGTAGAGACGGGGTTTCACCATGTTAGCCAGGATGGTCTCGATCTCCTGACCTCGTGATCCGCCCATCTCGGCCTCCCAAAGTGCTGGGATTACAGGCTTGAGCCACCGCGCCCGGCCTTTTTTTTTTTTTTTTTTTTTTTTTTTTTTTTTTTTTTTTTTTTTGACACAGAGTCTTGCTCTGTCAACCAGGCTAAAGTGCAGGGGCACAATCTTGGCCCACTGCAACCTCTGCTTCCCGGGCTTAAGTAATTCTCCTGCTCAGCCTCCCGAGTAGCTGGGATTACTGGTGTGTGCCACCATGCCTGGCTAATTTTTGTAATTTTAGTAGTGATGGGGTTTCACCATGTTGGCCAGGATTATCTCAAACTCCTGACCTCAAGTTATCGTCCTGCCTCCACCTCCCAAAGTGCTGGGATTACAGAAGTGAGCCATTGGCGGCACCTGGCCACTTTTTGCTATTTGGATTACATGATCCTAAAGTCAATCCTTGACTAATCAACAATCGTATTCTCTTAAAAATTTATACTGAGAGAAGGTCAGGCTCCGGAGCTGTGTAAGAAGGCACTAGGATTGACAGATATGTCAAACTGGCCTAGTGGTTTCTAGAAAACGTGCACACTGTTAAGTACGGAGAAAAGCAGAGATGAGAACAGACATTTCCCAGAGAGAGGCAGAAGTGGAGGAAAGAGCTGCCTCAGCCCCAGCAGTCTCAGCTCCTGGCTCCTGGCTGGTTTGAGAGGATTTCTGTATAGTTTGAAACTCCTGTTAATAACAAAAAAAGCAGCCCCTGAGGACTCTAGGAAGGGATCCAAACCCAGCTCTATTTCATCCCAAAGTCAGTTATTTTCCACTGCAAAAGTCAGATAAGGTTAATAAGTACTTACACATTAATAATTAAGTGAAAAAATACCAGAAGGAACATGAGAACGCTGCAGCCATTCATTGGAAACCAGGAGGAAGAGAGTAAGTGGAAAATGTGTCAGGGCAAGAAGGAGAAAACACGGTAAAAGTAAACAAGACCAAGACTAAAGTTAACCAAACTCTAAGATTTTAGACTTCACTGACCACATTTATGGCTTCACTTTCCCATTTCTCATTCACTTCTCAATTCCCTGACCTCTGCCCTCTGACTCCACCACACCAGTGAAACATTGGTCTCAAAGGTCCACGCTGACCTCTTACTGGCTAGATACAGTGGTTCTTTTTAGTATTAACTTACTTGAGCTCTTTAGCATTTAACCCTCTTGGCCACTCCCCTCTCATTAAGCAGTCTTACCTTTCCCATCACTACTTTTCTGGTTTTCCTTCTCAATATCCAGCAGCTGCTTCTCAGTCCCCTGCCCTCTCATTGTCTACCATTAACCATCTTCTCACGGTGTGTTCTCTCCTTATGAAAGGCAACACAGCGTTATGACTGCACCTGTCACCTGTATGCTGGTGACTTGCCACTTTACTCCCAGCCAAGATTTCTCTCCTAAGCTCCAAACTAAAATATCCAGACATGGACTGAAAATGGCCATTGAGGGCCTCTAGACACCTCAACATATCCAAAATGGAATTCCTGCCCAAGCCTATTCCTTCTAATTTGCCTCTTGTGGTGAATGGCAATGCCTCCCACTCAGACTCCCAAGGCAAAACCCAGGAACCAGCCTTTGCTCCTTCATGTCTATAATTTGTCTCCTCTGTACCACCCTCACTACAACACGGGAGTTCTCCAACTGGTTTCCCTTGTCTTCGGGGTCACCCTTTGTCCATTCTTCACACACTGATCAAAGCATACTTATGTTTACATTCTTCCAATTGCACCTTCTAGGTAAAATTAAAGCCCTTTAGCATTGCATGAAAGACACTTTCTTTGTAATCTATTCCCTGCCACTGCTCCAGCGTCATTTCTTCCACTTCCAACTTTCCTTCTTGATATGGTTTGGCTGTGTCCCCATTCAAATCTCATCTTGAATTGTAGCTCCCATAATTCCCATGTGTTGTGGGAGGGACCCGGTGGGAGATAATTGAATCATGGGGGCAGCTTCCCCCAGACTGTTCTCATGGTAGTGAATAAGTCTTCCAAGAGCTGATAGTTTTAAAAGGGGAAACCCCTTTCACTTGGGTGTCATTCGCTCTTGCCTGCTGCCATGTAAAGACATGTCTTTCGCCTTCTGTGATGATTGTGAGGCCTCCTCAGCCACTTGGAACGGTGAGCCCATTCAACCTCTTTTTCTTTATTAATTACCCAGTCTCAGGTATGTCTTTATCAACAGCATGAGAATGGACTAACACACTTCCTAAGCTTGATCTCATTCAGGGCACTTTTTTCTCTATCCCTTAACTCATTTCCTTGCTTCTTTCCTTGGTAGACTTCAAAATTCAGATGTCATTTCCTCCAAGATGTTTATTCTAAGACTCCCAGTCTAAGTTCCCCTCTTGTGAATTCCTACATCCAATGCTTACTTCTATTCAAACACTCATTACCCTACATTATGATGCTTTGTTTCCTTCCCTTGCTTCTCCTTTAAACTGTGAATTCCTTAAGGGCAGGGACTAGGTCTTCTTTTTTTTTTTTTTTTTTTTTTTTTCTGAGATGGAGTCTCATTCTTGTCACCCAGGCTGGAGTACAATGGTCCAATCTCAGCTCACTGCAACCTCCACCTCCCACGTTCAAGCGGTTCTCCAGCCTCAGTCTCCCGAGTAGCTGGGATTACAGGTGCACACCACCATGCCCAGCTAATTTTTGTATTTTTAGTAGAGATGGGGCTTCACCATGTTGGCCAGGCTGGTCTCGAACTCCTGACCTTGTGATCCCCCTGCCCCAGCCTCCCAAAGTGCTGGGATTACAGGCGTGATCCACTGTGCCCAGCCTAGGTCTTCTTTCTATATAATCCTAACAATTACCACAGGGTCTGACACATAGTAGGCATTCAATGGATCTGAATAACAAACTTAGAATAGAGAAGAGTTAGGTAATTCCTGAGCCTTTTTTGAAACTTGAGAAGGCAGCCTTCCAAAAGAATGAATCATGGAAAAAGTTAAAATCACTGTGTTACTAAGAAGAATGAGGTCCTCAGATTTCTCCAATTAGAACCAAATGGAGTAGGTGGGCCCAGCATTGTTTGAAGCTCTTGTTCAATCAGTTCTAGAAAGTTTTGCAGCACAGCTGACAAAATATGACACTGGTGCTTGAAGTAAGAAATGATGATAAAGTAAGAAGATACAAATCTAAGAGTCTCCTTAGGTCCTGCCAAGAAGATTTTCACACTGTGATATTTCCCAACACCACGCCTGCTCTTAAGGATCAAAGAAATGTGAGCAGCCTGTCTAACCCAAAGCCTAAACCCAAGCTCATTAGAGAAAATCTCTGTCCTAACATCCACATTTTAAAAATCAGATAATATTAATGTTGGGTTTTCTAATCTAACCTCTTGTTTTCAAAATTACACAGTTTATTAGATGCTAAAACAGTGAACGTCTTCCAAATTATCCCCTAACAGTCACTGTGTAAGTTCTTGGAGAATGGGAGCCAGGTGTCCAGGTGTGTTTTATTCTGTCATATACACATGGTACTGATCACAGTTCTGGACATAGGCATGTAATTTACGAATGAAGAAATGAATGAATATGCTCTACCATATTCTTTGGTGTAGGTGAAAGAGCATACTGCCATTTTTCCAAAGATGAAAACCTTTAGAATTTTGGGGGGGGGGCAAAATAATTACTTAAAAATTAAAGTCTAGGCTGGGTGCAGTGGCTCATGCCTGTAATCCCAGCACTCTGGGAGGCTGAGGCAGGTGGATCATTTGAGGCCAGGAGTTCGAGACTAGTTTGGCCAACATAGTGGAAACCCGTCTCTACTAAAAATACGAGGCTGGGCACGGTGGCTCACGCATGTAATCTCAGCACTTTGGGAGGCTGAGGTGGGTGGATCATGAAGTCAAGAGATTGAGACAATCCTGCCTAACACAGTGAAACCCCGTCTCTATTAAAAATACAAAAAATTAGCCAGGCATGGTGGTACATGCCTGTAATCCCAGGTACTTGGGAGGCTGAGACAGGAGAATCGCTTGAACCCAGGAAGCAGAGGTTGCAGTGAGCTGAGATTGTACCACTACACTCTAGCCTGGGTGACAGAGCAAGACTCCATCTCAAAAAAAATAAATAAATAAAAAAGCTGGGTGTGGTGGCACATGCCTATAATTCTAGCTACTTGGGAGGCTAAGACATAAGAATCACTTGAACCTGAGCATGGAGGTTGCCATGAGGAAAGACTATGCCACTGCACTCCAGCCTGGGTGATGACACAGCGGGACTCTGTCTCAAAAATAAACAAACAAATAAATGAATTTTTTTTCAAAATTATGTTAGAACAAAGGCAAATAAATTTATGTTAAGTTGCTGAATCAGTTGTCACTATTTGAAAGGATGATGGAAACTTATCTTTTGGAATGTTTACATGTTTGCATAAGAGGTGGTGAAAAAAATGCTTTAGAGCATGAAATTAGGTCAGGCATGATGGCTTATACCTGTAATCCCAGTGCTTTGGGAGGCCAAGGTTGGAGGATCATTTGAGCCCAGTAGATTGAGGCTGCAGTGACAGAGCCACTGATTCCAGCCTGGGGAACAAATCAAGACCCTGTCTCTAAGAACCCAACAACACCAACAACAAAGAGTGATGTTACCTCAATCTCATCTCCCTCCACTGTCCCCTAGAATAACTGAGCAAGTTATTTAATCCATGCTGTCACTTGGTTTTGTCATTTAAAAATGAGGATGATTATAATACCATGTAGGGTTGTTGTGAGACATTTGAGATTCATGCGAATTAATAAACAACCTACACAGTAACATATCCCCATTTCTGCCACTGGTTCCTGTCTCTGTAGGTTTTGCTTTTTTAGCAAATATTTCTATGCTTTTCCCTCTTCTCTTTATGCTTTTTTCCTTTTAGTATCTTCTTACTTTTTTCTTTTTTAAAACTATCTCTTTCCCTGACTGATTGAATTTCTTCTTAATATTCTTTTGCCTCTTTCTCACTCAAAAAATACTGACAGTGATGAAATTTAGTAAACTGATAAGGAAGAAACAGTAGTAACTATCAAAACCCTATTTCTGGCTGAGTGAGGTGGCTCACACCTGTAATCCCAGCACTTTGGGAGGCCGAGGACGGCCGATAACTTGAGGTCAGGAGTTCGAGACCAGCCTGGCCAACATTGCGAAACCCGTCTCTACTAAAAACACAAAAATTAGCTGAGCATGGTGGTGCATGCTCGTAATCTCAGTTACTCAGGAGGCTGAGGCAGGAGAATTGCTTGAACCCAGGAGGCGGAGGTTGCAGTGAGCCAAGATTGCACCACTATGCTCCATCCTGGTGACAGACCAAGACTCTGTCTCAAAAAAAAAAAAAATCTCCTTACTTTATGCCACTTTCCATTGCCTTCTCTGCCACAAAATGTATATACAAATATACAAGGGCTTCATTATGTAAATATATAAAGTTTGCTGCATTTGTTGTGTAGATCTTCAGCCTTTTGAAAACGAACGAACCAACCAACCAGGCAGCGCTGTGCTCTTGGAAGTCTTTATTCTCTGTCAAGCTGATCTAGGTACCAATCATAAACTTTCTTATACCTAGATTCTCAGACCCCAAACATTTATGAACAGCCACACGCATACGCCAGGTAATAAAGAGAGGTGGGGTTGGTCTGTCTAGTAAAATTATTAGCTTTGATTTAAGCTTCCCTGTCCAAGAGCTGTTTGTACCACCTTTCAGTACACAAATCTGAAGAGTTAACAAGGAAAACTTGTCAGTTGCCAATGTTCTGTTCTGGAGCTTCACTTTTAAAATTCAGAAAAAAATCATTGAAATAGATTTAGTATTTCAAAGTTCAAAGTTCTGTGTGATTTGAGATAATGTTTATAGGCTCATTTATATTCTCACTTGGTTTACAATGCTGATTATAAAGCCTTGATTAAATAATTACTATGTGAACAGAATCACACTATTGGACTATAGAAGCATAAGATTTGGCCAGTAACTCTGAGAAATTTATAATATAATTGGCAAAATGAGAAGTCAAAACTACAAGTGCTGAGGAGCTTGTAAATAATAATTATGAATCTTGATAATAAATAGAGAGATAGGTGGGAGGATCGCTTGAGCCTAGGAGTTTGAGACCAGCCTGAGCAACACCGGGAGACTCTGCCTCTACAAAAGAGAGAGAGCAAGCAAGAGCAAGAAAGAGAGCAAGAGAGAGAGAGAAATAGGTGAGAGACTGGGTGTGGTGGCTCACAGCAGTAATCCCAGTGCTTTGAGAGGCTGAGGCAGGAGGCTTGCGAGGGGCCAGGCGTTCAAGAACAACCTGGGAAACTCCATCTCTATAAAATTTTTTAAAAGCAATTAGCTGGGTATGGTGATATGTGCCTATAGTCGTAGCTACCCAAGGGGCTGAGGTGGAAGGATTGCTTGAGCTCAGGAGTTCGAGGCTGCAGTGAGCTATGATTGCACCACTGCACTACAGCCTGGTCAACAGAGCAAGACCTGGTCTCAAACAAAAGCAAAACAGAAAAGCAATCCCTGGGGATTTCACAGAAACTCCTAGGAATGGTTGGTTTATTCACAGTGTTTTGAAAAAATGGATGTTCCAGGGTAAAGGAGTTTGCATTGCAAGTGGTATGCCTAAATCAGTATGAGCGCTGTCTGATTTTGCTTTAAGCCAGAGATCTTCAAACTTTGTTCCACAGAACCCAGAAGTTCCTCAAACATTTTATTCTAACTTTTTGTTTGTATGATTGGTGATTATATTTGATTCATAGTCTTTGATTTTTAAAAACATGCAAAACACATGAATATATTCTTGTGCAGATTTGTAAGTTAGCACATGTTATCAAGCACTGACTGGTATACTGGGCACAATTCTAAGAACTAAGGATATATTGATGAACAAACGAAGTAAAAATCCATGCCCTCCTAGAGCTTACATTCTAGTGAAAGGAGAAAAACAAACACAATAAGTAACAAATTATATAATATGTTAGAAGGTGAGTAATGCTATAAACAAGAATAACATGAGGCACACTGGGAATGCTAGTAGGGGGAATTATAATTAAGTCAGAGTAGGCCTCACAGAGAAGTTACCACTTGAAAAACTTGAAGGAAGTGAATTAATGAGCAATATAGGTAAACAGAGGCAGAGCATTCTTCACAAAGGGAGCTGCCTTTTCAAAAGCCCTAAGGTGCATCAATGTATGTATATTTGAGGTTTAGCAAGGAGATTACAATTAATAAAAAGGAAAATGAGATCAGAGAAGTACAGGTAGGGAATCAGTAAAAGGGAAAATAAAATCAATCAGTAAAAGGGAAAATGGGATCAGAGAAGTAGGGTGTAGGAAATACAGATTGTGAAGATCTTTGATTTTTTTTTAATTTTTATTTATTTATTTTTTTTGGAGAAGGGTTGTCAGGCTTGAGTATGAGTGGTGTGAACCTGCCTCACTGCAGCCTCAACTCCTGGCTTAAGCAATCCTCCTGCCTCAGCCTCCTGAGTAGGTGGGAATACAGGCAACATCTGGCTAATTTTTGTATTTTTGGTAGAGACTGGGTTTTGCCATGTTGTCTCAGGATCCTTAGGGTGTTGCTTCACCAGCCAGAAGCTTCTGTGGCTGGTGCACTTATGCTTGAGTTTTGCTTGTGCTCACTGGGCTTGCTCACTTGGCCTGGCAGGCTGATCTTGGCTGGTGCTGCCAGCCTGGATCCCAGGCATGCCAAGAGCGAGCCAGGCATGGAGTGGCAAGGGGTGTGGGGTGTGTCAGAGAGCAAGCATAGGATCTGGCCACTGTGTACAGCCAGGCAGGCTGGCTGCTGTGGCAGGGTGGGAAGTTCCAGGCACCAACACAAGCGCCGGCTCTCTGCAAGGATGCGGCTGGACCAGATGTATTGTAAGGGGCTTCCATTGCAGGCACCAGTGTCTGGACGAGGGGAACAGGTAGCGCCCAAAAGCTCAGAGATGCCAGGAACCACAGAGTCCCAAAGAGAGCATTACAGCATGTCTAGCTCAGGGAGCCCCTAGGTCTGGGCTCCCAGAAGGAGAGCCCTCTCTTCTCTCCTCGTCGTCTCAGCACGGTGAGGTGGGTGATGGGGGTGGGGAGCATATTTCAGCCCGTTTGTGCTGCGGTTCTTTCAGTCCCACTGCCCTGCGTCAGCCCAGGGCTCCTGGGCTGGCCCCACCCCACCACTGCTTCCTGTCACATGGGACAGTTGCCTGGTGCCCGTGGAGGGCATGAGGGCTATAGTGTTACAGCCCCTTTAGCTCCTGCCGCAGCTCGGGAGCCAGCTAGGAAAGTGTTACAGCTCCTTTTGCTCCCGCCATTCAGCGGGTCCCGGGTTCTTGTCCTGCTTCCAGGAAAAAAATGAAGTTACGGAGATAGCTGGAGGGTGAGCAAGGCAGAGAGGAGTTTACTGAGCGGCAGTACAGCTCTCAGCAGAGAGGAGACCAGAAGTGGGTAGCTCCTATTCAAAGGCAGATGGTCCTGAGTGTCTTGAGTCTGGCTGACTCCGGGGATTTTATGGGCTCAGAATGGAGGAACTGTGTGCTGACGGGTCCATGGGCATGCCTGGAAAAAGCACCACCTGATTTGCCAAAAGGTATCAAGGAAGTTCTCACTGTGGGTGGCAGACTTTGTCAAGAACTGGCAGCCCAGCCCCCAGGCTTCAGGCCATGCTTGGTTTGAAGATAAGATTTCACAGGGGACCTGCCCCTTCCCACAGAGGAACCTGTCTTCCTCCCACCACCAGCAACATGCTGTCCATGGCACCCAGGCTGTCTGCACAAGGGGCGCCCGTAGGCCTGCCCCAAGCTGCCCTCAGCCCCCCAGGCCTCCCTCCAATACTTGTTGGCACCCAAAGTTTCACCCTCAGAAGCAGTTTCTGGAGGGGGCTGAGGTGGCGGTGGCAGGGAGGTGGTGCATCAGTGCTGCCCCAAGTGTGCGCACTCCGGGCCGGGTCACAACAGCACGTGGGCTCAGTTAACAGTACACTTCTGCAGCTTTGCTCTGCCATGGGTGCGGATGCTGAGAGTGGAAAGAGGACAGGGAGTGGGAGCCTGCAGGGCTTCCCGGGGCCCTGAGAGTACAGGCATGCCTGGGTCCAGAGCCATGGCTGGGCGACTGCAGCTGCACCCGGGAGTGTGGGCTCCTCCTGCCCAACCAACTCGGTAGAGCATGGGGCTCTTGCTGGGATCACCTGTTCCCTCCAGTGCATGCAGCCCTGGCTGTGCCTCCCCCACTGCAGCCAGTGTCCTCACAGCGTCTACTCCAGGCAGGCCACTGCCACCATCAATGTTGCCCAGGCTAGTCTTGAACTCCTGAACTCAAGTGATCTGCCTACCTTGGCCTCCCAAAGTGCTGAGACTAGTGGCATGAGCCACTGTACCCAGCCCTCTTTGATTTTGACCCTAAGAAAAACAGGGAAATATATGAATGTCTATTGGGAAATCTTTTTTGTTATTTATTTGTTATTATTTTTACCTTGCAACTCCAGCTCAAAGGATGAGAAGTGTTTAAATAATAGAGATGTATATTTGCATCCTGCCTCCCAATGCCATACTGCCCAGAGATTGTTGCCATTTGGGGGCATGTCTTTCAGAGTTTTTTTCTAGGTGATTTTGTAAATAAATGAATACTAGGTACATAAAGAAATATATACTTTTGTTTTGTGAGGTGTGTGTATGTGTGTCTGTGTGTGTCTTTTAATATCAATGAATTTTTGTGCCCTGTGTTAATTAGCAGCTTGCTGTTTTCAATTAATATGTATTGGAGGTCTTTGTCAATTCAGCACATGCATTTCTATCTCAGACTGTTGCATAACATTCTGTTGTATGCATTTGCTGGATTTTACTTACTCATACCCTTGCAGGTAAGCATTTAGGTTCTAGTTTTTCCTTCTTTCCTTTCTTTTCTACCTTTCTATATTGAATTACAAAGGTCTTAATAGTATATTTAATAACATAAAATAACATGTTACATCTATTGGGGAGGAAACACATTATCCTGTACCTTCTCAGGTTCTCTGGTTAGGACTAAGAATTAAACAGACATAAGACAGATAAACAGGAGAAAAGTAGACAAGTTTTATTAAATTTTTACATGTACACAGGCTTTCACAAGAAAATGATGTTCTAAGGAAGTGGCCAGAGCAGAAATCTTTTTAAACATTTTTGACAAAGAAATTATACATTTATGAAGAAATAACAAGATAAAGGGGTTTGGACTGGAGGTAATAAATTGTGGGGAAATGACTGGGAGATATATGAATGTGGGTAAAACTAGTAAGATATAAGGATTATTTATTAAGTTTGTTTATACAGATCCATTTCAATGTCAATTCCCAGTCTCTGGTGATGATTTCTTATCTTTCTGGTATACGGAGGGCATCTTTCTCATGGGAAGTTTTACGGCCTGTTCTTAAGTAGAAAAGGGGAGGTCAGAGAGCCCTTCCTTCATCAGCTGTTTCTCAAGTGCTTCAGCTCAAAATACTTAACATGCCAAAGTAGCATATTTTGGGGCAGCGTGCCCTTAACTCCTTCACATGAAACATGGGAGGAAATTTGTTATCTTCTGTCAGAAAAAACAGTATGCATTTTCTAAATTGGAATCATTTAGATTTGCCACAGTGGAAAAGGAGTCTTTGGTTACTTCTTAAGGAAGACCTTATCTAACATTTATTATTCTGGAATAGATGGGAATCATGAGAGCTGGAGTCCAGTTTCTCTCAGCTTTGCTGAATTCACTTGGTCATCTTGGCCAAGTCAGCATGAAGTCTACATCAGTAGAAAGTGAAGATCTAATATCACCACTTGCCTCATCCCACACTGGGCTCTCTTCTCCAATTACCTACAGCCTCAACCAATATGGCATTCAGCCAACACTTTTCAGGTCACGTGTGTTAGTCTTGTCAACTCAACCTTGACACCAACCCCTGGAGGACAGAAATCACCCCTTTTGCTCCCAAACAGTGTCTAGCTGATCCATAGAATCAGTTATTTACTTTCAATATGTGTTAATTATCTTTAAAATTGTATTTGCCAGGTTAGCTTTATTTTGTTTAGAACAAATCTTAAAATAAAAGTCCTACCACCTCTATAGCTGTATCAGAACTTCTTGTAAATATATCATTAGTCTGGGCGCGGTGGCTCACACCTATAATCCCAGCACTTTGGGAGACTGAGGCAGGTGGGTCATCTGAGGTCTGGAATTCGAGACTAGCCTGGCCAACATGGCAAAACCCCATCTCTACTAAAAATATAAAAATTAGCTGGGCATGGTGGTGCATGCCTGTAATCCCAGCTATTTTGGAGGCTGAGGCAGAAGAATTGCTTGAAATCAGGAAGCAGAGGTTGCAGTGAACCAAGACGATGCCACTACATTCTAGTCTAGGCAACAGAGCTAGACTCTCTCTCAAAAAATAAATAAGTAAATAAATAATAAAAGAAGTTTAGATACAGCCACAGAAATGGCAGAAACTTCATACCAAGGTTTGTTCTAAACTTTGTTTCTACCTGGAATAAAGAATAATCTGCCAGGTGTAGTGGGGCATGCCTGTAATCCCAGCTATTAGGGAAGCTGAGGTGGGAGGATTGCTTGAGGCTAGGAGTCTGAGACCAGCCTGAGCAACATAGCAAGACCCCATTTCTGGGGGGAAAAAGAATAATCTCACACATATTTCAAATGTGTGTAGATTTATGTTGTGTGATTAAAATATAAGTTTATATTAAAGAGTTATCTATGTTATTCTTGGCATTTTGAACTTTCTCTTCCTGGATACTTAAAGTGCAAATACTACCATGAGGAAGGAGGGAGTCTTCTCAAATGAAAAAATGATCCTCATATTTACAAAACCCTGGCCAGGTGCAGTGGCTCATCCTGTAATATCAGCACCTCAGGAAGCTGAGGTGGAAAGTTTGCTTGAGCTCAGGAGTTTGGGACCAGCCTGGCCAATATGAGACCCCATCTGTACAAAAAATGTCAAACATTTAAAAAACTAGCCAAGCACGGTGGTGCAAGCTTGTGGTCCCAGCTACTTGGGAGGCTACAGTGGAAGGATTGCTTGAGCTCAGGAGGTTGAAGCTGCAGTGAGCTGTGTTTATGCCACAGCACTTCAGCATGGGCAGCAGAGTGAAACTCCATTTTTAAAAAAACAACAAAAAAATCAGAGAGAGAGGGCAGAGCAATATGGGTGAATAGAAGGCTCCACTGATTGTCTCCAGAGAGGAACACCAAATTTAATAACTATTTACACATAAAAAAGCATCTTCCTTCAGGCAAGGCAGTCATGAAAAAGATAATATAAAATAAAGCACCTTCCTAAGAATGAAAAATCAGGTGAGCACTCACACTGCCTGGTTTTAACTTCATATTGCTGACAGAGGCACTGAAGAGGGTAAGAAAGACCGTCTTGAAATGACACCCCACCCCTATCCTCTGGCAATGGCTGCAGGTGCAGAGAGAGAATCTGTGCACTTGGGAGAGGGACAGTGCAGCAATTGGGAGATGCATTGAACTCAAAGCTACCCTGTCACAACAGAAAGCAAAACTGGGCTGAACTCAAATGATGCCTGCCCATGGAGGGAGCACTAAGATTAGCCCTAGCCAGAGGGGAATGGCCCATCCCAACAATCAGAACTTGAATTCCAGCAAGTCTCATCATTATGGCCTAAAATGCTCTGGGGCCCTAAATAAACTTGAAAGGCAGTTTAGGCTATAAGGACTGCAACTCCTAGGCAAGTCTTAGTGCTGAGCTGGGCACGTAGCCAGTGGACATGGGGGACATGTGACCTACTGAGACACCAGCCAGGGCAACTACAGGAGTGCTTGCACTACCCCTCCCACTACACCAGGCAGCACAGCCCTCAGCTGCAAAGGAGAAGCCTTACTTCTGCTTGAGGAGAGGAGAGGAAAGAGTAAAGAGGAATTTGTCTTGCAACTTGGATACCAACTCAGCCACAGTAGGATAGGGCACCAGTCAGGGTCATTAGGCCCCTGTTCCAGGTCCTAGTTCCTAGACAGTATTTCTAGACATACCTTGGGCCAGAAAGGAATCCACTGCCTTGAAAGGAAGGATTCATCCTGGGAGGACTCATCACCTGCTGATTAAAGAGACCTTGGGCCCTGAATAATCAGCAGCAGCAACCAGGCAATACTTGCCATGGGCCTTGGGTAACACTCAGAGATATGCTGGCTTTAGATGTGACCTAGCACAGTCCCAGCTATGGTGGCTATGGTGAGAGATTCCTTTTGCTTGAAAAAAGCTGAGGGAAAAGTAAAGAGGACTTGATCTTGCACCTTAGGTACCAGCTCAACAACAGTGGGGTAGGGTAACAAGTGGGCTCTTGGGGCCCCTAATTAGAGGTCTTGGCTCTTGGATGGAATTTCTGGACCTTCCCTGGGCCAGAAGGTAGACCATTTCCCCGAAGAGTGAGTCCCAGACCTGGCAGCATTCAGCATAGGCTGACTGAGGAGACCTTGGGCCTTAGTGAATATCGGTGGTAGCCCGGCAGCACTCCCCTTGGGCCTGTGGAGGTGATGGCCATGGGTAAGGTTCCTCTGCCTGTGGAAAGGTGAGGAAAGAGTAGAAATAACTGTGTCACATAATTTATGTGCTAGCTCGGCTGCGGTACAATAGAGCACCAGGTAGAGTACTAAGATTTTTGACTCTAGTCCCTGGTTCATGGATGGCATCTCTAGAAAAGAATGGGGTCTAGGGGAACTTGCTGTCCTAAAGAGAAGGACACAAATCTGGCTGGCTTTACCACCAGCTGATTGCAGAGTCCTAGGGCCTTGAGCAAACATAGGCAGTAGCCAGGTACTGGTTACAGCAGGCCTTGGGTGAGACTCAGTGCTGTGTCAGCTTCAGGTCTGTCCCAACACATTCCCAGTGGTGGTTGCCACAGCGGGGCTTGTGTCACCCCACCCCCAGCTCCAGACAGCTCATCACAGAGAGACAGATTCCATTTGCTTGGAAGAAAGCAAGGGAAGAAACAAGAATCTGCCTGGTAATCCAGAGAATTATTCCAAATATTATCCAAGATTACCAAAGCAGTACCTCTATGAGTCTGGAAGAACCATACTGTTACTGGGCTTGGGGTGCCCCCTAATGTAGGTATGTCTTAGATTTCAACACCCAAGTCCTTTTAAATGCCTGGAAAGAGTGAGGACACTACCATAGATATCTGTCTCCTCAAAGCCCAAATACCAACGAACATCCACAAGCATCAAGACCTTCCAGGAAAACATGACCTCACCAAATGAACTAAATAAGGGAACAGGGAACAATCCTGGAGAAGCAGAGATATGTGACCTTTCAGACAGATAATTCAAAATAATTGTTTGGGGGAATGCAAAGTAATTCAAGATAACACAGAAAAGGAATTTAGAATTCTGTCAGATAAGTTTAACAAACAGGTTGAAATACATAGAATCTAACAGAAATTCTGGAGTTGAAAAATGGAATTGATATAGTGAAGAATGCATCAATCTTTCACCACCAGAATAAATCAAAACAGAAGAAAGCATTAGTGAGCTTGAAGACAGGCTACTTGAAAATATACAGTCAGAGGAGACAAAAGAATAAAAAAAAAGCATGCCTAGAAGATCTAGAAATTAGCCTCAAATGGGCGAATCTAAGAGTTATTGGCCTTAAAAAGGAGCTAGAGAAAGAGATAGGGATAGAAAGTTTATCCAAAGGAATAACACAGAACTTCCAAAACCCACAGAAAGTTAACCAAATATAAGATTACCAAATATAAGATTATATAACACCAATCAGATTTAACCCAAAGAAGAACATCTCAAGGCATTTAATAATCGAACTTCCAAAGATCAAAAATAAAGGAAAGATTCAAAAAGCAGCAAGAGAAAAGAAACAAGTAAATACAATATAGCACCAATAAGCCTGGCAGCAGACTTTTCAGTGGAAACTGTACAGGCCAGGAGAGAGTGGCATGACATATTTGAAGTGCTTACATAAAAAAACTCTTACCCTAGAATAGTATATCTGGCACAAAAATGTCCTTCAACTATGAAAGAGAAATACTTTTCCAGACAAACAAAAGCTGAGGGATTTCATCAACATCAGACCTGTACTACAAGAAATGCTAAACAGAGTACTTCAATCAGAAAAAAAAGAACAGCAATGAGCAAGAAGAAATCATCTGAAGGTACAAAACTTACTGGTAATATTATAGTAACTCCACAGAAAAACACAGAATGTTATAACACTGTAAGTGTAGACTTAACTACTCCAAGCAGAAATACTAAAAAGATAAACCAATAAAAACTATAACAAGCTTTCAAGACATAGACAGTACAGTGAGATATAAACAGAAACAACAAAAAGTTTAACAGTTGGCAGATGAAATTAAGGAGTAGACTATTAATCTTTATTTTTCTCTTTACTTGTTTGTTTAAACAAGCAGTGTCATTATCAGCTCAAAATCGTGGGTTGTAAGACAGTATCTGCAAGCTTCACAGTAACCTCAAATCAAAAAACATACAACAGACACATAAAAAATAAAAAGCAACAAATTAAATCATACCACCAGAGAAAATTATCTTGGTTGAAAGGAAGACAGGAAGGAAGGAAAGGAGGAAAGCAACCAGAAAACAAATGACAAAATGGTGGGAGTTAGTCCTTACTCATCAATAATAACACTGAATATAAATGAACTAAACCCTCTAATAGAAAGACATAGAGTGGCAGAATGGATGAAAACACAAGATCTCATGATCTGTTGCTTTACAAGAAACACACTTCACTTATAAAGACACACACAGACTGAAAAGAAAGGGATGGAAAAAGATATTCCATGCCAATGGAAACCAAAAAAGAGTAGACAAAATAGATTTCTAGACAAAACTCTAAGAAGAGACAAAAAAGGTCATTATATAATGATAAAGGGGTCAAATCAGCAAGAGTATATAACAATTGAAATGTATATGCACCAACATTAGAGCACCCAGATATATAAAGCAAATATTATTAGAACTAAAGAGATAGAATCCAATACAGTAACAGCTGGAGACTTCAACACTCCACTTTCATCATTGAACAGAACTTCCAGACAGAAAATCAACAAAGAAAGATCAGACTTAATCGCCACTATAGACCAAATGAACCTAATAGATATTTACAGAACATTTCATCCAATGGCTGCAGAATACACATTATTTTCCTCAACGCATGGATCGTTCTCAAGGATAGATTATATGTTAGGCCACAAAACAAGTCTTAAAATATTTTAAAAAATGAAATAATATTGACCATCTTCTCTGACCACAATGTGATAAAACTAGAAATCAATAATGAGGAATTTTTAGAAACTACACAAAAAACAAGAAAATTTAAAAATATGATTCTGAGTCAATGAAGAAATTAAAAGAAAATTTAAAACTTCCTTGAAACAAATGATAATGGAAACACAACACACCAAAACCTATGGGATACAGCTAAAACAGTACTAAAAGGGAAGTGTACAGCTGCAAGTGCCTATACCAAAAAAGAAGAAAAACTTCAAATAAACAACCTAAGGATTCATCTTAAACAACTAGAAAAGCAAGAACAAACCAAACCCAAAATTAGTGGAAGAAAAGAAATAATAAAGATCAGAGCAGAAATAAATGAAATGAAGGAAACAATATAAAAGATCAAAACAAAAAGCTGATTTTTTAAAAATATAAACAAAATTGACAAACCTATAGCCACACTAATGAAGAAAAAAAGAGAGAAGACCCAAATAAATAAAATCAGAGATGAAAAAGGAGACATTTCAGCCAATCCTGCAGAAATTCAAAGGATCATTAATGGTTACTATGAACAGCTATATGCCAATAAATTGGAAAATCTAGAGGAAATGAAAAAATTCCTAGACACATATAACCTACCAAGAATGAACCATGAAGAAATCCAAAACCTGAACAGACCAACAGCAAGTAATGAGATTAAAGCTGTAATGAAAAGTCTCCCAGCAAGGAAAAGCCTGGGATTCAATGGCTTTATTGCTAAATTCTACCAAATACTTTGTAGAAAAACTAATACTATCCTACTCAAACTATTCCAAACAGGAAAGGAAAAGAGAATGCTTCCAAACTCATTCTACAAGGCCAGCATTACCTTGATGCCAAAACATGTCAAAACATATCAAAAACACAAAGATACCAGCCTGGGAAACATGGTGAAACCCCATCTGTACAAAAAATAAAAAAATAAGCCAAGCATGATGGTTCATGTCTATAGTCCCAGCTACTCAGGAGGCTGAAGTGGGAGTATCACTTGAGCCTGGGAAGTCAAGGTTGCAATGAGCTGTGATCATGCAACCACACTCCAGCCTGGGCATCAGAGTGAGACCCTGTCTCAAAACAAAACAAAACAAAACAACACCAAAAACAAGCAAAAAAAAGAAAACAAACAAACAAACAAAAAAAAACCCATGAACACAAGGACATATTTTTTTAAAAGGGACAGGCTATTATCAGTGATGAATATTGATGCAAAAATCCTCACCAAAATAATAACAAATTGAATACAAAAACAAATTTAAAATATCATTCATCATGACCAAGTGAGATTTATCCCAAGGATGCAAGAATGATTCAACATATACAAATCAATTAATGTGATAAATCATATCAGAATAAAGGGCAAAAACCATATGATCATTTCAATTGATGCTGAAAGAGCATTTGATAAAATTTAACATTCCTTCATGATAACCCCCCCAAAAATGGGTATAGAAGAAACATATCTCAACATAATAAAAGCCATATATGACAGACCCAGAGCTAGCATCATACTGAATGGGAAAAATACTGAAAGCTTTTCCTCTAAGATCTGAAATATGACAAGAATGTCCAATTTCACCACTGTTATTCAACAAAGTACTGGAAGTCCTAGCTGGAACAATCAGATGAGAGAAAGAAAGAAAGGGCATCCGAATTGGAAATGAAGGAGTTAAAGTATCCTTGTTTGCAGATGATATGATCTTACATTTGGAAAAGCTAAAAAGTCTAGCAAAAAACTCTTAGAACTGATAAACAAATTCAGTAATGTTGCAGGATACAAAATCAACATACAATAATCATTAGCATTATATGCCAACAGCAAAAAATCTAAAAATGAAATTTTAAAAGTATTCTCATTCACAATAGCTACAGATACAATAAAATACCTAGGAATTAACCAAAGAAATGAAAACCATACAGACTGATGCAAGAAATTGAAAAGGATACAGAAAAGGGAAAGATATTCCATGTTCATGGATTCAAAGAATTAGTATTGTTAAAATGTCCATACTACCCAAAGCAATCTACAGATTCAATGCAATCCCTATCAAAATACCAAGACATTCTTCATAGAAATAGGAAAAAAATGAATCTTATATAGATTATATATATTCATTTATATAGACCCACAAAAAAGAGTATATAGATTCATTTATATAGACCCACAAAAGATCCAGAATAGCCAAAGCTATCCTAAGCAAAGAAGAACAAAACTGGAGGAATCACACTGACTTCAAATTATACTACAGAGTGATAGTAACCAAAACATCATGGTACTGTCATAAAAACAGTAAAACAGACACATAGACCAGTGGAATAGAGTAGAGAACCCAGAAACAAATCCATACATCTACGGTGCACTCATTTTTGACAAAGGTGCCAAGAAGATATAGAGGGTAAAGGACAGTCTCTTCAGTAAATGGTGCTGGGAAAACTGGATATCTGTATGCAGAAGAATGAAACTAGACCCCTGTCTCTTACCATATACAAAAATCAAATCAAAATGGATTAAAGACTTAAGCCTAAGATCTCAAACTATGAATCTATTAAAAGAAAACTTTGAGGAAACTCTCCAGGACATTGGACTAGGTAAAGATTTCTTGAATAATACCCCAGAAGCACAGGCAACCAAAGCAAAAATGGACAAATGGATTCACATCAAATTTAAAAGCTTCTGTACAGCAAAGGAAACAATCCACAAAGCGAAGAGATGACCAATAGAATGGGAGAAAATATTTGTAAACTATCCATCTGACGTGCAATAACCAGAATAACCAGGAGCTCAAACAACTTCATAAGAAAAAAATCTAATAGCCCAAGTATAAAATGGGCAAAAGATCTAAATAGACATTTCCCAAAAGAAGACATACAAATGGCAAACAGGTATATGAAAAGGTGCTCAACATCACTAATCATCAGATAAATGCAAATCAAAACTACAATGAGACATCATCTTACCCCAGTTAAACTGGCTTTTATCTAAAAGACAGGCAATAACAGATGCTGGTGAGGATGTGGAGAAAAGAAAGCCCTCATACACTGTTGGTGGGAACATAAATTAGTACATCCACTATGGAGAACAGGTTGGAGGTTCCTCAAAAAACTAAAAATAGAGATACCATATGATCCAGCAATCCCACTCCAAAGTAAAAATCTAAAAGAAAAGAAATCCGCATATTGAAGAGATATCTGCATTGTTACGTTTGTTGCAGCTGTATTCAGAATAGCCAAGATTTGGAAGCAACCCAAGTATCCATCAACAGACAAATGGATAAAGAAAATGTGGTGCATATACACAGTGGAATGCTATACTAAAAAATACAAAAAACTAGCCGGGCGACGTGGCGGGCGCCTGTAGTCCCAGCTACTCGGGAGGATGAGGCAGGAGAATGGCCTAAACCCGGGAGGCGGAGCTTGCAGTGAGCTGAGATCCGGCCTCTGCACTCCAGCCTGGGCGACAGAACCAGACTCCCTCTCAGAATGAGATCTGGCCACCGGCAGTGGCTCACACGGGTAATCCCAGCACTTTGGGAAGCTGAGGCGGGCGGATCACGAGGTCAGGAGATTGAGACCATCCTGGCTAACACGGTGAAACCTCATCTCCACTAAAAATACCTGCATGGTGGCAGGCGCCTGTAGTCCCAGCTACTTGGGAGGCTGAGGCAGGAGGAATGGCCTGAACCTGGGAGGCGGAGCTTGCAGTGAGCTGAGCTCGTGCCACTGTACTCCAGCCTGGGTGACAGAGCGAGACTCTCTCTCAAAAAAGAAAAAAAAAGAATGAGATCCTATCGTTTGCAACAATATAGATGGAACTGAAGGTAATTATGTTAAGTGAAACAAGCCAAGCACAGAGACACAAACGTAACATGTTCTTACTTATTTGTGGGAGCTAAAAATTAAAACAATTGAACTCACAGAGATAGAAAGTGGAAGAATGGTTACCAAAGGCTGGGAAAGGTATTGGGGAGGTGGGTGGAAGTGGGATGGTTCAAGGGTACAAAAAAATAATTAGAAAAAACAACTAAGACCTAGTATTTGCTAGCTCAACAATGTGACTGTAGTAAAAAGTAATTTTCTTTTCCAATTAAAAATAACAAAAATGCATTAGTCACACGTGGTGGCACACACCTGTAATCCCAGCTACTTGGGAGGCTGAGGCAGGAGGATCACTTGAACCCTGGAGGTGGAGGTTGCAGTGAGCTGAGATCATACTGCTGCACTGCAGCCTGGGCATTGGAGTGAGACCCCCATCTCAAAATAAATAAAATGAAAAAAGTATAATTGGATTGTTTACAATACAAAGGATAAATGCTTGAGGCAGTGGATACCCCATCTACCCTGATGAGATTATTATACATTGTATGCCTGTATGAAAATACCTCATGTACCCCATAAATATATATACCTACTATGTACCTACAAGAAATAAAAACTTAAAATTAAAAAGAAAAACAAAAAAAATCCCTGATGGAGTTATTGCTTAATGGTTACAGAATATCTGTTTGGGGTGACAAAAAAGTCTTGGAAATAGTGACAGTGACACAACATTGTGAATGTAATTAATGCTACTGACTTGAACTCTTCAAATGTTTCAAATGGCTAATGTTATGTTATACATATTTTACCATATTAAAATAAATGTATAAAAGTAGATAAATGGAATTTCTTAACAACTTCAAGATTTTTTAAACTTTCATTTCATTTCAATAAATATTTACAAAATGCCTAATTTTGTCCTAGGTACTACATAACGCAATGAATAGTCAGGATAGTGACTTAAATATAAACAAAACTTAACAGCAAGGCAAATTCAGTAATCGATATTTTGTGAATCTCATGAAATTTATCATGACAACTCTGTAAGGAAGGTGTTATTGTTATCACTATTTTATATTTGGGGGAAGCTTGGATTAAGAAGTTTTTCAAGGCCAGTAAACAGTGGCATTAGAAGCACTTAGTAAATGTCATATTTTTTCTTTTGACATCTATCATGTTTTCAGAATATGAAATGTCTATTTAACTCCAGCCTGGGTGACAAAGTGAGATCTTATCTCAGTAAAAAAAAAAAAAAAAAAAAAAAAAAAAGCCAAGTTTGGTGTCTCATGCCTGTGATCCCAGCACTTTGGGAGGCTGAGGTCAGAGGACTGCTGGAGGCCAGGAGTTTGAGACCACCCTGGCCAATGTAACAAGACCCTGTCTCTATTTAAATACACACACACACACACACACACACACACACACACACACACAGAGAGAGAGAGAGAGAGAGAGACAGAGAGAGAGAGAGAAAAATGCCTATTTAGTATAGTCTTGACTTCCTATTTTACTTTTGGTTTAGGAAAGAATAACGTGAAAAGTATAGCATGCTCCAAGTATACAGCTGCTCGCTCCTCTTTAGATCTCTGGTGGGCCTTTGCATTGAAATCTACTGCTGTCTTTGTTTTGGTTTAATTCACTTCCTTTTCAAATCTATGTCCTAGTCCTGCTTGGTTTTTGTGTGTGTGTATGCTAGAAGGCAGGGCCTGTGAGAGGTGACCCTCAGTTACATCAGGGTTAACCAAGCACAGGAAGTTTACGCACAGAGCAAAGCCATTTGCTAGAATTGGTTTTGATCCTTCCGTTCCGAAAATAAAGTTGCTGTTTGTGTTGGAGATGCTGTCATCAGAATTCCGCGGCACAAAGAGAACGATATAAAAATCTCTCTCTGACATGTAACTTTCCCTTTTCTATCCCCTTGTTAGGAATGCCAGAAGAGAATCCCATGCTGACTGGAACCATTAGGTCTTTTGTTTGAATCCCAGTGATCAAGAAAGAAATGTGGTTAACAGTCAGTCAGTAGTAGAGAAAAAAGGAACCCAAGGAGATAGAAGAGCTGTTAATTTCACTCTGGACATTTCCTCGAGGCAGTTTACTGGGAAAACCTCAATGCTCCCTGGTAGCTGCAGGATCCACTTTGGGGGCTGCCAAGTTTCCTCTCTCATTCTTTCTCCTGCCCCAAGAGGAGGCAGGAAGGAAAGTTCCTGGACGGCGTGGGTCTTGGTTGAAGTCTCTCTAGGAAAACTCGCAAGTGTAGAAATCTTCTCTGTATTACCACTGTCTCTGCACTGAGATTTGCTGCTCTGCTTCCAACGTTTCACACATCATAATTGAGGTGAGTTGTTTTTGTTTTTTCCAATCTTCATACTTCTTAGAAAATCTTGATTCTTTTTTGATATGTGCTTTAACAAATGTGTCACTTAAATCAGTACTTCTCATACATTAACGTGCATATGTATCACCTGGAGATCTTGCTGAAACGCAGGCTCTGTAGAACTCAGGGGTCTGGGGTGGGTCTCTGATTCTGCATGCACATCTCAGCTGACCTCTGTGGACCACACTTTGAGTAAAAAGGGCTGAAACTCTGTAGGTTTTTTGCTTTTTCGGAAGGGGTTGGTCATTGTAGGCAGGATAAGGGTATTTGGCTGAGCACATGATTTATGTTGAGCACCTGAGAAGACAATCAGACAACATCCCTTTCCTGGTTGTACCTCCTTTGATGGCTATCTCTGTGCTTTGGGGTTTCTGTTAAGCAGATCCTAGGTGTGGTAAGCCAGATTACTCTAAGTGAGAGAGGATGTTGGGCTTCTCCTTAGATTATATAGGCCACTTGGAGCAGAGCCAGAAATCCTTTTGTAATTTTTGTAATTTTAGTATTAACTGACTATTTCATGCCTCATCTGGTGTGGCTTGTGGTCACTCTGAACATTTCAGCTTCAATTAAAAATATGGCCAGGTGTGGCAACAGTGCGAGACTCCATCTCAAAATAAATATATATGGCCAGGTGCAGTATAGTCATGCCTGTAATCCCAGCATTTTGGGAGACCGAGGCAGGTGGATCATCTGAGGTCAGGAGCTCAAGACGAGCCTGGCCAACATGGTGAAACCTTGGCTCTACTAAAAATACAACAATTAGCTAGCAGTGGTGGCACACATCTGTAATCCCAGCTACTTGAAAGGCTGAGGCAGGAGAATCACTTGAACCCAGGAGGCAGAGTTTGCAGTGAGCCAAGATCACACCATTGTACTCCAGCCTGGGTGACAAGAGTGAAACTCTGTCTCAAATAATAATAATAACAAATAATGCATGCTAGAAAAAATAGCTGATTTTTTTCTCCTACCATTCGGAATTGAAGATTATAAGGCATATGAATCTATTACATTGTTGAAAATCAGTTTGCATAGGGAATAGGAATGTATTTTATCCTCCTGTAACAGGCCTGGTAGTGTTCTTTAAATTCAGTATATTCCCTGCCCTAAACAATATACAGTTATCTGAAAGTTGCCTTTAACTCAAAAGAAACAAGCCAAGAGGAAAAAACAGAATGGAGAGGAAATATATCTATTGTGTACCCAGTTGAGGGGAGAAAAAAGCAATGGAAAAATAGTAGGGAGAAAAGGAGAATGATGGCCAGGAGTTGACAGGAGACACAGCTTCACAAAATGAATAAAAGAAAACTTAGCCTGGAAATAGAATCTTTCTCACACATTCATGGGAGTTCTCCTAGAGTAGTAGCTTGTATCTTTTTTAGTTGGAAAAGTGTGATGGAGACAGAGTAGGTAAGTTGTAAATTTTGTTGTTCTATTTTTTTATAGAAACGGGGTCTCACTATGTTGCCCAGTCTGGTCTCAAATTCCTGGGCTCATGCAATCCTTCTGTCTCGGCCTCCTGAAGTGCTGGGATTACAGGTGTGAGTCACCATGTCCAGCCAATTTTGTTGTTCTAGTGAACATGCTGAAGCCGTTTGTCATAAATCAAGGAAGGGCTGTACAAGCAATAGTCAGAGGGGTCTGCAGGCCTGGTGCGGCCTGGCATGAATCCATGGAACTGTGTCTGGAGTTGGTTTCTTCCGGTGGGTTCTTGGTCTTGCTGACTTCAAGAATGAAGGCACGGACCTTCGTGGCAAATGTTATGGCTCATAAAGGTAGTGCAGACCCAAAGAGCGAGCAGCAGCACGATTTATTATGAAGAGCGAAAGAACAAAGCTGCCACAGTGTGGAATGGGACTGAGCGTTGCTGCTGCTGGCTCTGGTGGCCAGCTTTTATTCCCTTGTTTGGCCCCACCCATGTCTTGCTGATTGGTCCATTTTACAGAGTGCTGATTGGTCCATTTTTACAGAATGCTGATTGGTGCATTTACAATCCTTTAGCTAGACACAGAGTGCTGATTGGTGCATTTACAATCCTTTAGCTAGACACAGAGCACTGATTGGTGCACTTTTACAGAGTGCTGATTGGTGCATTTAAAATCCTTTAGCTAGACACAGAGTGCTGATTGATGCGTTTACAATCCTCTAGCGAGACAGAAAAGTTCTCCAAGCCCCCACTTGACCTAGGAAATCCAGCTGGTTTCACCTCTCAGAACCACTGCCAGACAGACAGGAATCTCTTCTGTTTGAACTAAGTTTCAAATAACATTCCCTTCTATTGTGGTCTATAATCAGAGGTGTTATGAAAAACCATAACCTTTGTAGCATAAGCACTGACTGATCAGAATACAAGCTAGCTGTAATCAGCCCATCCAATAGCAGACGGCGGGTAGGCAGTAAGCATTTGTGGGGCTGAGTATCAGCCTAAGCTATCCCAGGTCTGAATTAGACTTTTTTGGGGTAGAAATTGTAAGGCTGCAGATGACTTTAGAGACATACAGTCTGGTTTCCACCATCATCTGCCAACTCTCTGGACCCATTTTCTCGGATGAGGCCACTTCCCTCTCTTTTCAAGCCTGGAGTAATCCCTCAGTCCAGCTGTCTACTCCTGCAGCTGATACTGTAGAAAATAAGAGTTCCCCTAGGGAACTACAAGACTCCAAATCCCATCTGCTTCCTGAACAGGAGAAGGGCAAGTGCATATATCATTTTGTGAAGTGTTACAGCAGAAAATGAAACCTGATTACCACATTATCCAACTGTACAAAGCACTGTCCCATACATTATCCCCCTTGATTTTTCACAACTTTCCTGGAGTATATGGGTCAAGGAGATTGTTATTCCTACCTCTGAATGGAGAAACGAAGGTCGCAGTGAAGCAATTTGCCAAAGGCACACAGCTGGTCTGTGGGTGTGCTGGGATTCAAACTCAACGCTGGTTTGCTCTGAGTTCAGGTGCATCCTGTGCTTTTCTGGCCTCGGCATCTTCTCAAGACCTCTGATGACCTCTCGTTCTGTACAAGGGTTTGTTACCTTTTATGTCATAATTTGAAATCTTTGCATTAAAAATAATCCTATTCTACTTTTTTGGTCAAAATTACTCATGTGTTTGTCTTAAGCTTTGTCTCTATTAAGGTCTTTACTCCCCAGAAAAAAAATGTTTGAGACTAATGCTTCTCAAACTTTCTCAGGCTTAGATGTCACCTGGGGAGCTTGCTAAAACTCAAATCCTTGGGCTCCAACTCCAGAGATTCTGCTTCCTAGGGCAGGCCCCAGGCATGGGAATTGGCATTCTAATAAGCTCCCAGGTGATTTTAGTGCCACCACTCAGAGATCACACCTTCAAACAAAAGTCACAGCTTCAGTTAATATTTTAAAAGAATACATTTATGGTTTAGTGAGGGGGGCTTAGTGTACTTTTGTATATGTATATTATTTATTTATCTAATTTTTTTTGAGACAGAGTTTCGCTCTTACTGGCCAGCTGGAGTACAATGGCATGATCTCAGCTCACTGCAGCTTCTGTCTCCTGGGTTCAGGCACTTCTCCTGCCTTAGCCTCCCAAGTGGCTGGAATTACAGGCGCCTGCCACTAGGCCTAGCTCATTTTTGTATTTTTAGTAGAGACAGGGTTTCACCATGTTGGCCAAGCTGGTCTCGAACGACTGACCTCAGGTGATCCACCCACCTCGGCCTCCCAAAGTGCTGGGATTACAGGAGTGATATTTATTTTTATTTTTATTTTCATTTTTTTCTTTTTTTTTTTTTTTTTTTTTGAGATGGAGTCTCGCTCTGTCGCCCAGGCTGGAGTGCAGTGGCCAGATCTCAGCTCACTGCAAGCTCCGCCTCCCGGGTTTACGCCATTCTCCTGCCTCAGCCTCCCGAGTAGCTGGGACTACAGGCGCCTGCCACCGCGTCCGGCTAGTTTTTTGTATTTTTTAGTAGAGACGGGGTTTCACCATGTTAGCCAGGATGGTCTCGATCTCCCGACCTCGTGATCCGCCCGTCTCAGCCTCCCAAAGTGCTGGGATTACAGGCTTGAGCCACCGCACCTGGCCTATTTTTATTTTTAAATGTTTTTTTAGACAGGGTATTGCTCTGTCGCCCAGGCTGGAGTACAGTCGCATGAACATGGCTCACTACAGCCTCTACCTCAAGGCTTCCACATCAACCTCCTGAGTGCAGACCACAGGCACGTGTCACTACACACAGTGAATTTTTAAATTTTTTTGTGGAGGCTGGGTCTTGCTATGTTGCCCAAGATGGTCTCAAACTCCTGGGCTCAAATTCTTGATTCTCCCGCCTCAGTCTCCCAAAGTGCTGGGATTACAGGCTTGAGCCATGGCTTGTCTTTTTAAATATAAGATGCTTCATGAATTTGCCTGTTATCCTTGCACAGAGGCCAAGCTAATCTTCTTTGTATCATTCCAATTTTAGTATATATGCTGCTAAAAGGAGCATGTTAGTGTGCCAAATAATAGATTATCATGCCAGAATTCCTGGGTTTGAATATTAATGCTATCACATGTGCAAGCTATGAGATCCTGGGAAAGGATCCTTATGCCTCAGTTGCCTAATCTATAAAATGGGAATACTAATACTACCTACCTCATAGGGTAGTTGCGAGGACTAAATGAGTTAGCAGTGCAGGACACAGAGTATCTCTGTGAGTTTGCTAGGATTATCACTAAGTTTTGCTCAATAATTATACTTTACAATAGAAACACCAACAACAGGCTGGGTACGGTGGCTCACTCCTGTAGTCCCAGCACTTTGGAAGGTCGAGATGGGCGGATCACGAGGTCAGGAGATCGAGACCATGCTGGCTAACACGGTGAAACCCCGTCTCTACTAAAAATACAAAAAAAATTAGCTGGGCGTGGTGGTGGGTGCCTATAGTCCCAGCTACTCAGGAGGCTGAGGCAGGAGAATGGGGTGAATCCGGGAGGTGGAGCTTGCAGTGAGCCAAGATTGCACCACTGCACTCCAGCCTGGGTGACAGAGCAAGACTCAATCTCAGAAGAAAAAACAGAAAAGAAACACCAACAACAAGATTCACACAGATATCAAACGTTCTTCTTGGATGTAGGTGTTGCCCCAGGTTTAATCATGGTCAAACATGTTCTTATGTGTGTAAATGTGAGGGATTAGTTTCCTGGGCTGTCAGCTAGCCTGGTTATGTAGGACTTTCCACATCATTCTGACAGATTGGACTTGACCCTGACAGTGATGAAAAGCCATCAACGCAGCTTCAAGCTGCGAAGTGCAATCAGAATTGCATTTTAGAAATGTCTCTTGCTGTAGCATAGATGCTGTAGCATAGGTAGGAAGAAGGTGAGGCTGGAGGCAGAAACCTGTTTGAATAGACTGTTTCAATAGTCCTAGAGGGAAATAATAAGATTTAAACTAAGCGATATGGTTTGGCTGTGTCCCCATCCAAATCTCATCTTGAATTGTAGCTCCCATAATCCCATGTGTTGTGGGAGGGACCTTGTGGGAAATAATTGAGTCATGGGGCCAGTTCCCCCATACTGTTCTCCTGGTAGTGAATAAGTCTCACAAGATCTGATGGTTTTATAGGGGGAACTTCAACACTATTTTTTGTTATTTTTCTTATTAATATAAGAAGACAGGAATGTCAGGCCTCTGAGCCCAAGCTAAGCGATCATACCCCCTTGTGACCTGCACGTATACATCCAGATGGCCTGAAGTAACTGAAGGATCACAAAAGAAGTGAAAATGGCCTGTTCCTGCCTTAACTGATGACATTACCTCGTGAAATTCCTTCTCCTGGCTCAGAAGCTCCCCCACTGAGCACCTTGTGACCCCTGACCCTACCCGCCAGAGAACAACCCCCTTTGACTAATTTTCCATTACCTACCCAAATCCTATAAAACAGCCCCACCCCTATCTCCCTTCGCTGACTCTCTTTTCAGACTCAGCCCGCCTGCACCCAGGTGAAATAAACAGCCTTGTTGCTCACACACAAAAAATGGGATGAAACCCCTTTCACTTGGCTCTCATTTTCTCTCTTCCCTGTCACCATGTAAGATGTGCCTTTTGCCTTTCACCATGATTGTGAAAGGTATGTGTATTCCCCAGCCACATGGAACTGTGAGTTCATTAAACCTCTTTTTCTTGATAAATTACCCAGTCTCGGGTATGTCTTTATCGGCAGTGTGAGAATGGACTAATATACTAAGGCAGTAGGGTAAAGCACTGAGCAGAGGTCCCATCAGGAGCCTGTCATGACTCATAGGATATCATATTAAAATGCTTAGCTTATGCTTCCTGTCTACATTGAAGCCCTGTGAGAACTAAGATAGAGTCTACTTCCTATGGAACCCCAGCCCCAGCTCACAGTAGGTCCTTGATAGCTATTTGGTGAATAAATGGGTAAAGAATAGATGAAATCCTGCTGTGGTCTCCAAGGCTCTGTGATCTGGCCCCTGCCCCTTTCTCCAACCTCATCATGCTTCACTCTCCTCATTGTTCTTATCACACTGCCTTCCTCTAGGCCTTTGGAAATGCCAAACTGTGACTTCTATCTAGTGTAGGGGTTGGCAAACTACTGCCTTTGTGACAAATCCTTCCTGCTAACTTTTTATGAATAAGTTTTATTGGAACACAGCCATACCCACTTGTTTATGCATTGTCAACAACTGCTTTAGTGCTGCAACAGCAGAATAGAGGAGTTGTGACACAGCCCATACAATACAGCCTGTGAAGCCCAAAATATTCACCATCTGGCCCTTTACAAAAAAAAAAGTTTGCCAACCCCTGCTGTAGTCCTTTGAATTTGCTGTGACCTCTGATTTAAAACTCTACCCTCAATAAAGTACCCTCAACACAGTAATCAAAACAGTGTGGTCCTAACATAAAGACAGACATCCAGATCAGTGGAATAGACTAGACAGCCCTGAAATAAATCCTCACACAGCTGGGTGCGGTGGCTCACGCCTGTAATCCCAGCACTTTGGGAGGCTGAGGTGGGCAGATCATGAGGTCAGGAGATTGAGACCATCCTGGCTAACACAGTGAAACCCTGTCTCTACTAAAAATACAAAAAATTAGCTGGGCGTGGTGGTGGGCGCCTGTAGTCCCAGCTACTAGGGAGGCTGAGGCAGGAGAATGGCGTGAACTCAGGAGGTGGAGCTTGCAGTGGGCCGAGATTGTACCACTGCACTCTAGCCTGGGCGACAGAGCGAGACTCCATCTCAAAAAAATAAAATAAAAATAACCTTCACACATACGGCCAAATGGTTTTTGACAAAGGTGCCAAGACCATTCAATGGGGAAAGAACAGTCTTTTCAATAAATGGTGCTGGGGAAACTGGATAGCCACATGCAAAGTAATAACATTAGACCCTTACCTTACACCCTATACAAAAATTATCAAAGACACAAAGAGCTAAAACTGTAAAACTCTTAGAAGATAACGTAGAGGAATGCTTCATGACATTGGCTGTGGCAGTGATTTACTGGGTATAACACCAAAAGCACAGGCAACAAAACAAAAACTAGATAAACTGGATTTCACCAAAATTTTAAAAAAATAAAAAACTTTTATGCATCAAAGAAGGACACTTCTGGCCCAGTGTGGTGGTGCACACCTACAGTCCCAGCTATTCTAGAGGCTGAAGCAGGAGGATCGCTTGAGCCCAGGAAGTCGAGGTTGCAGTGAGTCATGATCATGCCATTGCATTCCAGCCTGGGCAACAGAGAGACACCCTGTTTCAAAAAAACAAACAAAAAAGGAGGACACTTTTTACTTTTCTTTTATCTTTTGCTTTTTGGTTTTGGTTTTTGTTTTTTTTGAGACAGGGTCTTACTCCCATTGCCTAGGCTGGAGTGCAGTGGCACCATCTTGGCTCATTGCAGCCTCAACTTCCCCAGCTCAGGTGACCCTCCCACCTCAGCCTCCCTAGTAGCTGGAACTACAGGCACCTGCCACTATACCCAGATAATTTTTTGTATTTTTTAGTAGAGAAGGGGTTTTGCTATGTTGCCCAGGCTGGGCTCAAGTGATCCACCTGCCTTGGCCTCCCAAAGTGCTAGGATTACAGGCATGAGCCACTGTGCCCAGTCTGGACACTTTCAAGACAGTTAAAAGACAACCCACATAATGGGAAAAAATATATATTTGATAATCGGTTCATATCTAGAATATATAAAGAACTCCTACAGCTTAACAAACAAACAAAAATGTTTAAAAAGTAGGCAAATACCTTGAATAGACATTTCTTCAAAGAAAATATATAAATGGCTACTAAGCACATGAAAAGATGCTCACCATCACTAGTCATTAGGAAAATGCAAGTCAACACCATGATGAGATACCACTTCACCCCAATAAGGATGGCCATTATTTGAAAAAAAATTGCCTTTCTGGTGGTTCTGACCTCCCCATGTGAACATACCTCTTGCAAAAAATCCCCTTCATCCCTCTCCAGATGAGGAAAAGAGGAAATACAAGAAGAGGTGCCAGGTACAGAGCCCCAGTTCCTACTTCAGGGATGTGAAATGCCCAGGATTCTATAATCACCATGCTCATTAGCCATGCACACACAGTAATGGTGTGTGTTGGTTGCTTGTATTAGTCCGTTCTCACACTGCTATGAAGAAATACCTGAGACTGGGGTAATTTATAAAAGAAAGAGGTTTAATTGACTCACAGTTCCACAAGGCTTGGGAGGCCTCAGTAAACTTACAATCATGGCAGAAGGGGAAGCAAACACATCCTTCTTCACATGGCAGCAGCAAGAAGTGCTGAGTGAGGGGGCGGAAAGGCCCTTATACAACCATTAGATCTCGTGAGAACTCACTCACTATCATGAGAACAGCATGAAGGTAACTGCCCTCATGATTCAATTACCTCCTACTGGGTCCTTCCCATGACATGTGGGGATTATGGGAACTACAATTCAAGATGAAATTTGGATGAGGACACAGCCAAACCATAAGATTCCTCCCCTGACCCCTCCCAAATCTCATGTCCTCACATTTCAAAACACAATCATGCCCTTCCAGCAGTCCCCCAATGTCTTAACTCATTCCAGCATTAACCCAAAAGTCCAAGTCCTAAGTCTTATCTGAGAAAAGGCAAGTCCTTTCTACCTTTGAGCCTGTAAAATCAAAAGCAAATTAGTTACTTCCTATATACAATGGGGGTAACAGCATTGGGCAAATATACCCATTCCAAATGGGACAAATTAGCCACAATGAAGGGGCTACAGGCCCCATGCAAGTCTGAAATCCAATAGGGCAATCATTAAACCTTGACATTCCAAGATGATCTCCTTTGACTTCATGTCTCACATCCAAGTCACCCTGACGGAAGAGGTAGGTTCCCATGGCCTTGGGCAGCTCTTCCTCTGTTGCCCATCAAGGTATAGCTCCCCTTCCAGCTGCTTTCATGGCTGGTGTTGAGTGTCTGCAGCTTTTCCGGGTGCACAGGGTAAGCTATTGTTGGATCTGCCATTCTGGGGTCTGGAGGATGGTGGCCCACTTCTCATAGCTCCACTAGGCAGTGCCCCACTGGGGACTCTTGGGGTTCCAACCACACATTTCCCTTCCACGCTGTCTGTATTAGTCCATTTTCACACTGCTGGTAAAGACATACCTGACACTGGGCAATTTACAAAGGCAAGAGGTTCAATGGCAAACTCACAGTTCCACATGGTTGGGGAAGCCTCAATCATGGCAGAAGGCAAGGAGTAGCAAGTCACATCTTATGTGGATGGCAAAGAGAGAGCTTGTGCAGGGAAACTCCTATTTTTTTAAACCCTCAGATCTCATGAGACTCATTCACTATCACGAGGACAGTGGCCCATGATTCAATTACCTCCTACCAGGTCCCTCCCACAACATGTGGGAATTCAAGATGAGATTTGGGTGGGGACACAGCCAAACCATATCACTGCCCTAGCAGAGGTTCTCCATGAAGGCTCTGCCCCAGAAGCAGACTTCTGTCTGGACAGCCAGGCATTTCTATACATTGTCCGAAATGTAGGTAGAGGTTCCCAGACTTCAATTCTTGACTTCTGCACACCTGCAGGCCCAACACCATATGGAAGCTGCCAAGGCGTGGGGCTTACACCCTCTGAGGCAATGGCCTGAGCTGTACGTTGGCCCCTTTTAGTCATGGATGGAGTGGCTGGGATGCAGGGCATCAAGTCCCAAGGCTGCACACAACAAGAGGGCCCTGGACCCAGCCCAGGGAACCATATTTCCCTCCTAGGCCTCAGGACCTGTGATGGGAGGGGCTGCTGTGAAGGTCTCCAACGTGTGCTAGAGACATTTTCTCCATTGTCTTGGTGATTAACATTCAGCTCCTTGTTACTTATGGAAATTTCTTCAGTGTGCTTGAATTTCTCCCCAGAAAATAGGGTTTCTTTTATATTGCATTGACAGGCTGCAAATTTTCCAAACTTTTATGTTCTGCTTCCTCTTGAATGCTTTGCTGCTTAGAAATTTCTTCCACCAGATACCCTAAATCATCTCTCTCAAGTTCAAAGTTCCACAGATCTCTAGGGCAGGGGCAAAATGCCACCAGTCTTGTTGCATAGCAAGAGTGACCTTTACTCCAGTTCCCAACAAGTTCCTCATCTCCATCTAAGACTACCTCAGCGTGGACTTTATTGTCCATATCACTATCAGCATTTTGGTCAAAACCATTTAACAAGTCTCTAGGAAGTTCCAGACTTTCCCATATCCTCCTGTCTTCTGAGCCCTCCAAGTCTCTAGGAAGTTCCAAACTTTCCCACATTTTCCTGTCTTCTTCTGAGCCCTACAAACTGTTCCAGTCTGCCTGTTACCCAGTTCCAAAGTCATTTCCACATTTTTGGGTATCCTTATAGCAGCAACCCACTCTCTGTGGTACCAATTTACTGTATTAGTCCGTTTTCATGCTGCTATGAAAAAATACCTGAGACTGGGTAATTTATTTTTATTTTATTTATTTATTTATTTATTTATTTATTTATTTAGAGACACAATTTCACTCTGTTGCCTAGGCTGGAGTGCAGTGGTGTGATCTCAGCTCACTGCAACCTCTGCCTCCCAGGTTCAAGCGATTCTTGTGCCTCAGCCTCCCTAGTAGCTGGGATTACAGGTGTGCACTACCACACCTGGCTAATTTTTGTATTAATAGTAGAGATGGGGTTTCACCATGTTGGCCAATCTGGTCTTGAATGCCTGAGCTCAAGTGATCCACCTACCTCGGCCTCCCAAAGTGCTGGAATTACAGGCATGAGCCACTGGGCCGTCCAGAGTCTGGGCAATGTATAAAAGGAAGAGGTTTAATTGACTCACAGTTCTACAGGGCTGGAGAGGCCTCAGGAAACTTACAATCATGGCAGAAGGGGAAGCAAACATGTCCTTCTTCACATGGTGTCAGGAAGAAGTGGCGAGCAAAGTGGGATGGGAAAGCCCTTTATAAAACCATCAGATGTCATGACAACTTACTATCACAAGAACAGCATGAGGGTAATCGCCCCCATGATTCAATTACCTCCCACCAACTCCCTCCCACGACACATGGGGATTATGGGAACTACAATTCAAGATGAGATTTGGGTAGGGACATAGCCAAACTATATCACTGCTCTACTGTTCTCTGTCAGCCTACAGGAGGAAAAGCAAGGCTGACAGAAGGATGCTCCTTCAGGAGGAGGCAGCACTAAAAGCACTTTGAATCAAGATCAATGGGAAACCACCCCAATAAACACATTTTAGATGTTTTAGAAAAAGAAATACACAAACAAATAGAAAATAACAATTGTTGGCAAGAATGTGAAGAAATTGGAACTCTTGTGCACTGTTGGTGGAATGTAAAATGGTGTAGCTACTGTGGAGAACAGTATGGTGGTTCCTCAAAAAACTAAACACAGAATTACCATACAATCCCACAGTTCCACTTCTAGTTGTATACCCAAAAGAACTGAAAGCAGGGGCTCTGACAGATGTTTATACAGCCATATATATAACAGCGTTATTCACAACAGCCAAAAGTGGAAGCAACCCTAATCTTCATCAACTGTTGAATGAATGAACAAAATGTGGTATACACAGATAATAGAAGATTATGCAGCCTCAAAAGGAATGAAAATTCTGACTGCAACATGAATGAACCTTGAAAACATTATGCTAAGAGAAATAAGGACAAATACAATATGATTCCACTCATATTAGGTACTGAGGATAGTCAAATTCATAGAGACAGAAAGTAGAATGGTTGCCATTGGGGAGAAGGTGAAGGGTTGTTTAATGAGCAAGAAGTTTCAGTTTGGAAGATGAAAGAAGTTCTAGAGATGGATGGTAGTGATGGTTGCACAACAATGAATATACTTAATGCCATAAAACAGTACACTTAAAAATTATTTGAGCCTTTAATCCTAGCACTTTGGAAGGCCGAGGCAGGCAGATCACCTGAGGTCGGGAGTTCAAGACCAGCCTGACCAACATGCAGAAATGCCGTGTCTACTAAAAATACAAAATTAGCTGGGTGTGGTGGTGTGTGCCTGTAATCCTAGCTACTTGGGAGGCTAAGGCAGGAGAATCACTTGAACTGGGGAGGCAGAGGTTGCCGTGAGCCAAGATCACGCTATTGCACTCCAGCCTGGGCAACAAGAGTGAAACGCTGTCTCAAAAAAAAAAAAAAAAAAAAAAGGTTTGAATGCTACATTTTTATATTATGAATATTTTACCACAGTAGAATAAAGTAAAACAACTCTACCCTCAGGTATTTGCATGCCTGCCTCCTACTTATTCTTCAGTTTTCTGCTTAAATAGCATGTCCTCAGGGAAGCTCTCCTATTGCTCTATGTAATTTCCTTGTAGAACATATCACTAGCTGAAATTACCTTTTTTATACATGCTATCATCTGTCTTCTCCATTAGAATATAACCTTTTCCAGCATAAGATCTTTGCTTGATTCAAAACTGTACCCTAACACTTCGTTTTTGTCACATAGTAGATATTCAGTGAATGATTGTGGAACAGTGCACTGAGAAAAAGAAAGGGTTCCACCTGGAGGTTGTATTAGTAAATGTACTCTGTGGCAATTTTAAATGTACAATGCTCAAAAGTCAAAATCAAACTGAACATTTAAATTCAAAACTGTATTAGCTGTGATAGTGGAGAAGGCATGAAGAAAAGTGTACACGCACATCTGTGTAAAATATTTCCTGTCATGCACTTTTCACATCACCTCCCTGCTCAGGTTCCCAATTCCCAGGACCTCAGCAATTCCCTTATTTCCTTTCCATTTATTGCCCGTTCACTTACCTTAGTCAATGGCTGCTTTGGTGCTACAATGCCAATGTGGAGTGATCGCAAAAGGAATGCATATCCCACAAGCCTAAAATATTCACTATCTGGCCTTTTACAGAAAAAGTTTACCAACCAACCCTTGACATAGGTAAAGATAACAGACTAGAGATACTGTCTACTCTTCTCTAAGAACTTTGATGATAGTCATTCAAGTCAATCAAGATATGTTTATTGGGATTGGAGACTATTATTCTAAGTAACTCAGGAATGGAAAACCAAACATTATATATTCGTATCTTCTCACTCATAATTAGGGGCTAAGCTATGAAGTTGCAAAGGCATAAGAATGACACAGTGGACTTTGGGGACTCGGGGGAAAGGGTGGGAAGGGGGTAAGGGATAAAAGACTACAAATTGGGTTCAGTGTGTACTGCTCGGGTGATGGGTACACCAAAACTTCACAAATCACCACTAAAGAACTTACTCATGTAACCAAATACCACCTGTTCCCCAAATCTTAGGGAAATAAAAAATTAATTAAAAAACAAGAGAAATGTTTATTGAGTTCCTACTATGTTTCCAGCACTGTGTTAGTCACTGGAGATAGAACAATGAATGAAATAGAAATCCCTGCTGTTACGAAGCTCACTTTCTAGAGGGAGGAGGACAAATAATAAACAATAAACAAATAAATAATGTATGTTAGACGGTGAGAGGATTACAGAGAGATGCATAGTAAGGAGTAATCAGGAAGGCAAAGAAAGGTTTTGCAATTTTAAACACAGTAATTGGGGTAGGCCTTGTGAAGAGGTTGACATTTGAGCAAATATTTGAAGAAAGACTGAGAGGGAATGAAGAGACCATCTGGGAGGAAAGTATTTCAGGTAGAGGGAACAGAGGCAGGAACATGTCTAGTGTTCTAGAGAAACACCTGGGAAACCAGTGTGGATAGCAGAAACATTCTACCTGGGTTCTCACACTCATGTGTTCCTTTTTTTTTTTTTTTTTTTTTAACTTTTAGAAACATAGTCTTACTCTGTCACCCAGCCTGGAGTGCAGTGGTGTGATCATAGCTCACTGCAGCCTCAAACACCTGGGCTCACACAATCCTTCCTCCTCAATCTCCTAAGTAGTTGGGACTACCGGAACGTGCTACTGTGCACTGCTAATATTGTATTTTTAGAGTCTGAGTCTATGCTGCCCAGGGTGGTCTTGAACTCCTGGCTTCAAGAGACCCTGCTGCCTCAGCTTCCCAGAGTGCTAGGATTACAGGTGTGAGCCACCATGCTTAGTCCCATGTATACATGCATTCTTTTTTTTTTTTTTTTTTAAGGCAGGGTCTCACTCTGTTGCCCAGGCTGGAGTGCTGTAGTGTGATCTTGGCTCACTGCAACCTCCACCTACCGGGTTCAAGCAATTCTCCCACCTCAGCCTCCCGAGTAGCTGGGACTATAGGCACGCACCACCACACCCGGCTAATTTTTGTATTTTTAGTAGAGACAGGGTTTCACCATGTTGGCCAGGCTGGTCTTGAACGCCTGACCTCAAGTGATCTGCCTGCCTCGGCCTCACAAAGTGCTGAGATTACAGACATGAGCCACCACGCCTGGCCTCCATGCAGTCTTGTTATGTGCAAATATTGACTGCTGGTTTAAGGTATCTTCCCCTTCCTGTAGGACAACATCCCAACTTTGCAGGGTATGCCTGCTCACACTACAGTTGAGCCTTTGACAGGCCAATTCACTGTTCTATCAAGCCAGCTGCTCTGTAAGATCTAAGTATATACTGAATTTTGAGAATACGAGACCTCTTTTACCATAATATATGCTTGTGATCACAGACAATATTATATGCAATATCAAAGCAACAGATAAGGCATTCTGTAACTTCATAATAGTAGTATTAGTAGAAACTCTGCAGGCAGGGAATAAAATGTAAAATTTAAAAAAAATTTTTTTTTTTTGAGACGGAGTCTTGCACTGTCACCCAGGCTAGAGTGCAGTGGCATGATCTTGGCTCACTGCAACTTCCGCCTCCCGGGTTCAAGTGATTCTCCTGCCTCAGCCTCCCGAGTAGCTGGGATTACATGTGACCACTGCCACGTCCAGCTGATTTTTGTATTTTTAGTAGAGAGGGGGGGTTTCACCATGTTGGCCAGGCTGGTCTTGAACTCCTGACCTCAGGTGATCCACCCTTCTCAGCCTCCCAAAGTGCTGGAATTACAGGTGTGAACCACGGGACTCGGCTGCAGTGCAAAATTTTATCCAGAACATGTAGCTATTCCTGAGAAGATAAAGGGCTGTTCCTTTTATGTTGGGAAGAGTTCACACAATCAGCTACTACTAGGTGGCCATCTGGTCACCCCAGACAATAGTGCCTTATCAACGGCTTAGTGTTGACTTCAGCTTTTGGTCAATGGGACATTCAGCAGTAGGTATAGTCAGAGCAGCCTTGGTGAGGGAAAACCATGTTATTAGCTCACACGTAACTTCATTCCATGCTGGCACAGTTTGTACACGGAGCCACTGAACAAGCACCGGGATACCTGGAGAAAGAGGCTTACTGACATTCACAAAATAGGTCATCTTGATCATCTGATTTTTGAGAACCTCCACCATCGTGATACAATCTACTGGATATATATGCGGCACACAAATATTCCCACCCTCTGTGTCCATTCCAAAAGATCCATGCATAGTCCACCTAACCACCAATTTTTCAATTAGTTTTTTTCAAGTCTCCAGCCAGCCAGCCAATCCACTAGCCACGGCTCATAAGTCATCAGAGATCTTTGTGCCTTAAGCTATGAAGTAAACAACCAGATATATCACTCAAGGTTCTGTCCACAGGGAGGATTTCCCTTCAGCACAGTCTTTAACAGTCACGCCTAAGTGGGTTTAACAGTCACACCGAAGTATAGTCGTCCCTTTCTTGTCAGTGTCATCATCATTTTCAGATCCATAATGCGCAAGCTAGCCCCCATAACAAAGAAATACCCTGCCCAAAATGTCAGTGGGGCCAAGGTTGAGAGAAACACTGGCTTAAAGGAAGATTCATGGTATTCTTCGGTGGATGGAGCTTTCAGTCTCTGAACTGACGCAGGTCTGGGAATTAGGTACAATGCACGGTTTGGCAACTCAAGTTAGGGTTCTGCCTAACAGATCTAGATTTTTTTCTGCCTAGATGTCAAGCAGCATCTTAGGAAGCAGTGAATTAATGATTTTTCAGGACCCCATCATCCATTAGCCCTTGCCAGAGGGCTCAGCAGATCAAAGCAGTTTGATTACTGTTCCATCTCTGTGGTTTACTGTGGTAGTGGCACCATGTCGTCCCTAACAGTGAAGCTACTACCTGGCCTTTGACATGTCAGGACCCCATTATTCCCACTGAAATGAAAGCACACATTTTCACTGCAGCCTCGTCCAGCAACACCTCTGACCTATAGTGCTCCTTGAGGATGCTAGTCCCTGGCTCACTAGTGCATTTCCTCATGTCTTAGTGAAAGGAGAGCTTTTTGAATCTTCCCAGAAGAGTCAAGTTAGTAAATGGCTGAGAAGATTGAACATAATGGACCCAGTCCTATTTCCCTGAATTTTCTAACCCTTTGTCTGTAATATGTTAGGGAATTTATGGCATTTCAATCTCATTAACTCCAGACTATCATTGAGTCCAGGCTTTCATTGGCTAACCTTTTCAGACTGTTAGAACCATCCCCGGTACTCTAGCCAACATTCTATATTCTAAATCCTGGGGGAGTACACCCAGGTCAATAAATTTGGCTTGAATATTATACTTTATCCCCATTGGTCCAACACCCTTATAATTTACACTCTCAGCTCTTCCCCAGTCCTCTTCTGATATCTGGCAAAATCATGCAACTCTCTCTTTTTTTTTTTTCCAAATTGCTTTTTAAGACTATCTCACTCTGTCACCCAGGCTGGAGTGCAGTGACATAATCATGGTTCACTGAAACCTCAATGTCCTGGGCTCAAGTGATCCTCCTGCCTCAACCTCCCATATAGCTGGGACTACAGGTGTGCACCACTGTGCATGGCTAATAATTTTTTTAATTTTTGTAGACCAGGCATTGTGGCTCTCACCTGTAATACCAACACTTTGGGAGGCCAAGGCAGGAGAATCACTTGAGCCCAGGAGTTGAGACCAACCTAGGCAACATAGCAAGACCTAATCTCTACAAAACAAATGAACTAACTAACTAACAAAAACAGATTTGAGTGTGGTGGGATGTACCTCTGGTCCCAGCTACTTGGGAGGCTGAGATGGGAGAATCGTTACAAAAAATTTTTTTTCTGTAGAGATGGGACCTTTGTTACCCAGGCTGGTCTTGAACTCCTGGGCTCAAGTGATCCTCCTGCCTCAGCCTCCCAAAGTGCTGTGATTACAGACATGAGCCACCACACCTGGCCCAACTCTCTTAGTATATAGATTCTCTCTCCTCCTAGAGAAGACCTGTACTCTCTCTGGCATATTGTTCCGGTTATCTATCCCTACCTAACAAACCGCTCTAAAACTGAAAGGCTTAAAACAATTTGTCATATGTCTCATCGTTCTGATTGGAGTGGATTTGAGAGAGAATGGGGGAGGGACTGAAGAAGTGAGTATCTTTTGAAGAGTTTTGTTGTAAAAGAGAACAAAACGATAGGGCAGTAGTTGGAAGAAGATGTGGAATCAAGAGGAATATTTTTAAGGATGGGGGAAATAAATAACAGTGGGCCAGTGGTGGTAATCCCGGCACTTTGGGAAGCTGAGGCGGGTAGACTGCTTGAGCCCAAGAGTTTGAGACCAGCCTGGGCAACACAGCAAGACCTTGTCTCTACGAAAAATACAGAAATTAGCCAGGCATGGTGGTGTGCACCTGTAGTCCCAGTTATTCAGGAGGCTGAGGTGGGAGGATCACTTGTGCCCAGGAGTTCAAGGCTTCAGTGAGCTATGATCGAAACACTGCACTGTAACCTGGGCGACAGTATGAGACTCTATTCTCCGCCCCCCCCAAAATTAATAAAAGATGCTAGGTGTGGTGGCTCACGCCTGTAATCCCAGCACTTTGGGAGACTGAGGCAGGTGGATCACAAGGTCAGGAGATCAAGACCATCCTTGCCAACATGGTGAAACCCTGTCTCTACTAAAATACAAAAAATGAGCTGGGCGTGGTGGCATGTGCCTATAGTTCCAGCTGCTTGGGAGGCTGAGGCAGGGGAATCACTTGAACCCAGGAGGTGGAGGTTGCAGTGAGCCAAGATCGCACCACTGCACTCCATCCATCCTGGCGACAGAGCAAGACTCCATCTCAAAAACAAACAAACGAAAAAGAAATATAGCATATTTATACTGTGGGGAAATACATCAGTGGAGAGGAATATGTGTGTGTGTGTGTGTGTGTGTGTGTGTGTGTGTATATATATATGCATGCAATGATATAGAAGAGAAAGGGGGAAAGTGCTGTTATTGAGTTAGGAAAAAGGGGATGGTATTTCATGCAAAGTAGAGACATTGCTTTAGGCCTTAGTAATATGGACAGTTCCTCTAGGGTAGGGTAATGGGAGAGAAGGCAGAGGATGCCAGTGGGTGGGCAGATACGGTGAACAGAATCTGAAGTTCTCTTTTGCTTACTTCATTTTTCTCAGTCAAGTAGGGCATAAGGTTATCATTTGAGAATGACTATGGGAGGGGAAAGATGAAAATGTGACGGTGTTGAAATAGGAAATAGAAGAGTGAATGGGCTAGGGAAGTACAGTATGAGTTATCAGGCATTACTGATGGTCCTGGCATTGGGATTCTTGATCATGAATTTAAAATCAGATAATTACAGGTCTTGGTGGTTCAGGCCAGTAATCCCAACAGTTTGAAAAACTAAAGCGGGAAGATTGCTTGAGCCCAGGAGTTTGAGACCAGCCTGGGCAATACAGTGAGACCCTGTCCCTACAAAGAATTTTTAAAAATTAGCTGGGTGTGGTGGCATTCATCGGTAGTCCCAGCTACTCAAGAGGCTGTGGTGGGAGGATCATTTGCGTCCCGGGGTTCAAAGGCTGAAGTGGGCTAAGATCTCGCCACTGTACTCTCCAACCTGGGTCACGGGGTGAAACCCTGTCTCAAAAAAAACTAAAAATTCAAACATAAGATCAAATAATTTATTATTCTTACGTGTTTTTCTCCACCCACATTCAACTGCAGGGGTACAGGCACAGAGCGGGGCGGGGGACAGGAATTTAACGAGGGTTTGTGGTTTTGCCAAGCAAGTGACAAAGCAAAAGGGGAGCAGAGGAGCTGAGGGCGTTTGCAAGAATATAATTATAATGATCATGGAATTTCGGCAGGTATGGTGACTAAAGAAAGCAGTGAGGGGTGAGGCACAGTGAAATACTGGCGTAATTAATGGATTGTAGGCCCTGGTGGAGGAAGATCAAAGGTTTACTGGAGGTTGGGTTACTAGAGGGGTTTAGGCAGAAAGATAGACTATGCTTATAAATTCTATGGCATGACCTGCAAGTACATAGCTAAGGCAGGGTGGAGAACAAGATCACTGGAGGAGAGAAGTTCAAAGTAGTCAGAGGCCAGACTGCTGGGGAGATCGTTTTCGGAGGTACAGAATTCACCAAGAATTAAGACAGAAGTAGTGTCACAGAGAGTGACAGTACCAGGAGCTACAATTACTGATACATGCAGGACATGGTTCTGAAATCTGAAGATGGCAGCAACCATGCAGAGGTAGTCAGTGTTAAAGTGTAATGACATGTATTTCAAAGCTGAGCTCTTCTGGGGAAAGTTATTAGATGATCCACTTTGGGATGTTCATATTTTTTAGTAGTTTCTCATCTCAGAATAAGCAATAGCAGAATGTGAAATTTTAATCACAAGAGGGCGCTGGAGTCCAGCAAATGATTCCTTTTGGTTTTCACCTAAAGCTAGGGCAATCATACTTTTGAGAGAGGAAGAGGACACTACTAATAATTATTTGGGGGCAATATGTGTAAATTGGGACATAGGCTCACACCTTCTCCTACACTATATAAGCATGGGCAATTTAAGAATAAACTAGCTGTGCACCAAAAGCTCTAATTCTCATAAATCGTTCGAAATGCTTTTGACTTGCAATCAGGTAAGAGAAAAATGGCCAAACTTGATTTTATCTGGAAGAGAGGATTGAGAAAGACTTTCCCTCTGGCCCACATCTCTAGTTATATTTATTGCTTATCCCATTTTTCCCTTTAGTGCAGTACCAGTTTGACTGTATTTTCAAGTTAAGAGAATTGCTGTGTTCCCTAAAATATCTCGGTCATTTGAAAGTAAAGCGTTCTCTGCTGGGCACATTGGCTAACGCCTGTAATCCCAGCACTTTAGGAGGCCAAGACGGACAGATCATGTGGTCATGAGATCGAGCCCATCCTAGCTAACACGGTGAAACCCCATCTCTACTTAAAATACAAAAAAATTATCCAGGTGTGGTGGTGTACTCCTGTAATCGCACCTACTCGGGTGTCTAAGGCAGAAGAATCGCTTGAACCTAGGAGGGGGAGGTTGCAGTGAGCCGAGATCACGCTATTGCACTCCAGCCTGGACAATAGAGTGAGACTCCATCTCAAAAAGAAAATTAAAATGAAAACATGATGACGATCATAAAGATGGAAATAACAGACACTGGGGTCTCCAAAAGTGGGGGGGCAGGGGTTGAACAATTACCCTGTTTGGACACTGGGTACACTAGAAGCTCAGTCCCCACCAGTATGCAATCCACTCATGTAACAAACAAGCACATGCAACCCCAAATCTAAAATAAAATAATTTTAAAAATACACAATGAAAATGGCTTTTGTTAAGTCCCGTTTAACATATTCTCTTCTTAATTAGCCACACTGCTCTCTCTTCTTCTTCTTTTATATTTTATTTTATTTATTTTATTTTTTTAGGGACCAGGTCTCTCTGTGTTGCCCAGGCTAGAGTGCAGTGGCCAATCCCTGGTGCAGTCACAGGGCACTACAGCCTGGAGTTCCTGGCCCCGAGAAATCTTCTCACCTCGTTCTCCTGAGTAGCTGGGAATACAGGGGCAAAACACTGCATCTGCGCTTCTTCTGAACAAATGCAAATAAAATCAACTCTGGCTTCTGTTATTCCTTGAAAAAAAAAAAAAAATGTATGTATGGACCAGGTATGGTGGCTTATGCCTGTCCTTCCAGCATTTTGGGAAGAAGCTAGTAGTTTGAGACCTGTGTGGGCAACAAAGCAAGACTGTCTCTACAAAATATTAGCCAGTTATGGTGGCAAGTGCCTATATTCCCAGGTACTCAGGAGGCTGAGGTTTGAGGCTGCAGTGAGCTATGATTGTACCACTGCACTCCAGCCTGGGCAACAGAGCAATATCCCATCTCTTAAAAAAAAGTATGTATTTACAGCTTCCAGCACACTTTTAACCATTTGGGGCTTATTTCTACCATTCTTTTTGCTTTAGAACAACATCCTTCATCCTCACTGAATGGGATGAATATAAATAGCACCTCAAGAAAATAAGGAGAAGGTAAGGCTGCTGGGGAGAGCATTTCAAAATAAACTACAAATAGATTTTACAGTTTATTTTACTCCCCTTCAACGAACGCAAAAATATTGCCTTACTAGCCAGGCACAGTGGTGCCTGCCTGCAGTCCCAGCCACTGGAGGCTGAGGCAGGAAGGTTGCTTGAGCTCAGGAGTTCTAGTCCCACTTAGGCAACATAGAGAGGCTCTGTCTTAAACGTATATATGTATGTGTGTGTGTGTGTGTGTGCGTGTGTGTGTGTAGGATTACTTACATTACTTACACCTTTAACCTAATTATATCTAATTCAATCAAAATATATTTTATTACCAACTTATATGTGCATTAGGATTCTACACCTGTAGAAATACCCACAAGGTAATAGTCTTATACAAGATGCTTAGGTTGTTTTGTTTTGTTTTGTAAGACACATCTTTAAGATGCATTCAGCCGGGCGTGGTGGCGGGTGCCTGTAGTCCCAGCTACTCGGGAGGCTGAGGCAGGAAAATGGCGTAAACCTGGGAGGCGGAGCTTGTAGTGAGCTGAGATCCGGCCACTGCACTCCAGCCTGGGTGAGACCCCGTCTCAAAAAAAAAAAAGAAAAAAAAAAAAAAGATGTATTCAAAGAGGGATCTACCACTAGGGTACAAAAGCAAAAATCATATTCAGTCAAAAATAACTGAGTCAAAAATAACTGGCAACTGGGGAAAATGGTGAATAGCAGAGAGGATTCTGTTTATTAGTTTTATCTTTAGGTTATCTTTGGCAAAGGAAGAGCATAGCATATTGCTACTACCATGTAGCTTGAATCTAAAACTTATCATCACTTATTATTTTACATAACATCGCTACCACCAACACAACCCCTGCCAATCAAACTGAAAAACGTATTTTCTTTCACTTAAAATGTTTATTTTTTTACTTATAGAAAGAGGTATGAACTTTTTTGTTTGTTTGTTTGTTTTTGTGTTTTTTTTTAGAGACGGAGTCTCGCTCTCACCCAGGCTGGAGTGCAGTGGCATGACCTCAGCTCACTGCAACCTCCAGCTCCTAGGTTCAAGCAATTCTCCTGCCTCCTGAGTAGCTGGGATTACAGGCGCTCACCACCACGCCCGGCTAATTTTTGTATTTTATTAGAGATGGGATTTCACCATGTTGGCCAGGCTGGTCTCGAACTCCTGACCTTAGGTGATCTACCTGCCTCAGCCTCTCAAAATGCTGGGATTACAGGCACGAGCCACGGCGCCCAGCCTGGATTTTGTTTTTATTTATTTTGTTTTTTGGTGTTTTTTGTTTGTTTGTTTGTTTGTTTTTGAGATGGAGTCTCACTCTGTCGCCCAGGCTGGAGCGCAGTGGTGCGATCTTTGCTCACTGCAGCCTCTGCCTCCCAGGTTCAAGTGATTCTTGTGCCTCAGTCTCCCGAGTAGCTGGAATTGCAGGTGCGTGCCACGACACTCGGCTAATTTTTGTATTTTTGGTAGAGACAGGGTTTCGCCATGTTGGCCAGTCTGGTTTTGAACTGACTTCAAGTGATCCGACTGCCTCGGCCTCCCAAAGTGCTGAGATTATAGGCTTAAGCCACTGCACCCGGCCAAGGTGTGAACTGTTTTGTTTTGTTTTTTTGAGACAGTCTCGCTCTGTCACCCAGGCTGGAGTGCAGAGGTATGATCTTGCCTCACTGTAATCTCCGCCTCCCAGGTTAATTGGTTAAGACCAATTTTGTCAGTTAAATTTCAAATGTCATAATTAAATAAGTAATTTAGGTTTTTTATTTAAAGTTGCAATACTACAAGTCTGGAGTACTTAAAATAAGCAAGGTTGGCCGTGTTTATGATTTCAATTTATTTGCTTTGTCTGGGTTGCTTGAGCACTTGGGAAAGTTTAGTTTTTTAAATTAGAAAATGGAAGTACCTTGTATGCAGAAAAAAGTTAACAGAGAAGATCTGTTTGAGGCTGCTATCCTTAGAAAGGCCTGCTTTTGAGCTTGATTCTTAGGGAGCATCTGGAAGTTGCTTCACAGTGTCCCCAGTTAACTGATAAGGGTGGGTCACACACTTGCTTTCTTTCCTTCCGAGACTCTGAAAGTTTGGTTTCAGAGTGTATCTACATGACCAGCCCTCCTAAAATCCTTGGGCCCTAAGTCTCTAGTGGAGTTCCCCAGTCCAAAGTATTGCACACATGTTGCATTTTCATTGCTGGAGGAAGTGTGTGCTCTGTGTGACGCTTCATGGGAAGTAGAGAGCTTGAGGAAGCTTGCCCATGGATTTCTCCAGACTCTCCCTATAGCTTTCCCTGAGTGGTGGCCATTGCCTGTAATCCCAGCACTTTGAGAGGCTGAGGCAGGTAGATCACCTGAGGTCAGGAGTTCGAGACCAGCCTGGCCAACATGGTGAAATCCCATCTCTATCATCCAGCTGTGTATCCTTGCAACGTTGTTGTAATAGTAATAAATCTTAGCTGTGAGTAGAATGGTTATATATACTGAATTATGTAAATTGTTTCAGTGAATCTCTGAACATGGAGGTAGTCTAGGGCAATCCCAATGACACTCTAAGGAACTGGATGTTTTAAACTTCCAAGTACAGTTTAAAGTATTTGGAAATGTTTAATGAACTAAGATTATAAATTAGACCAAACCATTATTGAGAGATTCCTTGGAAGTGAATACTGAAATTTACTACACTTACTGATATAGCAATCATATTTGTACACTGAATTTACAGCCCTAAGAAAAAGTAGTCTTAAATTTACAACTTTAATTATCAAATATTAATTTCTAAAATCCACATAAACATTTGAATAGACTTTTCAGCCAACAAAAATATCCCTCATTGTGCCCTGACAGGGATATAAAAAAAAAAAAAAAATGAGGTTGGGTGCAGTGGCTATGCCTGTAATTCCAGCACTCTGGGAGGCTCAGGTGGGAGGATTGTTTGAGCTCAGGAGTTCGAGATTAGCCCGCATAACATAGTGAGACCTCATCTCTACTAAAAGTAAAAAAATTAGCAAGGTATACCATGGCATGCCTATATTCTCTACTAGGGAGGCTGAGGCAGGAGGACTGCTTGAACCCAGGAGTGCAAGGCTGCAGTGAGCTGAGATTATGCCACTGCACTCAAGCTCTGGGTGACACAGCAAGACACTGTCTCAAGAGAAGAAAAAGAAAAATATCCCTCGAGGAGATCAAAAAAACTCAAATTTAATATATCTCATCACCCAATAGCAGATTTCTTGTCCTCGAACAGAAAGACTTTTTTTCCAGTTGTCCACAGTTTCGTGTCACTAAGACTTCAGTTAAAAAGAAGGAGACTAGGATGTAGACCTGTTTATGCCACTTCATAGGAAACCATATTATACCACTTTACAGATTCTGCCTCTGATGATAATGTTAAAATGTGATTTAAAAAAAATCAGTAAGTAGGAAGTCCAATTGAACTCATGTAGTAGCTGGTAACTCTGTAGTGTTAAAAGCCCAGAAAAAGTTAATAAAAGCTCATCTTTCTAGTCTTTTAATATTCTTTAATGTTCTAGAGATTTCTCCATTGGATTATGAAGAGTGTGGCAGGGGTCTCAAGTAAAGCAGTAAATACTTGCTATGCATAAAGTAAATACTTGTTATGCATAAAAATGCACTGCTTTGAGACTGGGCGCAGTGGCTCACGCGTGTAATCCTAGCACTTTGGGAAGCCAAGGTGGGTGGATCACCTGAGGTCAGGAGTTGAAGACCAGCCTGGCCAACATGGTGAAACCCCGTCTCTACTGAAAATATACAAATTAGCTGCGCGTGGTGGTGCATGCCTGTAGTTACAGCTACTTGGGAGGCTGAGGCAGGAGAATCACCTGAGCCCAGGAGGCAGAGGTTGCAGTGAGCTGAAACTGTGCCACCACACTCCAGTCTGGGTGACAGAGTGTGACTCTGTCTCAAACAACAACAAAACACTGCTTTGCGAACTGCAGTTTAATGAGAAAACAGGGACTTTCTCCTATACCTACCATTGTACCTGGCACTTAGTAAATCCAGTATATATTTGTTCAATGAATGGAAGAGATCATGATGTATAATAGTTGAGAGAATAAGATGTAAACATTTCTAAAATGAAATGGTTTTGGAGATAGGAAAGAGTCATTAAATGATAAGCTACTAAATGAATAGAAGTGAGAATGTTACCAAAACACCAGGGGTTTGGTCTAGGGTCCTGCTGCTCACCACACAGAAAGCCAATCACTGAGACAAGTATTGCTAAGGAAGAAGGTTTTAATTGGGTGCTGCAGCTGAGGAGATACAGGCTCAGTCTCAAATCCTTCTCCCTGACCAACTAAAATTAGGGATTTATATAGCAGAGAAGAAATGCAACAGATAAAACAAATATAAGTTTTAAACTTTAAGACCAGCAGGGTCAATTTCTATGTTTATACAAAAAAAACCTGTCTATAGGATTATTGGGTTCGTTGTTTCAAGAATAAATATTAAGAGCTCAAAGGAAGATGAGACCACTGTGGGCTAGAGTGGTAGTGAAGAAAGGCTTCATGGAGGTGGGCCTGGATCTAGGTATGAAAATTAATACATTGGATTTTAAAATATGACAACAGGGAATGGCACAAGTAGCAAGAATGTGAACAAAGGATGGAAGTGAGAAAATAAGAGGCAGGATTATGAGATGCCTAAATGTCTTAGAAAAGAAGAGTGGAGAGTATTGTATGAAAGGAAAGAAGGTTAACACTTCTCTTGACAAGGATGGAAGAGGCCCTCAGGCCTGACAACAAGCATACAGTTAAGGCATTGCCACCCACTTCATGGCATCCAACTATCATTTTTATTCTTTTGTTGTAATGAAACAACTGCAAAAAAATTTAAAAAAAAAAAAAAAAAAAAGGAGAAGAGTGGAGAAAGGCTGTGTAGCATCAGGATGTGGTGGCCATGCTTCCAAGATCAGGAGTTTGGACTTGATTCACTTACTTTTTTAAGACAGGGTCTTGCTCTATTGCCCAGGCTGGTGCTGAACTCCTGGCTTCAAGCAAAGCTCTCACCTTGGCCTACCAAAATGCGGGGATTACAGGTCACCGCGCTGTCCTGACCTGCAGGACAGTCGAACGGGCCCTGGAAGGGGGAATGGGAATGGAGGAGACAAGAAAACACGAGAAATGGAGACAAGACAAATAGCCTGATCAAGTCTCATTTAATGGTGGCGGTGCAATGCCTTATATAGGCTGGCAGAGGAAGAGGTTGAGCCTGGGCGGTAAGGGGGGGCCGGGTTTTCTCAAATTACAATTGCGCATGCGCCGTGGGTTTGTAATTTTCCCGGGCGCGGGATCGCGCCTACACAGTAGGCTGCATATCTTCCTGGGCGCGAAAATGTTTGCGCGCGCGGGAAAGGTTTGGGCGCGCGCGGGAACAGTTTGCACGCGCGCGGGGAATGTCTGTAATGAAGAACCCGGAAATGTGCCATCTTGTCTCCGCTTTACGGAGATTAACAACAGAGGTCGGCTAATTCCGGGCCTCATGGCTCCGGACACCGCGCCTGGCCAGGACTTGATTCTTTCAGTTGGGAGAACTAGCAGATTTTCAACGGGCAACAATATGAAGAAAGAGTTTGATAGTTCTGGAATAAAGATTATACTGGAGACAGGGTATAGGACAGTTTAGGTTGGATTAGAGAACAAAGTATTGTTGGCAGAGACTAGCTTGGAAGATAGGCCAGATATAAAATGATAAAGGGTGGCTGGGTGCCGTGGCTCACTCCTGTAATTCCAGCACTTTGGGAGGCCAAGGCGCGTGGATCATGAGGTCAAGAGATCGACACCATCCTTGCCAACATGGAGAAACCCCGTCTCTACTTAAAGTAAAAAATTAGCCAGGCCTGGTGGTGTGCACCTGTAGTCCCAGCTACTCGGGAGGCTGAGGCAGGAGAACGGCATGAATCCAGGAGGCAGAGGTTGCAGTGAGCCAAGATCATGCCACTGCACTCCAGCCTGGGCAACAGAGTGAGACTCTGTCTCAAAAAAAAAATAAATTAAAAAAAGATAAAATGATAAAGGGCTAAGATAAAGTAAGGTTAGAGGTTATGGAGAGAGACAAAATCCTCAAACATTGTAAAGGAAGAACTGATGGGACATATAAAGGATAAGAGTAACTTTATGAAAGTGGAACAGAATGGTAAGTTTTCAGAATAAAGTGTACATCTATCTATGGGTCATTTATATTATAGTTTTTATTTTTAATGCCAAGTTAGTTGGAGTCTCTTTGTATATGGAAAGGTAGTGTGAAAAGAAAAGTTTAGATTCCTACTTTTTCAGAGAAAACAACTTTCAAAACATAATTGGAACACATATCTTAGGGGTTTAATGCTTATGCATTTTAAGATTAAGATTGTCCTGAGACGGGGCCGGGCGCGGTGGCTCAAGCCTGTAATCCCAGCACTTTGGGAGGCCGAGACGGGCGGATCACAAGGTCAGGAGATCGAGACCATCCTGGCGAACACAGTGAAACCCCGTCTCTACTAAAAATACAAAAAATTAGCCGGGCGAGGTGGCGGGCGCCTGTAGTCCCAGCTACTTGGGAGGCTGAGGCAGGAGAATGGTGTGAACCCAGGAGGCGGAGCTTGCAGTGAGCGGAGATCACGCCACTGCACTCCAGCCTGGGCGACAGAGCAAGACTCCGCCTCAAAAAAAAAAAAAAAAAAAAAAAAAAAAGATTGTCCTGAGACTTGGAAGAGCAATCTGCTGGTGTGTTTGGAAGACTTTTCAATGATTTTGTAGGGAAAAGCCCAAGTATTAACATCTTCAGTGATTTCACCACACTGTCAAGTTCTCTGCCAGTGGAATTTGAAGGAAATAAAACTACAGGAATTCATTAGAGATTTCCTAGTGTGCCCCTGTTGGTAGACGTGCTTCAGGAAAAGGTGAACAGCTCCTAGCCAAAGAGGAAGCAGCTTTCGGAAAACAAAGCCAAGAATAAGAATTGGCAGTACTCTCAAGACACTGAGCAACATTGTTCAAGACACTCTGGTCTTCCTGTTTTGTTGGATTTGCAAATATATTTTGCACTTAACTGGCAAATATTTTGGCAGCATAGGACTTTAGTTTCAAGTATATTTTTATGCAGCACCCACCTACTCTAATAATGAAATTCAAATATTCCCATCCTAATCCCCACTGCCTCCAAAACAATACAATTAATCCTTCTCTGATGGAGAGAATGACAAATTCCCTTCTGCCAAAAGCAACCACTCTTCTTATTCCTTTAAAACACTGTCAACTATCTCCCTTTGTTTTAAGGCAACAGAACAAATAAAATAAAATGAAGCTTTCTTGCATTACCAAGTAAGGCTAACTGATCTAGGATCTAAAATATACTGAAGATGTGCAAAACTTGTGCGTACACTTGGAACTATTGGCGACTGTGAGTATTTTATGCCTATGCTCTTGGTTATATTGAATAGCTATAGCAAAGTTATTCTCCATGTCCAAATGGCATACTAAACATATATCATCAATATTATATGTTCTGCAGCAGACAACTGCCTGGCTTGAATTCTTTTTGTTTGTTTGTTTGAGATGGAGTCTTGCTCTGTCACCAGGATGGAGTGCAGTGGCACGATCTCGGCTCACTGCAACCTGCGCCTCCCAGATTCAAGCGACTGTCCTGCCTCAGCCTCCCGAGTAGCTGGGACTACAGGCGCCTGTCACCATGCCCGGCTAATTTTTTGTATTTTTAGTAGAGATGGGGTTTCACCATGTTGACTGGGATATTCTCGATCTCTTGACCCTGTGATCTGCCCACCTCGGCCTCCCAAAGTGCTGGGATTACAGACGTGAGCCACCAAGCCCGGCCAGCTTGAATTCTTTACAGCTGTGTGTTAGGTCTTTGCGAAGCAAACACAATCATTTCCTACTTGAAGAAAAGAACTAGAGAAACAGAAGAGGAAAGAGAAAATTTGCAAAGTGATTAAAAAGGAATAATTATATTTAGAGAGTTACCTTTTCTTTTCAAGTTTGGAACTGACATACCTTTGGTCCAGCTGTGACTTTAAGTTTTTCTGGTACAAAAGTAGAGAGTAAGTATCTCAGGGTAATCTGTAAAAAAAAAAAAATCTTGTGCCACTGGAATAATTTTACTCCGATAATATCAGAAAAATGTAGTTGCCCCTTTGCCTTCTCATGTTTAAGGAAAGTCTTAAACATGAGTTTAAGTTTCTCTTTTTTTTTTTTTTTTTGAAACAGAGTTTTGCTCTTGTCACCCAGGCTGGAATGCAATAGTACGATCTTGGCTCACTGCACCCTCTGCCTCCTGGGTTCAAGCGATTCTCCTGCCTCAGCTTCCCAAGTAGCTGGGATTACAGGCGCCCGCCACCATGCCCAACTAATTTTTGTATTTTTAGTAGAGACAGGGTTTCGTCATTTTGGCCAGGCTGGTCTCGAACTCCTGCCCTGAGGTGACCCACCTGCCTCAGCCTCCTAAAGTGCTGGGATTACAGGCATGAGCCACCACACCTGACCTGAGTTTAAGTTTTTTAGGCAAACCTCTCAAGTTATATTTAAGCTCCAATATTCGAACATTCTGATTAAACCTCTTTGAATAAATAGTTCTGCATTTTGTTAACTATGGAAACCAGCCATGACTGTCAGTTTGTTGGGGCCCTGGATCATTGAATTCAGCTACTAGAATCTACTTGTCATTAACAGTTTACAAAACAAAAAAGAACAGGGGAGTATTCCTTTTTCTCTGGTCTTTCCCTCGGTTCTTTCATCTTTTCGCCTCCTCCTCAATTTCATCCCCCACTCTCTTCTCACCTCTCCAGTTCCTGAGTAATTTGCAATACAGTCTTTTGAATTACCCTCAATGTTTTATTGCTTTTAAGTTGGAACCCCATTAAACTGGCATTTTGCTGAACACTAGTTTCATTAAATTAAAGTATAATTTGTGGCTTAATAACAGGCTAAATAAAACATTTTTAATTAATTAATTTACATCTATTTAAATGGAAACCTACCCTATTAGTGTAAAGAATTTTGGTGGAAGGGAAAGAGAAAAGGTAAAGTACAGAGTTCTATGCCACTAAACTATTGAAACAAATATTTCTAAAAATATAATCTCTCAAATTTATTTTATTATATATTTACTATTTTTAGAGACAGGGTCCCTCTCTGTTGGCCTGACTGGAGTGCAGTGGTGCGATCAAGGCTCACTGTAACCTCCAACTCCTGGGCTCCAGTGATCCTCCTGCCTCAGCCTCCTGAGTAGCTAGGATTACAGGTATGTACTACTGAGACAGCCAAGTATAAAGGGGTCCTGGGAGAACCTCTGACCAGCCCCTACGCTGGGAGAATGGGGTGGAGCCATTGGAAGTTTGAGCCCTTTGCAGTGGGGAGGAGCCTGGACTCTCTCCTGTTCCAGGGTGGTAACCTGTGATTCAATCTGTGAGGCAAGAGACCAGCTAGCAGGACTCTCACTTTGCTTTCAGTCCCCATTTCCCCTTTTTCCTTTTCACCCAATAAATTCCATTTTTCTCACCCTTCAAAGTGTCTGCAAGCCTAATCTTTACTGGTTGTATGACAAGGACCCTAAGAAGAAAGTCCTACAACACTACCATGCCCAGGTAATTAATATATATATATATGTATGTATGTATGTATATATATATATATATATACAGTTGTAGAGATGGGGTGCTCCTATGTTGCACTGGTAGGTCTTGAGCTCCTGGCCTCAAGCACTTCCCCTGCCTCGGCCTCCCAAGGTGATGGGATTACAGATGTGAGTCATCACATAACGCCTAGACTCTCAAATTTCTTGGTGGAAAGTTGACCGGGGGCATTATGAGATTTTATGTATTAGTAGCAGATTAGATGGCAGCCCATGGAATACTGCCATTGATAAGGCCCTTTGAGGTAAGCAAAATGATACTTCACCGATATTCATTCTGTGATCTTGGCTTCTAAGACCTCTCTTTAGATTTTGCTGAATTTTAAAATTGCCTGGGGAGCTTTTAAAAATCCCGAAGCCCAGGCCACACTCACACCAATTAAATCAGAATTTCTTCTGATTCATACTGGAGACTCCAGTATGCAGATAGTTGGAGGACCAGTACTTCTTAATACTTAATGTACGCATGAATGACTTGTGGATCTTGACGAACTTGCAGGTTTTGAGTGCAGGCCTATACTGAGGCACAAGATTCTGCATTTTTTAAAAATGTGTTTTTGTTAAATATGGAACACTTCACAAATTTGTGTATTGTCTTTGTGTAGGGGGGGCATGCTCATCTTCTCTGAATTGTTCTAATTTTAGTATACGTGCTCTCAAAGCAAGCACAGATACTGCATTTCTAACCAGCTCCCAGGTGAAGCCCACAATGGTCCTCCCTGGTCCTTGAGTAGCTAGGGAGTTAGGAAGTATTCCCTCTATTTCTGTCTCCTAAAAGACATTATAAAGAACTTGTGGCCTGGCGAGGTAGCTCACACCTGTAATCCCAGCACTTTGGGAGGCTGAGGCGGGTGGATCATGAGGTCAGGAGATCAAGACCATCCTGGCTAACACAGTGAAACCCCGTCTCTACTAAAAATACAAAAAATTAGACGGGCGTGGTGGTGGGCACCTGTAGTCCCAGCTACTTGGGAGGCTGAGGCAGGAGAATCGCATGAACCTGGGAGGCAGAGCTTGCAGTGAGCCGAGATCATGCCACTGTACTCCAGCCTGGGCGACACAGCGAGACTGTCTCAAAAAAAAAGAACTTATACAGCTGCTTCTTTAAATGTTTGATATAATTTGCCAGTGAATCTATCTGGGGCTAGGGACTTTCTGTTTTGGAATTTTATTAATTATTGATTCAACTTTTAAAATAATCCTGGATCTTTACAGATTGTCTAATTTGTGTGTGTGAATTTTGGCAGATTGCATCTTTCAAGGAATTGGTCCATTTCATCTAGGTTATTAAATTTGTGAGAATAGTTTTGTTACTATCCTTTTAATGTCTATAGGGTCTTTAAGTGATGGCCACTCTTTTTTAAAAAAAAACTTTTACTGACACGGCCTTTCTTTATGCAGCTTTCATTTTCTGACCTTTATTGATTTTCTGACCTTTATCAATTTTCTTCTCTTTGAAGAACATCTTTTGGCCAGACATGTTGGCCAATGCCTGTAATCCCAGCGCTTTAGGAGGCTGAGGTGGGAGGATCACTTGAGGCCAAGAGTTCGAAACCAGGCTGGACAACATAGTGAGACCATGTCTCCAGTTTTGTTTGTTTGTTTGTTTGAGACAAGGTCTCACTCTGCTGCCCAGGCTGAAGTGCACAGGCATGATCAGGGATCACTGCAGACTTGACCTCCCAGGCTCAAGTGATCCTCCCACCTCAGCCCCCCAAGTAGCCAGGACTACCAGTGCGTGTGTCACCACACCTGGCTAATTTTTTTATTTTTAGTAGAGATGGGGTTTTGCCATGTTGCCCAGGCTAGTTTTGAATTCCTGAGCTCAAGTGATCTGCGCTCTTCAGCCTCTCAAATTGCTGGGATTATAGGCATGAGCCACCATGCTGGGTCTTCTATTTAAAAAATAAAATAAAGTAAAATAACTTTTAAAAAACACTTCTGCAAGACAGATGTACTGACAACAAATTCCCTTGATATTTATTTGTCAGAGAAAGTCTATTTCTTCTTTAAATCTGAAGGAAAATTTCACAGTATACAGAATTCTAAGTTGGTGTTATTTTTCTACCAACGTGTTAAATATACTGCATTCTCTTCCTGCTTGCATGGTTTCTAATAAGTCAGATATAATTCTTATCTTTGTTTCTCTATAGTTAAGAATATTTTTCCCCTCTGGCTTCATTGAAAATTTTCTCTCTATCTTTGATATTCTGTAGTTTGAATATGATATACCTATGTGTAATTTACTTGGGATTTATTCTTCCTGGTATTCTTTGAGTTTCCTGAATCTATAGTTTAGTATCTAACATTAATTTGGGAGAAATTCTCAGTTCATAATTGCTTCAAATATTGTTTTGGCTGGGCGCAGTGGCTCACTCCTGTAATTTCAGCACTTCGGGAGGCTGAGGTAGGTGGATCACCTGAGGTCAGGAGTTTGAGACCAGCCTGGCCAACATGGTGAAACCGCGTCTTTACTAAAAATACAAAAATTAGTTGGGCGTGGTAGCAGGAGCCTGTTATCCCAGCTACTAGGGAGGCTGAGGCAGGAGAATCACTTGAATCCAGGAGGCAGAGGTTGCAGTGAGCTAAGATTACACCACTGCATTCCAGCCTGGGCAACAGAGTGAGATTCTGTCTCAAAAATAAAATACACACACACACACACACACACACACACACACACACACACACAGTTTTTGTTCCTTTCTCTCTTTCTGTAAGTTACATATTTTTCATTGTCCCGCAGTTCTTGAATATTTTGCTCCCCTTTTTTTGGGTCTTTTTTCTCTTTGCTTTTCAGTTTCTACTGAACATCCTCAAGCTCAGAGAATCTTTCCTCAGCTGTGTTTAGTCACCTCTAAAGATTGTGAATAGCAATCTTCATAGTATTTTTAATCTCTAGCATTTTTTTGACTCTTTCTCAGAATTTCCATCTGTCTTATTACATGCCATCTACTTTATCCATTGGAGCTTTCATTTATTTATTTTTCTTTTTTAGACGCATAGTCTCACTTTGTCACCCAGGCTGGAATGCAGTGACATGATCATAGCTCACTGTAGCCTCAAACTCCTGGGCTCAAGTGATCCTCCTGCCCCAGCTTTCTGAGCACCTGGGACTATAGACATGCACCACTGTGTCTGGGTATTTTTTGTAGTTTTTGTAGTGATTGGATCTCGCTGTATTCTGCAGGGTAGTCTCGAACTCCTAGCTTCAACTGATTTTCCTGCCTGGGCTTCCCAAATTGCTGGGGTTATAGGTGTGAGCCGTCATGCCCAGCTTATTTATTTATTTTTATTTTTATTTTTATTTTTGGAGATGGAGTCTCACTCTGTCACCCAGGCTGAAGTGCAGTGGCAGAATCTCGGCTTACTTTATCCTCTGCCTCCTAGGTTCAAGCTATTCTCCTATCGCAGCCTCCCGAGTAGCTGGGATTATAGGCATGCGCCACTATGCCCAGCTAATTTTTCATATTTTTAGTAGACGGAATTTCACCATGTTGGCCAGGTTGGTCTTGAAGTCCAAACCTCAGGTTATCCACCCACCTTGGCCTCCCAAAGTGCTGAGATTACAGGCATGAGCCACCATGCCCAGCTGGAAACAAATGTTTTTTTTTTTTTTTTTGAGACAGTCTTGCTCTGTCACTCAGGCTAGAGTGCAGTGGTGTGATCTCGGCTCATTGCACCTGTGCCTCCCATGTTCAAGCAATTCTCATGGCTCATCCTGCCAAGTAGCTGGGATTATAGGCATACGCCACCATGCCAGGCTAATTTTTGTATTCTTAGTCGAGTCAGTTTCACCATGTTGGTGAGGCTGGTCTTGAACTCCTGGCCTCTTATTTATTTTTTGAGACAGGGTCTCACTATATCACCCAGACTGGAGTGCAGTAATATAATTATAGCTCACTAGCCTCAAACCCCAGGTCCCCACTGATCCACCTGCCTCAGTCTCCCAAGTAGCTAGGACTACAACCACATGCTAGCCCACCCAGCTCATTTAAATTTTTTTTTTAGTTTTTAATTTAATTTAATTTAGTTTAATTTTGAGACAGGGTCTCACTTTGTTGCTCAGGCTGGAGTGCAGTCGCATGATCACTGCTCACTGCAGCCTTGACTTCTCCAGGCTCAGGGGATTCTCCTACCTCAGCCTCCTGAGTAGCTAGCACTACAGGTATATGCCACTATGGCCAGCTAATTTATGTATTTTTTGTAGAAAGAGGGTTTTGCCATGTTGCCCAGGCTGGTCTTGAACTCCTGCACTCAAGCAGTCCTTCCACCTCAGCCTCCCAATATGGTGGGATTATAGGTGTGAGCTACTATGCCTGGCGCCATTAGAGCTTTTATCATGTTAATCATAGTTGTTTTTAATTTCCACTCTGATAATTCTACCTTTCCTAAAATATCTGTGTCTGGTTCTAGTGCTGTTTGTTCAAACTATGTTTTGCCTTTTAGTATGCCTTGTATTTTTTTGTTGTTGTTGAAAGCCAGACATGATGTACTGAATAAAAAGAACTCTAGTAGCTAGGCCTTTCTTGATGTGGTGGTGAGGGGGTGTGGTGGGGTGGGGGGTAATATTCTACAGTCCTATGATTAGGTCTTGGTTTTTAAGTAAGCCTGTGCCCCTAGGCTGTGAACTACATAGTGCCTCTCAGTCTCCCCAACCTTCCACCTTAAATAGGACAGGATGGCTGGAGGTGTTTGGAGTTGGATATTTCCTTTCACCGAGGTCATTTAAGTGCTCATAAAACCTCAATAGGTTAGCCTCTGATAAGATAGTTTCTCTTAAAGGCAGGACTTGTTAAGAACAGAATGTTCTGGTGTATTTAAAAATGGTTAATTTTCCCCTGCGCAGTCTGATGCTAAAGGGGATTTTTTTTTTTTTATCTTCAGTGTAAGAGCATCATAAAGTTACAGGAGGTAAAAGGTGTGCCCAGAAATGATCTTTTCAGTATGCTAGTGCTGATGAGATTCATAGTTGCTGCTTCATAATAATTTATGAATCACAAGAAATTGAAGTATGAATCAGAATGGTAATTAATTGGTTTTCTTATGGGCATTCCTATGACTGAGATACTCAAGCTTCTTCCACAAGCAAACTTATCAGATTTTTTAAAAAACCAGATGCACTTGAGAGCTTTTGTATCAAAGAATGGAAAATCCTTGTGTGAAGCTGTCTCCATTCATAACAGAAAAACTTCCTTATGCCTGTACATTTTATATTGCCCTGATTCAGTGTTAAAAGTATAGTTGGCCGGGCGCGGTGGCTCAAGCCTGTAATCCCAGCACTTTGGGAGGCCGAGACGGGCGGATCACGAGGTCAGGAGATCGAGACCATCCTGGCTAACACGGTGAAACCCCATCTCTACTAAAAAATACAAAAAAAACTAGCTGGGCGAGGTGGCGGGCGCCTGTAGTCCCAGCTACTCGGGAGGCTGAGGCAGGAGAATGGCGGGAACCCGGGAGGCGGAGGTTGCAGTGAGCTGAGATCCGGCCACTGCACGCCAGCCTGGGCGACAGAGCGAGCCTCCGTCTCAAAAAAAAAAAAAAAGTATAGTTAAGTATTCTCAGATTCTGGTAATTGTGATTAAAAATAATTAAGACACCACTTATGGGATGATTATTCTGTACTAGGAACAATGAACAATGCTAAGCACTTAATCCTCACAAAATCTTTGTAGGTAAAGATGACTACATTTTGGTAAATTAGGAAGGTTACATGACTGACTTAGTCAAACTCACCCTCCAAGTTAGTAAAACGCAGAGGCAAGTTCCAATGCAGAGCTCTCTAGTCTGTTACAGTAGTTAGTCAGACATGTGTAGGGCAGGAGAGTCCCCCACCCCCAACCCAGGAATGTCAGGCTACCATCAGGTGATGGTCAGGCAGTTGTTACACCGATTCTGCAAAATAGTAATTGGTTGCAGCTGGCGCCAGGGAAAGGCAGTCTCCCAATAGATAGAAACACCTGAAACTAGTGATCAGCAGCTTCCTGATAAAGATCTCAGGAGCTGAGCGAATGGGCTCAATCAAGCATATGCACTAAGTGGCAAAATGCTAGAGTTTAACTGGTATATGGCCTCCTGAGAACATTTGACTGGTAAGAGAAAAACACCTCAGTTGAGCATGCATACAACTTCTGTAAACACACTGCACATGTGGCCCCACCCAAGTGCTGACAGGCCACTGTGCATGCAGGCAGCCCACCCCAAGGGAAGAATCAGGGGAGAAGGGACGTAAGACCCCAGAAGTATGCCAGGGTGTAAAACCACAAGTCAAAGGTCAAACTGTGCATGGGATTTCTCAAGTTGCTCACCTGACCCTCTTCCAAGTGTACTTTATTTCCTTTCATTATTCCCCTAAAGCTTTTTGATAAACTTTTACTCCTGCTCTAAAAGTTGTCTTGCTCTCTCACTCTGCCTTACGCTCCTCTGTCGAATTCTTTCTTCTGAGGAGGCAAGAACTGAGGTTGCTGCAGACCTGTATGGACTGGCCACTACTAACATATTTTGGTGCCACGTGACTAGGATACGTTCTGCTGCTAACAAGCCAACCACACATTTTATGAACTGTATCAGTTTTCTGGATAGCCCAGAACAAACCCTTCTAAGTTAACATGTTCTTTATTCTGATATGTTACAGTAAAATTAGTTACGAATGATTCAGTTTTAGCTTTGGCCAGTTAATAAATGTGATCAGTTTTCCATGAAATTTTATAATCTAGAATATTTTATTTTTTATTTTTAGAGACAGGATCTCACTCTGTTTCCCGTGCTGGAGTGCAGTGGTGCCATGATAACTCACTGCAGCCTTGAACTCCTGGCCTCAAGTGATCCTCCCACCTTAGCCTCTCAAGACACTGGGATTATAGGTGTGAGTCACTGTGCCTGGCGGTAGAATATTTTAAATGTGTAAAAGAAGTATAGAGAGTATTGTAATAAACACTCATTTTACCCATATGATGACTTCTAAGCATTGGCATAAGTCTGTTCTCCACAAAGAGATTCCTTTAAAACATAGACCAGTTGGGTCATTTTTCTTCTCAAAATTCTCTGATGGCTTCCCACATCTAAATTAAAGCTCAAAGTCCCAATGAGTCACCAGGCCTTACACCATCTGGCACCCCATTAACTCCCACCCTGTCTCCTCCCATTTTCCCTCTCATTACTGGTACTCCAGCTACATTTACCTTGTTATGTTTTCAAGATGCCAAGTGCTTTCCTATGTCAGCCTTTGTGCCTTCAGCTTTCTGTGTCTGAGTCACTCCTATCTCAGGATCAAGTGTAGCTGTAAGACAATGGGAGAAAAAAATAGACATTTATTTCTTTCGTGTTCAAGAAATATAGAAGCAGTCACTCCAAAGACAGTATAGCAATTTCATGGTTTCAAGCATCCACACTCCTTCTGTCTTGTTGCTTTGCCATATGTGACTTCCATTCTCAAAGTCATTTCACAGTCCAAGGTAGCCACAGGAACTCCATTCCCTGGGCTTGAATTGCAGCCAACAGGAAACAGGAAAAGGCAAAGAGCACTCTGTTTCTATGAAATGTCAGGTGAAAAAGGAAATGGAACATCTGACTTTTTGAAAATGTTTTTTAAAAATTCAAACCTTTGGCTGGGCATGGTGGCTTATGCCTGTAATCCCAGCACGTTGGGAGGCCGAGGCGGGCAGATCATGTGAGGTCAGGAGTTTGAGGCCAGTCTAGCCAACATGATGAAACCTCATCTCTATTAAAAATACAAAAATTAGCCAGGTGTGGTGGCACACACCTGTAGTCCCAGCTACTTGGGAGGCTGAGGCATGAGAATCGCTTGAATCCAGGAGGTGGAGGTTGCAGTGAGCCAAGATCAAGCACTCCAGCCTGGGCGACAGAGCCAGACAATGTCTCAAAATAAATAAATTAATTAATCAATTAATTAATTAATTCACACCTTTGCTATATGAAGTAAAATCCCATCTACCTTCATGGTAGCCTTAGAGGATATTAAGGTATTCTTTTCAACTAAATTTCTTTCTCACCAGCCTACTAGTAAAAATGCAGTTGAGCTTGATCTCACTGTATTGCCTCTGATCCAGGATAATTCAGATATTTTTTGTTTTAGCAACAAAAACCTTTTAAAAATTAATTGCATAACCACAATATATAATACTAATATATTTATTGATACAAGTACTTTATGTGCTAAAATTATAACTTTTGCTTATCAGGAAATTATACAATGAAAACAGTATTTCTAGCACAAAAACCTTGTGAGAAAGGTTTACTGATATCAGCTGTAGTAAGCCCCTGAAATTTATTTCTGCATTTGTTTTGATTGTACAATATTGAGAAAAAAAATCTCACTCATGGACTAGCAGTCAGAAATGATTTTAGGTTTTTGTGTTGTGTTGTTTTGTTCATCTTATAATTTTACAGTTCTGATTAAACAGACATGGCAAGAGAAGATTTATTCTGAGAAACAAATAAAAATGGCACAAATTAACATATATGTTCCCAATATGTTAAACTTCAGCATATAGTACGTGAGAAGGCATGGTAAATACGTTTTTATACAAATTCTTAAATGTTTTAAATAAATAATTATATATTTTTAATATATTTTGAAGGGGCACATTGTCACTTATTGGCTTTTAAAAAAATAGCTTTGGCTGGGCACGGTGGGATCATGCCTCTAATCCCAGCACTTCGGGAGGGAGACAGGAGAATAGCTTCAATCCAGGAGGCAGAGGTTACAGTGAGCCAAGATCGTGCCACTACACTCCAGCCTGGGCAACAGAGCAAGACTCTGTCAAAAAAAAAAAAAAAAAAAAAAAAAAAAAAGGCCAGACATGGTGGCTCATGCCTGTAATCCCAGGACTTTGGGAGACCGAGGCAGGTGGATCACCTGAGGTCAGGAGTTTGAGACCAGCCTAGCCAACCTGGTAAACCCCGTCTCTACTAAAAATACAAAAATTAGCTGGGTGTGGTGGTGGGCACCTGTAATCCCAGCTACTCAGGAGGCTGGGGCAGGAGAATCACTTGAACCTGGGAGGCGGAGGTTGCAGTGAACCAAGATTGTACCACTGCACTCCAGCCTAGGCCTGGGTGACAGAGTGAGACTCCGTCTTAAAAAAAAAAAAAAAAAAAAAAAGAAGGAAAGAAAAACCAAATAGCTTCACTGAAATTAGGTCTCAAAATTTTCACCTCTTGTAAGTATACAATCCGGTGACTTTAAATAAATATATAGAATAGTATAGTCATTACCAATCCAATTTAAGGACATTTCTATCGCCCCAAAAAGATTCCTCAGGTCCATTTGTAGTCATTTTTCTTTCCCATCCAAACCCCAGACAACTTTCTTTTTTTTCTTTTTTCTTTTCTTTTTTTTTTTTTTTTTTTTTTTTGTACTTTAAGTTCTAGGGTACATGTGCATAACGTGCAGGTTTGTTACATATGTATACTTGTGCCATGTTGGTGTGCTGCACCCATCAACTCGTCAGCACCCATCAATTTATTATTTATATCATGTATAACTCCCAATGCAATCCCTCCCCCCTCCCCCCTCCCCATGATAGGCCCCAGTGTGTGATGTTCCCCTTCCCGAGTCGAAGTGATCTCATTGTTCAATTCCCACCTATGAGTGAGAACATGCGGTGTTTGGTTTTCAGTTCTTGTGACAGTTTGCTAAGAATGATGGTTTCCAGCTGCATCCATGTCCCTACAAAGGACGCAAACTCATCCTTTTTTATGGCTGCATAGTATTCCATGGTGTATATGTGCCACATTTTCTTAATCCAGTTCTTTTTTTTTTTTTTTTTGAGACAGTTTTGCTTGATGCCCAGGCTGGAGTGCAGTGGCGCGATCTCAGCTCACCGAAACCTCTGCCTCCCGAGTTTAAGTGATTCTCATGCCTCAGCCTCCTCAGCTTCCTAAGTAGCTGGGACTACAGGCATGCGCCACCACGCCCAGCTAATTTTTTGTATTTTTTTTTTTTTTTTTTTTGAGACGGAGTCTCGCTCTGTCGCCCAGGCTGGAGTGCAGTGGCCGGATCTCAGCTCACTGCAAGCTCCGCCTCCCGGGTTCACGCCATTCTCCTGGCTCAGCCTCCCGAGTAGCTGGGACTACAGGCGCCCGCCAGGTCGCCCGGCTAGTTTTTTGTATTTTTAGTAGAGACGGGGTTTCACCATGTTAGCCAGGATGGTCTCGATCTCCTGACCTCGTGATCCGCCCGTCTCGGCCTCCCAAAGTGCTGGGATTACAGGCTTGAGCCACCGCGCCCAGCCAATTTTTTGTATTTTTAATAGAGACGGGATTTTGTCATGTTGCCCAGGCTGGTCTCCAATACCTGAGCTCAGGTAATCTGCCTACCTCGGCTTCCCAAAGCTCCAGACAACTTTCTAGCTATAAAGATTTGCCTTTCTGCATGTTTCATTAAATGGAATCCTATAATTGCTTTGTACTTTTCTTTTATTATACTTAGCATTTGTTGAGGTTTATCCATCTTGTAGCATGAATTAGTACTTCATTAATTTTGATTGCTGAACGATTTTTTATTGTATGAATATACCACATTTTGTTTATTTACTTATCAGTTGATGGGTATATTCAGATTTCCAATTTTTAGCTGTTATGGATAATGCTACTGTGAAACATTCGCTTCCAGCCCTTTCTGTAAACATAGGCTGTCATTTCTCTTGGACAGATTCTGAGAAATGAATTTGCTGATTCATATGTTAAACATAGGTTTCGCTTTTAAAGAAACTGCCAAACTATTTTCCAAAGTGATTTTATCATTTTTAAATTCCTACCAGCAATGTATGAGGATTCCAATTTCTCCACCTCATCTCGCCAGCAGTTGTTACTGTAGGTCTTTTTGATTACAGCTATTTTAGTGGGTGTGAAGTGGGATCTCATTATGGTTTGAATTTGTATTTACCTAATGGCTAATGATGCCAAGCATCTTTTCATGTACTTTTTGGCCATTCATATATCTTAGGTGAAATATCTTTGTAAATTTTTGCCCTTTTTTTTTTTTTTTTTTTTTTTGAGACGGAATTTTGCCCTGTCACCCAGGCTGGAGTGCAGTGGTGCGATCTCGGCTCACTGCAAGTTCCGCCTTCGGGGTTCACGCCATTCTCCTGCCTCAGCCTCCAGAGTAGCTGGGACTACAGGCGCCGGACTCCACTCCTGGCTAATTTTGTTTTTGTATTTTTAGTGGAGACAGGCTTTCACCGTGTTAACCAGGATGGTCTCAATCTCCTGACCTCATGATTCGCCCACCTCGGCCTCCCAGAGTGCTGGGACTACAGGCGTGAGCCACCACGCCCGGCCAATTTTTGCCCTTTTTTAAACTGAGGTATTTGTTTTGGTATTGAGTTGTAATGGTTCTTTATATAATCCGGATAAAAATTGTTCCTCTAGCCTGTACGTTTAGAAAAGGCCACATGCAATATTTACATTTTAAATTTAGTTTACAGATGGAACTAAAAATGTATACATGCTGTATATATTTTTACTTGTGGGAAAAATTCTATACTATGGATATAAGTTATCTGATATTTGATTTGTAAATATTTTCTCTCAGTCTGTGGCTCGTTTTTTCATTTTCTTAATGGTTAAAATATATTTTAGAAACGATATTTCCACGAAAGTCTTGGAGTCCCTAAATCCTCTACTTAGTAACCTAGGCTTATCAGAACGCAGTCTGAAATCGACTGCAAGTGTTTCAGCAGCCTTTAAATTCAGCAAGCTGAGTAACTTATCTTCAAGGGAATCGTGCACTGGTGGAATTGGAAGGGCCTTTGCAATTAACCAGATGCCTCCTAATTTTGTAAATAGACTCCTGGATATTTGAATGACTTAACTACAATTCCTATACGCCAGGTTTTATAGAGCATTTCTGAAGGCCCACAGCTTGGATGTGAGGTCAAACAGAGACTAGTGACTGATGAGTTCAGCTAGGACAGGGGTATAAAGTGAGAAAATCAGTATTTCCTGTTGGCACTAGAGATTTATTTGCTGGCTGAAGATAAAGGAGAGTAGGCATCAAAAAGAAGGAAGGAAGAACTCTGAACTCTATAAAAACAGGCTTTAATAATAGAAATCTACCTCAAAGACTGTTTTAAAAAGAAAAAAGAAACCCAACAAACAAGAACTCTTGCAGTTAAGGGAACTGTGTTCAGTATATAAGGGGTGACTTTGCATATTTGCCTCAAATCACCCCATGCCTTCTTTGCATTTATGACTCATGTACATTTATTTTTGTATAGCCCTTTAAACTAACCTCATTCATTCATACCCCTTTAAACTACATTCTTTCATTCATTAACAATGTACTGTTCTTTTTAATGATAAAAAATCCTAAATAGGAATAGAAGGAAACTTCTTCAGCATGATAAAGACCATATATGAAAAACCCACGGCTAACTTTATATCAATGGTACCATCAAACTGAAAGTTTTTCCCTTAAGATTATTAACAAGTGCCTGATTTGCCACTTACATTCAACATGGTATTAGCAATTGTAGCCAGAGAAATTAGGCAACAAAAATAAAGGCATTTAAATTGGAAAGAGCAAGTACAATTATCTCTGTTCACAGATGTTGTAATCTTCTTTGTTGAAAACCTTAAAGATTCCACACATGAAAATTAGAGCCAATAAACAAATTCAGCAAAATGGAGGCATGCAAAATCAACAAAGAAAAATCAGTTGCATTTTATTTTATTTATTTATTTATATATATTTTTAGATACAGGGTCTCACTCTGTTGTCCAGGCTAGAGTACAGTGGCATGATCATAACTCACTGCAGCCTTGAACTCCTTGGCTCAGGTGAGTCTCCTGCCTCAGCCTCCCGAGTAGCTGAGAATACAGGCATGTGCCACCACATCCAGCTCATTTTTAAATTTTTTGTAGAGACGGTGTCTTACTATGTTGCCCAGACTGGTCTCAAGCTCCTGATCCTCCCTCCTTGACCTAGGTGTGAGTCATTGCACCTGGCCTGGTTGCATTTTATACTCTAACAACGAATAATCAATCCAAAAAGGAAACTAAGAGAACAACTCAAGTCATAATATCATCAAAAAGAGTAAAATACTTATAAATACATTTAACCAAGGAGTTACAAGATTTGTGTACTGCAAACTTCAAAACATTGCAGAAAGAGATTGAAGAAAATATAAATGAATATGAAGACATCCCGTGTTCATGAATTGAAAGATATAATACTGTGTTTTTGTTGTTGTTTAGACAGGGTCTTGCTTCTGTCACCCAGGCTGGAGTCCAGTGGTATAATCTTGGCTCATTGCAGCCTCTGCTTCCCAGGTTCAGGTGATTCTCCTACCTCAGCCTCCTGAGTAGCTGGGATTACAGGCATGCACCACCAAGACCAGCTAATTTTTGTATATTTTGTAGAGACTGGTTTTGCCATGTTGCCCAGGCTGGTCTTGAACTCCTGAGCTCAAGTAATCTGCCTGCCTCAGCCTCTCAAAGTGCTGGGATTACAGGCAGGAGCCACTGCACAGCCTGGAAGATCTAAAATTGTTAGAATGACAATACTACCCAACAGAGTCTACAGATTCAATGCAATCCTATCTAGCTCCCAAGGCCAGTTTCTGTAGAAACAGAAAAACCCATTCTAAAATTCAAGTGAATTGTAAGGGACTCTGAATAGCCAAAATAATCTTGAAAAGGAAGAACAAAATTGGAAGTCTCACACTTCCTGATTTTAAATCTTATTACAAAGTTATGACTGGGTATGGTGGCTCACGCTTCTAATCTCAGCACTTTGGGAGGCCAAAGTGGAAGGATCAGGAGTTTGTGACCAGTCTGGGCAACATAGTGAGACCCTATCTCTATTAAATTAGAAAAAAAAAAAAAAAACAAAGTTAATTGTAATTAAAATAGTGTCGTATGGGCATAAGGACAGATGTTTAGACCAATACAATAGAATAAAGAGCCCAGAAATAAACCTTTGCATACATGGGCAATTGATTTTCAACTAACGTGCCAAGACTAATTCAGTCGGGAAAGGATAGATGTTTCAACATATGAGGCTGGGAAAACTGGATAGCCACATATGAAAGAAAAAAGTTGGACCCTTACCTTATATAGTATTATATACAAAAATGATCAAAAACCTAAATCTAAGACTTAAACTTATGAAACTCTTACAAGAAAACATAAGAGAAAATGACATTTGATTTGGCAATGCTTTTTAGGCTATGACACTGTTGCTTATTTTACAGGATGCTTTCCCTCCCCAACCCATGACCACACATGCCAATAGCAATCCCAGATATTATTATGACTAAAAATGCCACTGGACATTTCCAAACATCCTGCCTGTAGTTGAAATCACTATAAGATACAAAAGATATTTTTGTGTGTTGTTAATGGCAAATTTTCAGAGATTGGTAAGAAACTGCCCCATTTTGGTAGGGTGTCTTCTCTATCCACTCTTCTTAGTACAAATTGTTAAATTAGCTCATCCCTTTAATATAATTTTTAATGTTTGTGGGTACATTGTAGGTATATGTATTTATGGGGTACATGAGATATTTTGACACAGGCATACAATATGTAATCATCACATCAGGTTAAATGAGATATCCATCACCTCAAGGGTTTATCCTTTATTTTTCTTTTTTTCGAGAGGGAGTCTTGCTCTGTTGCCCAGGCTGGAGTGCAGTGGCTTGATCTTGGCTCACTGCAACCTCCGCCTCCCGGGTTCAAGCAATTCTCCTGCCTCAGCCTCCTGAGTAGCTGGGATTAGAGGCGCCCGCCCCCACACCTGGCTAATTTTTGTATTTTTAGTAGAGATGGGGTTTCACCATGTTGGCCGGGCTGGTCTTGAACTCCTGACCTCAAGAGATCCACCTGCCTCGGCCTCCCAAAATTCTGGGATTACAGGAGTGAGCCACTGCGCGTGGTCAACATTTATCCTTTCTTTGTGTCACAGGCAACCCAATTATACTTTTTTAGTTAGTTTAAAATGTACAATAAATTACTATTGCCTGTAATCACCCAGTTGTGCTATACTAGATCTTACTCATTCCATCTAACTATATTTTTGTACCCATTAACCAGCCCCACTTCTCCCCTGCCATAGTACCTTCCCAGTCTCTGGTAACCACCTTTTTTTTTGAGACAGTGTCTCTCTCTATCTCCCAGGCTGGAGTTCAGTGGCGCAGTCTCAGTTCACTGCAACCTCTGCCTCCTGGGTTCAAGCAATTCTCCCTGCCTCAGCATCCCAAGGAGCTGGGATTACAGGCACCCGCCACCATGCCCGGCTAAATTTTTATACTTTTGGTAGAGACAGGATTTCACCATGTTAGCTAGGCTTGTCTCAAACTCCTGACCTCAAGTGATCTGCCTGCCTCAGCTTCCCAAAATGCTGGAATTACAGGCACAAGCCACTGACCGTGCTTATAACCACCATTTTGAAAAATATAATAGAGATGGAGTCTCACTATGTTGCCCAGGCTGGTCTCAAACAGACTCAAGAGATTCTCCCACATCAACCTCCCAAAGTGTTGGGGTTACAGGCATAAGCCACTGTGCCTGGCCCCTAACCACCATTCTACTCTATCTCCATGAGTTCACTTGTTTTGATATTTTAGCTCATGCAAGCAAGTGAAAACATGAGAAGTTTGTCTTTCTGTGCCTGGCTTATATCACTTGACATAATGACCTTCAATTCCATTTATTTTGTCGCAGATGCCAGGATCTACTTTTTTTTATGGCTGAATAGTATTCCGTTGTGTGTAAGTACCACATTTTCTTTATCCATTCATCTGCTGATGGACACTTAGGCTGTTTCTAAATCTTGGTTATTCTGAATAGTGCTGTAATATAAACATGGGAGTGCAGATATCTCTTTGTCATACTGATTTCCTTTTTTGGGGGTATATACCAAGCAGTGGGATTCCTGGATCATATGTAAAGTTCTATTTTTAGTTTTTTGAGATACCTCCAAACTATTCTCCGTAGTAGTTGGACTAATATATATTCCCACCAACAGTGCACAAGGGTTCCCTTTTCTCCCTTCACATTCTTGACAGCATTTGTTATTGCCCGTCTTTTGGATGAAAACTGTTTTAACTGGGATGAGATGATATCTCATGATAGTTTTGATTTGCATTTCTCTGATCAATGATAATGAGTACCTTTTCATGTACCTGTTTGCCATTCGTATGTCTTCTTACGAGAAATGTCTGTTCAGCTATTTTGGCCATTTTAAAATTGGATTATTAGTTTTTTTAATAGACTTTTTTCAGTTCCTTATACATTCTGGTTATTAATCCCTTGTCAGATGGGTAGTTTACAGATATTTTCTCCCATTAATGTGGTTCTGTGGTTTTTCTCCTCACTTTGTTGATTGTTTTCTTAGCTGTGTGGACGTCTTTAACTTGATGTGATCCCATTTATCCATTTTTGCTTTAGTCGTCTGTGCTCATGGGGTATTACTCAAAAAAACTGGACAACAGTTCAATATCCTGGAGATCTTCCTCAATGTGTTCTTTTAGTAGATTCATAGTTTGAGTTTTGTTTTGTTTTGACAGAGTTTCACTCTTGTTGCCCAGGCTGGAGTGCAGTGGCATGATCTCAGCTCACCGCAACCTCTGCCTCCTGAGTTCAAGAAATTCTCCCTCAGCCCCGTGAGTAGCTGGGATTACAGGTGCCCACAACCATGCCCAGCTAATTTTTTGTATTTTTAGCAGAGATAGGGTTTCATCATGTTGGCCAGGCTGGTATCAAACTCCCAACTTCAGGTGATCCACCCGTCTTGGCCTCCCAAAGTGTAGGGATTACAGGTGTGAGCCACCTTGCCCAGCCATGAGGTCTTAATATTTAAGTTTTTAATCCATTTTGATTTGATATTTGTTTATGGTAAGGAATAGGGGTCTAGATTCATTCTTCTGAATATAGATACCCTGTTTTCCTAGCATCATTTATTGAAGAGATATTCTTTTCCCAGTGTATGTTCTTGGGACCTTTGTCAAAAATGAGTTCACTATAGATGTATGGAATTGTTTCTGGGTTCTCTATTCTGTTCCACTGGTCTGTGTGTCTGTTTATATGCCAGTACCTTCCATTTTGGTTATTATAGCTCTGTACTATAATTTGATGTCAGCTAATGTGATTTTTCTGGTTTTGTTCTTTTTGCTTAGGATGGCTTTGCCTATTGTGTGTCTTTTGAGGTTCCATATAAATTTTAGAATTTGTTTTTCTGTTCTTATGAAGAATGCCATTGGTATTTTGATGAGGATTGCATTGAATCTGTACATTTCTTTGGGTAATGTGACATTTTAACAACAATGATTCTTCCAATCTATGAACATGGAATGTCTTTCCATTTTTGATGTCCTCTTCAATTTCTTTCATTGCTATTTTATCACTTACATTGTAAAGATATTTTACTCCTTTGATTAATTTCGAGGTACTTTATTTTATTTGTAGCTATTGTAAATGGGATTACTTTCTTGATTTTTTAGATTGTTTGCTACTGACATATAGAAATGCTACTGATTTTTTGTATGTTGATTTTGTATCCTGAAATTTTAGGATGCAACTATTAGGTCAGTTCTAATAGTTTTTTGCTGGAGTCTTTAGTTTTTCCAAATATGAGATCATATCATCTGCCAGCAAAGATAAATTTGACTTCCTCCTTTTCAGTTTGGATGCCCTTTATTTTTTTCTCTTATCTGATTGCTCTAAATAGGACTTCCAGTACTATGTTGAACAACAGTGGTGAAAGTGGACATCCTTGTTTTGTTCCAGATCTTAGAGAAAAGGCTTCCAATTTCTCCCCATTCAGTATGATACTAGCTGTGGGTCTGTTATATATGGGTTTTATTATGTTGAGGAATATTCTTTCCATACCTAGTTTTTTGGAGATTTTTATCATGAAGGGATGTTGAATGTTAGCAAGTTTTTTTTCAGCTTCAATTGAAATAATCATGTCTTTGTCCTTCATTCTGTTGATATGATGTATGACATTAATGGATTTATATATGTTGAACAATCTTTGCATCACTGAGATAAATTCTACTTGGTTATGATAAATGATGTTTTTGATGTATTGTTGAATTTGATTTGCTAGTATTTTGTTAAGGATTTTTTCATCAATGTTCATCAGCGATACTGGCTTGTAGTTTTCTTTTTTTTGATGTGTCTTTGTCTGGTTTTGGCATCAAAGTAACCCTGGCCCCATAGGATGAGTTTGGAATTATTCCCCCTTCCTCTATTTTTTGGAAGCGTTTTGGTAGAATTGGCATTTTTCCTGAAATGTTTGCTAGAATTCAGCAGTGAAGTCATTAGGTTCTGAGTTTTTCTTTGCTAAGAGACTTTTTATTATGGCTTCAATCTTATTACTTGTTATTCGTCTGTTCACATTTTGGATTTCATTATGGTTCATTCTTAGTAGGTTGTGTATTTCTAGTAGGAATTTATTTCTTTTAGGTTTTCCAATTTATTCTCATATAATTGCTTATAGTGACTCTAATGATCCTTTGAATTTCTGCAGTATCAGTTGTTGTGTCTCCTTTCTCATCTCTGATTTTATTTGTTTTTCACTTTTTTTCTTCATTAGTCTAGCTAAAGGTTTGTCAATTTGTTTTTAAAACACCAACTTTCAGTTTCATTGATTTTGTCTATTGTTTTCTTTGTTTCAGTTACATTTATTTTGCTCTGATCTTCATAATTTCTCTTCTTCTACCAATTTTGGGTTTGGTTTGCTCTCCCTCTCCTAGTTCTTTAAGATGCATAGTTTGGTTGTTTATTTGAAGTTTTTCTACTTTTTTTTTTGAGACGGAGTCTCACTGTGTGGCCCAGGTGGGTGTGCAGTGGTGTGATATTGGCTCACTGCAACCTCTGCCCCCTGGGTTCAAGCGATTCTCCTACCTCAGCCTCTTGAGCAGCTGGAACTACAGGTGCCCGCCACCACGCCCAGCTAATTTTTTGTGTTTTTAGTAGAGACGGGCTTTCACCGTGTTAGCCAGAATGGTCTCGATCTCCTGACCTTGTGATCTGCCCACTTCGGCCTCCCAAAGTGCTAGGATTACAGGCGTGAACCACCACGCCTGGCTGTTTTTCTACTTTTTTGTGTAGTGCATATATAAACTTCCGTCTTAGCACTCCTTTTGCTGTATCCCATAGGTTTTGCTATGTTGTATTTTCATTATCATTTGTTTCAAGAAAATTTTTGATTTTCTTATTAGTTTCTTCATTGACCCACTGGTCATTCAGGAGCCTGTTGTTTAATTTCCATGTATTTGTATAGTTCCAAAATTCCTCTTGTTGTTGATTTCTAGTTTTATTCCATTTTGTTCAGAAAAGATATTTGATGTAATTTTGATTTTTTTTTTTTTTTTTTTTTTAATTTTTAAAGACTTGCTTTGTGGCCTAACATATGGTCTATCCTTGAGAAAGATCCATGGCTGAAGAGAAGAATCTGTATTCTGTAGCTGTTGGATAAATATTCTATAAATATCTATTGGTTTCATTTGGTGTATTGTGCAGATTAAGTTCAATTTTTCTTTGTTGATTTTCTGTCTGGAAGATCTGTCCAATGCTGAGAGTCGGGTGTTGAAGTCTCCAGCTATTATCATATTAGAGTGTATTTCTGTCTTTAGCTCTAATAGTATTTGCTTTTTATATTTGGGTGCTATAGTGTTGGGTACATACATGTTTACAATTGTTATATCTTCTTGCTGAATTTACTCCTTTATCTTTATATAATCGTCTTTTTGAATTTTTTGTCTTACATATATATAGCTACATCTTCTCTTTTTAGGTTTCTATTGGTATGGAGTGTTTTTTCCCATTTCTTTATTTTCAGTTTATGTGTGTCTGTACAGGTGAAGTGTGTTTCTTGCACTCAACAGATCATTGAGTTTTCTTTTTAATCCATTTGATGACTCTATATCTTTTTATTGGAGAATTTGGTCCATTTGCATTCAATGTTATTATTGATAAGGACTTAGTCCTGTCATTTTGTTATTTGTTTTATGGTGGTGGTTGTTTTTTTCTTATCTTCCTTACATTCTTTCTTTTAGTGAAAGTGATTTTCTCTGGCAATATGTTTTAATTTCTTTTTGTTTTTTTTGTGTATGTGTTGTATCTTTTTTGATTTGAGGTTAGTATGAGGCTTGTAAATAATATATACATTTTGACACAGGGTCTCACTCGGTCACCCAGGCTGTAGTGCAGTGGTATAATCACAACTACCCGCAACCCCAACCTCCCAGGCTGAAGTGACCTTCTTACCTCAGCCTTCTGATTAGCTGGGAGCACAGACGTGCACCACCACACCAGGCTATTTCTTTTATTTTTTGTAGGTATGGGGTCTCCCTCTGTTGCTTAGGCTGATCTTGAACTCTTGGGCTCAAGCAATCCTTCTGCCTCAGCCTCCTAAAGTGCTGGAATTACATACATGAGTCACCATGCCTGACTTCAGATAATATAGCCCATTATTTTAAACTGATGACAACTTAACACTGATTGCATAAACAAACTAACAAGCAAAAACTAATAAAAATGCTACACTTAACTTTATCCCCTCACTTTTTAGCTTTTTGTTTTTTTTTCTATTTATGTCTTATTGGACTTTTTATGTCTTGAAAAGTTGTTGTAGTTAATTTCATTGGTTTATCTTTTAGTCATTCTACTCAAAATATGAGTAGTTTACACTTTGCAATTACGGTGTTATAATATTCTATGGTTTTCTGTGTACTTATTATTACCAGTGAGTTTTGTACTTTCAGGTGATTTCTTATTGCTCATTAACATTCTTTTCTTGTTTTCCTTATTTACTATTTATTTTGAGACAGGGTCTCACTCTATTAGCCAGGTTAGGGTACAGTGGCATGATCTCCGCTTACTGCAACCTATACCTTCTGGGCTAAAGTGAGCCCCAACCTCAGCCTCCTGAGTAGCTAGCTGCTATTACAGATGTACACCATCATTTCCATAAAAAGTTTAAAAATTTTTAAATTTTTTTTGTAGAGACAAGGTCTCACTATATTTTCCAGGCTGGTCTTGAACTCCTGGGCTCACACAATTCTCCTGCCTTGGCCTCTCATGTGCTGGGATTATAGGCATGAGCCACTGCACCTGGCCAACGTTTTTTTCTTTCAGATTACAGTACTCCCTTTATCGTTTCTTGTAGGATAGGCCTGGTATTGATGAAATTCCTCAGCTTTTGTTTATCTCAAGAAGTCTTTATTTTTCCATATTTGAAGGATACTTTCTCTAGACATACCATCCTAGGATCCAAGTTCTTTTCCTTTAGCACTTTAAATATGTCATGTTACTCTCTCCTGGCCTGTAGATTTCCAATGAAAAGTCTGCTGCCAGGAATATTGGAGCTCCATTGTATGTTACTTATTTCCTTTCTCGTGCTGCTTTTAGGATCCTTTCTCTTTGACCTTTGGAAGTTAGATTATTAAATATCTTGAGGTAATCTTATTTGGGTTAAATCTGCTTGGTGTTCTGTTCTTTTACTCGAATATTGGTATTTTTCTCTAGTTTTGGAAAGTTCTTTGTTATTGTCCCTTTGAATAAAGTTCTAACCCCCTCTCTACCTCCTTTTTAAGGCCAATAACTCTTAGCTTTGCCCCTTTCAGGCTATGTTCTAGATTTTGTCAGCATGCTTCATTCTTTTTTATTCTTTGTGTGTGCACGTGTTCTCTGCTTGTGTATTTTCAAATAGCCTGTCTTCAAGCTCACTAGTTATGTCCCTGCTTGATCAATTCTGCTATTAAAATACTCTGATGTATTATTCAGTATGTCAGTTGCATTTTTCAACTCCATAATTTCTGTTCGATTCATTTTAGTTATTTCGATTGTTTTGTTACATTTTTAGGACTCTGATTCCTATAAATAGGATTGTAAATTGCTTCTTTTTGTTATCTTAAATTTCACAGAATTTCCTGAAAACAGCTATTTTGAATTATCTGTTTGAAAGAAAGGTCATCTTTCTTTCCATCTTTCTTTTGCTCTGTCTCTCCATGATTTGTCTTTGGTGCCTTATTTAGTTCATTTGGTGAGGTCATGTTTTCCCGGATGGTTTTGATACTTGCGGGTGTTCATCAGCACCTGAGCATTGAAGATAAGTATTTAGTCTTTGTAGTCTTTGTAGTCTGGGCCTGTTTCTACCTATCCCTCTTGGGAAGGCTTTCCAGGGTACGGTGGGAATTGGGTGTTGTAATCTAAATTTTTTGTCACTGTAGTCATATCTGTATTAGGGGGCACCCCAAGCCCTATTGCGCTGTGGCTCTTGCAGACTCACAGAGATAAAATCTGGTGGTCTCGGATAAGATGCAGAAGAATTCTTTGAATTACCAGGCAGAGATCCTTGTTCTCTTCCTTTACTTTCTCCCAAACAAAAGGAGTATCTCTCTCTGTGCTCAGCCACCTGGAGCTAGGAGAGGGGTAACACAAGCATCCCTGTGGCCACCACCACTGGGACTGCACTAGGTCAGACCTAAAGCCAGCATAGCACTGGGCATTGCCTAAGGCCCATGGTAATTACTGCCTGTCTGCCACCTATGTTCACTCAAGGTGTTAGGGCTCGATAATCAGCAGGTGGTGAAGTCAGCCGTGCTTATGTCCTTCCCTTCAGGGCAGCAAGTTCTCCCTGTTCTGGGCAGGTCCATAGATGTCATCTGGGAGCCAGGGACTGCAGTTGGAAACCTCAGGAATCTACCAGGTTCTGTATTCCACTGAGGCTGAGCTGGAACCCAAGCAATAAGACAAAGTCCTTCGCACTTTCCTCTCATTTCCACAAGCAGAGGAGTCTCTCCCTATTGTCCAGTACTGTCCCAGGCCTGTGGCAAGTCCTTCCTGCCCCAGGGTTCTTCAGTCACAGCTTGTATTGAATTGCTGCTAGGTTTGGGACTCTCCCTTCAGGCAGTGGGCTCCCCTCTGGCTCAGGGCAAGTCCTGAAATATCATTTAAGAGCCAAGGCCTGGAATCAGGGACCCCAAGAGCCCATTTGGTGCTCTACCTCACTGTGCTGAGCTGGTACCTAAGCTGCAAGACAGTCTTCATTACACTTGAGAGTACTCCTTTTCTTAAGCTCCCCATAGCCACCACAGCTAGGAATGTGCTGAGTCACAGCTTAAGCCAGCAAGTCTCTGAGTCTCACCAAATGCCCACAGCAAGTACTGCCTGGGTACCACTACTGATTATTGAGAGCCCAAGGGCTCTTTGGTCAGCAGGTGATAAATCCTGCCAGGACTGTGTTTTTCCCTTCAAGGCAGCAATTTCACTTCTGGCCCAGGGTGTTTCTAGAAATGTTATCCAAGAGCTAGGGCCTCACAACTCTGACTGGTTTCCTATTCTACTGTGGTTGAGCTGGTATTGAAGTTGCAAGACAAAGTCATCTTTACTCTTCCCTTGCCTCTGCTCAAGTGGAAGGGAGGAGTTTCTCCCAGAGCTATGAGCTGCAATGCCTGAGCTTGGGTAAGGGTTGGTGCAAGCACTCCCTTAGCTGCCCCAGCTTTGTGTCTTACTAGGTCATGTTGCCCTTCAAGTCCACTGGTTTTGAGCCCAGCATAGCACCAAAACTTCCAGGAATTGCTGTTTTTGTGGCCCATTCTGCCTTTCCAGTTTATTTAGAACCCCAGAGCACTTTAGTTCACAGTGATAAGGCTTGCTGGAACTCTGGTCCTGACCACTGGGATAGGCAAATTCCCTCTGGTTACATCTGGTCTAAATGCTGCCTGCATCAGCATTGGTTCTGCCCTGTGTTCCTTCCACTGTGACAGGGCAGCACTGAGTTCCAATGAGGAGTGTTCCTTTCCATTATGACAGGGCACCACTGAGTTCCAATGCAAAGTCCCATAATCACTATGCTCTCCCTTCCCCAACACACAGATTCTCTCTCCATGGCATGTGGTCACTGCTATGAGATTGGGGAGGGGTGGTGTCCGCAATTCAAGACTGTCTTTCCTTCCCTCTTCAGTGTTGCTTTCAATGATATGAAGTTAAAACCCATACTATGATCGTTCATCTGATTTTTGGTTGTTGTGAAGGTGTTTTTTGGGGTGGATAGTAGTTCAATTTAGTGTTCCTGTGGGGAGGACAATTGATGAAGGCTCCAATTCGGTGATCTTGTTCCACCTCCTTTCTCTCCTCCTTAGTTTTTATTACATAAAAATATTTATGTTTATAATATTTCAATTATGTTCTACATTATAATCATGATTTCCACAGGGTAATATTCATTTTTTTTTTTTTCTGGGAGAGTCTCGCCCTGTCGCCCAGGCTGGAGTGCAGTGGTGCGATCTCGGCTCACTGCAAGCTCCACCTCCCAGGTTCACGCCATTCTCCTGCCTCAGCCTCCCAAGTAACTGGGAATACAGGCGCCCACCACCAGGCCCAGCTAATTTTTTTGTATTTTTTGTAGAGACGGGGTTTCACTGTGTTAGCCAGGATGGTCTTGATCTCCCGACCTCATGATCCACCTGCCTTGGCCTCCCAAAGTGCTGGGATTATAGGCGTGAGCCACCGCACCCGGCCATTCATTTTTATATAAATGCATTTATTGTGTGTTTTCAGTCTTTTTGCTTCTCTTTTCCAGAACTCTTTTTATCTCTTTCAATTAGCTGGGTTTTGATGTTAAGTAGTATTTTTCAACTAGTGTTCATGGACATTGACTAACCTGACTTCTTTCATGATTGAGAGTACTTGCTATGACTTGACACCATTTATAAGGCACATGGAGAAATACTATGACTTCAGGAAATTAAGTATAGAATAAGCATATTTCATTATTAAGGAATATGTGACATTTAAAATTAAATTTACTTTAAAATTTGTAGAGGGTGGGTGGAGTGGCTTATACCTATAATCCCAGAAGTAGGAGGCCAAGGCGAGAGGACTGCTTGAGTCCAGGAGCTCAAGACCAGTGTGGGGAACATACTGAGACCCTGTATTTACAAAAAAAAGAAAAAATTAGCCCAATGTGCTGGCATGTGCCTGTGGTCCCAGCTATGTGAGAGGATCATTTGAATCCAGGAGGTTGGGGCTGTAGTGTGCTGGAACTGGGCCATCGCACTCCAACCTGAGTGAAAGAGTGAGACCCTGTCATAAAAAAAACAAAAAAAGCATTCTCTTTGGTTTCATTATTTTATTTATTATCTGCCTATTAAAAGTAAGTTAATAGCTTTCATTAAAGGAGTTGATAAAAGATGACATGAGATAAATAAAAAAATTATGAAGAGAACAGGAGAGGAGGAAATGATATTAGTAAATATTGGGTTAAGAATAATCAGTACTCATATCAAGCTGGGTGCAGTGGCTCACACCTGTAATCTCAGCACTTTGGGAGGCCAAGGCAGGTGGATTGCTTGATTCCAGGAGTTCAAGACCAGCCTGGGCAACATGGCAAGGCCCTGTATCCACAAACAAAGAAAAAAAAAAGAGAATAATCGTAATAATTAAAAACAAAAATTAGATGTGTAGATGGAGCATTTAAGGACTAATTTTCTAATCATTACTATCAATACATCAGGAGAAACAACACTTTTCTGTAGAGAACTCTGTGAGGAATTTTTCACAAGGGTTGTTATATATGGAGTATTGGAAACATGACACACACAAAGGATGAATAACATAGCAAATGTCTGTAGTGTCCCCAAACCATTATCCCATCATAACCTAATGCCGTGCTTGCTTCAGATATTTTTATTTCAGAAATAAAATAGAAGAATACAAATTATGCTTCCTAAATGCTGTTTCTCACTCAAAGGCGTCAGAGCTTCTTAGATAAATGGTTGGTTCCAGATCTGAGGGAGGAAATGAAAAATGAGCCTGGAACATGTTGTTATGCTAGAAAATAAGAATGCACCTGGAGACTACTAACTTGAAGGCAATTTGAAGGGCCTTCCACTGGCCAAGATATTTTGGGAATCAATAAGAATAAATGCAATTATGTGTTTAAATAATTATGTGTTTAAATAATTATGTGTTTAAATTATGTGTTTAAATAGTAAATACATTATGTGTTTAAATCCATGAGTCCATGAAGATAAACAATTCATTGGCCAGTCACCTTTGGATTGTGATACAGAATCAAACTTGTTATTTTGAAAACAAATAAAGGAAAAGAGTCTAGCAGTTACTCTGCCTGTTTTGAACATACTGGACCTCGAGGTAAACAAATTCTTAATGAAGTGTTCTCTTTAAATAAAATTTCCAGCTAATAAATGAAGAAGGGATTTTATAAATGTAGCCTACTACAAATTTGTAACCCCAATGAAATACTTAATGGGTCTAGTAATAATAATCAAAAGAAGAGAGACAATCAGGCATTTGGAGCTTCCTAATGGAAGTATACAACACCTAGGATGTATTCTTGTCAAATGATTGGACCTGAATCTACTCAAGTTTTTATATTTAAAATTTTGCAGTAAACAATGGAAGGCAAAAGGATGTGATTAACGAAACTATTTAGATGCAATCATATAGACCGTAACAATTCTGTTTCTTAAGTAAATCAATTGTGTAGCAGTTTGCTAGGGCTGCCATAATAAAATACAATACTTGATTTAAACAACAGAAATTTATTTTCTCACTGTGTCTCTTTGTGTTTCCAAATTTCCTCTTCATATAAGAACACCACAAACCTGACAAAAACAAGCAATGGGGAAGGACTCCCTATTTAATAAATGGTGCTGGGAGAACTGGCTAGCCATATGCAGAAAACTGAAACCAGACTCCTCCCTTACACCTTATGCAAAAATTAACTAAACATAGATTAAAGACTTAAATGTAAAACCCAAAACCATGAAAACACTAGGAGACAACCTAGGCAATACCATTCAGGACACAGGCATGGGCAAAGACTTCATGACAAAAACAACAAAAGCAATTGCAACAAAAACCAAAATTGACAAATGGGATTTAATTAAACTAAAGAGCTTCTGCACAGCAAAAGAAACTATCATCATCTGGGCATGGTGGCTCATGCTTGTAATCCCAGCACTTTGAGAGGCTGAGGCAGGTGGATCACCTGAGGTCAGGAGTTCCAGACCAGCCTGACCAACATGGAGAAACCCTGTCTGTCTCTACTAAAACTACAAAATTAGCTGGGCGTGGTGGCGCATGCCTGTAATACTATGTGGCCATAAAAAAGAATGAGTTCATGTCCTTTGGAGGGACATCGATGAAGCTGGAAGCCATCATTCTCAGCAAACCAACACAGGAACAGAAAACCAAACACTGTGTGTTCTCACTCACAGGTGAGAGTTGAACGATGAGAACACATGGACACAGGGAGGGGAACATCACACACCAGGGCCTGTTGGGGGATGGGGAGCAAAGGGAGGGAAAACATTAGGACAAATACCTAATGCATGCGGGGCTTAAAACCTAGATGACAGGTTGATAGGTACAGCAAACCACCATGGCATGGCACGTGTATACCTATGTAACAAACCTGCACATTCTGCACATATATCCCAGAACTTAAAGTAAAATAAAAAGAAAAAAAAGAACATGAGTCAGGTTGGATTAAGGCCCACCATAAAGACCTCATTTAATTTAATCACTTCTTCAAAAACCCTGTCTACAAATAAAGTCACATTCTGAGGTATTGAAAATAGCACATCAACATGAATTTCTCGAGGACAACAATTCTGTCCATAACAAACTGTAAGGGGGAAATAAGAGAGTGTGAGTGGGATCCTTTCAACTAAACAAGTCTGAGACACATCGGCCAAAAGTAATATGGACATATTTGGATTTTGATTTGAAAATTTAAACATTAAAAATTATGAGACAATCAGTGATATTTGTTTTTTGTTTTTTGTTTTTTTTTGAGATAGAGTCTCACTCTGTTGCCCAGGCTGGAGTGCAGTGGCGCGATCTCGGCTCACTGCAAGCTCTGCCTTCCGTGTTCAGGCCATTCTCCTGCCTCAGCCTCCTGAGTAGCTGGGACTACAGGCACCTGCCACCACGCCCGGCTAATTTTTTGTATTTTTAGTAGAGACGAGGTTTCACCGTGTTAGCCAGGATGGTCTCGAACTCCTGACCTCAGATGATTCACCCACCTTGGTCTCCCAAAGTGCTGGGATTACAGGCTTGAGCCACCGCGCCTGGACCATAATTCCATTTCTTAAGTAAATCAATTGTGTAGTAGTTTGCTTTCTGAAATCTGTTTCAAAATAATCTGTGGGAAAGAGGGAAAAAGGTCGGTGTCAATGAAAGAAAGATTGGCCACTAGTTGATGATTGATACATAGGAGTTTGTCATACTATACTTTCTACTTTGGAAATGTTTCAAAATTTCCATGATAACAAGAAAAAGTGAATTTGATGACCAACACAATTGAGGACTTCCATTTTTAGCGATATTGCAGTGTTAGAAATCCTAAAACCACTTGACCTACATAATAATGAAAAATACTTGATAATGTGTTAAAACTGCTTTTCAATGTTTAGACGGGTCCACTAAGATCGGTAATGGAACAGGAGCAGAGACCAGGCAATTAAGCTACTCTTCGAAGTCCCTGTGTGCCTTGAACCCTGCAATGCTATTTATGACCTAAAAAGTTCACTACACAGAGAAGACAGGGAACAAAGCCCCGAGTCCACACAGAATGAAAGCTTATCTTCATGCATACTGTCCGGAGCTCAGAATGGGCAAGCCAGAAAAAAAACCTATCCTGTAAAAGTAGAGAAAACATTTCCATCTTGGACTGGGCTATGAATGGAAGTTTTAAAAAGGAAGAAATAAAACCTCCTTTAAGAATGTGTAGCCACTGGCCAGATCTTAAGTGGTTTGGGATCTGAATCAACATTCTTTGCGTGATTGAAAAACCACAAGTCTATACTTTATTTACTTATTAATTAATTTTTTTCCCCCTGAGACAGAGTCTTTCTCTGTCTTCCAGGCTGAAGTGCAGTGGCGTGACCTGGCGCACTGCAACCTCTGCCTCCTTGGTTCAAACAATTCTCCTTCCTCAGCCTCCTGAGTAAGCTGGGATTACAGGTGGGTGCCACTGTGGCTGGTTCATTTTTGTATTTTTAGTAGAGACGGGATTTCACGAGGTTGGCCAGGCTGGTCTTGAACTCCTGACCGCAGGTGATCCACCTGCCTCCGCCTCCCAAAGGTCTGGGATTACAGGCGTGAGCCACCAAGCCCAGGAATTTTTTTTTTTTTTTTTTTTTTTGAGACGAAGTTTTGCTCTTGTTGCCCAGGCTGGAGTGCAGTGGCATGATCTTGGCTAACTGCAACCTCCGCCTCCCAGGTTCAAACAATTCTCCTGCCTCAGCCTCCCAAGTAGCTGGGATTACTGGCGCCTGCCACCATGCCCAGGTAATTTTTGTATTTTTAGTAGACACGGAGTTTCACCATGTTGGCCAGGCTGGTTTCGAACTCCTGACCTCAGGTGATCCACCTGTCTCGGCCTCCCAAAGTGCTGGGATTACAGGGGTGAGCCACAGCACCCAGCCTTTTTTATTTAATTTTAGAGATGGGATCTTGCCATGTTGCCCAGGCTGGAGTGCAGCGTCTACTTGCAGGCACAATCATAGCACACTGTGGCCTGGAACTCCTTTGGCCTCAAGTGATCCTCCTGCTTCAACCTTCTGAGTAGTTGGGATTACAGGCACATGCCATCATGCTGGGCCCCACACGTCTGTAATTCAAAGGCTGTCAGGATGGGTAATATTCCCAGATATCTGAAAGCAAACACACACTTTCCCAGATAAGTGTATTCTCCTCAGTCCTCAAAGAATTCCTACAGATAGGTAGCCAATAAAAAAATTCATAATTAAAAAAAAAGAGATCAAGCAAGCCATAGATAATAGAACCAGAAACACAAAGACTTTGGATATTATAATTATCAGAATTAAAGTAAATAACTCTGCTTGAAATGTTTTAAAATGTGAAGATGGCGTTGAAAACATGAGGAAGAACAGGAGACAATCAAATAGCCAATTTGAAAAAGCACGAAATAGTACTTTTAGAAATAAAAAACCCTAGCCAGCTGTGGTGGTGTGTCCCTGTAGTCCTAGCGCTCTGGAGGCTGAGGCAGGAGGATGGCTTGAGGCCAGGAGTCTGCGAACAGCCTGGGCAATGTGGTGAGACCCTGTCTCCAAAAAAGTTGTAAAAATAAACATTAGCAGGGCATGTTGGTATGCGCTTGTAGTCCCAGCCACTCTGGAGTCTGAGATGGGAGGCTTCCCTGAATCCAGGAGTTTGAAGCTGCAGTGAGCTATGAATTGTGCCACTGGACTTCAGCCTGGCAACAGAGAGTGACCCCATCTCTAAAATAAAAAATAAAAATCATATAAATTAAAACCCTGATAATTGAAATTAAGAATTCAAATGGATAGAAGATTAAACAGGATGTTAATACAACTGTATAAGGAATTAGTGACCTGGAAAATATACCCGAGGAAATTACCCAAGATCCTGCTACAGAGAGAGAAAGATGTGGAAAATATGCAAGGATTAGAAAGAAGTTCCATCAGACTGTATACAGTAGTCCGCCCTTATCCACAGTTTTGCCTTCTGTGACTTCAGTTACAGGTCCTCAAACTTGGTCCAAATATAGGTGAGTACAATGCAATATGATATTCTGAGAAAGAGAGAGAGTCTGGGCACAGTGGCTCACGCCTATAATCTCAGCACTTTTGGAGGCCAAGGTGGGTGGATCGCCTGAGGTCAGGAGTTTGAGACCAGCCTGGCCAACATGGTGAAACTCCAGCTCTACTAAAAATACAAAAAATTGGCTGGGCGTGGTGGTGGGTGCCTGAAATCCCAGCTACTTGGGAGGCTGAAGCAGGAGAATCACTTGAACCCAGGAGGCGGAGGTTGCAGTGAGCCAAGATCGTGCCATTGCACTCCAGCCTGGGCAACAACAGCGAAGCTCCATCTCAAAAAAAAAAAAATCTATCTATCTATCTGTCTGTCTATCTATCTATCTATCTATCTATCTATCTATCTATCTATCTATCTATCTTTCATAATAATAATAATCAAACTCCCAAAGGTCAGGGATAAAGAATAAAACCTAAAAGCAGCAAGAGAATAGAAACAAGTAACATACAATAGAGGTGCAATACATCTGGCAGCAGACTTTCTGTGGAAACCTTATAGGCAAGGAGAGAGTGACGTGACATTTCTTTTCCTTTCTTTTGAGACAGATTCTTGCTCTGTTGCCCAGGCTGGAGTGCAGTGCATCATCTCGGCTCACCACAACCTCTGCCTCCTGGGTTCTCCTGCCTCAGCCTCCCGAGTAGCTGGGATTACAGGCGCATGCCACTGTGCCCGACTAATTTTTGTATTTTTAGTAGAGACAAGATTTCACCATGTTGGCCAGGCTGGTCTCAAACTCCTGACCTCAAGTGATTCGCCCACCTCAGCCTCCCAAAGTGTTGGGATTATAGGTGTGAGTCACTGCGCCCAGCGACATGACATATTTAAAATGCTGAGGGGAAAAATACTCTTACCCTAGAATAGTGTATCTGGCAAAAATATTCTTCAAACAAGAAGGAGACACAAAGACTTTCCCAAATGAAAGCTGTGGGACAACTCAAAAGCTGTGGGATTTCATCAACACTAGACCTGTCCTACAAGAAATGTGAAGGGAATACTTTAATCAGAATGAAAATGACATTAATGAGCAATCAGAACTCATCTGAAGGTACAAAACTCACCGATAATAGTAAGTCCGCAGAAAAACAGACTATTATAACACTGTACCTGTGGTGTGTAAACTCTTATCTGAAGTAGAAAGACTAAATGATGAACCAATAAAAAAGAACAGCTGCAACAACTTTGCAAGACATAGTGAAGAAGATACAAATAGAAACAATAAAATGGTAAAAAGCAATAGGATGAAGTTGAGGCATAGAGTCTTACTAGTTTCCTTTTTGCTTGTTTGTTTCTTTACACAAACAGTGTTAAGGTGTTACCAGCTTAAAATAATGGGTTATAAGATAGTATTTGCAAGCCTCATAGTAACCCCAAACCCTAAAACATACAACAAATACAAGAAAAATAAAGCAACAAATTAAATCGTATCACCAGAGAAAATCACCTTCACTAGAAGGAAAACAGTAAGGAAAGAAAGATGACCACACACACACACAAAAAATAAATACTAAAATGGCAGGACTAAGTCCTTACCTACCAATAATAACATTGCATGTAAATGGACCAAATTCTCCAACCAAAAGACATAGAATGGCTGAATGGATTTAAAAAAAGAAAAAAAAAAGCAAACCTGGCCGGGCGTGGTGGCTCACGCCTGTAATCCCAGCACTTTGGGAGACCAAGGTGGGTGAATCATCTGAGGTCAGGAGTTCGAGACCAGCCTGGCCAACATGACGAAACCCCGTCTCTACTAAAAATATGAAAATTAGCCCGGCATGGTGGTGGGTACTTGTAATCCCAGCTACTCAGGAGGCTGAGGCAGGAGAATTGCTTGAACCCGAGAGGTGGAGGTTGCCGTGAGCCAAGATTGCACCATTGCACTCCAGCCTGGTCAACAAGAGTGAAACTCTGTCTCAAAAAAAAAAAGTAAGACCCAATGATCTTGGGGATATTGCAGTCTCCAGCTATTACTGTACTGGGGCCTAGCTCTTTAGCTCTAATAATATTTGGTTTATATATCTGGGTGCACTAGACTCCACTAAAGAAAAGCCTAGACCCGATGACTTAATTGCTGAATTCTATCAAACGTTTAAAGAAGAACTAATACCAATCCTACTCAAATTATTTCAAAAAATAGGGAATACTTCCAAACTCATTCTGTGAGGCCAGTGTTACCCTGATACCAAAATCAAAGACACATTAAAAAAAATGAAACTATAGGGAAACATCTCTGATAAATACTGATGCAAAGTCCTCAACAAAATATTAGCAAACTGAATTCATGATACATTAAAAAGATCATTCATTATCACCTAGTGGAATTTATCCTAGGGATGCAAGGATGGTTCAACATATGCAAATCAATCATTGTGATACATCATGTTAATAGAATGAAGGACAAAAACCTTATGATTATTTCAATTGATGCTGGAAAAGCATTTGATCACTTTCAACATCCCTTCATGACAAATACCTTTTTAGAAAACTCGGTATAGAAGGAACATACCTCAATATAATAAAAGTCATTTATGACAGACCCGCAACTAGTAACATACTGAATGGGGAGAAACTGAAAGCCTTTTCTCTGAGATCTGGAACACAACAAAGATGTCCACTTTCACCACTGTTATTCAACATAGCACTGGAAGTCCTAGCTACAGCAATCAGCCAAGACAAAGAAACAAAGGTCATCCAAATGGGAAAGAAGTCAAATTATCCTTGTTTGAGATGTGATGATCTCATATTTGGAAAAACCTAAGGACTCCACAAAATAATTATTAGAACTGATAAACCAATAAAGTTGCAGGATACAAAATCAACATACAAAAATCAGTAGTAGTTCTATGTACCAACAGTGAAAAATCTGAAAATGAAATCCCACTTACAGTAGTGACAAATAAAATTAAATACCTAGGAATTAAAGAAGTAAAAGATCTCTACAATGAAAACTATATAACACTGATGAAAGAAATTGAAGAGGACACCAAATAATGGAAAGATATTTCATGTTCATGGATTGGAAAAACCAATATTATTAAAGTGTTCATAGTACCCCAAATAATCTACACATTCAATTCAATCTCTATCAAAATATCATGACATTCTTCGTTAGAATAGAAAAAACAACCCTAAAATTTATATGGAACCACAAAAGACCCAGAATAGCCAAGCTATCCTCAGCAAAAAGAACAAAATTGGAGGACATAACATTACCTGACTTCTGATTTTACCACAGAGCTATAGTAACCAATAGAATCATACTGGTATAAAAATAGACATAGACAAATGGAACAGAATAGAGAACCCAGAAGCAAATCCACACACCTACAGTGAACTCACTTTTGACAAAGGTGCCAAGAACATACACTGAGGAAAAGACCACCTCTTCAACAAATGGTGCTGGGAAAACTGGATATTCATATGCAGAAAAATGAAACTAGACTCCTATCTCTTGCCATGTACAAAATTCAAATCAAAACAGATTAAAGAGTTAAATCTAAGACCTCAAACTATGAAAGTACTCTAAGAAAACACTGGGGAAACTCTCTATGAGATTGGATTCAGCAAAAATTTTCTTTTTTTTTTTTTTTTTTTTTTTGAGGCGGAGTCTCGCTCTGTCGCCCAGACTGGAGTGCAGTGGCCAGATCTCAGCTCACTGCAAGCTCCGCCTCCCGGGTTTACGCCATTCTCCTGCCTCAGCCTCCCGAGTAGCAGCCGGATTCAGCAAAAATTTTCTAAGTGATACCCCTCGAGCACTGGCAACCAAAGCAAAAATGGACAAATGGGATCATATCAAGTTAAAAAGCTTCTGCACAGCAAACGAAACAACAGTGTGAAGAGACAACCTACCGAGAGGGAGAAAATATTCGCAAACTATCTAGCTAACAAGGGACTAATATCTAGAGTATATAGGGAACTCAAACAACTCTATAGGAAAAAAAAATCTAATGATCTGATTTTAAAATGAACCAAAGATTTGAATAGCCATTTCTCAAAAGACAATACACAAACATCAAACAGGCATATGAAGAGGTGCTCAACATCATTGATTATGAGAGAAGTGCAAATCAAAACTACAATGAGATATCCTCTCACCTCAGTTAAAATGGCTTTATCCAAAAGACAGATAATAACAAATGCTGGCAAGGATGAGGAGAAAAGTGAACCCTTGTACACTGTTGGTGAGGATGTAAATTAGTACAATCACTATGGAGAACATTTTGGAGGCTCCTCAACAAACTGAAAATAGAGGTACCATTTGATCCAGCAATCCCATTGCTTGGTATGTACCCCAAAGAAAGGAAATCATTATGTCAAACGGATATCTGCACTCCCATGTTTGTTGCAGCATGGTTCACAGTAGCCAAAATTAGGAAGCAACCTAAGTGTTTGTCAACAGATGAAGGGATAAATAAAATGTGGTACATATACATAACGGAGTACTATACAGCCATATAAAAGAATGAGATCCTGTTATTTGCAACAACATAGATGGAACTGGAAATCATGATGCTATGTGAAATAAGCCAAGCACAGAAAGCCAAACATTGCATATTCTCACTCATTTATGGGATCTAAAAATGAAAACAATTGAAATGGAGATAGGGAGTAGGAGGATGGTTATCAGAGTCTGGGAAGGGCATTGGGGGTGGGAAGGAGGTGGGGATGGTTAACGGGTACAAAAAAATAGAATGAATAAGACCTAGTATTTGATAGCACAATAGGGTTACTGTAGTCAATAATAATAATTTTTTTTGGCAGGGAGCCAAGAGTCTTCCTCTATCCCCCAGGCTGGATTGCAGTGGCACCATCTCGGCTCACTACAACCTCCACCTTCCAGGTTCAAGCAATTCTCATGCCTCAGCTTCCCGAGTAGCTGAGATTACAGGCGTCTGCCACCACACCTAGCTAACTGTTTGTATTTTTAGTAGAGACAGGGTTTCGCCATGTTGGCCAGGCTGGTCTTGCACTCCTGACCTCAGGTGATCCACCCGCCTCGGCCTCCCAAAGTGCTGGGATTACAGGCGTGAGCCACCTTGCCCAGCCAATAACAATTTGATTGTACATTTTATAATAATGAAATGAGTATAACTGGATTGTTTATAACACAAAGGATAAAATCTTGAGGAGATGGCTACCCCATTCTCCATGATATGATGATTATACATTGCATGCCTGTACAAAATATCTCATGTATGCATAAGTATATACATCTACTGTGTACCCACAAAAATTAAAATTAAGAATTAAAGAAAATAGATTGGCTGATGGCCTTGTCACACACAGTATAATGCTTCTTAGTCTAATATTATGATGACATAGGGAAGACTAAAATGTAGTTCTAGGTGAGATGTTGCCATCATATATTAGGTATGCCAACCAGATTGAAAAAGTGCCAAGTCACTGTATAATGAATCATAAGTTTATTTAATGCTGATTGAGCTTTAACTTTAGTTGCTCCCACAAATAATATCTTATCTCTATAGGCAATAAAATGTTTATAGTAGTCAGAAATGGCTCATATGAAAGGTCAGTCTTTCATGAAACTCTTCTCCATTTTCACAGCAAGGCAGATTCAGGTGAGGGTAGATAGGTTCCTGAATTACGTAAGCTCACCTTTATTATTCAGACAACAAATATTTACTGAGTATTCCTTGTGTTCAAGGCACTGAACTAGGTAATATATGGAAATATCCTGAGATGTAAGACATGCTTTCCTATACCTCATAATTTTCCGTTTGTGAAATTCCAAGATTTTCAGACCTTGATGTCAGCTCTAGCTTATTTGTCTTTTACCTTCAATGTTCTATCAGTCACCAGCTTCTGTAAATTCTTCATTTACAATGTTTCTTTGATGCCTCTTTTCTCAGTTTAAGTCATCTCTTTAGTTCAATCATTTTTTTTTTAATTTCCAGACTGATCTCTGCCTTCCCACATCCCCCCATCCATTCTGTACATGAACAGAATAACCTTTTTTTTTTTTTTTTTTAACTTTTACTGTAGGTTCAGGGGTATATGTGAAAGGTTGTTGTATAGGTAAACTTGTATCACGAGGGTTTGTGGTGCAGGTTATTTCATCAACCAGGTATTAAACCTAGTACCCAAGTTATTTTCTCTGCATCTCTCCCTCCTCCCAACCTGCACCCTCTAGTAGACCCCAGTGTCTGTTGTTTCCTTCTTTGTGTTCATGAGTTCTCATCCTTTAGCTCCCATTTATAAGTGAGAACATGTGACACTTGGTTTTCTGCTCCTGCATTAGTTTACTAAGGATAATAGTCTCCAGCTCCATCCATGTTCCTGTAAGACATGATCTCATTCTTTTTTATGGCTGCATAGTATTCCATGGTGTATATGTCTTACACCCTCATGGTATATACATATATACCAGTGCATTTTCTTTATCCCATCTGCTAATTATGGGCATTTACGTTGATAAGATTAACCTTTCTAAAACATTACGTTTATAACTGAAAGAGGAGCCGGTTGCTTGTTGCCTGTGGAATGAAGACAAAATAACAAGAGGGAGGTATGATAAAGAGTGAATTTTATTATCCATTGCCAGCAAGGAGGAAAGTGGTCAGAATACTTTACAATTTCTGGAGAGAGGGCAGGGGTTTCAGAAGAGGGGCTTTGAATGCAGGAGAGGCAAGGGGGCTAGTAGGTGCCAGGTGGCGTGGGCTTGCCCCAGTAGCTTATCTTGAATTATTGTTCCATCTGGTGAGGGGGCCAGCACCTTCATGGGCTCATCCAAGTTACAAATCAATCCCAGTCAGTCCTGTAGTCAATATCTAGCTGGGAGTGAACTCTGGCCTAGAAGTAATCTCCGGCTGGGGAGAGAATCCCAGAAGTGCCTGTTTTTGTGTCAGGATTAGGCCGCTGAAGCTTCTAAAGAAATATATGACCAGGTAAGTGAGTATGATGTGAGTTTAACTAGCATCCAGGTAAATAAATGTGCATAAGGCATGGGAGCATAAGGTGGGAAAGGGAAGGGAATAGAGTGTTAAAGCACATTCAAAGGCATATTTCAAGACAACAGGAAACACATCTGTGGTTCGTCTCAAAGCTGCATCTGGAGACTGGCGAGAAAGGAGGAAAGAAAAAAAAGTTTTAGAATGCAGCTTTTTTGTTTGTTTGTTTTGAGACAGAGTCTCACTCTGCTACCCAGGCTGGAGTGCAGTGGCACAACTCCGCTCACCACAACCTCTGCCTTCCGGGTTCAAGCAATTCTCCTGCCTCAGCCTCCCAAGTAGCTGGGACTACAGGTGCCTGCCATCATGCCCAGCTAATTTTTGTATTTTTAGTAGAGACAGGGTTTCACCATATTGGCCAGGCTGGTCTCGAACTCCTGACCTCAGGTGATCCACCCACCTCGGCCTACTCAAAGTACTGGGATTACAGGCGTGAGCCACTGTGCCTGGACCTGTGTCTTGTTTCTCTTCTTTAGTGCCAAACGTGGGACCTAATGTAAGGGAGCCCTCAAAACAACATTGCTTAATGAGGGGTTGGATGACATCTGCTTGAGGGAGAAATGGAATCATCATTTACTTATTTACTTTCTTCTACAATATTGATCGTCTTGCTATTTTTCTGTTTTGTTTGTGCTGTTTGGAGCATAATCAAAGGGAGAAAATAGTTTCACATTTTGGGCCTCCATTTAGCCGTACTTGTGGATGATGGGTTTAATTGACCATTAGAACTCTTTTCCAGTCTAACACTTTAGGGTGTATTGCCAAACTGGAAAGCACCCAAAGGCCCATCAAGAGTAGATAAATAAATTATATTGTATTCATACAGTGGAATCCTGCATAAAGATACGAATGAATATGCCTTTGTGACTTGCAAAATATATGAATTTCATGCAGATAATATTCAATGAAAGAAGTCAGTCTCAAAATGGTAACTACTTGCTTGGTTGGGCATGATGGCTCATGCCTGTAATGCCAGCACTTTGGGAGGCCAAGGTGGGTGGATCATGAGGTCAGGAGTTCCAGACCAGCCTGGCCAATGTGGTGAAACACCATCTCTACTAAAAATACAAAAATTATCCCGGCATGGTGGTGCATGCCTGTAATCCCAGCTACTCAGGAGGCAGAGGCAGGAGAATCGCTTGAACCCAGGAGGCTATGGCTGCAATAACCTGAGACTGTCACTCCACTCTAGCCTGGGTGACAGAGTGAGACCCTCTCTCTCAAAAAAAAAAAATTATTATTATTATTTCATTTATATACAGTTTTAAACAGACACAACTAATATATAATGATAGAAGTCAGAATGGATGGGATGACCTTTGGGAGGGATGACCTTTAATGGTAATAGATGTTACCTTTGGAAGGGTTGGAGTTTGAGGGAGGCTTATGTGGCATTGCTAGTACACTTTTTTTTTTTTTAAATCTGAGTGACAGGTATAGAGGTGTGTTCACTTCGTAAATATATATCAAGCTGTCCACTTAGATTTCCTGTACTTTTTTTGTATGGATGTTATACTTCCCTACAAAATTTAGTTAAACAAAAGACTTTTATAGGTACTGAAATGTAGTTTGGTGAATTCTTAACATTTAACCTTTTAGCCTATCTGCAGAGACAAATGTTATATTCTCTACTGTACTTTCTGACCCTGCAGGTTAATTATCAATACCTAGGGTTTCTTTTCTTTTTTTCACTGTAATCTAATTTTTAGAAGTGAACTTTATAACCAAATAAACTTTATAACCAAATGAACTTTTTTTTTTTTTTTTGAGAGGAAGCCTACCTCTGTCACCAGGGTGGAGTGCAGTGGTGAGATCCCAGCTCACTGCAACCTCTGCCTCCTGGGTTCAAGCGATTCTCCTGACTCAGCCTCTCGAGTAGCTGGGACTACAGGCGCTTCCTGGGTTCAAGTGATTCTCCTGCCTCAGCCTCTCGAGTAGCTGGGACTACAGGCGCATGCCACCATGTCCAGCTAATTTTTGTATTTTTAGTAGAGATGGGGTTTCAGCATGTTGGCCAGGATGGTCTCGATCTCCTGACCTCGTGATCCACCTGCCTCGGCCTCCCAAAGTGCTGGGATTACAGGTGTGAGCCACTGCACCTGGCCCCAAATAAACTTTATAACCAAATGAATTACTTCTTAATTGGTCTCTTATCTACTGTATAAAGCAAATTATACGAACCAAGGTGCTCTGGCTCCAGCATCTGGGCTCTTACTACCCCCATGATCCCCTGCCCCCTCCCCCATGGTGTCTCTCTCTGTGTAAAACCCACCTTCTGTTCACTTTCCATGTCTTAAAGACTTTGACACCTGCTTTTTGACCTTTCTCATCTCTCCAAGATTATTGCTATCTTGGTTAACTTCTATGTTTATTTTGATGATCATCCCATCACCCTAGCTTCTGTGCTCTCTGATCTCAACTCCATCTCCAGGATAGGCAGAATTCTAAAGATCTCCCGCTCCCCTAACCCCTACAATTCTAGTTCATTCCCTGGTTATTTCATCAAACACTAATCCACGTACTGATCTGAAGGATTTTGAAGTTATAACTAAAATCCTAAGTCAGTTGACTGTAAAATACCAAGATTGTAAAGGTAGGCCTGATTTAATCACATAAGCCCTTTAAAAGGCAGAAAGAGCCTGGACGTGGTGGCTCATGCCTGTAATCCCAGCACTTTTGGGAGGCCAAGGTGGGTGGATCACCTGAGGTCAGGAGTTTGAAACCAGCCTGGCCAATATGGTGAAACCCCATTTCTACTAAAAATAACAAAAATTAGCTGGGCATGGTGATGCCTGCCTATAGTCCCAGCTACTCAGGAGGCTGAGGCAGGATAATTGCTTGAGCCTGTGAGGTGAAGGTTGCAGTGAGCCGAGATCATGCCACTGCACTCCAGCCTGGGAAAAAGAGCGAGACTCAAACTGTTTTGAAAGTGGAGGGGCCACATGAGAAGAAATGCAGGCAGCCAAGAGGAGCTGAGGGTGCCCCTGGTTGACATGCAGCAAGGACACAGGAAACTCAGTCCTGGAACCAAAAAGAAATGGATTCTGCCAACAACCTGACTCTGCTTGGTTCTTTAGAGAAGAGCGTCCAGCTAAGAGTTCAGCTGGCTGACACTTTGACTTGGCTTCGTGATACCCTGAGCAGAGCCTAGACTTCTGACCTTCACAACTGGGAGATAATAAATGGGTATTGTTTTAAGACACTAACTTGATGGTAATTTGTTACTCTAGCAATAGAAAACAAATACACTTCCCTTCCATTTCCATAACTTCACTCTTGTGTTCAAACCGTGGGACCTTATCAAAACCTGGAATGTGAATATTAAATGCCAGTATCCCACTCAGTGACCTGATCCTCCTGTTTCAGCTCTTGCCATCTCCACGTGACCCCTCCATGTACTTTATTTCTCCCTACCTATTCCTGGTTTCGCTTTCCTATGATAATGAATCACTTCACTCACACGACTCCTTTGCTTCATCTTTCCATTGCCTTACCCACCCAACAAAACCGTACCCTAGAATTTATCTAACTCTTTACCTTTACATCTTTGTGAATGAGAAAGCCATGCCCATTTGCAGCTTTCAAACCGCTGTTTATAGAGTCCCATCCCAAGTAGTAGGGGCCTTGGTGTTGCTGTGCAATCTCTGTCTCATATTAGTGTTGGGAGGAAAAACTTCCTCTGCCAACTTAGGTCCAGTGCTTGGGGGCCTGTAAATTAATTGGCAATCAATGGATGAACAGGAGAATAGACAAGGTTTATTTACACTTATTCAGGTGAAGAGACTCTCTGTACAGTTAGGGATGAGAGTTTATATGCCAATAATATGGGAAAAGAGAGGAGGAAAGGGATCTATGGGAAAACAAATATGCTTTTATGGAAAGACAAATGGGCTTTTAGGGAAAGAAATGATGGTATGACAACTGGTAATATGTTCAGTTATGCAATTTGTCATTCAGGTGCAAGTGGTCTCCTTCCTGGCAGTGGAGTTTTCTTCCTGGCAGTGAAGTCTCCTGATTGACAGTGAAGCTCCCCAAGAGGGAATTTATGGCAGCCTCACTCTCTGAAAGCTCTGCCTTTAGTCAAATAAGGGAAGCTCCAGAAAGGCTTCTTTCTGTATCTTAAATGTTTCAGTTTAAAATACTCTTCATACCAACTCAATGGGTGCCAGTGGGTCCCTCCATTAGCATCCTCTTCCATTTCCTTGGGGCCTTGTGGTGAGCAGAAAAATGACCTCTCAAAGGTGTCCATGTCTTATTCCCTGGAATGTGAATGATAGGTTACTTAGCGAAGGAGAATTAAGGTTCCAGATTAAATGAAGATTGTTAATCAAATGACTTTCTTTTTTTTGTTTGAGATGGAGTCTCGCTCTGTTGCCCAGGCTGGAGTGCAATGGCACAGTCTTGCCTCACCACAACCTCTGCCTCCCGGGTTCAAGCGATCTCCTGCGTCAGCCTCCCAAGTAGCTGGGACTACAGGCTCATGCCACCATGCCCGCTTAATATTTGTATTTTTTGTAGAGACGGGGTTTCACTATGTTGGCCAGGCTGGTCTTGAACTTCTGACCTCGTAATCTACCCGCCTTGGCCTCCCAAAGTGCTAGGATTATAGGCGTAAGCCTGCCCAAATGACTGTACCTGGCCCAAATAACTTTAAAATAGGGACATCATCCTGGCTTATCCAGTGGGCCTATTGTAATAACAAGGGTCCTTAAAGGTGGAAAGGGGAGGCAGAAGAAAATCAAAGATGTGATGACAGAAGCAGGGTCACAGAGCTGCTATACTGCTGGCTTTGCAGATGGAGAAAGGGGCCAAGAGCCTAGGAATGCCGGTGGCCTCTACAAGATGGAAAAGATTCCAGAAAGGAACATAGACCTGCTGACATTTTGATTTTAGACCGCTAGACCCATTTTAGACTTCTGACCCGTAGAAATGCAATATACTCATGTTGTCTTAAACCACTAAGTTTGTGGCAATTTGTTATGGCAGCAATAGAAAACTAATACAAGCCTATTCAAATATTCATCATTTTCCCAAATCCTGAATCAGGCATTCACACCCATACCCTCAGCACGTCCATCAACTTCAGAGAGAAAGTATAGTTATGGGCCAGATATTTATTTCAATTTTCTGTAATTAAAACATTTACCTCAGCCAGGTGTGGTGGCTCACACCTGTAATCCCAGCACTTTGGGAGTCCGAGGCAGGCAGATCCCTTTGAGGCCAGGAGTTCAAGACCAGCCTAGGCAACATGGTTGACCCTGTCTCTACTAAAAATATAAAAGTTAGCCAAGCATGGTGGTGTGTGCCTGTAATCCCAGCTACTTGGGAGGCTGAGGCAGGAGAATTGCTTGAACCCAGGAGGTGCAGGTTGTGGTGAGTTGAGATTGTGCCACTGCACTCCAGCCTGGGCAATAGAGTGAGACTCTGTCTCAAAAACAAAAACCAACAACAAAAAATCCATTTACCTCCATGAGGATATATCCAACTTCCTTCCCTTTTGTGACAATTTTTTAAAAAAGTTTCTGTATTAGTATGTTCTTACATTGCTAATAAAGACATACCTGAGACTGGGTAATTTATAAAGGAAAGAGGTTAATTGACTCACAGTTCAGCCTGGCTAAGGAGGCCTCAGGAAACTTACAATCGTGGCAGAAGGGGAAGCAAACACATTCTTCTTTACATGGTGGCAGGAAGGAGACGTGCCAAGCAAAAGGGGAAAAGCCCCTTCTGAAACCATTAGATCTCATGAGAACTCACTATCAGAACAGCAGCATAGGAGTAATCACCCTATGATTCAATTACCTCCCACCAGGTCCCTCCTGCCACACGTGGGGATTATGGGAACGACAATTCAATTTGGGCTGGGAGCCGTGGCTCATGCCTGTAATCCTAGTACTTTGGGAGGGCGAGGTGGTGGATCACCTGAGGTCAAGAGTTCGAGACCAGCCTGGCCATCATGGCAAAACCCTGTCTCTACTAAAGATACAAAAATTAGCTGGGCATGGTGGCACGTGCTTGTAATTCCGGTTACTCAGGAGGCTGAGGCAGTAGAATCGCTTGAACCCACGAGGCAGAGGTTGCAGTGAGCTGAGATCACGCCACTGCACTCCAGCCTGGGTGACACAGCAAGACTGCATCTCAAAAAAAAGGATGAGATTTGGGTAGGGACACAGCAAAACCATATCAATTTCCATATATATATATATAGGCAATTTTATAACTTATTTGATGTATGTGATGCTCAGTGGTTAGTTCTCATCCACATTGACTGTAGATTTTTGAAAACAGGTAACAGGTGTATAGGTAATCAGGTATGTACCAAATTATAGAGATTGGTGAATCTTTAGCCTCATTACATTTTCTGAACAACTGTACACAGATGCGGTATGGAACATTCCTTATTCCTTTGGCCCCAGACAGTTTTGTTGAACCCGGTATTAATGCACACATCTGGAGTTCCCATCTCCTTCATGGCAAATTTTCGGATCTCTCTGAGTGCCCCAGGGGCACACTTCTTGAAGCCCACTCTGTGAATGCGCTTGTGAATGCCGATGATGTATTCTTGGGCCACTACGTCATTTATGGCAGAACAGCCCTTCTTCTTGCCACTTTTCTTTGCAGGAGCCATTCTGCCTGGCCCAATTTGGAAAGGAAGAGCATGAGGGATTCTAAAGTTTCCTTTTCTTTTCTAATTCTAATTCCTCTGGATCCCATTTTCATTGTGCTTCCTAAGGGACCTGATACTACCAACAACCCTTTCTTTCTTTATGGCTTGTCCTCTTGGCATGCACACATGTTCTAGTCTGTCTAATTCAAACCACGTGAATATTTTCTCTGAACCCTAAGATAGCCTCTAGCTATATTCCTTTCTCTCACCTTCCTTTTATACTGAAATCTTTAGAAAGAGTTGTTTAAACTGTTTCCATTATTTTATTTACAATAACTGTTTGCACCATTATAGACTGAACTTTCTCTTGCCAAATTAGTCAAAGGCCTGACAGCTGTGAGCCGGGCTGTGGGAGAATACTGTGCACATAGCCTCTCTTCCACTGTTTTTTATTTTCTTAACTTGGAGTGGTAATGAAAATAGATATACTTGGACTGAATACATCTGTTATATATGTAACCCAAATACCCCCAGGCCCATGGTAAATCCTGTCTGAAACCTGATCTTGCCAGGGGATAATTGACCATTTTGGAGTTCACCTTTGGAGTAAGCACTAAGAAATGTAGCATACTGGGGCCTTACCAGCATTTTGCAACTGGTGCACAGGCATTCAGCAGGAGTCCCAATATGGGGCTCTATAAATACTGGGCAGTGACTCTTGTCTGGTAAAATAAAAGAAAGGCCATGTGGTGGACGGCAGAGGGCAATGGCTTGGAAGGCTGTGAGTCATTTAACCTTTAACCTTGTGCAAATCAGTCTGCTTTGCATTGGTGACTTATCTGTAAAATGAGGAAAGTCATCTAACATCTGACCTAATGAGGAAGGTCCTTTTTCTCTAAAATTCTATGGCTAACAATACTAACTTACAAGTTAAAATGACTTATTTCTATACAATGCAATACATTTATAAAATGCTTGGTTTTATTTATTTATTTATTTATTTATTTATTTATTTATTTATTTTTTGAGACGGAGTCTCGCTCTGTCGCCCAGGCTGGAGTGCAGTGGCCAGATCTCAGCTCACTGCAAGCTCCGCCTCCCAGGTTCACGCCATTCTCCTGGCTCAGCCTCCCGAGTAGCTGGGACTACAGGCGCCTGCCACCTTGCCCGGCTAGTTTTTTGTATTTTTTAGTAGAGACGGGGTTTCACCGTGTTCACCAGGATGGTCTCGATCTCCTGACCTCGTGATCCACCCGTCTCGGCCTCCCAAAGTGCTGGGATTACAGGCTTGAGCCACCACGCCCGGCCTAAAATGCTGGTTTTAATCTGAACTTATCAAATAGAATTTGATAAAGTATTAGGATGAGGTTAGGAACTAATATAACTTTATTTTTAATTTTTTAAAAATTTTCCACTGCCTCCTAATATAACTTTATTTAGCAAATAAACCGACCCATAAATATGAAACATCACAATCTAAAATATTTTTAAAATTAGACTAAAAGTAAGGAAGAATTTTTTATAGGTTTAGTCCTATTTCAAGTGAGGATAAGACTCTAAGTATTGTCATGTGTCTTTATATGTTTATTTTATCAGTTTATTTTACTTTTAAACAAAATCCATTTTTTCATTATAAAATTTATAGTTTTCTAAATTTGTTACATAAAATTTGTTACATAAAATTTAGAAAATTATACTAAAATACAAGATAAAAGACATTCCATGTTACTACCTAGAACAAATGAACACTTTCCTGCTATTTTCTTTCTTTTTTTTTTTAGAGTGGGGTCTCACTCTGATCATGGTTCACTGCAGCCTTGAACCCAGGGGCTCAAGCAATCCTTCCACCTCAGCCCCCCAAATAGCTGGGTCCACAGGTATGTGCCATCACATCCAGCTAAGTTTTAAAAAATTTTTGTAGAGACAAGGACTCCCTGTGTTGCTTAGGCTGGTCTCGAATTCTTGGGCTCAAGCAATCCTCTGGTCTCCTCCCAAAGTGCTGTGATTACAAGTGTGAGCCACCACACCCAGTGTAATTAGATTTTTTTAAAATATAGATAGGGTCTCACTATCTTGCCCAGGCTGGTCTTGAATACTTGGGCTCAAGCAATTATTTCGCCTCTGCCTCCCAAAGTGTTGGGATTACAGGAGTGAGCGCCACTCCTTGCCCAGCAATTTTCTATGTATAGGTTTTTTTGTTTGTTTGTTTTCTTGACATGGAGTCTTGCATTGTCACCCAGTGACAGGCATTGGCATGATCTTGGCAGTGGCATGATCTTGGCTCACTGCAGCCTCCATCTCCCTGGCTCCAGCGATTCTCCTGCCTCAGCCTCCTGAGTAGCTGGGATTACAGTCATGCGCCACCATGCCTGGCTAATTTTTTTTTTTTTTTTTTTTTTTTTTTTTTTTTTTTTTTGAGATAGTCTCGCTCTGTCGCCCAGGCTGGAGTGCAGTGGCGCGATCTTGGCTCACCGCAAGCTCCGCCTCCCGGGTTCACGCCATTCTCCAGCCTCAGCCTCCTGAGTAGCTGGGACTACAGGCGCCCGCCATCACGCCCGGCTAATTTGTGTGTGTGTGTGTGTTTAGTAGAGGCGGGGTTTCACCGTGTTAGCCAGGATGGTCTCGATCTTCTGACCTCAGGTGATCTGCCCGACTTGGCCTCCCAAAGTGCTAGGATTACAGGCGTGAGCCACAGCGCCAGGTCTAATTTTGTATTTTTAGTAGAGAAGGGTTTCACCGTTTGGCCAGGCTGGTCTCGAACTCCTGACATCAGGTGACCACCCGCCTCGGCCTCCCAAAGTTCTAGGATTACAGGCGTGAGCCACCGTGCCTGGTCTCTATGTACAGGGTTTTGATTTGTTTTTATTTTGCATAATTACAAAATGCTATATTCAACTAAGTATCCATTTTTTAAAATGTGCACAGCAGTTTCATGTGTGTTTTCTCCGTTTTTGTTCAGTCGCCTCCTGCAGTGCCTTCAGATCTTGCTTGAAATGTTTTCATTTTTTCTGGTATCATAAAATTTTATTCTTTTCATTTATCTGGGTGAGCTAAAAAGAAAATTAAAATTTATTCTTTGAAGATTTTTCAGTTTTTGCAAACAGTTATTAACTGCCAGGTCTGAAAACTTTATCTTGGGTTTTTTTTTTTTTTTTTTTTCTTGAGACAGTCTCTGTGGCCCAGGCTGGAGTGCAGTGGTGGGATCTCGGGTCATTGCAACCTCTGCCTCCTGTGTTCAAGCGCTTCTCGTTCCTCAGCCTCGCGAGTAGCTGGAATTACAGCCTCGTCACCACACCCAGCTAACTTTTGTATTTTTAGTAGACGCAGGGTTTCACCATGTTGGCCAGGCTGGTCTCGAACTCCTGGCCTCAAGCGATCTGCCTGTGTCAGCCTCCCAAAGTGCCGGGATTACAGGCATGAGCAGCCGCGCTGGCCTTAATTTTGTCTTAAAATAAAGTACGACTAATATATATTTCTATATGGGTCTTTAAGGGTCTTGAAACTGACAGAAATTAATTCAAAAGAATAACTTTACCTTAAAGTTCTTTTAAAAAGCATGCGGTATGGTATTTTTAAATTTTTTTTAAAAAATTACGTATAGTCAATTTTCTTATATAGGCTTCCTAGCTAAAGCTTTCCTGCATTGAGTGAACCATTAATAGTTATTCCTAGTGTTGATTTAAACAACTTAAATGATATTATGATTTTTGTTTGTAAATGCAAACCAGGAAATACCTGCATGCAGGTACTAATTTCCTAGGGCAGACGCAGCAGATAGATGTTGGGATGGCTACACTCACACAACCTGATGGCCCGTTTCCTGAACATGCGCAATCACTTTCCAGCCTTTCCACACCATCAGAATATTGCACAGAAGTATGTCAGTCACAGGAGTATAAAGAATAACATTTAAACTATGGTAATATTTTCATTTAGTAAGTTTCTCCCCTTTCCCTCTCCGGGTTAGATTCAGTCCCTGATCTGATTTTTTAAGGCCCTGGGGCGCAAGCATCCACTTTCTCAGAAGCCATTCACCAGAAACCACCCATTTAACTTGCTCTGGGGGCGAGCAGCGCTTGTGACTGGACAACCTGTGTGTCAGCGTCCCCGGTGCTTCGGCGCTCCGGCCAGTGGCGGCGACCAAACCCATCTAGGTGAGACGAGGTATTGATCAGCCCAAAGAGCGCCGGGTGATTCTCGTAGTTAAATCACCCCGGTCCATTCGTTCGATCTCGGAGGCGGGAATGTTTGGCTTTTCCTTGCGTGTCCCGGCAGGGTGACCCTAGCCCCGCGGGAGGGCGGTGGTTCCCGTCCAGCTGGCGGCTCAGCGCCGCGGGACACGTGGGCGCTTTCAGCCGGGTCCCAGGGCGCTTATCGCGGCCAGGCAGACTGGGCCGCGCCTCGTCCCCGCCCGCGAACCCCGACCCAGGGAAACCCGGGGCGCTGGGGAGGGGCCATAGCTCTCAGCTCTGGCCCTCCATAGCGCTCAGCTCTGGCCCTCCATAGCCCGAGGCGCGGGATAGGAAGTTCGCGTCTGCACTGCCTGAGCTCGTTCTCTCGAGGTCCGGGTCTCCCGAGGCCGCCAACCGCCGGCTGCTATCGTGACCTGGAGCTGCAGCGCCTCCCGCGCCGGCCGCCGCGCCAGGGAAGCGCTGAGTGGCGCCGGGTGTGGTCCGGCGAAGGGGTTGTGCAGCGCGCGGGCTGTGTGCTGTGCCCACACAAACGGTTCTGGGCGTGCAGGAGGGAAGAGGCAGTGCCCGCCACTCCCACTGAGATTGAGAGACGCGGCAAGGAGGCAGCCTGGAGAGGAGCTGAGGAGGATTGGGCAACGCACCGTGCCCAAGCTCGGTGGCCTTGTTAAGCGGAAACTGCTGCTTTAGGGTTTGTTTGGAAGGTCCAGCTGACTCATCCCAACATTTACATCAATAAGTGTTAAAGCTCTGCCTCTGAGCCCGCACATCCTGAGATCCTGAGCCCTTGGTTAAGACCGAGCTCTATTAAGCTGAGTGAGTAAATGGTAAAAGCCAATTGCGCTGAGAGTGTGTGTCTGGAAAGGTGGATAGGCGTTGTATATATATATTTGTTAGAAAACAGATAACCGCTGAAACGAGATGACTGAGTTTTTTAGCCTCTCACAGTTTCATTTGAAAGTAGGTATGCAGTTTAAAACTGATAATTCAAAGTGGTTTTTCAGAAAATGATGCTCTGGTGCAAACTGATTCCGGCTCCTATAGTGTGTTAAGTGTGGGTTGGTAAAACTCTTGGCCTTTCTCCAAATGTATGAAGCTAAAGTTGATATTGGATAGATAAAAACCCACTGAGCACGGAAGTTACTACAGGGGGAGGAAACATTTGTTAATGTTAATATTTTAAAGGAGTTGACCAACATATTGTCATTTACCTATCCCCTTTATCTTCTGGGAATAGGTAAATGACAAATTATTGCTCAGTCCCTTTAAAGCTTTGGATGGTCTGCTAAAGAATTATTGAACTCCCTTTTGTAATTTTCTGTGGATAGTTGAGTGTTCTTACTTCCCTCTCAGTGCTAGAGATATCCCCTAAAACTTGGTTTTTAGGAGGATCTTACAACTCTCTTATTATTTGAATTTCAGCTAGTCATAAATAAATATACCAGAGTAGTAAGGAAGAGATGTTTTTGACTGATATTCTTTACAAAACAGTGCTTTCAGAGTACATCTTTGACTGAATTGTATAGATCTTGGTGAGGAAGGTTTCAATGACAAAGATGGCATGTTAAGTCTAACATTACACTTCTGTTATAAACATTGAAAGATGTTGATTATTTTATTGTTTATCTTATAATAACTTTTAATTGTGAAATAATTTGAGAGTTACTGAAAATTTGCAAAAAAATAGTACAGAGAGTTTCCATAATATCATGCATAACAGGGGCCAAAACTAGTAACATGGGCATGCCACTATAATACAATAAACTAAACTACAGACTTTATTTGGATTTCACTTGTCTTTCCACTGTCTTTTTTTTGCCCAGGATCCAATCGATGATCTCACTTTGCATTTAACTGCTAAATATCCTTAATTTTCTCTGATCTGTGACAGTTCCTCAGCCTTTCATTGTTTTTTCATGGACCTTGACACTATTGAAGAAGACCCGGTCAGTTAATTTGTAGAATGCCCCTCAATTTGTATTTGTTTGATGTTTACTGTCATGTTTAGATGAATGTTCTACATTTTAGGGAAAAATGTCACAGAAGTAAAGTTTCCATCTCAGTATGTCATATTGGGTACATGATGTCAATCCTTTTTTTTTTTTTTTTTTTTGAGACTGAATCATGCTTTATTGCCCGGACTGGAGTTCAGTGGCTCGATCTCGGCTCACTGCAACCTTTGCCTCCCAGGTTCCAGTGATTCTCCTGCCTCAGTCTCCTGAGTACCTGGGATTACAGGTGCCTGCCACCACACCCGGCTAATTTTTTTATATTTTTAGTAGAGATGGGTTTCATGTTGGCCAGGCTGGTCTCAAACTCCTAACCTCTAGTGATCCTCCTGCCTTGGCCTCCCAAAGTGCTGGGATTACAGGCGTGAGCCACCGTGCCCTAGCCGATACTTCTTATTACCTATGATGTTAATCTGTTTGCCAGGTTCCCTTTGTATTTGAGATCTTGGGAGAGAAACTTGAACTGCCATTTCTCCTTAAACTTTTATTCATTAATTTAAGCATCCATATGTGGAGCATGTTGTTTAGTTTTTTTTTTTTTTTTTTTCTTTTTTTTGAGATGGAGTCTCATTTTGTCACCCGGGCTAGAGTGCCGTGGCACAATTTAGGCTCACTGCAACTTCCGTCTCCCTGGGTTCAGCAATTCTCCTGCCTCAGCCTTCCAAGTGGCTGGGATTACAGGCACACATCACCATGCCTGGCTAATTTTTATATTTTTAGTAGAAACAGGGTTTCACCATATTGGCCAGGCCAGTCTCGAACTCCTGACCTTGTGATCCACCCGCCTCGGCCTCCCAAAGTGTTGGGATTACAGGCATGAGCCACTGTGCCCAGCCCTTCTACATTTTTTAATTAAAATTCCCTTCTGTAGGGAAGAGTTGACCCTTCTCTTCTGTTCATTGATTCAGTTATTTGTATCAGTACGGGCTCATGGATATTTGTTTTGTTATATGGCTTATAATCCAATATTATCAGTATTTAATCTGCTGCTCAAATTGTTCTGGCTTTCACCACTGGGACCTTTTTCAGGCTGGCGCCTGTGCCACTTTGACATACACTTGCTTTTTCTTTTTTCTTCTTCTTCTTCTTTTTTTTTTTTTTTTCTTTCGAGATGGAGTCTTTGTTGCTCAGACTGGAGTGCAGTGGCATGATCTCGGCTCATTGCACCCTCTGTCTCCCAGGCTCTAGCGATTCTTGTGCCTCAGCCTACCAAGTAGCTGGGATTATAGGTATGTAACACCACACCTGGCTACTTTTTGTGTTTTTCAGTAGAGACGGGGTTTTCCATCTGGTCAGGCTGGTCTCAAACTCCTAGACTCAAGTGATCTGCCCGCTTCAGCCTCCCAAAGTGCTGGGATTACAGGTATGAGCCACCATGCCTGGAGTCTTTTTCTTTTTTAATGCATTTCCTGATTTCTGGCATCAGAGAATGCTCAGGCTTACTTTGTATTTTCCATGTCCCAACGTTGGAATGATCCATTTCTCCAAGGCACTGGGGTTATTTTGCTTTAGAGTAGTATTGGAAGCTAAGATCTGGACACTGGATGTTCTGTTAGAGTTCTTTTTTTTTTTTTTGAGATGGAGTCTTGCTCTGTCGCCCAGGCTGGGGTGCAGTGGTGCAATCTCGGCTGATTGCAACCTCCGCTTCCTGGGTTCAAGAAATTCTCCTTCCTCAGCCTCCTGAGTAGCAGGAATTACAGGCATGTGCCACCACACCCAGCTAATTTTTTATGTTGTTAGTAGTGACGGGGTTTTGCCATGTTGGCCAGGCTGGTCTTGAACTCCTGACCTAGGTGATCCACCCGCCTCGGCCTCCCTAAGTGTTGGGAATACAGGTGTGAGCCACCGCGCCCGGCCTAGAGTTACTTTTGAGCTTTTTATGTTTAATAAAAAGTTTGTGACTTAGCAAATGCTAAGTCTGAAAAGATTAGTATTACCTTAAAGTTTAAACATTATAGAGGACCTGACTGTATTAGCCAATTTGGATTCTGTCTCTTTTGGGAAAGAAATGAAATTGGTAGTATTTAGGAATTTTTTAAAGCTCCCATTTTTTTCTCAAATAAAACCCTGTCAGTGTTTCCAAAACAAATAATGTGCATGTGAGCTTCTATTTATTAGGCTCTGGTCAGAAACTGGGATCATTTTATTAGCTGAGTAGCTTAAACTACATCCTAATATTATAATTTTGGTAACTGTTGATTGAATTCACAGTGAGAAAAAGATTTGAGATCCATATGTGTGTTAGTCATACTAGCAATGAAGAAATACTGTGTTTATAATGAGGCATTATTTGGTCTGAGATGGTAACTGTACCCATGGATTAGAGAGAGGATCCCTTGTAATAATTAATGAGCCCTTCTATGATTTTGGAGTATACACACATTACATGCTCCTTCTTTTCTATCTTTGTATGCTGGATCATGATGTTTTTTACTGTAGGTCTCAGAATTTTGAGAAGTAATGCTGCTGCTCACATCTAATTTTCTGTTCATAATTTTTTTTTTTGGTACGGAGTCTCGATCTGTTGCCCAGGCTGGAGTGCAGTGGCATGATCTCAGCTCACTGCATCCTCCAACTCCTGGGTTCACACCATTCTCTTGCCTCAGCCTCCCCAGCAGCTGGGACTACAGGCACCCGCCACCACGCCCAGCTAATTTTTTGTATTTTAGTAGAGACGGGTTTCACCATGTTAGCCAGGATGGTCTCGATCTCCTGACCTCGTGATCCACCCAACTTGGTCCCTCAAAGCATTGGAATTACAGGCGTGAGCCACCGTGCCCGGCCTCTGTTCATAATTTTTATTGCAATTCTGATGATTGAATTACAAACTGGAAGGGAGCAGGGATATTGATCTTTATGTAGTCGACATGTACTAGACTCATAGAGAAGAAGAACTGGGTTGTAGGCACAGTGCTGTGTGGTTTTGGGTAAATCTAACTCACAGTCAACTTGATTTTGCCTGTTCCTCTTGTTTCCCCCTGGGGTCTAAGGATTCCAAACTTTTCTAATCACCCACCTCACTGCTGCTAATCTTCCCACAGTGCCTGGAGTCAGCCTTGCAAAGGGAGAAGAGAAAGGGTGATGACTTCCCCAGAGCTTCTGCCACTGTCCTCCTCCCTATGTCTTCTATCCCCAGTCACTACTCCTTTTATTTAAATTCATAGAGGCTTCTCTGTCAGTCCCCTCTTAAATGTAAATGAGTTATTCAGTTCCTGTGGGCCTGAAGCTAAACCACTGTCGTTTATTTTTGGCCTTGTTTTCCCAGTTTGGGCAGTGTTAGAGGAGGTCTGGAAATAGAATTGTTTGGGACAGGCGATTTTGCAGAACATGCACAGATAAATAGGCTTCAGGAGCTCTCATAGTCTACGGAGGGAGAGGTGCAGGACAGTGTCCTCACCTTGGCTCTTGATATTATTACGGTGGACTCTTATGTGGTCTCCCTGCGTTGTCCATAACCGTGACCAAAGTCAGAGTGATCCTTTAAACCAAGCTTGTCCAACCTGCATGTGGCCCAGGATGGCTTTGAATGCAGCCCAACACAAATTAGTAAACTTCCTTAAAACATTATGTGATTTTTTTTTTTAGCTCATCAGCTATTGTTAATGTTAGTGTATTTTATATGTGGCCCAAGACAATTCTTCCAGTGTGGCCCAGGGAAGCCAAAAGATTGGACACCCCTGCTTTAAACATGGATGATATCATTTCTTCGCTCAGAACTTTCCTTTGCCTTCCAGTGTCATTTAGATCAGAGCCAAAGTCCTTCCCATGGTCAGTGGTAGATACAACCTGAGTTCCTGCTCTCATACCCTCCCTTATTCTGCTTCATCCTCACTGGCCTCTTTGCTGTTCCTTAGACTAGCACTTGGACATATACTGCTCCTCCAGAACGCCACCCTCAGAGCTCTGCTCGAGGGTCTCATTGGAAAGGCCTTCCGTGGCCACCTCTGTTACCCAGGTTGGAGTGCATTGGTGTGATCTTGGCTCACTGCAATCTCTGCCTCCCGGGTTCCAGCAATTCTTGTGCCTCAGCCTCCCAAGTAGCTAGAATTACAGGTGTGTGCCACCTGTATAAATATACAGGTGTGTATATTTAATAGAGATGGAGTTTCATCATATCATCCAGACTGATCTCCAAACTCCAGGCCTCAAGCAATCCACCCACCTCAGCCTCCCAAAGTGCTGGGATTACAGGCCTGAGCCACCATTTCTGGCCCACCCTTCCTCTTTTGCTTTTAATTTTTTTTCTCCATAGCATTGTTGACTGATACTTTTCATATGTAACCTCACTGAGGGCAGGGATGGTTATCTGTTGTTTTGTTTTGTTCACTCCTGTAAGTCCAGTGCCTGCCAGATAAAGAAGCCTAGTAAATATTGAATTATTATTATTATTTGAGACAGAGTTTAGCTCTTGTTGCCCAGACTGGAGTGCAATGGCGTGATCTCAGCTCACCGCAATCTCTGCCTCCCGGGTTCAAGCCATTGTCCTGCCTCAGCCTCCCGAGCAGCTGGGGTTACAGGCATAAACTACCATGCCCAGCTAATTTTGTATTTTTAGTAGAGACAGGGTTTCTCCATGTTGGTCAGGCTGGTTAAATGAATTCTTTTAGTTTTCTTTTTTACTTTCTTTCTTCCTGCTTTCTTTCCTTCCCTCCCTCCCTTCCTTCCTTCTCTCTCTCATCTCATGGGAATAGAGAGTCTCTGTTAACAAGAGCCTCTGATAACTGGAGGGAGCAAGCTGAAAAGATGGGAGTGAGGAGAGAGTGTCTTTATTCACAGTGACAAGGTGGGAGAATGCCTGGCTAATGTAGCAGGGAGGTCAGGATCATTAAGGGAGAGGTCAAGGGACAGGGAGGTCAAGGGGAAAGATCTTTATGGATTTTGAAACTTATTACAGCCACCAAGATATTAGACTTTAAAACTGTATATGATATTTTATGTCCATTGATGCCACTCTGAATACAGCTCACACTTGGATGCTCAAGTGAATGTGGGTCTCTAGCGAAGGGTATTGGAAAATGCCACCCCAAAATATGCCTGAACTGAAATTCTGTGTTGGACAACCAGCTATCACCAGGCTCTGTAGGCTTTTCACCTTTACCCCTGGGTCTTCTCACTATTTCCCTACATAGATGGAGTATGTTCTTTTGACTGTCTTTGGGTAACTTGTCTGGTTTTGGGATTTTTAGCTAAAGTTCTCTTGGTAAAATCTATTCCAGTTAATTAATTATGCAAAAGGTACAAGGGTTTATCTTTGCTTCTTTGCGCTTGAAATAATTCTTTCCTGTACTTGGCATTTGGCTTATTTTGAGCTAAAGGCCATTGAGAACCCCTGGATCCTTGAAAAGTTCTACCTCACCCTAAATGCCAAAAAAGTATAAATTTATTATGTTATAAAGGAAATATACATTTATAAATAAAATTCCCATTTGTAAAGGTGTCTCTCCAAGATAGCTTTTTTCACCTGAGAGGGACTTAACTGCATACCAAGGCAGCCCTTATTTACCATACCTTTCCTTCCCATCTCTTCCCTTCCCTTGCCGTGACTTGTCCCCAGAAACCTTAAACCCCTTTTTCTTTAGCCTGAAATTTGTATGTAAGTCTTAATCGCCGGGCATGGTGGCTCATGTCTGTCATCCTAGCACTTTGGGAGGCCGAGGCAGGTGGATCACCTGAGGTCAGGAGTTCAAGACCAGCCTGACCAACATGGTGAAACCCCCATCTCTACTAAAAATACAAAAATTAGCCAGGTGTGGTGGCGGGCGCCTCTAATTCCACCTACTTGGGAGGCTGAGGCAGGAGAATTGCTTGAATCTGGGAGGCAGAGGTTGCAGTGAGCCAAGGTTGCACCACTGCACTCCATCCTGGGCAACAGAGTGAGACTCTGTCTCAAAAAAAAAAAGTCTCAATCATCTGGACTTGTCCTAGAGTCTGATTTGTTTATGAAACTTCCACACTTACTTGTGTAAGGAAACTTTTTTTTTTTGGTCATATTAACCTGTCTTTTGCCAGTTTAATTTCTAGGGCCCCAGATAGAGAACCCACAGGGGAGATGGAGAAGGATTTTTTCTTCTCTAAAGTAACATTTAAGAAAACCTAACAGCGATACATTGTTGCAAACTGAAGACCCAAGGAGGGTGGGCAGGTTTGTCATCTATGAGAGTCTTGGTTGTGGTTCTGATTTAACAAAAGTTCATCCCTCTCAAAACCTTAACCTTTGATGTCCCCTCTGTCATTGCCTCTCTTATCCAAACATGGCTCCCCAGGGTTTTTGCAGTTACCTCCCCGCTAGTTCTTGCTTCCACACTTGCCTCTCCCTTCTGTTATTCTCCACTCAACAAAGTGTTCCTTTATTTATTTATTTACTGAGACAGAGTCTTGCTCTGTTGCCCAGGCTGGAGTGCAGCGGCGCGATCTTGGCTCACTGCAATGTCTGCCTCCGGAACTCAAGCAATTCTCCTGCCTCAGCCTCCCGAGTAGCTGGTATCACAAACGCACACCACCATGCTCGGCTAATTTTTGTATTTTTAGTAGAGATGGGGTTTCACCATGTTGGCCAGGCTGGTCTCAAACTCCTGACCTCAAGTAATCTGCTCACCTCGGCTGTCCAAAAGGCTGAGATTACAGGCGAGAACCACCACACCTGGCCTAACCCAGAGTGTTCCTTTATAAACATCATTAGTGTTGTGAGCCTTTCCTGATTAAAAAGCCTCAGTGGCTTCTCACTGAGCCCTTCTGTGATGTGGTTTCTTCCTGTCTGTCAGGAATCAGGCTGTGTTCTCCAGATCACTGTGCTGCCATAATGTGGAGGTCCTAGAGCACCTAGCCAGTTTAACTCTGAAACCACCATGCAAGGAGGCTTTGGGCCTGAATATAATCAACACAGGACCTCTCAGGACAAATCTGTCAAATTGGAGATAACATGAAAGCCCATGCATCAACCTTTTAAAGGCAATAAAACACCATAATATCTTTTAAAGACAAGATACAATTTATGTAAGTTAAACTTCAGATTTTGTGTTCCTTTTCCTTTCCGCTGCTAAGTTTGTCACAGTCGCCTGACAGTGATTTGACTGCTCAGGATTGTTATCTTTTGAGATTAACCTCAGTAAACAGTTTAAAGAGGTATGTAATTTATGCAACATGCCCTATGGCTATGAGGTAGAGTGCATCTTCCTATACTAGTGGCATCCTAGGGAAAAAAAAGGAAGAGTAGAGTCTGGAATTCTCAACTTGAGGCTATCTTGGCTTCTACCAACATATGCAGTAGTTCCAGCTGGGCAGGTGGCAGGCTGAAGACTTTAGGCTCTACCTGTGTACTTTTTTTTTTCCTATTCTCAGTTTTCATTCTATGTAAATGCTGTTTTGAGTTGCGCAGTTTGAGCTTTCTAATTGTAAAGAGTCGTCTATGCAATTAAGAGTTTGATAAAGAGTAAAACAAAAATTGAGAAATATGGTATCTTTAATGCAGATTATCATTTTTATAAGAGAGTACCAGCATATATTGAAGACAAATGGTTAAACTTCTCAAAAAAGTAAAAATGCACCGGGCGCAGTGGCTCACACCTGTAATCCCAGTGCTTTGGGAGGCCGAGGCGGGTGGATCACCTGAGGTCAGGAGTTTGAAACCAGCCTTGACTACCATGGTGAAACTCCATCTCTACTAAAAATACAAAAATTAGCTGCGCATCATGGCATCTGCCTGTAATCCCAGCTACTAGGGAGACTGAGGCAGGAGAATCACTTGAACCCGGGAGGTGGAAGTTGCAGTGAGCTGAGATCATGCTATTGCATTCCAGCCTGCGCAACAAGAATGAAACTCCATCTCAAAAAAAAAAAAGTAAAAACATGGCCTTGCTAGTTAGAAAGCAACAAGAGAGGCAAGGTATGAATAATATAGGTAGACCAGCAGGAAAGGGACAGCAGAGCTGGGGAAAGAATCTCCATATGCAAAGCCTTTCTGTCTTGTTTGAAAGGGCTTTTCGAGTTGGCTAAAATGCATAATCAGGCCAAATAACATGAATCGGCTGGGATCAGGTAAGGTGTAAAGCCATTTGGAGGCTTCCTTTTACTTAAGATCTTGGCAGGGGGTCTAGGACACAGAAAGAGGAAAAAAAACCGGATTAGCATTAGCTAGTACTCCGCAAATAAGGAAACAGCAACAGGTGGGAGGTTGATTTTTGTTGTAGGGGCATCTCGTCGTATGATGGGGTATTTTCCTTGATATAAAAAGATGATGCTAATCCAATGAGACCAGGACACATGACCAGAAAGCTTCTGACCATAGGGAAAGACTGGTGTTTGCTTAAAGGTAGTTGTTACTTTTAGAGAGTTCCCTAAACCCAGAATACTATATTAATTAGAGACTGGGCACTTTGAGATGAGTCTGGTGCTGAGTTTTGGTATATTTTCTTTATTTAATCCTTACTGTATTTTTTTTCTTAGAGTAAGTGTATTGCTCCATATTGGTGTTAGAATTACAGTTTGTTTGTTTTTTTCCTTTCTTTTTGGTGTAACGTGCTTCAGCTTGATGGTGTGCCTTGGTTATACCTGTCTAATCACTTGGTTTGTGACTCATGAATGACTAAGGCCCTGCATCTCCCTGAGGAAGATTGTTGGAATCCTGGCCAGGAATGAAACAGCTCCTGAGTAATGTGAATTACACATTTAACCCTATCACAATAAAGGCAAACTCTTTCTCTGCACGCACTTCTAAGATTGTGATTGTATTTATAAGTGTTACTCTCTGTCTTGTATGGGCATGGGTGATCACTCTTTCTTGGGTACTTTAGCTCCAGTTGTTGCCTTTTATTTGTGGAAACCTCACAAAAGTGTCTTTAAAATTTCCATCTTGAGTCAGTGAGCTATTTAAATTCAAGCAATAAGTTATTTAATACTCTTAAGAAGTCTTTAGAGAAGGTTAGAAAATGTCCTCAGTGGCTGAATGAACATCAAATGGGGATGGCAGTAGGAGAAGTGATTGCTAGTGTTGGAATTGGTGTATTTTGGTTTCTGAATATATGGGGAGATGGTTTAAAACCTTTTTAAAGTAAAGGTGTGAAGTCCATACATTGCAGTTATCTCTAGAGATCCCTGGGGAATTGGTTCCAAGACTCCCCTCGAACACCTAGATCCACATATACTTAAGTTCCTGATATAAAATGGCATAGTATTTGCATATAACATACATGCTTTGTTCCATATACATTAAATCATCTCTAGATTACTTATAATACCTAATACAATGTAAATGTTATGGTAATAGTTGTGATACTGTATTGTATAGGAAATAATGATAAAAAAATTCTGTACATGTTCTGTACAGACACAGCCATCCATTTATATTTATTTTTAAATATTAATTTTTTTTGAGATGGGGGTCTTATTCTGTCACCCAGGCGGGAGTGCAGTGGCGTGATCTCGGCTCACTGAAATCTCCACCTCCTGGGCTCAAGTGATCCTCCTGCCTCAGCCTCCCGAGTAGCTGAAAATATGGGTGTGCACCACTATACCTGGCTAATTTTTTGTATTCTTTATAGAGATGGGGTTTCACCATGTTGTGCAGGCTGGTCACGAACTCCTGCATTCAAGTGATCTGCCTGCCTTGACCTCCCAAAGTGCTGGGATTACAGGCGTGAACCACCACACCTGGCTTATTTTTAAATATTTTCGATTTGCGATTGGTTGAATCCTCATATGCAGAACTCAAGGACAGGGCTGCTGCCTTCTCTTTCAATGCTTCAAAAGAATAGAATTTTGGCTAATTATTGCCATTCATGTGTTCACAGATTAAAACGCAGCCATGTACCTTGAATTTGCTGGGTGTCAGTCTTTAAATGGTTTTTACTTTTCCAGGCTCCAAATGAATAGACTTGTAAATATGATATGTTTCTGGATTACAGAAACAGTTATTAGGAGATACTTTTGGTTTTTGGCAGTTTTATTATGATATGCCTAGATTTGTTTTGTTTTGTATTTGTCCTCTTCGGTGTTCCTAGGGTTTCTTTAATCTATGGCTTGATAGCTTTGTCAGTTTTGGAAAATACTGGCCAGTATTTCTTCAAATACTGATTCTAAGTACACATTTTGCTACATTTTCTCTCCTCTCTCAGGTCTAAGGTTATGCTTATGACAGAGCTTTTTCATCTTATCCCATATGTTTGTTATGCTCTTTTATGTAGTTCTCATTCTGTTTAATTAGGAGGTTTTTCCCCCTTTCATGGTAACAATTTTCATCATTCATAATTTTCATCCTGGATGTTTTCTGTATACTAGTCTTCCAGTTCACTAAATTCTCTTTCCTAATTTGTGTCTAAATTAGGAAAGCTGCTGTTAAACTCATCTATTGAATTCTTAATTTTCATTTGTTTTTATAAATCTTGGTTCCTTGGTGAGAGTCTGTCTTGTAATTTTCTTAAACACGTCAATCTTTTGTTTTAATGTCAATGTCTGTTAACTCCAGTCTAGATTACTTGTGGGTCTCTTTCCATTTTCTCATTTCTGGAACATCAGGTTCTGTTTTTTGGCATGCCTGGCAATGTAAAATTTTTTTTTCATTATTTTTAAACTTATGATTCGTGAATCAGGCAGCCCTCAGAATCACAGCAGATTCAGAAAGATTCCCGATGCCTGGCAATTTTTTATTGAAAATCTGGATGATATCTTCTTAGAGAGTGGATTTAACCTTCTTCTAGCAGTCTGAGCAGATCGTCTTGATTGAGTAGAGGCTGGTTTTTTGATTTGTCCATATTCCCAAAGCATAATGCTTCTGGGATCTCTTTCCAGGGCTCCTCCTCTGCTAGGCACTTAACTCCAACAAAATTTTGTCTCCCAAGTGCTGACAGATGACAGACTGCTGAAATATCTGCCCAGAAATAGTAGTGACTTCAGTAAGCAGACTCATTTCTTCTAGCAGCTTCTTCCTGCTTGGTTTGTCTGAGATGTGCCCCAGGTGTGTACAATTTTTGTGTGCAAATACCCACCTCAAGAGGAAAGGGCACGCAGAATGCAGAGTTTGTTTCAGTGCTTCAGTCCCTCCATTCCATGATTTTGGTTCCTCATGTCCCGGCCGCTTTGGTTGCTTTTATCAGACGGAACTCTTCAACATTTCTTCTTACTTTTTTTTGTCTACTTTTGTCGTTGTGGTTAGGAGGACTGTTTGTTTGGAACAGCAACTCCATCATAGGCAGAGAGAAAGTTCGTCATGGATTACTTTGACTTTTAAAAATTAAAACTGCACTTACTGAAGTTAACATTTCAAACCTGTTTCACAAGCTGTTAAGTTCATCTTAAGGTCTTACTCTAATAAATCTTTTTTGAGGCCTTTTGTAATTTGTTTAATGAAATATTTCAAATTTTATTTATACATTTAATATTCTTTTTTGTTTTTTACTTAACTTTTGGTTTGACTTACTTAATGATTTTCATACCTAACTGTAAATCTCCCTAGAATTTAAATATGTTTGTTAATTAAGGAAATGATTATGTAATTGCAAACAGTTTTGTAGTTTACCTTCTTTGCTGATTGACGGTGCATAACAACTTCCGACATAAAGTCTGGAGCTGTAAATTCAGAGAAATGTCTCCTGTTCCTGACTGCTTGACTAAGCCCCTTTTGATAATAATGATGCTATAAACTCTGCAATTTAAAAAAAAAAAAAAGAGGTTCTTTTCTTTTTTTCCTTTGTTTTTGAGATGGAGTCTCGCTCTACCGCCCAGGCCAGAGTGCAGTGGTGCGATCTCTGCTCACTGCAACCTCTGCCTCCCTGGTTCAAGCCATTCTCCTGCCTCAGCCCCCCGAGTAGCTGGGATTACAGGCTCACGCCACTACACTTGGCTAATTTTTGTATTATTAGTAGAGACAGGGTTTCACCATGTTGGCCAGGCTGGCCTTGAAAAAAAAATACAGAGGTTCTGATGATGATCATGTAGTCTGTCCCTGCATTTGACTTACATGCTTTTCAAGCCAGACAATTCTAGCCCTCATCCATCCTTTTCCTGCTTTATCAGTTTTTAGAAATTTTCATACTCTTCCTATTTACTTATTAGGACCCATTTGACATCTAATTGGAGTTTATGCATTCCAAGTTGTGCCTGTCTTCCCATTTATATTTTTAGGATGTTCTTATCACAATGGCATGGGCTGTTTGTTGGAAATGAAGCTACTCATTGCCACTCATTTAAAAATTGACTTGTTTTAAATGTATTGTCACCTAGTGTTTGCAATCTCATTTATCTGGACTATCAACTTACTGTTGTTTTTCTGTCTACAGAAAGATAAAAACTCTCCAGATGTCTTCCAGTAATGTCGAAGTTTTTATCCCAATGTCACAAGGAAACACCAATGGCTTCCCCATGACAACTTCCAGTGACCTGAAGGCATTTACTGAAGGAGCTGTGTTAAGTTTTCGTAACATCTGCTATCGAGTGAAAGTGAAGAGTGGCTTTCTACCTTGTCGAAAACCAGTTGAGAAAGAAATACTATCGAATATCAAGTATGTACATGAACTTGTAAAAAGACAGCTTTTTAATTTACCAGCTTTTTAAAAACCTCACAGGTTTTGCGTATTTCCAAGAAAGTGGCTATGAGCATTTTTGTAAAAGTCTTTGCACAGTTATACAGACATATGCTTTCATTTGTTTTGGCTAAACTAGGAGTGAAATAATTGGGTCACATTTTAGGTATATGTTTAACTCTCAAAGTAACTGCCAGAGTTAAAAAAAAAAAAAATGTACCGCATGTGGCCGGGTACGGTGGCTCATGCCTGTAATTCCAGCACTTTGGGAAGCCGAGGCAGGTGGATCATGAAGTCAAGAGACCGAGAACATCCTGGCCAACATGGTGAAACCCTGTCTCTACTGAAAATACAAAAAATTAGCTAGTGTAGTGGCGTGCCGTAGCATGGTGGCATGTGCCTGTAATCCCCTCAGCTACCTTGGGAGGCTGAGGCAGGAGTATGGCTTGAATCTGGGAGATCAAGGCTGCAGTGGGTGACGATTGTCCCACTATACAAATGGGTGGCAAAGTGAGAGCCTATCTCAAAAGAAAAAAAAAAAGCATACTTTGTGAGGGTATTTTTATTTTGCTTATCTTATCTTTTAAAGCTAGTAGATTAATAACTTGATGTAATAGAAGTCTCATCTGCTCGAGGCGTCACATTTTTTTTTTTTTTGAGATGGAGTCTCACTCTGTCACCCAGGCTGGAGTGCAGCAGCACAATCCCGGCTCACTGCAACCTCCACCTCCCAGGTTCAAGTGATTCTCCTGCCTCAGCCTTCCGAGTAGCTAGGATTACAGGTGTGTGCCACCACGCCCAGCTAATTTTTGTATTTTTAGTAGAGATGGGGTTTCACCATGTTGGCCAGGCTGGTCTCGAACTCTTGACCTCGTGATCCCCCCACTTCAGCCTCCCAAAGTTCTGGGATTACAGATGTGAGCTGAGCCACCACGCCCAGCCACGCATTTTTTATGGTCAAATGGCGTGCATTTCAGTAACAGATGAGTTCATCTTTACTGCGTGAATAGAACTGTGTTCCCTCCCAGGTTCATAAAAATGCAGTCAGATATTGCAGTTCTTTCACATTTTAGTTGAAAGGTCATCAAGGGTGGATGTTCTTGCTGCTGGCATTTCCTGTTTACGTATCCATGAGAAAGGTCATGCCTTTTTAGGCTGTAGTATTTCCAGTCTTTCTTCTATCTGCTGGCTCCAACTCTAAATACAGTTTCTGGGGGTAGATGAAGGGCTGCTGTCACTTATCTTACTTTTGATTTGTGTTTGATAGCAGCATCACCATTCGGATAGTCAATTACATTCTAAAAAAGCTGATGAGAGTTTTGATTTTGGTTTTTCCTCCGGACATTTTGTAATTTCACTTCTAGAACTAAGTCACTATAACCTGATTTCCTCTGTGGGAGGAAGAAGATAAAACAATCTGACCATGAGAATTTAAAAAGTTGTGATTCTTCTGTCTTAGGAAAAATCTTTCTCTTATGCTTGTTTTTCTCCATACCCAGCATTTGAGCTTTCCCTCACCAACGCTGAAGATCTTATGGAAAAAAATTATTCATTCCCATAGATATGTGGATGTCCTGTTATTTTAAGATAAATTCATTATACTCTTGAACAATTTTTAATTAATAATGTATTTTGAAATGATTTCAAATTTATTTATTTATTTTTTAGAGATGGGGTCTTGCTGTGTCACCTAGGCGGGAGTGTGATGGTGCAATCATAGCTCACTATAAGCTCAAACTCCTGGGCTCAAGTGATTCTCCCGCCTCAGCCTCTGGAGTAGCTAGATGCCACAATGCCTGGCTAATTAAAATTTTTTTTTTGTTGTGGAGATGGAGTCTTTCTACATTGCCCAGGCTGGTCTTGAACTCCTGGGCCCAAGTGATCCTCCCACCTTGACCTCCCAAAGCACTGGGATTATAAGCATGAGCCACCACACGTGGCCTGATGTTAAATGTAAACCTTGCAGGAACATAACCGTTTTCATTCAGGTTCTCGCCAACATTTCACTGCATTTGTTCTCATCACTTTGTCTTTTCATGTTCCCATGGTCATTAGTGTTTTTTCTGAACCGCGTGAGTGCAGGCTGTCCACATGGTGCTTCCTTCTCCCTAACTCTTCCAGTGTGTGTGTTCCTGAAATAAGGACCTTCTCCTATATGACTACTCAGACATTGTCCAGGAGCAGCCAAGGGGAAATGTAGCCTTGTAAGGAAGGTCGTGGTAGGTCCTCAGGGCCTTGGGTCAACCATGCCCCTCCCATATTTGACTGCCTACCATATCCTGTCTCTTCAGTCTCGTTCAACATGGTATTTTCTTATCTCATCTCATCCCTGGTGATGTTAAAATTGATCACCTGGTCATGTTGATGTCTGTCAAACTTGGCTATAATGTCACCCATTCCCCTTGGTAATTGACTAGTGTTATGAGGGGAGATAAGCTGACATTATTCCAGAACTCCATTCTACATTAAACTTCAACTTCAGTCCCCGCTGGATGACTCCTGCCTGAATCAGCCACCACTATCATAGTTGCTAAACATGATTTTCTATTTTCGTTATCTCTTAGTTTGTTTTACTGAAAGGGGAAACCTTCATCTATCACCAGTATAGAGTCATGGATTTGTATTTTATTCAATTAATGCATTATTATGTTTTACCTTCATACTCTTATTGTTCCTGATTTGGTCAGTGGGAGATCTTTCAAGGTGGGTTCTTCCTTCTCTCCGTCTCTCATTCTTTGGATATATCTCCTCATTCTTTTTTTATTTTAGTATTTTATTTTATTTTTTTGAGACGGAATTTTGCTCTTATTGCCCAGGCTGGAGTGCAATGGCATGATCTTGGCTCACTGCAACCCCCAGCTCCCGGGTTCAAGCAATTCTCCTGCCTCAGCCTCCTAAGTAGCTGGGTTTACAGGTGCCCACCACCATGCCCAGCTAATTTTTTGTATTTTAGTAGAGACAGGGTTTCATCATATTGGCCAGACTGGTCTCAAACTCCTGACCTCAGGTGATCCACCCTCCTCGGCCTCCCAAAATGTAGGGATTACGGGCGTGAGCCACCGCGCCCGGCCTCTTTTTGTAATTAAACAAATTTTATTAGAGACAAGGACTTACTTTGTTGCTCAGGCTGGAGTGCAGTGGCATGATCATACTTACTTACTGCAACCTCAATCCCTTGGGCTCAAGTGATCCTGTCACCTCAGCCTCCCGAGTAGCTGGGACCACAGCACATACCACCACTTCTAGCTAACTTTTAAGTTTTTTGTAGAGATAGGGTTTCACTATGTTGCCCAGGCACATCTCAAACTCGTGAGCTCAAGTGTTCCTCCCACCTTGCCTCATTCTTTGAATATTTACTTGGCATGGCAAGCAATTCCAGACTCACTGTGTACTTACCCTGCCTCAGACCTAGTATCAGCTGTTGATTTTTATGGAGGAGATATTTACAAAACCAAAATCTGGGTGTTTAAAATGCTCATTGCTATTGGGATGTCATTGCTTCTAGGCTTTTTCAGTGGAGTGAGACCTAGAGAATATATATATATGCATATATGTCTACACACATGTGCATACACATACATGCATAACTTAAAAAAAAATTACCTCCCATGTGCAGGCGCATACAGATCTGGCCAAAGCAGGTAGGAGGGGAGCCGGGGGAGCAGTGGTGACCATTCCGGCAGCACCCTGGGAGTTTCCATCTTTATCTTTCTGTGGCTGTCTTTGTATATGGATTAAAACCTATGGCTTCTCATTAATATCTCCAATTCTGATCTGAACCCTCAAGATTCTGTCTATATTTCCATGTTTGTAAAATCTCAAAAAGTGAAAAATCTAGCTCTAACTGACTAGAGAGGGTGGGAGATTTATATTATGGAATAAGAAAATCAGCAAGTACATTAAGGATGTACGTTAAGGACGTACTTCCTGATTTTTCTATTCCATAATATAAACAATCTCCCCACCCTCTAGCTTTCTCTTCTTAACTTTTGTTTTTTTTTGAGACAGAGTCTTGCTCTGTCGCCTGGGCTGGAGTGCAGCTCGGCTCACTGCAACCTCCACCTCCTGGGTTCAAGTGATTCTCCTGCCTCAGCCTCCCAAGTAGCTGGGATTACAGGCGCCCACCGCCATGCCTGGCTAATTTCTGTATTTTTTGTAGAGATGGGGTTTTGCCATGTTGGCCAGGCTGGTCTAGAACTCTTGATCTCAAGTGATCCACCCGCCTCAGCCTCCCAAAGTGCTGGGATTACAGGCGTGAGCCACCACGCCCGGCCGAATTCTCCTTTCTCCAGTTCCTTATCTACTTATCATTCTACTTGGTATCTTTAGGATAAAATCAAACTATTTGCCATCTTCTTGGGTCTCAGCATAGTCAACACTGCCATAATTTTTTCCACTTTCCTACTCTATCTGAATATTCACTACCCCAGACATCCACTTTGTTTGAAACGTTCTTAAGTCTGTACCACGTCTTCATATTCTTAAAGGATGCCCCTACCAAAGTGATGTCTTCTGCTTCTAAACTTGGAATTTTCTAGTGTATTTATCTGACTCTTAACAAGGAAGAAAATGATCTATCTTGAGGATATATCTTTTACTTTTCTAAGTGGCTTAAGGCTTTTTTTTTTCTTTCAGTCATGTTTTCTTTTTATCCTGAAGTGCTTTATCCTAGCCTCGATTTCTACTTAGATGTTTCTTGGACTGATTAGATTTTAGCAGTGAGAATACTTCTGCCAGTATTCCACAAATTAGCGACTTATTAATTGTGTAGAATTTTACTAGGTAGCAAATGAGATCACTTGAAGATACAGTACTGATAATCAAACGGTACTCAGAACATGCCATGTATTTCACACTGTGTTAAGAGCAGTAAGTGTAACAGAGATGTTTCATAAGAATCTGTTAGTTATTTCAAGGAACGCTGAATGTTGAATATCATCTTCCAGAAAATATAAATGGGTTAAAGAATAAGTGAAAGGAATTTAGAGGAATCTATGCCGTTTTTCTTGTAGGACTTGACCAGTGATTACCATCCATTGTATATTACACATCAAATCAACAATCTTTTTTTTTTTAAAGTAGAGACAGTGTCTCCCTTTGTTGCCTAGACTGGTCTTAAACTCTGGAACTCAGGTAATCCTTCCGCTTTGGTTTCCTAAAGTGCTGGGATTACAGGCCTGAGCCACCATGCATGGCCTGTTTTTTGTTTGTTGGTTTGTTTTCTTTAAGAGTTGGTTTGTGCTTGTTTTCTGTTTATAATGTCATCAACCTTCATTGAGTATATTCAGTGCAGACCCTAAATCAATAGAACCTGATCTGAAGTGGAATAGTAAATCAGTCTGTTTTTGTGTTTGCAGTGGGATCATGAAACCTGGCCTCAATGCCATCCTGGGACCCACAGGTGGAGGCAAATCTTCGTGAGTATAAGAGAGTATAAGTAAGCTTCTTCTGTGCACTTTTAATGTGCTTTTAAAATCCACTTTTGTGTGTGTGTAACCAGGTATTTATTGAGCATTTGCAATGCGTGTCAGGTCTGGTTCTAGGTGCTGTGGATAACTGTAGTTGTGTGGTTTTGTCCCAAGGACCAGGTAGTCTTATTAGGTTAGCTTTACTAATAGGACTTGATAAGGTGATTGACATGTAGCAGTTGACCATGTTATCAGCTAATAGGGAGGAAAAAGAATGGGAGAATGTTAAAAGTAGGGAAAGGGAGCAGAAGATGTAAGTAAAGGCATGCGTCTTAGATAAAAGAGCACATTGCCTGTGTTGGTACCTCCAAGGTCAGACAGCTGGGAGGGCCATTTGGGAGATCTGTACTTTATCAGCCAATGGTGTCTTGCTTTATGTTTTGGGGCTTTATTGTAATGTACAATGAAAAGAGAAAGATGAGAATTTTTAAAAGCATAATTTTAGTTAAACCATAGAATTTCTTGACCAGTTAGTTTTCTAACTAAAGCAGAATTTGGATTCAAAGTAGCCATGGAATATATAACCTGTGTTGGAGGGAAAAAACCCCACAATATATATATGCTCTTATAGGTTATTAGACCCACAACATATACGTCCTCTTATAGGTTATTAGATGTCTTAGCTGCAAGGAAAGATCCAAGTGGATTATCCGGAGATGTTCTGATAAATGGAGCACTGCGACCTACCAATTTCAAATGTAATTCAGGTTATGTGGTACAAGTAAGTATTAGTGGGTTTGCATTTTCTGTTTCCTCTGTTTCTATATGGGTAAGTGCTTTGGCTGATAGTTCAATGTGCTTCCAATTGATTATGTGACATGTTCCTAGAACTGACTTCCTTTACAGCAGCTTTTCTTAATTTCCCATAGATACTTATGTGAAAAGGCAGGGAGAATCTGGAAGATGGCCCTTGTAAGGACAGTGATACCAATTCTCATTTTTCTATCATTTCTAAAAGATACTACTGTTATCCTTTTTTTGCCTTTCCTTCATCTTTCTTTTCCCCTAGCTTAGAAAGATATTTTAGCAAATCCTTGTATGAAGCAATCTGGAAGTGTCTGCTGGTAGTTAACATAATTACTTGCATTCTATTTGGGTGTACAGATAGGGGGCGAAAATGATTATAAGCAGGCTTTGCAGACATCTATGGGGTTAACTGTCATTTGCAGAACTGCAGGTTCATCATTAGCTAGAACTTTACCTTAGTTACGTTATTTTTGTGGATTATGTTACATATACTAAACAGTCATGGTCTTAGAAAAGACTCATTATGTCTCATTAAAATGCTATTTGCCTTAAGGATGATGTCGTGATGGGCACTCTGACGGTGAGAGAAAACTTACAGTTCTCAGCAGCTCTTCGCCTTCCAACAACTATGACGAATCATGAAAAAAACGAACGGATTAACAGGGTCATTCAAGAGTTGGGTCTGGATAAAGTGGCAGACTCCAAGGTAATGTGGAGAAACTGAAAGCATCGTGATCAGCATAGATAGGACCTGATTCAGAGGTTTCCTGTAATGTGTATGGTCAAAAGTGATTGCTTTCCATAACAATGAGAAAAGCAGCTTGTTACATAATATGAATGTGGAAATTAACCTGGAAAAAAATCTTCACAGTGTTTGAATTGCGCACCTGAAGTGATGTGGTGTTGTATGTGAAAGTGTTCCTGCCCTTTCCTTATGCTCCTCCCCCAACTTATGGCTTAAGTCACGTCTCATTCCATATCTGCACTAGCTTTTCTTCTTCCTCTTTTTCTCTTCCTCCTTTCAGTCACTCTTCCTCCAAGGGACTTTGTTCCATTGCTATTGAGGTATATTTCTGGGATTGATAAGTGATGAGAGTCCAAGGTTTCTTGCTCTGTATCAGCAGTCCCCAATGTTTTTGGCACCAGGGACTGGTTTTGTGGAAGACAGTTTTTCCATGGACCAGGGTAGGGCAGATGGTTTTGGGATAATTCAAGTGTATTACATTTATTGTACACTTTATTTCTATTATTATTTCATTGTAATATATAATGAAATAATTATACAACTCATCATAATATAGAATCAGTGGGAGCCCTGAGATGGTTTTCTTGCAACTAGATGGTCCCATTTGGGGGTGATGGGAAACAGTGAGACATCATCAGGCATTAGATTCTCATAAGGAACACACAATTTAGATCCCTTGCATGTGCAGTTCACAATACGGTTTGTGCTCCTATGAGAATCTAATGCCTCCACTGACCTGACAGGTGGAGCTCAGGCAGTAATGCAAGCATTGAGGAGCGGCTATAAATACGGATGAAGCTTTGCTCACTCACCTGCTGTGCATACTGGTTCCCCAGGAGTTGGGGACCCCTGCTGTATATATTTTAGTTTGCTATAATTTGGCTTCCAAAATTATATTTGGTCAAATTAGGATTTATTTCTTGTTTGTGTAGTGTGTTTTTTTTATAGCCTTTCTTTTGATGGTTTTGTCTCTCATTCCCTTCCTCCTTCTCTGCCTCTTTTTTTTCTGCCAGATGTTTACAGACTTTTGTATGCGAAGCTGTCTTTTAGGTTCTAGAGATACAATTGTGGGCAAGAGAGACAAAGTAACACCTCCTCTTGTGGGTTGGAGAGGATCGTGAAGAAAAAAAATGAAACGAATGAATGAACTTTACAATTGATTAATAGGTATGGAAGATTTGCTGAGAAGACATTTGAAGCTTTGGGTGAAAATGAGCTTTTTGCATTGTAATGCCTATAATGTAATCCCCTGTGGTATCCCTTACTTAGAAGCAATGAAGAATGAGATGTTCTAATGGTCTATACTTCATATTATGCTTTCTGACAGTCTTCTGTTCAGGGTGTTTTACTGTATTTTGTTTGGAAGAGTAACTCTGAGATGCCACCATTCACCACTTATTTCTGCTTTATGAGTGATTGGGTTTTCTTTGCTTCGGTTCTGTTTATTTATTTGATTTTGTCTTTCCAGTAAGGTGGTTTGTTCCACTCTGTTCTTTACCTTCAGGCAGCCATTGCCCTATGTTGCTTGTTAGGATTTCTAGGGAAAACAGACTGTGAAGGCACAGCTATTGACTTCCTAGTTTATTTATCTAAATGATTGAAGCAATACATTTAAAATATTTACTTTTTGTGAAATTTTAAACATAACAGAAATGTAAAGTGAATTGTCTGATTACTATAGTAATTATATGGTTAAAGTATAATTAATATAGTAATAAGACTATTAATATCATTTACATAGATTTCCCAGTTATTAACCTTAGGTATATGGGGTCAATTTGGGAAGCCTCATGGTAATTAAAAAGGTGTTAATACGGTATGAGAGAAAGTGAACTTTCCTAGCTACGGAGCCCATGCTTTTACTGTAAGTCCACCTGGACACTGGGAGGGGAGAGAGTGTTAGATGGCTAATACATTATAGTTGCTTTCACATTTTCTTCTCCTGACTTTATCTCCCTTTTTAGACTGTGATTTCACCATGTCACCTATCTTTTAGTGTTCTGAACTTCAAACTAAATATTTGATTCAGTAAGGAACAACCTGTTAACAGCAGTTGCATTTTTTTTTTTTAATTTTATCTTTTATTAAAGTTCTGGGATACATGTGTAGAACCTGCAGGTTTGTTACATAGGTATACATGTGCCATGGTGGTTTGCTGCACCCATTAATCCATCATCTACATTAGGTGTTTCTCCTAATGCTATCCCTTCCCTAGCCCCCGACACCCAGACAGGCCCCAGTGTGTGATGTTTCCCTCCCTGTGTCCATGTGTTCTCATTGTTCAACTCCCACTTATGAGTGAGAACATGTGGTGGTTGGTTTTCTGTTCCTGTGTTGGTTTGCTGAGAATGATGGTTTCCAGCTTCATCCATGTCCCTGCAAAGGACATGAACTCATTCTTTTTTGTGGCTGCGTAGTATTCATGGTGTATATATGCCACATTTTCTTTATCCAGTCTATCATTGTGGGCATTTGGGTTGGTTCCAAGTCTTTGCTATTGTGAACAGTGCTACAATAAATATATGTGTGCATGTGTCTTTATAGTAGAATGATTTATAATCCTTTGGGTATATACACAGTAATGGGATTGCTGGGTCAAATGGTGTTTCTGGTTCTAGATCCTTGAGGAATCACCACACTGTCTTGCACAATGGTTCAACTAATTTACACTCCCACCAACAGTGTAAAAGCATTCTTATTTCTCCTCATCCTCTCCAGCATCTGTTGTTTCCTGACTTTTTAATGATCACTATTCTAACAGGTGTGTGATGGTATCTCATTGTGGTTTTGATTTGCAGTTCTCTAATGACCAGTGATGATGAACTCTGTTTCATATGTTTGTTAGCTACGTAAATGTCTTCTTTTGAGAGGTGTCTATTCATATCCTTTGCCCAATTTTTGATGGGGTTATGTTTTTCTTGTAAATTTGTTTAAGGTCTTTGTAGTTTCTGGATATTAGCCCTTTGTCAGATGGCTAGATTGCAAACATTTTCTCCCGTTCTGTAGGTTGCCTGTTCACTCTGAAGATAGGTTTCTTTTTTTTTCTCTCTTTTTTTTTTGTGTGCTGTGCAGAAGCTCTTTAGTTTAATTAGATCCCATTTGTCAATTTTGGCTTTTGTTGCAATTGCCTTCAGTGTTTTAGTCATGAAGTCTTTGCCCATGCCTGTGTCCTGAATGGTATTGCCTAGGTTTTCTTCTAGGGTTTTTACAGTTTTAGGTCTTACATTTAAGTCTTTAATCCATCTTGAGTTAATTTTTGTATAAGGTTTAAAGAAGGGTGCAGTTTCAGTTTTCTGCATATGGCTAGCCAGTTTTCCCAGCACCATTTATTAAATATGGAATCCTTTCCCCATTGCTTGTTTTTGTCAGGTATGTCAAAGATCAGATGGTTGTAGATGTGTGGCATTATTTCTGAGGCCTCTGTTCTATTCCATTGGTCTATATATCTGTTTTGGTACCAGTACCATGCTATTTTAGTTACTGTAGTCTTGTAGTATAGTTTAAAGTCAGGTAGTGTGATGTCTCCAGCTTTGTTCTTTTTGCGTAGGATTGTCTTGGCTATACGGGCTTTTTTTTGGTCCCATATGAAATTTAAAGTAGTTTTTTCTAATTCTGTGAGGAAAGTCAATGGTAGCTTGATGGGGATAACATTGAATCTATGTATTACTTTGGACAGTATGGCCATTCTCATGATATTGATTCTTCCTATCCGTGAGCATGAAATGTTTTTCCATTTGTTTGTGTCCTCTCTTACTTCCTTTAGCAGTGGTTTGTAGTTCTCCTTGAAGAGGTTCTTCACATCTTTTGTAAGTTGTATTCCTAGGTATTTTATTCTCTTTGTAGCAATTGTAAATGGAAGTTCATGATTTGGCTCTCTATTATTGGTGTATAGGAATGCTTGTGATTTTTGCACACTGATTTTGTATCCTGAGACTTTGCTGAAGTTGCTTATCAGCTTAAGGAGATTTTGGGCTGAGACAAAGGGCTTATCTAAATATACAATCATGTCATCTGCAAACAGAGACAATTTGACTTCCACTCTTCCTATTTGAATACGCTTTATTTCTTTCTCTTGCCTGATTGCCCTGGCCAGAACTTCCAATATTATGTTGAATAGGAGTGGAGTGAGAGGGCGTCCTTGTCTTGTGCAGGATTTCAAAGGGAATGCTTCTAGCTTTTGCCCATTCAGTGTGATGTTGGTTGTGGGTTTGTCATAAATAGCTCTTATTATTTTGAGATACATTCCATCAATGCCTAGTGTATTGAGAGATTTTAGCATGAAGGGGTGTTGAATTTTTTCAAAGGCCTTACTGCTGCATCTATTGAGACAATCATGTGGTTTTCATTGTTTGTTCTATTTGTGTGATGGATTATGTTTATTAATTTGCATATGTTCAACCAGCCTTGCATCCCAGGGATGAAGCCAACTTGATCGTGGTGGGTAAGGTTTTTGATGTGCTACTGGATTTGGTTTGCCAGTAGTTTGTTGAGGATATTTGCATTGATGTTCATCAGGGATATTGGCCTGAAATTTTCTTTTTTTGTGTATCTCTGCCAGGTTTTGGTGTTAGAATGATGCTGGCCTCATAAAATGAGTTAGGGAGGAGTCCCTCTTTTTCTATTGTTTGGAATAGTTTCAGAAGGAATGGTACCAGCTCCTCTTTGTACCTGTGGTAGAAATCGGCTGTGAATCCATCTGGTCCTGGATTTTTTTTGGTTGGTAGGCTATTAATTACTGCCTCAATTTGAGAACTTGCTATTGGTCTATTCAGGGATTCGACTTCTTCCTTGATTAGTCTTGGGAGGGTATATGTGTCCAGGAAAATCCATTTCTTCTAGATTTTATGGTTTATTTGCATAGAGGTGTTTATAGTATTCTCTGATGGTAGTTTGTATTTCTGTGGGATCAGTGATTATATCCCCTTTTTCATTATTTAATATATCTATTTGATTCTTCTCTCTTCTTTATTAGTCTAGCTTGTGCTCTATCTATTCTGTTAAACTTTTCAAAAAACCAGCCTCTGGATTCATTGATTTTTTTGAAGGGTTTTTTCCTGTCTCTATCTCCTTCAGTTCTGCTCTGATCTTAGTTATTTCTTGTCTTCTGCTAGCTTTTGAACTTGTTTGCTCTTGTTTCTCTAGTTCTTTTAATTGTGATGTTAGGGTGTCGATTTTAGATCTTTCGCACTTTCTCCTGTGGGCATTTAGTGCTATAAATTTCCCTCTAAACACTGCTTTAGTTATGTCCCAGAGATTCTAGTATGTTGTGTCTTTGTTCTCATTGGTTTCAAAGAATTTATTTATTTCTGGCTTCATTTTGTTATTTACTCAGTAGTCATTCAGGAGCAGGTTGTTCAGTTTCCATGTAGTTGTGTGGTTTTGAGTGAGGCTTTTTGTTTGTTTGTTTGTAGGTATCTATTAGGTTCACTTGGTCCAGAGCTGAGTTCAAGTCCTGAATATCCTTGTTAATTTTCTGTCTTGATGATCTGTCTAATATTGACAGTGGGGTGTTAAAGTTTCCCACTGTTATTGTGTGGGAGTCTAAGTCTCTTTGTAGTCTGTAAGGACTTGCTTTATGAATCTGGGTGCTTCTATATTGGGTGCCTATATATTTAGGATAGTTAGCTCTTCTTGTTGAATTGATCCCTTTACCATTAGGTAATGCCCTTCTTTGTCTTTTTTGATCTTTGTTGCTTTAAAATCTTTTACCAGAGACTGGGATTGCAATGCCTGCTTTTTTTTGCTTTCCATTTGCTTGGTAGATCTTCCTCCATCTCTTTATTTTGAGCCTATGTGTGTGTTTCATATGAGACGGGTCTCCTGAATATGGCACACCAATGGGTCTTGACTCTTTATCCAATTTGCTAGTCTGTGTTTTTAACTGGGGTATTTAGCTCATTTATATTTAAGGTTAATATTGTTATGTGTGAATTTGATCCTGTGAATATGATGTTAGCTGGTTATTTTGCCCATTAGTTGATGCAGTTTCTTCATAGTGTTGATGGTTTTTACAACTTGGTATGTTTTTGCAGTCACTGGTACTAGTTTTTCCTTTCCATGTTTAGTGCTTCCTTGAGGAGCTCTTTTGAGGCAGGCCTGGTAGTGACAAAATCCCTCAGCCCTTGCTTGTCTGTAAAGGAATTTATTTCTCCTTCGCTTATGAAGCTTAGTTTGGCTGGATATGAAATTCTGGGTGAAAAATTCTTTTCTTTAAGAATTTTGAATATTGGTCCCCACTCTTTTCTGACTTACAGGGTTTTGGCAGAGAGATCTGCTGTTAGTCTGATGGTCTTTCCTTTGTGGGTAACCCAACCTTTCTTTCTGGCTGCCCTTCACATATTTTCCTTCATTTCAACCTTCATGAGTCTGACGATTATGTGTCTTGGGGTTGCTCTTCTCGAGGAGTATCTTTGTGGTGTTCTCTGTATTTACTGAATTAGAATGTTGGCCCATCTTGCTAGGTTGGGGAGGTTCTTCTGGATAATATCCTGAAGAGTGTTTTCCAACTTGGTTCCATTCTCCCCATCACTTTCAGGTAACCAATCAAACATAGGGTTTGTCTTTTCACGTAGTCCCATATTTCTTGGAGGCTTTGTTTGTTCGTTTTCATTCTTTTTTCTCTAATCTTGTCTTCATGCTTTATTTCATTAAGTTGATCTTCAATCTCTGATATCCTTTCTTCCGCTTGATTGATTTGGCTATTGATACTTGTGTTTGCTTCACGAAGTTCTCGTGCTGTGTTTTTCAGCTTCATCAGGTCATTTATATTCTTCTCTAAACTGGTTATTCTAGTTAGCAATTCCTCTATCCTGTTTTCAACGTTCTTAGCTCCCTTGCATTGGGTTAGAACGTGAACATGCTCCTTTAGCTCAGAGGAGTTTGTTATTACCCACCTTCTGATGCCTACTTCTGTCTATTCATCAAACTCATTCTCCATCCAGTTTTGTTCCCTTGCTGGTGAGGAGTTGTGATCCTTTGGAGGAGAAGAGGCGTTCTGATTTTTGAAATTTTCCGCCTTTTTGCATAGGTTTTTCCTCATCTTCATGGATTTATCTAACTTTGGTCTTTGATGCTGGTGACCTTTGGATGGGATTTTAGTGTGGACATCCTTTTTGTTGATGTTGATGCTATTCCTTTCTGTTTGTTAGTTTTCCTTCTAACAGGCCCCTCTGCTGTAGGTCTGCTGGAGTTTGCTGCAGGTCCACTCCAGACCCTGTTTGCCAGGGTATCACTAGCGGAGGTTGTAGAACAGCAAAGATTGCTGCCTGTTTTTTCCTCTGGAAGCATTGTTCCCAGAGGGGCACCCACCAGTTGCCAGCTGGAGCTCTCCTGTATGAAGTGTCTGTGGACCCCTGCTGGGAGGTGTTTCCCAATCAGGAGGCACAGGGGTCAAGGATCCACTTGAGGAGGTAGTCTGTTCCTTAGCAGCGGTCTAGCACTGTGCTGGGAGATTCACTGCTCTCTTCAGAGCCGGCAGTCAGGAACGTTTAAATCTGCTGAAGCTGTGCCCGCAGCCTCCTGCTCTGTCCCAGGGAGGTGGGAGTTTTATCTATATGCCCCTGACTGGAGCTGCTGCCTTTCTTTCAGAGATGCCCTGGCTAGAGAGGAGGGATCTAGAGAGGCAGTCTGGCTACAGTGGCTTTGCTGAGCTGTGGTGGGCTCCACCCAGTTCGAATTTCCTGGCGGCTTTGTTTACACTGTGAGGGCCTACTCAAGCCTCAGTAATGGTGGACGCCATTCCCCCTACCAAGCTTAAGCTTCCCAGGTTGACTTTGGACTGCTGTGCTGGCAGTTAGAATTTCAAGCCAGTGGATCTTAGCTTGCTGGTCTCTGTGGGGCTGGGATCTTCTGAGCCGGGCTAGACCACTTGGCTCCCTGGCTTCAGCCCCCTTTCCAGGGCAGTAAACAGTTTTGTCTCACTGGCATTCCAGGTGCCACTGGGGTATGAAAAAAAAACTCCTGCAGCTATTAGTATCTGCCCAAATGGCCGCCCAGTTTTGTGGTTGAAACCCAGGACCCTGGTGGCATAGGCACCTGTGAGAATCTCCTGGTCTGCGGGTTGTGAATATCATGGGAAAAGTGCAGTGTCTGGGCTGGAATACACCATCCCTCATGGCACAGTCCCTCATGGCTTTCCTTGACTAGGGGAGGTACTTCCCCGACCCCTTGCACTTCTATGCCTCACCCAAGGAGGTGCTTTGTATCAGGCTTAGTTACTGACCAGCTGTGACCTGAACCTAAGTTCACTCATCTGATAAAAGAGAAACCTACTTTATCTGCCAGGTATCCACTTATTTGCTGTTCAGAATAAATGAACTTAATGAGATAAACTGTCTCTTACAGGACTGGCACATGTTAGGAGCTCACCAAACAGTAGTGACTGGTTGTTATCATTGACAATTATAATATTTGTGATTTAGGTTGGAACTCAGTTTATCCGTGGTGTGTCTGGAGGAGAAAGAAAAAGGACTAGTATAGGAATGGAGCTTATCACTGATCCTTCCATCTTGTTCTTGGACGAGCCTACAACGGGCTTAGACTCAAGCACAGCAAATGCTGTCCTTTTGCTCCTGAAAAGGTAAATGCTATGGGAACATTATCTTTAGTTAATATCTTATCACTACTATGTCCCAGATATTCTTGGTGCAGGGGGTTCAGAAATGATCAAAACAATTTCTTCCTCTTCTGTTGGAGGGAAAGTCACTTGAGAAGTGAAAAGCATTATCAAGAAAAACAAAGCAGGTAAGAGTGTAGGGAAGGATTGCTGTGATGAGGGTGGGGGCAGGGTTGGGCCTGTTTTGTGCTGTCTCTTTAGCTTTTTTACTCAACACCAACAGATACACACATACACATTTTTTCTATCTCTCTGCTCTGTAACACTGAACATTTTGTAGTTTTCTGAGTAGACTTTTTTATTTCACATCTTTTTCATCTTATTCTTCCACCTTCAGTGCTTTTTCTTCTTAACTTTCTCCTGTTGGGCCTTTTTTACTCTGCTTATATCATCTTCAGACTGGGTTGTGAGTCTCCCATTTTGCTTACCAGGAATCCTTAGCTTCTTCTGTTTCATATTGTGCTGAAATTGTTGACCTACTGGCCTGATCCTCTTTGAGGCAGAATGTCTTTGTATACATGCTAGCATACAGTAGGTTCTTAGAAAATGTTAAAATTGAAGTGACTCTTCACATATAATATTTTGAATAGTAACAGTTTCGAACAGTGATTTTGGCCCTTCTTCTACCTGTGTATTGTTATTATAATTATTACAAATATTATTACAATTCAAAGTGAGATTTGGGTGGGGACACATATCATTCCACCCCTGGTCCCTCCCTCCCAAATCTCATGTCCTCACAGTTTGAAACCAATCATGCCTTCCCAAGAGTCTCCCAAAGTTCATTTCAGCTTTAACTCAGAAGTTCACGATCTAAAGTTTCATCTGAGACAGGGCAAGTTCTGTCCACCTATGAGCCTGTAAAATCAAAAGCAAGTTAGTAACTTCCTAGATACAACAGGAGTACAGGCATTGGGTAAATACATCTGTTCCAAATGGGAGAAAATGGCCAAAATGGAGGGGCTACAGGTCCTGTGCAAGTCCAAAATACAAAGGGGCAGTCAAATCTTAAAGCTCTGAAATTATCTTCTTTGATTCCATATCTCACATCCAAGTCACACTGATGCAAGAGATGGGCTCCAAGGGCCTTGGGAGGCTCTGGCCTTGTGGATTTTCAGGGTACAGCCCCTCGCGTGGCTGCTTTCACGGGCTGATATTGAGTGTCTGTGGCTTTTCCAGATGCACAGTGCAAGCTGTTGTTGGATCTACCATTCTGGGGTCTTAAGCTATGATGGCCCTCTTCTCACTACTCCACTAGGCAGTGCCCCACTGGGGGCCCTGTGTAGGGGCTCCCACCCCACATTTCCCATCTGCACTGCTCTAGCAGAGGTTCTCCATGAGGGCTCCAGCCCTGAAGTTGACTTCTGCCTGGACATCCAGGTATTTCCATACATCCTCTGAAATCTAGGCGGAGGGCAGGCCTAACACTACATGGAAGCCACCAAAGCTTGAGTCTTGCACTCTCTGAAACAACAGCCTGAACTCTCTGTTGGTCCCCTTTAACCATGGCTGGAACATACAGCACCAAGTCTCGAGACTGCATGAAGCAGTAAGGCCCTGGGCCTGGCCCAGGAAACCATTTTTTCCTCCTATGCCTCTGAGCCTGTGATGGGAGGGGCTGCTGTAAAGACCTCTGACATGCCCTGGAGACATTTTCCCCATTATCTTGGTGACTGACATTTGGCTCCCTGTTACTTATGCAAATTTCTGTAGCAGGTTTGAATTTCTCCTCAGAAAATGGATTTTTTCTTTTTTATTGCATCATCGGGCTGCAAATTTTCTGAGCTTTTATGCTCTGCTTCTCTTTTAAACATAAGTTCTAATTTCAAACCATATATTTGTGAGTGAATAAAACCGAATGCTTTTAACACACCTGAGTCACCTCTTGAATGCTTTGTTGCTTAGAAATTTCTTATGCTAGATGCTCTAAGTCATCTCTCTCAAGTTCACAGTTCCACAAATATCTAGGACAGGGGCAAAATGCCACCAATCTCTTTGCTAAAACATAGCAAGAGTCACCTCTATTCCAGTTCCCAACAAGTTCCTCATCTCCATCTGAGACCACCTCAACCTGGACTTGATTGTCCATATCGCTATCAGCATTTTGGTCAAAGCCATTCAACAAGTCTCTGGAGTTTCCAAATTTTCCCACATCTTCCTGTCTTCTTCTTAGCCCTCCAAACTGTTCCAACTTCTACCTGTTACCCAGTTCCAAAGTAGCTTCCAGATTTTTGGGTATCTTACAGCAGCATCCTACTCTACCAGTACCAATTTACTGTATTAGTCTGTTCTCATGTCTGCTAGGTATGTCTGTTAATAAAGACATACCTGACACTAGATAATTTATAAAGGAAAGAAGTTTCATGGACTCACAGTTGCACATGGCTGGGGAGACCTCACAATTATGGCAGAAGGCAAAGAAGCAGCAAAGGCATGTTGTACATGGCGGCAGGCAAGAGAGCTTGTGCAGGGGAACTCCCATTTATAAAACCATCAGATCTTGTGAAACATTGTCAGTACCATGAGAATAGTATGGGGGAACTGCCCCCATGATTCAGTTATCTCCACCTGCCCCTGCCCTTGATACATGGGGATTGTTATAATTGAAGGTGAGATTTGGGTGGGCACACAGCCAAACCTTATCAACCTGTAAGTCATAACTCCTGTGAAAAGGTAAGTTAGCACTGTTTTGGCCATGGACTTAGACCAGAGATTAAATCCCAGCCTTGTCTCTTACTAACAGTGATCCCTTGGCCAGTTGCTTAGTTGCTTGATCCTTTAAGACATATTTATAAAATGAGGGTAATAATAATAATATTAGAACTGCCTCATAACAATACTGTGAAAATTGAAATGAAGTTATCTCTAAAGTATTTAGCAAAGACATAGTAAGTACTCAGTTATGTTAATTGCATTATTAGGGCAGAAGAGTGAAAACTAATTTTTAAAGAGCCAGAAGACCTAAATGATAAGTCAGAATGAGATATATGACCGTTTTAATATGTAGTCCATGGTTAGTTCTCAAATCTTGAAAATACTTGCAGATTACCTGGGTTGCTTCTTAAAATGCAGATTCCCTAGACCTACTCTCAGAGATTCTAATTCAATGTTTGGGAAGACTGTCCTAGAATCTGCATTTTTAATAACCATTCTAGTTGATTCTAGATTGTCAATGCAACATACTTTGAAAATTCCTATTCTGTTTTAACAAAAGCTTTGAATTTAGGTTTCCTAACTATAGGTAAATAATATGAGAAGAAAAGTTAGTAAGACAAAGTCAAGTTGAACTAGAAGCAAACAATCTAAAGGCAAGAATGGAGTATGTTACCAAGAAGTACAAGTTTCAGATATTTAATGACTCATTATTGTCTCACTTTTAACCTAGGATGTCTAAGCAGGGACGAACAATCATCTTCTCCATTCATCAGCCTCGATATTCCATCTTCAAGTTGTTTGATAGCCTCACCTTATTGGCCTCAGGAAGACTTATGTTCCATGGGCCTGCTCAGGAGGCCTTGGGATACTTTGAATCAGCTGGTATGGTTGACTTTTTAATGCTGTAAAACCCTTCATTAATAGAATCCTGAAGGAGAGCAAAGCGGGTGTGCAGGAGTGCTGTTTGGTCTTTGGGTAGACATACCATGAGAATCCATCACTTCAAAATATATTTGTTCCATTTGGTGCTAGTATTTTTCTTCATTGTGCACCACAGCTTGTTATTGAGGTATCTTTCTTGTCCTATTTGAATGTGCATGCGTGTATGAGTATTTCTGCTGGGCCTATATTCTGCTTCCTAGTTATAGTGACCATTTCTTAAAAGCTCAGTAATTAATATGTTGGCCTTATAGCCAGTTATTCTGTCACTTGAACATTTTTGGAAAGGCCTAATATGGTTGTCTTCTTGACCATATAACAGATGAGGCCTTATAATTTTTTCCCCTTGCACATGATGTTGGTCTGCCTTGATGAGCACTCATGGAGATGCTACTTAATTGTATTTATTTTTATTTTTATTATTTTTTTTTGAGATGGAATCTCGCACTGTCACCCAGGCTGGAGTGCAATGATGTGATCTTGGCTCACTGCAAGCTCCGCCTCCTGGGTTCACGCCATTCTCCTGCCTCAGCCTCCTGAGTAGCTGGGACTACAGGCGCCTGCCACCACGCCGGGCTCATTGTTTTGTATTTTTTTAGTAGAGACGGAGTTTCACCATGTTAGCCAGGATGGTCTTGATCTCCTGACCTTCTGATCCGCCGCCTGGGCTGCCCAACGTGCTAGGATTATAGGTGTGAGCCACTGCACCCAGCCAATTTTGTTTTTTAGGGTTTGTTTGTTTTTTTCTTTTGAGATGGGATCTCACTCTGTCACCCAGGCTGGAGTACAGTGGCACAATCTTGACTCACTCCTTGAGCCTCAACCCCCCGGGCTCAAGCCATCCTCCCACCTCAGCCGCCCAAGCAGCTGGGACTATAGGCACATGCCACCATAGCTAGCTAATTTTTGTATTTTTTGTAGAGTCGGGGTCTTGCCATGTTGCCCAGGATGGTCTCAAACTCCTGAGCTAAAGCAATCTGCCATGGCCTCCCAAAGTGCTGGGATTACAGGTGTGAGCCACCATGCCCGGCAGACACTACTTAATTTTCTGGTAACTGTAGATTGCAACTTTAGCGCTTGAGTGGGTATCGGTCAATACAGTGGTTAGTCCTAAACCTGACTTAGATGGACCAAAATTTCTAACAATCTTGGACTGCATGATTCTTTTTATTTTAAATTGAAATGTGTGATTTTTAAAATTTTAGATAGAAATATGCGAGTTTTTTTAATGGCTTGTGTGGTCTGCCTCATTTTAGAGATATTTGGATATGATTATAAATGATTCCCTATGATCCTAAATATAATTTTAGATATTCATTGGCCATGTTTCTTAGTTTTTAAAAAAGGGGATTAGCTAAGAGTCAGATTTCAGGCCACACTGAGTTCAGATGATCTCATTATCTGAAGCTGAACGGTTCAGGTGTGCTGTGCTGGCCATGTTCTATCGAGAATACTGCTCAGGGGATTTGTTCTCTATTTGGAATTATAGCAGCACAGCAGTTGATTTGGATTTTGGAATTAATTAATTAATTTACTTTTGAGACAAGGTCTCACTCTGTCGCCCAGGCTGGAGTGCAGTGGTGCTTTCTGAGCTCACTGCAACTTCCGCCTCCCAGGTTCAAGCGATTCTTGTGCCTCAGCCTCCCTAGTAGCTGAGATTATTGTCATAAGCCAACACACCTGGCTAATTTTTGTGTTTTTAGTATAAATGGGGTTTTGCCATGTTGGCTATGTTGGTCTCAAACTCCTGGGCTCAAGTGATTTGCCGGTCTCGGCCTCCCAAAGTGCTGGGATTGCAGATGTGAGCCACTGCACCTGGCCCTGGACCTCTGAATTTAGTATGTGGGGAAGCAGTCATTGCTGATGTGGGTTCCATCATTCTGGCATTCCCTAGGTGAACTCAGAGAGCAAAACACACCTGGGCTTTTGGTATTTTTTTCTTGGGTCTATATTTAGATTTTTGAGGAAGTACTGTTAAGCACCAGAGCATACTGATAGCTATTTCAGGTCTCATGAATTACGATAGGTAAGGACCAAGCACTAATGCAAAATGCCCTGCAAATCCAAGGTTGGCTTGGAGTGTTTTCTTCTTTTCCTTTTCCTTTTCCTTTTTTTTTTTCTTTTCTTTTCTTTTCCTTTCTTTTCTTTTCTTCTTTTCTTTTCCTTTCCTTTCCTTTTCTTTTGTTTTTCAGCCTGGAGACAAAGAATTGCTGAAATATTGTGTGATAGGCTGGGCACAGTGGCTCATGCCTGTAATCCCAGCACTTATGGGTGGATCACTTGAGGCCAGGAGTTAGAGACCAGCCTCGAACTGGTCGAACATGGTGAAACCCTGTCTCTACTGAAAGTACAAAAATTAGTTGGATGCGGTCGTGCACGCTTCTAATCCCACCTACTTGGGAGGCTGAGGCAGGAGAATCACTTGAACTCGGGAGGCAGAGGTTTCAGTGAACCAAGATCCCCTACCACATTCCAGCCTGGGTGACAGAGGGAGACCCTGTCTCAAAAAAAAAAAAAAAGAAACCAAATATATATATATATATAGTGTGATTGAATATATAAAAAGAAAGGGTAAAATTAGTGGGGGAAGAAGAGAGAAAGAAAGTTAGGGAGAAGTCGTTAGATTCTGTCTTCTCTAGCCTCACCTCCCTTGCCCTCTGAAAGTGACTTCTCTTTATTTTCCATGACCATCATGTTTGTGTTTTTGGGCTGCCTTCTTTCATAGGTTATCACTGTGAGGCCTATAATAACCCTGCGGACTTCTTCTTGGACATCATTAATGGAGATTCCACTGCCGTGGCATTAAACAGAGAAGAAGACTTTAAAGGTATATGAATGTGTTACAGTCCCAGATTTTTGCCTAATTGAATTGGCTGAAATTTAACAATGTGGTGGCTAATTAAAATGTGACTTCGTGAATTTCTGTTAATGCAGTCTTCTGATCCCAGTCAACACAAACATTTTGTTGTCTGTGAGTGCTGCTGGTGTTTTTGATTTAATTTATAAATGAGAATTTATATGGTATTGTCAGTTCCAAGAGGAGTTAACATTTTTTAAAATGCTCACTGTTTGTATAGGGTTTTTAAAATAAACTTGGCAATGTATGCATTTGCATATAGTAGGAAGCAACAACCAGATTTTTTTTTTTTTTTTTTTTTTTTTTGAGACGGAATCTAGCTCTTGTCACCAAGGCTGGAGTGCAATGGTGCTATCTCGGCTCACTGCACCCTCTGCCTCCTGGGTTCAAGCCATTCTCCTGCTTCAGCTTCCCGAGCAACTAGAATTACAGGCCTGTGCCACCACACCCAGCTAATTTTTGTATATTTAGTAGAGGTGGAGTTTCACGCTGTTGGTCAGGCTCGTTTCGAACTCCTGACCTCAAGTGATCCTCCCACCTTGGCCTCCCAAAGTGTTGGGATTACAGAAGTGAGCCACCACCCCCAGCCATGACCAGAGTTTTATATTAAGAATTAGAACTCTATGGTAAGAAGTCTGTTTTAAAAGAATTAAGGTCAAATAGGAAAACATCAGTGGGTTTGCTATATTCATAAGACTATGGCAGGAGACAGCCTAGTTCTCTGTACTTTTCTTTTTATTTCTTTTTCTCTTTTTAAATATATATTTTAATTTATTACTTACTTTATTTATTTTTATAGAGACAGGGTCTCGTTTCATTGCTCAGGCTGGTGTTGAATTCCTGGCCTCGCATGATCCTCCTCCCTCTGCCTTGCAAAATACTGGGATTACAGGAGTGAGCCACTGTGCCTGACCTGTTATACTTTTCTAATGACAGAGCTCATAATTTTTTATTTCTATTTTTCCTTTTTTTGAGATGGAGTCTTGCTGTCTCACACAGGCTGGAGTGCAGTAGTGTGATCTCAGCTCACTGCAACCTCCACCTCCCGAGTTCAAGCAATTCTCTTGCCTCAGCCTCCTGAGTAGCTGGGATTACAGGCACGCACCACCACACCAGGCTAATTTTTTTTTGTATTTTTAGTAGAGATGGGGTTTCCCCATATTGGTTAGGCTGGTCTCGAACTCCTGACCTTGTGATCCACCCACCTCAGCCTCCTAAAGTGCTGAGATTACAGGCATGATCCACTGTGCCTGGCCTATTTTTTCTTTCTAAAGCTTTAGAATGAAGGTGTTAGGGAAGAATCCAAGAAAGCGGTCACAGAAAAAATGGGCTAAATTAGTTGTTATTTTGTTCATGTTTCCTTTTTATCCACTGATTGCAAAGCCACGGAGATCATAGAGCCTTCCAAGCAGGATAAGCCACTCATAGAAAAATTAGCCGAGATTTATGTCAACTCCTCCTTCTACAAAGAGACAAAAGCTGAATTACATCAACTTTCCGGGGGTGAGAAGAAGAAGAAGATCACAGTCTTCAAGGAGATCAGCTACACCACCTCCTTCTGTCATCAGCTCAGATGGGTTTCCAAGCGTTCATTCAAAAACTTGCTGGGTAATCCCCAGGCCTCTATAGCTCAGGTAACCAGCAGATTCTTTTGAAATACTCAAATGGGAACAATGTGGTTCTGTTATCATCTGCTTCAGGATATGTTCATCTTCTACCCACCCTTCCAGTTATTTGTTATCTTCACTCCACCTGGGATATAGAACCAGTCAGCAGAACAAATAAAGGACAATTAAGTTTTACGTTTGGAAAGCTTCTGTTTTTTTGAGACAGAGTCTCACTCTGTTGCCCAGGCTGGAGTGCAGTGGCATGAACTCAGCTCACTGCAGCCCTGACCTCCCTGGGCTCAAGTGATCCTCACACCTCAGCCTCCTGAACAGCTGGGACTACAGGCACATCACACCACATCCAGCTAATTTTTGTGTTTTGTGTAGAGAAGGGGTTTCGCTGTGTTGCCTAGGCTGGTCTTGAACTCATGGGTTCAAGTGATTCTTCTGTCTCAGTCTCCCACAATTCTAGGATTATAGGTGTGAGCCACCATATCTGGCCAGCTTCTTTTTTTTTAGTGGTTTCTTAGACTACCCTAACTCAGAAGTTTTGTGATTTAGACAAGCTGTAATGAATAATCTGAGTAGAAATATGGTTTTTTTTTTTTTTTTGGGAAACTGTGAAAGAAATGTCAGCCATGTTTGGAGTTTTCCAGGTAGCTGTTCACTTTCGTTCACTGGTTCATTCAACATGTTCTTGTAGGGCCTGTGCTGTGCTTTAGGGATGTGAATCCAGTAGTGAACAAAATGGGCAAAAATAAAACTCTGCTCATGGAGCTAATTTTCTGAGGAAGACAGGTGTGATAAATAATAAATAAATTAAATACATAGCATGTTAGATGGTAGAAGGAACTATGGGGAAACTTTAAGCAGAGAAGGGGTGGAGAAAGGGGAGGAAGAGAGAGAAGTAGGGAGAAGAAGGTTAATTTGCAGTTGGAATCAGGTGATCAGGGAAACCTTCACCTACTGTCACTGAATACACCTGAAGGGAGTATGTGCTGGCCACTCCAAGAGCCTGTGTGCAAAGTGCTATTCCTTATCATTGACCTTCCTTAGACAGTTTACAGATCATACAAACATAGTAAGCACATTTGAGTTCACAGAACAAGGCTATTCATTGTTAGATTAACTTTCTGTTAATCAAAATGAGATAATGTTTCTTTATTCTTTGGTTGGCTCTAGTGATAGTTGGTGATTATTACTCCTTATGGTTTTTGTCATTCTTTTCTTTAAACATTTTTTTTGTTTTGTTTTTAGAGACTGAGTCTCACTCTGTCACTCATGCTGGAGTGCAGTGGTGCAATCATAGCTCACTGCAACCCCAAACTCTTGGCTCAAGCGATCCTCACACTTCAGCCTCCCGAGTAGCTGGGACTACAAGTGTACACAACACCTGGCTGATGTTTTGATTTTTTGTAGAAACAGGGTCTCACTATGTTGTCCTGGTCTGGATCTCCTGGGCTCAAGTGATCCTCCTGCCTTGGCCTCCCAAAGAGCTGGAATCACAGGTGTGAGCCACCATGCCTGGCCTTTTCTGTTATTCTTAACCCCTCTGTCACCCAAAACATAAGTACTCCCAATTTATTGGTCTAGTCTTCAAAGAAGTCAATTTAGCTGGTTAATTTGGGGCTGTTATTTTTATGAACAATATTGAGTTTCTGTTGAGTACTAAAAGATGGCACGTTGTTGGCTATAGTAAAATATTACTGATGTTTAAACTTGTGCATCATAATTTCCATACCTAAGTATATATATAAATATATCTAAGAGCTTGTATCCCTAGTTGAGTGATACTGCTAATTATGTGTGTGTGTGTATATATATGTGTGTGTATATATATTATGTGTGTATATACATATTATATATGTATATATGTATAGCCACATATATGTATGTATAGCCATACTGCTAATTAAGTGTATATATAAATATATCTAAGAGCTTGTATCCCTAGTTGAGCCATACTGCTAATTGCTCCAAATGTTTTTAGTACTTATAATTTGGTGTTTCTGTCAGAACATTGGGACTTTTACATACTATCAATTGAGGGTAAAATTTTATTCTTTGAGCATAGATTTGATATCATTTGGAAATCAGTCTGGTAGAATCAACCTGGGTTACTTATTGTCAACGGTGAAATGATGTAATGAATTGCTCTTTTGGTGTGATGTATGCGTTAGATTTTGCTTACTTGGAAAATAACTTGAACTAGCTTGCTTCAAAATGTGGTTTATAAATGTCTTGTCTAAATCACCTATGTGGTAATTCTGGAGAGGGCATAATTGGAACATAGCTGTTTTTCACACACTGAGATTCTGCGTGTTTTGATACTGGGCTTCCTTCCAGTGCTAACACCTGGCCTAGTGCCTCCAGGTTTAGCTTCCCTGCCTCATCAGTGGACTCACTTTCACAAAAGGAATTCCAGCCACGTTCAGAGTAGTGGCAGTCTCTTAGATTAAGAATAGAACCTTGGATCTCCCTAAACATCTGTTTAGCAGGACAAGTTTTGTTTAGATTTGTGAAAAACTGGAATATTATCTTAGGGCAGGAGTAGGCAAACTTTTTTATTTTTATTTTGTAAAGGACCAGGTAGTAAAATATTTTAGGCTTTGAAGACCAAGTGGTCTTTGTCTCTTTGTCTCAGGTAGTCAGCTCTGCCGTTTTAGTGTGAAAGCAGCCATAGCTAATAACGTAAATAAACAAATATGGCAGTATTCCAATAATAAATGAAAGGCTGGCTAGGTGCAGGGGTTCATGTCTATAATCCCAGCACTTTGGGAGACCAAGGCAGAAGGATGCTTGAGGCCAAGAGTGTGAGAACAGCCTGGGCAATAAAACAAGACCCTATCTTTTTTTCTTTTTTTTTTTTGAGAGAGAGTCATGCTCTGTTGCCCAGACTGGAGTGCAGTGGTGTGGTGTTGGCTCACTGTAACCTCCGCCTCCTGGGTTCAAGCAATTCTCCTGCCTCAGCCTTCTGAGTAGCTGGGACTACAAGCACCTGCCAACCATGCCAAGCTAATTTTTTTATTTTTAGTAGAGACAGGATTACACCATGTTGGCCAGGCTGGCTTCGAACTCCTGACCTCAGGTGAGTCCACCCACTTCAGCCTCCCACAGTGCTGGGATTACAGGTATGAGTCCAACCAAGACCGTGTCCAACCAAGACCTCTTTTTAAAAAAAAAAAAAGGCAACTTTCATTTTATTCCAATAAAAGATTATACATGGGCACTGAAATTTGAATTTCATGTAAATTTTATATTGTGCGAAATAGTATTCTTTTTGACTTTTTATTCAATGATTAGTAAAATGAGCTAGGTGTGGTGGTGCATGTCTGTAGACCTAGCTACTCAAAAGGCTGAGGTGGAAGGATTGCTTGAGACCAGAAGTTTTGAGGCTTCAGTGAGCTATGTCAGTGAGCTATGATTACACCACTGCACTCCAGCCTGAGTGACAGAGTGAGACCTTGTCTCTAAAAAATAATAAAAAATAAAGTAAAAAACCATTCTTAGCTCATGGGTGAACAAAGATAGGTGGCTGGCCCTATTTGATCTGTGGGCTATAGCTTAATGATTCCTGATTTAGGGTTTATAATTTTGTATGTTTTAATTCTGAGTTCTTGAAAATTGAGTTGTTAAAATGTTTTATGACTCTCTGCTGATAAATCTTGTATCTGTTGCTTTACAGCTGCACTTTGGCTTGAACTAGTTATTTCTTTATATGATTCAAATTTGGCCTCTGATAATGTGGCTACCAAAGGTTGTATTTGGAAAATCTTAGAATGAATGCATTATCTGTATGAGAAGATTTCATGTTCATTTAAGGTGCAGAGTGTTTTCTGAACAGCTCAACTTGGAAGCAGATGGGGTCTGTGCACTCCTTTGTGCATTGTTTAGTTTGCGTGTTTGTTTTCCTTTCTTTAATGCCAGAAAGAATAACACGGACACACCTTATAAAAGCATGCCAAGGTTACGGGATTGATTATTTTGTCAATATGTTTGAAAGCTGACTTTGAAAACATTTTTAGAACTTTGAAGCTGTTAGGAAACATCTTAATCATAATACTCAGTGTTAGTATAACAAGTTTGAATGAAAACTTGACAAAGCATGTGGAATGTTTAGTTTGAAAAGTCTGGGTTGGGCATGGTGGCTCATGCATGTAATCCCAGCGCTTTGGGAGGCCAAGGTGGGCGGATCATGAGGTCAGGAGTTCGAGACCAGCCTGGCCAACATAGTGAAACCCCATTTCTACTAAACGTACAAAAAATTAGCCGGGCTTGGTGGGTGGCACATGTAATCCCATTTGCTGGGGAGGCTGAGGCAGGAGATTCGCTTGAACCCTGGAGGTGGAGGTTGTAGTGAGCCAAGATTGTGCCACTGCACTCCAGCTGGGGCAACAGTGCAATACTCCATCTCAAAAAAAAAAAAAAAAAAAAAAAAAATCCTGAATTGAATGTTCTTGACAGTTTTACTATGTGAAAATATAGACTCTTGTATGCACATGCATGAATGCATGTGGATACAGTCATCTGCATTTATTTTGGAAGCTTGGTCTGTTGAAGTATATTCTGAGGGTAATGAAAATATGCCAGCATAATGGATTTCCCCCCAAAATTTCTAAGTGAATTTTAAAAGATATCTCATAAGCAGAAACATTGAAATAATGTTCTTTCCATGCTAGGTTATTCACAAACTAGTTATCACAGATCATGGTACTGTTTTTGCAGTTTGGTGTGCTTCATGCCAAAAGTGTCCTTGATCAGTTACTTTCAATCTTAATACCACTAGACTGTTGGAGTATTGAGATTTCGTTTTTTTAACTTTGATGATTCCAAGATATGGTAGGATATTTTGTCTTCTTTAGATTACCACTCCTTTTTTAAAATTTTTATTTATTTATCAATTTATTTTTTGAGACAGTCTCACTCTGTCACCCAGGCTGGAGTGCAGTGGTACGATCTCGGCTCACTGCAACCTCCACCTCTAGGATTCAAGTGATTCTTGTGCCTCAGCCTCCTGAGTAGCTGGGACTACAGGCGTACACCACCATGCCTGGCTAATTTTTTTGTGTGTGTTTTTTTTAGTAGAGACAGAGTCTCACCATGTTGCCCAGGCTGGTCTCAAACTCCTGAGCTCAGGCAATCTGCCCCATCGGCCTCCCAAAGTGCTGGGATTACAGGCATGAGCCACCATGCCCAGCCCATTTCTTGTTTTTTAATATTTAACTCATGAGTAAATATAAGTAGGATTTTCTCAAATAAATTATTTCATAACATAACCCTTAACCCTTTGCTTATTGAAGTGTCCTTAAGAGATGCTGTGTCCTAGAAACAAGAGTGATGTTTGTCCAATCTCCTTAGGAGCTATAGAAATCTACTGAGTGGTGAAGAATGGTGACAACGGCAGAGAATTGGCAGCTTAGGTCTGCAGCATTGGCTATAGGCCTCACTGGCTGAAGCGATGAGGAAGCAGTGACAGGAGATGGGTAGTGGAAGCATGCGGAGTGTGTACAGAGAAAGCTGGCCGAATGCTTTGGTGACAGTGACAATGCACTTTTCCAGTGCAGGCATGGACTCCCTAGAGGTTGGATAGGCGGGCTCCATCTCACCCCTCTTCCCTCACTGTGCAAAATTCCATTGTTAGAATTTTTTTAATGTGTGCTTCAAAATTTTTATTTATTTTTAATGTTAAGAATAAAGATATCCTGTTTTCACTTTAACCTCTTGAAATACAAAATGACTCATATTCATTGGCACAAAGGTTGAGAGTTCAGTTCAGGGTCAAAACTCTTAGGCACCTGGACTTTACTTTGCCAAGTCTTGCATTGCTCTGCTACCCTGTGTGGTATTCACAAGGTCAGTAACCTGAAGCAGACCCTGAACTGACTGCCGGGTGGTACAATGGGAGGAAGAGCTGTTCCAGTAGTGTGCTTTGTGTCCTACCAGTCTCCCCAAACCACAGATAACTTAATTTTTAACTTAGGAAGCAGTCTAAATAATGTATGCTGTTTTATTTTCTCCCAGGGACATTGGTCAAGCCATTGAGTGTTTATCTTAATGGCGAGATCTGATTATGTAACCATATATATTATACTAATAAATTGTGTGTATAAGTTTTTATCTCTAACTGAAACTCTTTCCTTTTTTTTTTTTTTGCATTTTTCTTTTTGAAAAGATCATTGTCACAGTCATACTGGGACTGGTTATAGGTGCCATTTACTTTGGGCTAGAAAATGATTCTACTGGAATTCAGAACAGGTAAGTAAATGTTTGGATTTTGATTTTAAGAAAGTGCTGTTACTTTTTTCAATCTTATGAAAATCCATTAAGAATTTGAATTTAAGACAAGTATAGTGTAAATGTCATTCTTTTATTGAGGGTAGGATGAGTCAGTTTATTTTTGAGACAGAGTCATGCTCTGTTGCCCAGGCTGGAGTACAGTGGCAGGATCTCAGCCCAGTGCAATCTCCACCTCTCGGGTTCAAGCAATTCTCCTGCCTCAGCCTCCCAAGTAGCTGGGACTACAGGCACCCACCACCATGCCCAGCTAATTTTTGTATTTTTAGTAGAGATGGCGTTGCACCATGTTGGCCAGGTTGGCTTTGAACTCCTGACCTCAGGTGGGTCCGCCCACCTTGACTTCCCAAAGTGCTGGAATTACAGGCGTGAGCCACTCCACCTGGCCCAATTATTTTTAAATATACCATTCAGTGGCATTAAGTACATTTACATTGTTGTGCAACTATCACCACCATCCAGCTCTAGAATTCATTTCATCTTCTCAAATGGAATATCTGTACCCATTAAGCAATAACTTCCCATCTCACATCTGCCTCTCCTAACCCCTGGCAGTCATCATTCTACTTTCTGTCTCTGAACCTGACTACTCTAAGACCCTCATATAAGTGGAATCATACAGTGGATATTCATTGGTAACTGGCTTATTTCCTTTAGCTTATTGTCTTTATGGCTCATTCATGTGGCATGTGTCAGATTTCTTTCCTTTGTAAGGTTGAATAATATTCCATTGTATGTGCATAGCACATTTTGTTTTTCCATTCATCTATTGATGGAAACTTGGGTTGCTTTCACCTTTTGGCTGTTGCAAACAGTGCTCCCTAGGTCCACAGAGATCTCTTTCAGCCAGGTGTGGTGGCATGTGTCTGTAGTCCCAGCTACTTGGGAGACTGAGGTGGGAGGATTGCTTGAGTCCCGGAGTTCTAGGCTGCAGTGAGCCTATGATTGCACCACTGCAGTCCAGCCTGGGGTGACAGAGTTTGACCCTGTCTCTTAAAAAAACAAACAAAAAACCCCCCCAAAACTATTTTAGTTCCTGCTTTCAGTTATTCAGATATATACCCAGAATTAGAATTTCTGGGTCATATAATCATTCTGTTAATTTTTCTGAGGAACTACTGTACTGTCTTCCACAGTGGCCATACCATTTTACATTCTTACCAGCAGTGCACAAGTGTTCCAGTCTCTCTATGTCCTTACCAACACTTTTCTTTTTCTCCCTTTTAAACAGTAGAGACCCACTGGATCTTCGGAGAAATGTCTATTCAAGTCCTTTGCCCATTTTAAAATGGAATTGTTTGGTTTTTTTTTTTTTGTTGTCGAAGGAGTGCTTTATATTTTTGAGGAGATATTAATCCCTTTTCAGATACATGATTTGCAGATATTTTTCCCCACTCCCTGGGTTGTCTTTTCAGTGTTGACAGTGTCCTTTGATGCATAAACGTTTTTAATTTTGATGTAGTCCAGTTGATCTGTTTCTTCTTTTGTTGCCTGTGAACTAATATCTGTCACTTTTTTAATATATGTGTTTGACTTAGGGGTATGGTGGGGGTGGGACTCAGCTTTTCCTGTTATATGGTTAGCACTTTTGTTAGTGTTGTGATCCTTATCTAGTTTCAGTCACAATGGGCCCTTTAAAACCTAATTTTATGAGGAGACTTTTTATTGATATGTTGTGTTCTGAACATAAGCACTTAGGAATTTTACAGCCCTCAGAGTTCTGGCTATTTCATGTATGGAGAACACTTATGGCAGATACTGTGCTCCGTAGTGCTTGCTGTCCATAGTCTCAGGTTACCACCCCGTGATTTAGAGGAGGTGGATGGTAGCATCCCCATTTTACTATTCTGATGTCTGGAAAAGGCTGATTGTTTTTTAAAGAATAAGCATAAAAGTTGATTCATCACTCAAGTAAAATAAATTCTTTTGTACGGAATCAGATAGTGTCACTCTACAATGAGACTATTATTAAAGAGCCGTTTACCAGAGTGATGTCATTGTTCATGCTTTTCCTCTCTCTGAGGCCTGAGGTATCTGGATTATTTCCAGACTTGCTAGTAGTTGATGATTTGTGTCCCATGTAGATGCCATTTCTTAACCCAGCACAGAATATATCACAGGATCTAAAGGCTGTGGGCCTTTTATATTGTGCAGGAGGAAGCATTTGGAAAGGACGTGGAGTATATGGAGTAACCTGGTCCTCAACTGGAACTTTAAAGAGGACTGAAAATCTGGCCATTAAAGCTCTTGGTAGAAAAATCCAGAGAAATAAAGAAGAACTTCAGGTGTTTCTTCAGATGTTTTCTGGAGAAATAAGGCATTCATCTTATTTTAATTTGTTTGTTTTTGAAACAGAATCTCACAATATTTCCCAGGCTGGTGTGCGGTAGTGCAGTCATAGCTCACTGCAGCTTTGAACTCCTGGACTCATAATTTGTATTTTTGACTTAAGCTTGCTATCATTTTTTTTTTCCCAAAGCTCTAGGGTACATGTGCAGGATATGCAGGTTTGTTACATAGGTAAATGTGTGCCATGGTGGTTTGCTACACCTATCAATCCATCACCTTGGTGTTAAGCCCAATATGCATTAGCTATTTTTCCTGATGTTCTTCCTCCCACTGCCTCCCATTGACCCCACTATCATTTTTTAAATAAGCATTTGGACTACGTTAAAGTGGCCTGTGTGTATGATTTAATCCCTCCTGGGATGATTAATGATTTATTGATTAGGAAAAAATGTTTCAGCATCATCTCTGGAAACAGGTTCTCAAAGTTTTGTTCAGGGGTGAATATTAGTACTTCATAATTTAAAACTGCTTGGAGTCCAGTGGTTTAGTTCTCTTCTTTGGGGATGAATTCTCTGAGAGAGGAAAGCACTCTCTGCTCTTTCTCTAACCTGTGTAACTGAGAAACTGGGTTTTAATCATATGTAGAGTATGAGCATCTTTGAATTAATAGCTACCTCTGGAATAACTGCTTTACAGAGTTGTGGTGATAGCTAAACAAATCAGTGTATATTAAGGGAAAAGGTATACTTTAAAAATAGTATTTGGATCCAGTCATCTCACTTCTAGATATTTACCCCAAAGATGTGAAAGCAGTTTGTCGAAGAAATTTCTGCACCCTCATATTTATTGCAGCATTGTTCACAATAGCCAAGATACGGAATCAGCCTAAGGGTTTGATTTGATAAAGAAAATGTGGTATATATACACAATGGAAAACAAAAGAAATTTTGTCATTTGCAATAACATGGATGGAACTGGAGAATATTAAGCCAAGTGAAATAAGCCAAATACAGAAAGCTAAGCACAGAAATGTCACATAATCTCATTTAATGTGGAATCTGAAACAATGGAACTGAAAGAGACAGTAGAATGGTGGTTACTAGAGGCTGGAGGGGTGTGGGGAATGGAGAGATGATGGTCAAAAGGTGCAAGACCTCAGTTACACAGGAGGAATAAGGATTTGTCTTTGGAGATACATTGCACAATGTGGTGAACACAGTAAATAATAACATAAATTTCAGAATGGCTAAAATTTAAGATACTTTTACCACAAAAAATAAATGTTTGAGGCGATGGATGTGTTAATTAGCTTGATTTAATTATTTCACACTTATGATTCATGAATCATATCACTTGGTACCCCACAAATATATACAACCATAATATGCCAATTTATAATTTAAAAATCAAAATAAAAAATATTCAGACCAATAAGTAGATATAACAGATATGGATTACTACCTTGAAAGAATTAGAATGAATTTCCTTAATAAGAAAAAACTGTGTTTAAAATAAATTTTCTTAGGATTTCGAAGGAATGTTTCCTTTGTCTACTTTTTCAGAATCATTATGAACATTACTGTACTGATAGATATAAGACAACAAATTGAATTGAATCTTTACTATATTCCATGTTCTGAAATTAGCTTTTTACTTGATATTAGGTTTGTGTGCAGAAAGTGAGATAACTGCATGTTTACCAGGCCTGGCTATTTTTCATTCATTTTAATTATATGTAAATACTTTTAAAACTGTTCTGTCTGGGCACTGTGGCTTACGCTTGTAACTGCAGTGCTTTGGGAGGCCGAGGTGGGAGGATTGCTTGAGGCCAGGAGTTCAACTCAGTTGCAGTGAGTTTATGATCATGCCACTATACTCTAGCCTGGGTGACCGAGGGCAACTCTGTCTCTAAAAATAAAACAAAAAAGACCCTAGCCTGTTCCCTTAGATCTTTGTTCTTTAGGTATCTATGGACTCTTTTTTTTTTTCTTTCAGTGTAATGTGTTGTTCACTTGGGTTTGCATTTTTAAAAATGTTCTCTTCCTTTTACGCCATTTAAATGATGTGTCACTTACCTCTTTTTCCGTTTCAACTCACACCCTCACTGTCAATTATATTGTTTTGTTATGGTGTTTCAGGGATGTTGGCATGCTTTCATAAAATTCATATTTGTATCAAAGTGTAGATTAACTTAGCATTTTCCTTTTTATTTATTTATTTATTTATTTTGAGACAGTGTCTCACTTTGTTGCCCAGGCTGGAGTGCAGTGGCGCAATCTCAGCTCACTGCAACCTCCACGTCCCAGGTTCAAGCAATTCCTGCCTCAGCCTCCTGAGTAGCTGGGACTACAGGCACCTGCCACCACGCCTGGCTAATTTTTGTATTTTTAGTAGAGACGGGGTTTCACCATGTTGGTTAGGCTGGTCTTGAACTCCTGACTTCATGATCCTCCTGCCTTAGCCTCCCAAAGTGCTGGGATTACAGGCGTGAGCCACCACACCTGGCCAACATTTTCCTTTTTAACTCTCAATTACTTCACTGAGAAACAAGCACTAGTAATGTTCCTTTTAATTACGATACACAAATTAGATGTTTCTTTATCAGTAAGTGTCACTTGGTTTCCTCTGAGCACTCTGGAAACCTCATAGAGGGCTGGCTGTCTTAGCATGTCAAGGATAATGTCACGGCCCTGCTGATGGTGGTGTGCTGCATGTAGATTATGCACAAAATAAGGGGTTGATTGAGGGTTCCCTTCACTATCTTTCATTTTGCTTCCACATGACTTACATTCTTTGTTCTACTTTAAAATCAAAGTGACTAATTGAATATCTTAATCTTTGCGGACTTTATTTAGCTTACCACTTCTCTGTTTGTACATTAGGAATGGTACTTGGCATTTTTGTTAGTTAAAATTATGTGTTGGCCTGGTTGCCATACCAAAATACCATAAAGCAGGCGGCTTAAACAATAGAAAGGTATTTTCTCTCAGTTCTAGTCTGAAAGTCTGAGATCAGGATGCCAGCATTGCTGGGTTCTGGTGAGCCCTCTTCCTGGCTTGCAGACCTGCCTTCTTGCTGTTCCTTGTGTGGCAGAGCTCTGGTGTCTCTTCCTATTAGGACGCTGTTCCCGTTTCACTCTCCCCACCTCCCTATCCTGGAACCTCATCTGAACCTAATTACTTTCCAAAGGACCCATCTTCAAATACCATCACATTGTGGGTTGGGGCTTCAACATATGAATTTTGGTCGGGGGAGACGCAATTCAGTCCACAACAATCCAAGACTGTGAATTTCAAAATGAGCTATAATATGTAGTCCCATGGGTACCACTGTGGAGACATGAGAGATGGCGAGTGGCTTGATGGGGTTCACGCTTCCCTGTTTTAACCAGGACAGTTTCCCTTTTTTCCTGCCTAACTTTATACATTGTCATTTGTGGAAAGAGTTTTGTGGGTAGAAAATCTATCTAAGAATGCTGAGTTGACTGTGGTGCTTTGGTTCCCCTTTTCATGGCAGAGCCGGGGTTCTCTTCTTCCTGACGACCAACCAGTGTTTCAGCAGCGTGTCGGCCGTGGAACTCTTTGTGGTAGAGAAAAAGCTCTTCATGTGAGTAGGTCTTTGTTCTGGGAACAGGGCTGTCCAGCCGCAGGGGCTGTTGGTTAGACTGATCACATCTGGAGTTGGGGGCCAAGGATGGGATCCTGAGGATTACCAATATTTTTTAAAATTTATTTTTAAATTGATGAATAAAAATTGTGTATATTGATCATGTGCAACATGATGTTTTGAAAATATGTATAGGGATTACCAATATTAATTGAGAAAAAGCAGCCAGGGATAGGGAAGAAAATCCTGAGCCTTTGGGACCTGATATCCAGAGAAAAGAGTTTTTCTAGATTTGAGTACAGTCAGAAAATCCAAATGTTGGAGAGAGCAAGCAATAAAGGGACTGTTTGTTTTTAGTAAATACTGATGACTTTCACAAGAAAAGTTTGAGGGGCTTGGTAGAGATTAAGCAGCAACTTGGAAGTGGGGAGATTAAGTTGACAAAGAGTGTGACCATGCTTAGCCCTCAGTGGACCAGGGAAGTGGCATGAGCCAGAAGGCATTCTTACAGTAAAGAGCAGCCTGGTTTAATTTCTTGTATTTCCCCCTTTTTTTTTTTTTGTTTTTTGTTTTTTGAAACAGGGTCTTGCTTTGTTGCCCAGGCTGGAGTCCAGAGACATGATCGTGGCTCATTGCTGCCTTGGCCTGCGGGGCTTGTGCAGTCTTCCCACCTCAGCCTCCTGAATAACTGGCATGCCTAGCAATTTTTTTTTTTTTTTTTTTTTTTTTTTTTTGAGGTTGAGTTTCACTCTGTCTCCCAGGCTGGAGTGCAATGGTGCGATCTCGGCTCACTGCAACCTCCGCCTCCCAGGTTCAAGCAATTCTCCTGCCTCAGCCACCCAAGTAGCTGGGATTACAGACACCCGCCACCACACCCAGCTAATTTTTTTGTATTTTTAGTAGGGACGGGGTTTCACCATGTTGGCCAGGCTGGTCTCAAATTCCTGACCTCAGGTGATCCACCCGCCTTGGCCTCCGAAAGCACTGGGATTACCGGTGTGAGCCACTGTACTGGGCCACCTGGCTATATATATATATATATATATATATATATATATATATATTTTTAAATTTTTTGTAGAGACAAGGTCTCACTATGTTTCCCAGGCTGGGTATTTTTCAAGGATGGATCACATTTGCCCAAATGTACATGTCACATGTAAGAATTATTAGAAAGGGAAAGAATGAAGGAGGTGGAAGAGTTTGGAATTGTGGGAGAAAGATGTCAGGAAGAGGAAAGATTACAATTTGATAGTTGACAGGGATGTATGGCTGGAAGACATGATCATTGAAAGAAGGCCTTTTTCGGCTGGGCACAGTGGTTCACGCCTGTAATCCCAGCACTTTGGAAGGCTGAGGCAGGCGGATCACAAGGTCAGGCATTCGAGACCAGCCTGGCCAGCTTGGTGAAACCCCGTCTCCACTAAAAAAATACAAAATTTAGCCAGACATAGTGGCTTGCTCCTGTAATCCCAGCTACTCAGGAGGCCGAGGCAGGAGAATTGCTTGAACCCAGAAGGCGGAGCTTGCAGTGAGCCGAGATTGCACCACTGCACTCCAGCCTGGGCAAAAGAGCAAGACTCCATCTCAAAAAAAAAAAAAAAAAAAAAAAAAGGGAGAGAGAGAGAAAGAAGGTCTTTTTCTTTTTTTACCTTGAGAGTAGAAGAGGTAAGAAGAGCTTAGTGACCTGAAGCTGCACTGGGGGACTTGGAGAATAACAGGCCACCTTCCTAATCAGAAATAGGGAAAAAGAAAAGCTTCTATTCCTACCAAAATCAGCTACTGAAGTGCTGTTCTTCAAGGAATGCCAGCGTCGAAGAAGGAAAAGCATTCTTTGAAGAGAGGGAGGATATGTGGAATCTGTTCCCCTGGACTGAGTGTTCAGGAGCTAGAAAGAGCAATAGGAGGGAATTGTGTCATGAGAAGAGGGGCTGTGCACAGAGCTTCATGGGATGCTGTCCCAGGGAGGCTGGCACCCAAGGTGTTCATGGGCATGCATAGTGGGTCTAGCTCTGATGATGTGGGAAACTGGCTTGTTCCACCCCTGCTGTCAGCAGAGGTCTATAACAGGCAGTCTAGCCTGCTCTGTGGCTTCTTAAACTAATCTGGGATGTATGATATGTATTTTTGTTCTATAGACATGAATATATCAGCGGATACTACAGAGTGTCATCTTATTTTTTTGGAAAACTGTTATCTGATTTGTTACCCATGAGGATGTTACCAAGTATTATATTTACCTGTATAGTGTACTTCATGTTAGGTAAGTAAGTAACAAAACAAAAAAGGACATGTCTTTAGTCTTGCCTATGGGTGAAGTCAGTTGTGCCTTGCAAGCATGTTTTTGATTCTCAAAACTTTATATAAACCAAACCATGAGAAAAGGAAACACTTGTCCATTTTGCACTCTCTGAAACAGTTGTTCACTGTCAACTATTTTTGTCAAGACTGTTTCCCAACTGAACTTTTTTGTTTGTTTGCTTTGTTTTGTTTTTTTGAGACACGGTCTTGCTCTGTCACCCAGGCTGGAGTGCGGTGGTGATCATATCTCACAGCAGCCTCAACCTCCTGGGCTCCAGTGATCCTCCTACCTCAGCCTCTGAGTAGCTAGGACTACAGGCACACATAAAGATGGAGTTTTTGGTAAAGATAGGGTCTCACTGTGTTGCCCAGGCTGGTCTTACACTCCTGGCCTCAAGTAGTCCTCCTACATCAACCTCCCAAAGTGCTGGCATTACAGGAATGAGCTGACATGCCCAGCCTGAACTTGTAAAATCACTTATAAAACTATACTTTACTGAGAGATGCTTGTGTTATACACAAACATGGAAAGAATTTATAAAACTTTGAGACTATGCTGGAGAAGCTGGGATATTTATAACCTATCTATGTTTTCTCTCTCTCTCTCTCTCTTTCTCTCTCTCTCTGTCTCTCTCTCTCTCTATATATATATATACACACACACACACTTAGAGATATATAGAATGATTAAATATACTTAATCTCTTAGAGATATATAGAATGATTAAATGTGTATATATATATATATGTATTTATTTAATATATATTCCCCATCCCTGCTTCTTTAATGAGAGAAAGACAGTGACTTTTGGGACTTGCTAATTTAAAAAAAATACTTGTTTGACAGATGTGGAGATTCATTTGTGCATTATGCTCAGGCTTCACTCCAGGCTCCTTGCATCTGATTTCCATATATGTCACTGATACATGCACACACACACACACACACAACCCCCAGAAATATCTATTTTGACACTACAAGATAAGAACTACTGATTGAGCTTAAACCTTCCATTTGACAAATAATAGGTGTGTCCTAAACAATCAGGGTTAGGATCTAGATCTCCAGACTCCTGATTGGTGTTCTTGTGGCTCTTTCAAATCTTCAGATTGTATTACCTACAGTATTAGCTCACTACAGTTTAGAAAGCAGTTTATGAAACTTAATTTAATCCCATTTCAATCCAGAGTGATGTGGTAATCTGTCTAGGGAGGCTTGGGTTATGGAGGCCCCCTGCTCCTCCCCCAGATACTACAACCATTGTGAGGTCATGCCAGTCCCTTCACTCACACAGTTACAGCACACAATGAGTAATGTGGGCACCTATGGGCAAATGAATGTGCTATTGATGAGTTTCCTATGAAAAGAGAAGGCAGTTGAATTTTGGCTAGTTGTACTTCAGGAATTCAGAAATTGTTCTAATTATACATAATGGCACATAAGTGTTATAAGGACCAGTGCTTATGCAGTTCTGTGAGAACTTCATGCACTTACATGGACGGAAACAACATTGGAGACCCAGGGTGGTTGGAGAGTGGATGACTTTTTTTCATTCTGATACTAGTTTCTTAAAATATTAGTGTTAAATTTGCACAAGCAATCCCAAACATATGGTGACCTAGGCAGTTGGGTTAACTTCTTCTTCTCTTTCTGACTAAGGATTGAAGCCAACGGCAGACGCCTTCTTCATTATGATGTTTACCCTTATGATGGTGGCTTATTCGGCCAGTTCCATGGCACTGGCCATAGCAGCAGGTCAGAGTGTGGTTTCCATAGCAACACTTCTCATGACCATCTCTTTTGTGTTTATGATGGTGAGTCTGAACTGTGTTTCCTCTGAGAAGGAATTGTTTTTTTCCTTCATTTCTTCCTACACATTCACTTGTCATGTAAAACCTGTTTTGAGGACTCTGCTTCAAGGCCATCTACTGAAATAGATTATGTTAGAGAATATACTAACTTTCCTCTTTGCCCTTATCCAATCTTTTTTGCTATGTTCTAATGTAGTTCCAATAATTTTAGTTAATATTGTTGCTAATGAGCTTTTAAAAAGTGTTTCTTGGTGACATATTATGAAACCTTAATAAATTGGAATTTCAAAAACCAGAAAACATTTGATCGGCAGATTCTCTTGAGAATGACAGATTATTTGCCTGACTTTCATGCTGGTGTTAGAGAACTGCTAGCTAATTTTATTTTTTACATTTTTAATTTCTGTTTTAAAAGTTCCCACATACAGCACCGAACTGCTAGCTTGTTTACCCACCAGCAGAGATGGTTTGGTTGGATTTATAATACTGTTTTCCAAGACACACGTTAAGCCTCATAAGAAGCAGAACAGAGTATGGTGTGAGCGGTCTATTTTGGCTCCCTCTTGTATTTTGAAAAAGAGTGTTTTAAAAATATTGGAAAATTGGGAGAGTTCACACACTACTAAGTACCTCCTTTCTGGGTTTTGTTCCTGACATTCGATATGCTTCTGCTTATCTTTTTTTTTTTTTTAATGGTTACTTAATTCTAATCTTACATGCCCCTAAATTTTGCACTTAGAGGAATCAACAGTTGAACGAAACCAGTTACCTTTTTTCCCTTTCATCATCATACTTGACAGGAACATGTTGTGTCTGCTAGAGTAGGAGTAGATGTCTTTAAATAAAAATAATTAGCACAAACTCTTGCCAGAGTTTAATTCTTCCATTTCTGGACTTGAAAACTGCCAATGCAAACATTAATGAGAAAGTGATAAGGCTTGTTTATATTTCCCATACTGTCATCCAGCAAATACAAATGTTTTGGTTGATTTATTGTTATTTAAGGATTTCTACACATAACATTAAAAACTAGTCATAAAACTGTATTTTACTCAGAGATGGCTGCGTTATATGATAAGCACTTGGTCAGATCAAGTCTGAATATATATAGTCATACCAGCAGCATCATTATTGTTATGCATATACCGGTATGCTTGTGGTGGCAATTAGTTCTCTTGTCAATCTTCAGCAGGTCTTCCTGGCATCTCCATTGTGCTACTGCTTTTTGGCAGCTTTAAATGATGGCACTGATCCTGTTTATACTCTGCCTCTTGCCACATTATACTCTGTATCAGTTCTAGACTTTGGGTTATGTTAAGCCTGCATTCAGAACCTCATATCCTTGCTAAAGTCATAGGGATATAGACTGCAAACCTTTGTAAATAACAAATCTTATGTGAAGTGTGGTGGGCGTGTGATGCTCAGGATTGATCTGGTATAGGTTCTTCCAGTGCCAGGTGTATTGGTGAGCACACAGTAGTGGTTGTGTCATTATGACACTCAGTGCTTCTTGACCTTCCATTGCGTGCAGTTACAAATAAAGTTGAGTACATAGTCTTGACAATTGAGGATCTTCCGATTAAATGGAATATCTAATATGTATTAGATATTTTGTCCTTTAAAACCATAAATGACTTCAGCTATATAGAGATGTGCACATGCAGAGGAGAAGTGTTTAGTGAGTGTCTAGAGTAAGTGGAAAAAACTTCAAGAAAGAGTTGGTTTTAAAAGAAATACTTACAAAGTGGTAGGGACTTGAAGAGGGTATTCTCTAGAATTCTGCATGAAATTACTCAAGCAGTCTTGACTCTTAGTATTTGCTTTTTGTAGATTTTTTCGGGTCTGTTGGTCAATCTCAGAACCATTGCATCTTGGCTGTCATGGCTTCAGTACTTCAGCATCCCACGATATGGATTTACGGTAAGTCTTCCTTGTCTGTCGTTGTGACTGCGTTCCCAAGCTAGGAACAATGGAAATCAAGCTTCCTATTCTCATTTCCCTGACCATGAGCCGTGAAAGTCTCCCATCCAGAAACCTTTTAGGAGCAAGGAATGAGAATTTCCTGTTAGCCTTGGTTAACACATGGCCGGGGAGTCATTTGCTATTTTCCTCAGTCATCCTTTAAAGGGCTGAAGAGTGGGGAGATACCTCCTAGTAAAGGAGAAAGATTGACTAATTGATGAAAAACATATTGTTGCGTTTCAGTTCAATAAGGAAATAAATGAGAGGATGGGAGACTAGAATACATATGTTTATAATGAAAGGAAAATTAGAAGAACAAAGACCATATAATAAGCATAGTCATATTGACTTTTGCAAGCTCATTAACTCCAAAGTAAACTGTCTGTGTCTTAGTATAGTATAACCAAGCTTCTAACTTCCAGAAATTACAACTGGTTCTAATGAAAACAAACAAGAACAAAAGATTGTCACTGTAAATTAACAATACTCATTGAGCACCACTGTATCGTTTTAATTAGAGTGTTTATGGGGTTACAAAATTGGGGAGAGAAGGAGGAAGGAGCTATGGTGTAATATAGCTAGAGGTCTCCCGCTTTGGCCAAATACTTTACTTCTTTTGTATTGGAAGCCAAAATTCCAACCCCAGGCTTCTTGATTGCCAGGGAAAATAACATTAGTTGGTTTGGTGAGACAAAGACTGTGAATATGTTTTCAGAAATAACAATAAAGATTAAACTCAGAGGGCATGATTGTGATAACTCTTTGGAAAGTTCTTGAAATTTAAAACTGTTTACCTTGCCCTGCTCTCGCTTGTGTTACAGGCTTTGCAGCATAACGAATTTTTGGGACAAAACTTCTGCCCAGGACTCAATGAAACAGCAAACAGTACTTGTAACTATGCAATGTAAGTTTGTGTTCAGTGTCAAAATGGGTTTTGTTACTACCATGGTGTGATGTAGAAAGGCCACTGGGCTTAGATCTGTATGAGTCCTTCCAGGGGTACTGAACTTTTCCGAGCCTACGTTTTCTCATCCATAAAGTGAGTTGTGCGTGAATGCACGTGAACATGCGACACAGCCCCTCAGTATTCTGCTGCAGTAAAAATTGTCTTTAACGTGCAGCAATGTTTCTTATGTTTGTTTCTTATTGTTTGTTTTGGGCCTTTTAAAAGATCCTTTTGATATTTCGATTGTGGGTTTGAATTCTTGGTTTTCAGAGCATTTGAGATTGAAGTGAGGGGTTTTGATATTTTATCAAGGGCTTATGGTCACTGAACTGTATGGATTCTATGAAATCTATGGGTCCACGAGCTCACGGATATTTCTGAGCCCAACCCATGGACAGTAGTAAGAATGAAATAGGCAGCAATAGCACAAAGAAAGTGAACATTTCTCTGCCAAGATCCTGGCACTTCCACTGCCTCATGCATTTGGAAGACATCATGAAATCAAAGGCCGCATAATCATGTGGTGGTGTTTTAAATTAACTTGAAGTATTCCCTATCAATCAATTTATCCTCTAAAAAAACAAGAAACACTTGGGTAAGTTGAGGAAAAAAAACATTTTCACATAATGTTAAATAGATTCTAATAACACTAGATAATATTGTTTTAAGAATTTAGTAACACGTTCCTTTTCAAACCATTATGATTGCTAATGGTTTGATTTTGATACATAAATTAATGAGAGAAAAGAGAATGTTGATATGATCCTAAATCTCCTGAATGTTCAAGTAGAATATAAATAATTCTTAATAACAAGACAAATTACTCTTCAGTTATTCACAGGAAATCCTCTATACAGAGAGGTTTTCTTTATTCTGTCCCTCTCTTTTGGCTTGATCAGAGTGGTCAGGATGAAGTGGATGGGAAAAGTGGGACCAGATAAGGAGGGGCCACCATGGGCTTCATGGTAAGGAAAGATGAGGCTTCATCCTCAGAAGGCAAAGGAGGAAGCTATTCCTTTTTTTTTTTTTAAACGGAGTCTCGCTCAGTCGCGAAGACTGTAGTACAGTGGCAGGATCTCCGCTCACTGCAAGCTCCGCCTCCGGGGTTCAAGCCATTCTCCTGCCTCAGCCTCCCGAGTAGCTGGGACTACAGGCGCCCGCCACCTCGCCCGGCTAATTTTTTGTATTTTTAGTAGAGACGGGGTTTCACCGTGTTAGCAAGGATGGTCTCAATCTCCTGACCTCGTGATCCACCCGTCTCGGCCTCCCAAAGTGCTGGGCTTACAGGCGTGAGTCACTGTGCTAGGCCAAGAGGAAACTATTGTTATAGTAAAAGAGAGTCTATGTATGTTTTTGGAATTGCTGAATTCCAAAGAGTTGCACAAAAATGGTATCAGGCAGTAACTGTGGCGGTCCAAGGTATTTTTAGTATCAGGTGCTTTCCTAACCTGTGGCAAGGAGTTCATCCTACTCTACTCTAGCTGCCACTTAAGGCTTAAACCTACTAGCTGAGTCTGCTGGGAATGTCTTGTACCTGAGTATCTGTGATGCTCATCACAGTCTCGGTGTAAGAGCTGACAGAACGTGACTTTTGCAGGAAAACCAGGCACACCTCTTTTCCTGGTTTTGGAATTCTTAGCCTGTGTTGTTTTTTATGGCTGTTTGCAAGGGTAAAGAGTACTGTAAGAGCTTTGATCATCTTAGTAAGGGTCATAGGTGTCATCTGTTTAAGCGGATGTTTTCTTTATCAGGGATAAGGGAACTATTACTTGATAAATGTTTCTGCCCTTTGGAGAGAGCAACATTACAGATTTGGAAACCAATACATTTGAGTAGGCTAAAAAGTCGGTGATTCAAAGTATGACTCTGTAAACCTGGTCAAGTTCCTTAAACCTTAGTCTCCTCATCTTTGAAGTGTGTACAATGTCCATCACATTGGATTGTTTTAGGAATTAACTAAGTTAGGATCATGTTGCTTGTTAGTGTCTAGCAAAATTGTAAGCACACAATGACTGTTAGCTATGACATCTGAAGGGATAATCATTAAAGGCTTGGTTGACTTTTAGGCTCCCTTAAGGAACAGTGGATATACTGAGTAACATTTGACAGATGCTAGGAATGAAGTTATATTCTTTTTTCTGTTGAATTTCAGATGTACTGGTGAAGAATATTTGACAAACCAGGGCATCGATCTCTCACCCTGGGGCTTGTGGAAGAATCACGTGGCCTTGGCTTGTATGATTGTTATTTTCCTCACAATTGCCTACCTGAAATTGTTATTTCTTAAAAAATATTCTTAAATTTCCCCTTAATTCAGTATGATTTATCCTCACATAAGAAAGAAGCACCTTGATTGAAGTATTCAATCAAGTTTTTTTGTTGTTTTCTGTACCCTTGCTGTCACACTGTTGCACAACAGCATTTGTTTTAAAGAGATACATTTTTAGAAATCACAACAAATGGAATTAGACATGAAAGAATCCAAGATATCATGTATTGCATATTAGTTCATCTCCTCAGACAGTAACCATGGGGAAGAAAATCTAGTCTAACTTATTAACCTAAAAAAGGAGAATTGAATTCTGGAAACTCCTGTCGCTGGCATTTGTTTCCTCATCTTTAAAATGAATAGGTAGGTTAGTAGCCTTTCAGTCTTAATACTTTACGATGCTGTGATTTGCCATTGTTTAATAAATGACAAATGTATTAATGCTATACTGGAAATGTAAAATTGAAAATATGTTGGAAAAAAGAGTCTGTCTTATAGGGTAAAAAAGCCACTGTGATAGAAAAATCTTTTTGATAAGCACATTAAAGTTAATAGAACTTACTGATATTTCTCTCTAGTGGTATAATATCTCAGGAATCTTGGCTGAGGGTTTTGAACTGTAGGTAGAGTAGAGGTCCATTAATAGAATTCTTGCACTATTTCTGGAACATTCTAGCTGTGGAAGGTCACGTAACCTTCTTGGGGTAATTCAGTGGTTTATAATCCAGGTGTGTGTCAGAATCTTCTGAGGAACTTTGCTAAAATACAAAAGTCTGGCCTCTGCCTATCCGCAGTGCATAAGTATCTCCAGATCTACCTTCATAAAGGAATCTGACCACTCCTGGATTTGGTAATTTCCAAGATCTTTTCCAGCTCTGGAAATTTTACTTAGGATTTAATAACTATTACATCTGTCCCTGCGTAGGTTTTCTTTCCTACTTATATACCTTATTTCTATATGTCCTTTTCATTCTAACCTTCATCAGTAATAGGGAAATATTTTAATTTTTTTTTAGTTGAAGGGTATTGTACCAAAAAATATAGTTCAGTGAATTATGTGCAACCACCAATGCAGGTCAGGAAATAGAAGATTGTAGCACACAAAAGCCCACTCAGCCACTCTCCCAGTCACGGCTTCCTTTCTTACCCCTGTGTTATTTTTGAAATGACACTTACTGTATTCCCCTATGTTGCTGTTATGAGAACATTGCTACAGCCAAGTGTTATGTTTCTGTGTGCATAGGTTGATACTTAATTCTCTCCCCACTTTTTAATAAATTAAAAGAATTTGGAAATAATTTTGGATTGACAGAAAAGTTGCAAAGATAGTGAGGAAAGTTCCTGTCTACTCTTTGCCCAGCTTCCCTTAATGTTAACATTTTATATAGCAAGGTGCATTTGTCAAAGCTAAGAAATTAACATTGGTACAATCACTGTTAATTAAACTGCACACAATATTCACATTTCACCACTTTTCCACTAATATTCTTTCATTGTTCTAGGATTCAATTCATGAGACCACAATGCATGCAGCCCTCTTCTTTAAAAATAAATACTTTTCAATACTTACAGGAATTAAGTGAGCTGGGGCATCACTGGTGTGTAGATGCCCTGAGACTGGTCATCTTGGAATTCATTTAGTTTGTCAGTGGGTGCCCTGACATTCTGTCACAACATCAATTTGGGAACATGGCATTATATTTTTATCTTTGAACTTTTTTCTTTTTGGATGACACTTGATTAAGGCATCATCTTGGAATACATTATCTTTTGTCTTGGTTATGTGATCATGAAGATTAATCAGTTTTTCCTGTTCTTGGTATAATTCCTGCTTTTCACATACCTGTGCCTTACAATTCTCTGTATATACCCTTCCCTTATTACACAGAGAGAAATATCTATCTATACTTTTTACACAAGATATACTTCAGAAGAAACAAAACAGCCAAAATGATTAACAACTACTTTTTAAATAAATGAGAATTTAATTATATCCTGTTTTACGTATCCTCTTTTTATATTAAAGTTGCTTTTATATACTTTTGTTGCGGTAAGAACCACATAACGTAAAATTTATCATCTTAACCATTTTAAAATTAAGGAACTTTTAAAAAAGTATGGTTTATTTTCTTATAAAATAGAAATTTATTTAAGGATATAGATATCCATATATATTATATATACCTTGTATATTATATATATTCTCTATTTTATATCCTATATATCAGGATATATATATTATATAGGATATATATCCTATATATAATTCATATCTTACATATTATATATGGGTATATATATCCTTAAGTAAATTTCTACATTATAAGAAAATAAACCACACTTTAAAAAACGTTCCTTAATTTTAAAATGGTTAAGATGGTAAATTTTATGTACTCATTTTATGTTTTTTATATATATATATTCTTTTGATTTTATTTTCCCGGATGTCAGAACTAATCTATAATGGAGACAAATTAATGTGGTTTAACATAAAATAAACCTCAGTTAAATGAGTATAAGTTGCTATTTGTACTGTTTATACAATAAATGTATACTATCTGTATTGCTTTGCATTCTTTAGTGGCAATATATAGTGTTTTATGATACCTCACTGTACTGTGTCTAAAGAACTTTTCTTTTGGATATAGCAGTAGAATTATAAAAGGTCATTGGCTTGACAACACCTGCAAGTCATCACAGTATTTTAAAAACTTTTTTGATTGGTTTTCACAGTAAAAAAAAAAAAAATACTTTCTATTACAGCCCATATTTTTGCACATGCACAAAAATATAATCCAAACAAGTTTCTTGTGGTGCATTCTGAAAGATATTTTTAAAATAAGATTTGAGTAAATCTATCTTTTAGGTCTATCAATATAATGAAGCAAATATGCAATCAAGAAATACATGTTTTCAAAGTTATATAATTATATCCATCTCTTTAATTATTTTTAGTGTCCTGGTTTGATAATTTATGTGCTTATGCTGGGATTATTGCTCTCCCTACCTCACATGGATATCAAAAGGACTAAGTAATTCTTGATACTTTTTTTTCATTTCATGTTCTTTGTTTTCATAGAACCTTACATTTCCCAAATTCCTTTATGCATCTGTAAAATGAGAGTTTCTTCTACCTTTAAAGTTCTGTGAATGCATGGATATTTACATTGTTTTTTATTCAAATAGCTTCAAGAAGAACAGCCAATTTGACTTTTTCAGTGTCCACTAAATTTCTCAGTGCAACCCTATAATTTATTTATTTTGATTTATTACAAAAATTTGAATTGTCTGTCATGCAGATTCAGACTAAAGTTGCTAAGATCAAGGAAGGGAGGGTGGTCTTTTGTTTAAAAAGGCATCTTGCCATCTGTGTTTCTGGTTGGTCTTGTGTATTTTTTTTTTAAAGACTTTGTTTTGGTTGGTGGAGGCAGGACGGAGGGGAGTTCATTATTCCTGTAAACCAGGGGTTGACAGACTTTGCGAAGGGCCTGATAATTTGTCTCTCGGGGTCTTTTTTTTTTTGCTATTTGCCTCTTTTAAAAAACATAACTTTATAAAAAAGTTAAAAACCATTTTCAGCAATGTAAAACCTCTACTTAACTGGAGGGCTGTACATCACAGCCAGTGAACACCAGATCTGGCCCAGAGGCCATTGTTTGCAGAGATGCCTGCTGTAGACAGTTGTTGTTCCTGCTTCATGTGAGACTGTGTTAATATGCTGCTAAACCAAAGTTCTAAGAAATTTGTTGTAATTTTAAATTTCAAGATATTATATTGAAATCCTTTTTCTTCTTAATAGAACAAACACAGTGCTTCTTGATACTTCATTCTCTCCCCCACCTTTCTGCCCTGCTTTGACAAAAAGCGAAAAGTGGGTTTCTGCATCTGGCATTAGTTTTACACTCAGTCCTGTGTGGTGGCAGTTAGTATGGTAAGAGGGGTAAGAGAGGCTGATATCAGTTGAGATGGAGCTTTCTGGCCTTGGGGCTTGTGAGAGAGCGTGTGGTTTTTTTTTTTTTTTCTGTTTTTTTTTCATGTTCAGGAATTGTTTGTTTTTGAGATGGAGTCTCATTCTGTCTCAGGCTAGAGTGCAGTGGTGCAATCTTGACTTACCGCAATCTCTGCCACCCGGGTTCAGGTGATTCCCCTGCCTCAGCCTCCTGAGTAGCTGGGACTACAGGTGTGTGCCACCACACCTGGCTAATTTTTGTATTTTTAGTAAAGACGAGGTTATACCACGTTGGCCAGACTGGTCTTGAACTCCTGGCCTCAAGTGATCCACCCGCCTCAGCCTCCCAAAGTGCTGGGATTACAGGTGTCAGACCACTCTCGGCCTGGAATTTTTGTTTTTAGTGCATCCAAAGGGGTGGCTATTCTCTGAGTAATGAATTCACACCAGTCATCCGACCAAAGATCTGTAACCCAGAGCACCAAATCACTCATTTAAACAGTAAAGTGTTAATGTGGACATTATCTTGTTACATTATTCTCTCAGGTGTAAAACTGAGGTCAGAGGGTTCCTTGATAAACACAAATTTGGGATTTAAGACCAATGCAACAATATCTACTACATCCATAGGGATTTGTGTGTCAAGCTAACCCGAATAGTTGCTCCAGCTAACCTTCACCAAGACAATGCAGGAGATAGCAGTGTCCCCACCCCACCCTCACAGGCTTGTGTTTATCTTCTGTGGACTAAAGATCCTGGCCTTGAACCGCACCAGACGTAGCTACCATCTGGCTTGCAGCCTGTTTGTATACATATTTTAAATAAATGGTTAACTTGCATGTTGACTTGTAGACTACTTTTTTCCCTCCACTTAGCAATATGAACATAATGATACTCTAAATCAAAGTAATTCTTATTTTCTAAACTATAAACCTTCAAATTTCTTTCTTTCTTTCTTTCTTTCTTTCTTTCTTTCTTTCTTTCTTTCTTTCTTTCTTTCTTTCTTTCTTTCTTTCTTTCTTTCTTTCTTTCTTTCTTAAGACAGGGTCTCACTCTGTTCTTTAGGCTGGAGTGCAGTGGCTCAATCACAGCTCACTGCAGCTTTGATCTCCCAGGCCCCAGTGATCCTCCCGCCTCAGCCTCCCGAGTAGCTGGGACTGTAGGTGCACGCCACCACACCTGGCTAATTTTTTTGTAGAGATAAGGTCTCACTTGGTTGCCCAGCTTGGCACATTTCTTTGTGATTACATAGGGTGGAATTTCCTAAGCTTCCCTGATAAGAATCAGTGGTCATCTAGAATGCTTATAATAGGAAGGAAAGTATTACCTTTTTTCTCCCGTGTGTCAGAGGTAGGCTGGAAATTCTAGGTAATTATTTGGGAAATATAGCACCTATTTAGGATTGCAATAAGAAGTTAAGGCTCACTGACTTCCATTGTTATAATTTGATCTTCATTCAATCACTGGGTAACTGCTGCATTCAAAGCCATGCATTGTATTTTGTATCCACCTAAATATCAGAAGCACAAGTAGAACTAAGTGAACCCATTAGCATCACCTGATCATCAGATCATTTTTTAGCTGCAGAGTCATCCTTCTACCCCTGAGCCCCATAGAACAGCATACAGATGGTCCTCGACTTACGATCTTGTTATCTTCCAGTAAACCCATATCGTAAGTCAAAAATACACTTAATACATTGAACCTACCGAACATGATAGCTTAGCCTAGCCTAAGAATGCGCTTAGGGCACTGATACACCCTGCAGTTCAAAATCCCCTAACGCAAAGCCTATTTTATATTAAAGTGTTGACTATCTCTAATTTATTGAATACTAAATGAGACTCAAAGTCTGGTTCTACTGAATGTGCATGGCTTTTGTACCATTGCAAAGTGATAAAGTCCTAAGTCAAGCTCTTGCAATTCAGAGACCATTTGTATGTGGGCCTCTGCTAAATGACACTTGGAAGCGGTACTCTTTTGATCTAAGTGAGGATGCGGCTCTCACTTGGCTCCCTCTGTCAGGCACCAAAGTCTGAAGAATCAGCTCAATAATGAGAGGCTTGGCGGCGTGCTGTTTGGAAAACCTCAAGCTGTTCCATCTTTTTCATTTTCCAAATGGGGAAACTTGTGTTTCAGAGACTGCAACTGGCCAAAGGTCACACAGATTATTTCCTTGCTAAGATTTGGAAGATACTGCAGTATTATCAGGCGCGTCTTGATAAATCCTGAGGTGGGTTCCTTTGGAAAATGCCCTATGCATAAGCCAGCATGGGTACAGTGGATGTCAGTGGAAGATAAGGAGTTGTAAGAGCTGTGAGGCAAATATGGGGCCTTTTTATCTCTACAGCTAATCTCTGTAATTCATTGAATACTGAATGTGAAAAACAGAATGGTGGCATGCTACTCAAAGTATGGTACTACTGAATGCGCATGGCTTTCATACCATTGCAAAGTTAAAAGGTCCTAAGTCAAGCCCAGGCAAGATTCCCCAGTTCTCCTCCTCTTGTCATCCTTTACTCACCAGGTCTGTAACCCTGATGGACTAGGTCAGGGTGATCTATGATGTTCTTACCCATAAAATAGGGATTCTAATAGTATCTACTACAGTTGGGTTATGGAAATTACATAAGATGCTATATGTAAAGTGCCTAGAAATACCTGGTCATGGGACCTGCTCAATACATTTTTAGCTATTACTGTTATATTCCACAGGACATGACTGGTCATAAGCATCATGCTAGTGGCAGTTCATGGGTGATGCCCTCAGTGAAAACTGGGGCACTATCCTCCAGCATGTGTTTTATGGATTGAGCTAGAGTTCAACAAACTGGCTTGCCAGCCAAATCCAGCCCACTGTCTGCTTTTGAAAATGCAACTTTATTGGAACACAGCCATGCTCATTCACTCTTGTAGTGTTTGTGGCTGTTTTTGCCCTATGATGGCAAAGTGGTTCCACCAAAGACCATTATGACCCACAAAGCCTAAAATAGTTATCGGTTCTGTATGTAAAATTTCCAGGTCCCTACATTAAACGAGTATTTCCTGCCTGCTTCCAACAGTTAAAATGCACAGGTCCATGAATCAAGCAATACTGGCTTCTCTCAATATCATTCCCATTAACCTATCTTTAGAATTTATACTTCTGTTTCTGCAACTTTAGTCTTTGCTGGTTTGGATGTCCTGGACTTAAAAAGTTGGGGGACATGTCCACCTGGAAGTACACTGAGGGTTCCACTGAGTCTGATACTGTCTGCCACGTGGTCTCTTTGGGATTTCCACACCTGTGGAAGAGCAGGAGAGAAAAGATATATTTGTCATCCTGAGAGGCTGGGGTTACTGCTACATAATTGGGCAGAGATTTCACAGAGATAACTCAGTGTTTCCATGCTCCACAGCTCTGTAAGGGCAAGGTAACCAAGGGCTCTGAGCTCTCGAGATTGAATGTGTGGATCAGTGCACCAGGCAAGCAGCTTAGTACAGTTGAAGTAGCAGCCAAGAGCGAGGGAACTCCCAGAAGGACAGTAGAGGGTGAAGTTATTACTACAGCTGTGTGACCAGCAGCAGCAATGGGGACTAGGTAGTTCTAGTCCTGTATTGTGTTACCTAGAGATTACAGCTGGCCTCTCCCTCACAAAGTCCAGGGTGTGCATGAGTGGATCTGAATGGTGCAAGGGGTGGACTGAAGTAGACACTTTTGTTGCTGTCTCCTATGTGATTTTGGTTGCAGCTCTGGTGGACAGTTCCATGTGAGCTTAGACCTTAGCATCCCACTCCTGCACCACATGTCTCTTCACTTTCTGCTCCTGGGCCTTCTCTAAATTTGAAAGAAGTTCACCTTGTGTGCAAGTGTAGCCTGGTAACACCCAGGAGCACCCCTCAACCAGTAGGGATTGGGGCCAGTGGGCAAATGCCCCAGCCTTAGTTCTTCAGACAGAGGGGCATTCTGTCATGTTCTCAGAGGAGGAGCTGAGGCCCTGCTGCTTAGGCAACACACCCACATACTGGCATTTCCTCCTTTTTTGTGTTACTTTGTTCCCTACTCCAGTTTTTGAATATCACCTCCCAAATAAACTGTTAAATACCTGAACCCAAAGTGCTTGTCTTATCTCTTCTTTCAGAGAAACACAAACTAAAACACATTCTCATTAAGACGAGAAATAAGCATGTCTACTTTGGCTGCCTCTCTCTAGCATGGTACTGTCCTTATTTACAGATGAGATGGTCTTCTACATAGAAAACCTAAAGAAGGCCAGGTGCGGTGGTTCATGCCTGCTAATCCAGCACTGTGAGAGGCCGAGGCAGGAGGATCACTTAAGGCCAGGAGTTTGAGGCTGCAGTGAGCTGTGATCACCACTGCACTGCACTCCAGCCTGGCCCACAGAGTGAGACCCTGTCTCTACAAAAAAAGAAAGAAAAAGAAAAAGAAAGGAAAACCTAAAGAAACACAGAACAAGAGCTAGTAAAAAACTTCAACAAGTTTGCTGAGTGTAAGATTAATTTATTTAAAAATTAGTAAATTAATTTCCTTTATAATAGCAATAACCAATTAGAAACTATAATGAAAGAGAAGATTCTGTTCATCATAGCAATAAAACCATAAAACAGTAAAGCTGTAGTAGCGATAAGACCATATTAAACAATGCATAAGATCTTTAAGGAATTTTAAGACACAGGACATGATAGAAGATCTGAAAAAGGGGCACATTATCATGTTTCTGATATTGTAAAGATGTCAATTCTCCTCAAACCAATATATTCAACATAATTCAAATTAAATTTCAATGAGACTTTTCCCTCTTTTTCCTCTCAGGAACCCATCAAACTTATTTTAACATTTATATGAAAAAAAAAGATTCACAAAAATAGCTTAGTCTGATTTTGCAAAACAAAAAATAAACCCAGAGAGCCATCTGAAGACATACTAAAAAGACATAGTCATAGAAGTCATTGTGCAGGAACAATCCTAGATCAGTATAACAGGATAAAGCATTCAAAAACAGGCACATATATGCATGAATCTGAAATGTATTGACAACATGAGCTACTAAGGAAAAATGACTTATTTAATAGAGTGTTGATAAAACTGGCTCATTATGTGGACAAAAATACCTACAGACCTTTTATAGAAATTTAAAATATTAAATGTGAAAGGTAAAACCTAAGTTTAATACATAAAAATTTTGTGACCTCATCAAGTTCTCTTTAAGACCCCCAAAACAATGAGGCAAAAACATAGATGAATTTTTCTATGTAAAAATGAAGGAAACATCGGCAAAGTTATCAGGTGGATGAGAAATATTAACAGGGTCCATACTGGTAAGGGATTAATTTTTTTTATTTTTTATTTTTTATTTTTTTTGAGACGGAGTCTCGCTCTGTCGCCCAGGCTGGAGTGCAGTGGCCGGATCTCAGCTCACTGCAAGCTCCGCCTCCCGGGTTTACGCCATTCTCCCGCCTCAGCCTCCCGAGTAGCTGGGACTACAGGCGCCCGCCACCTCGCCCGGCTAGTTTTTTGTATTTTTTAGTAGAGACGAGGTTTCACCATGTTAGCCAGGATGGTCTCGATCTCCTGACCTCGTGATCCGCCCGTCTCGGCCTCCCAAAGTGCTGGGATTACAGGCTTGAGCCACCGCGCCCGGCCGGGATTAATATTTAAACAATACAAGGAAGTTGTAACAAACAATAAAAAAGACCTTGACCCAGCAGAGAAATAGGCAATAAACAAAAACATCCTTGTTTCCCATTAGATCAAATTGTAAGATGTTAAAGATTTGATAGGTAATTTACAAAGAGAAACCCCAGTGACTAGGTGAAAGGATGGATATTCAACTTTATTGGGAATCTGAGAGATGCAAAATAAAATGAGGTCTCACTTTTGAAACATTCCATTTAGCACAGATGAAGAAGCTAGATGGTACCAGTGCTGGTGAGAGTATGGCTAAATCCAGTTTTCTCATGTATGTAGTGGAATTGTAGGCTGGTGCAGTCATTCTGGAGGGCAACCTAATCGTTCTGGGTAGAGTATATGCCTGGGATTTAGCACTCCAACTTCTGTTATATACCCACCGAGAAACTTATGAAAAGTCAATAAGCGAATTTACAAAGATTCGGGTTTTTTTGTTTGTTTGTTTTTGAGACAGAGTCTCACCCTGACACCCAGGCTGGAATGCAGTTCAGTGGTGCAATTTTGGCTCACTGCAATCTCTGCCTCCTGTTCAAGCAATTCTCCTGCCTCAGCCTCCCTAGCTGCTGGGACTACAGGCACGCACCACCACGCCTGGCTAATTTTTTGTATTTTTAGTAGAGATGGGGTTTCGCCATGTTGGTCAGGCTGGTCGTGAACTCCTGGCCTCAAGTGATCCACCCACCTCAGCCTCCCAAAGTGCTGGGATTACAGGCTTGAGCCACTGCGCCCAGCCCAAAGATTTAGAAATAGAATTAGGGCCAACCATTCTGCTATAGTAATGGATACTATGTAAAATGTGGCTGTATGCTAGGAAGTACTACACAATCAACAGGATAACTTACTGGAGCTACACACTGCAGAAGAAACCACACCTTAATAAAAGCATTGTAAGAAAAAAAAAGGTCTATGGTATAAATCTATTTATTTAAACACACAAACAGGATTTTTCTACATATCCAAAATTACAAGAATGGGTCCCTATGAGGGCAATGGCAGAAATGGGTAGTCTGGAGATGAAGGAGAGCATGTAATGGTGGATAAGATAAAATGCCCAAAGCATTTATTGGGGCTGTGAGAAGCATATGGCACAATACACATAAAGGGACCTTCAAAAATATAAATTGCGTTGGGAGGCCGAGGTGGGCGGATCACGAGGTCAGGAGATCAAGACAGTCCTGGCTAACATGGTGAAAGCCCGTCTCTACTAAAAATACAAAAACAAAATTGGCCAGGTGTGGAGTCGGGCGCCTGTAGTCCCAGCTACTGGGGAGGCTGAGGCGGGAGAAAAGCATGAGCCTGGGAGGCGGAGCTTGCGGTGAGCGGAGATCGCGCCACTGCACTCCAGCCTGGGTGCCAGAGCGAGACTCCGTCTCAAAAACAAACGAAAATATATATATATATATATACACACACACACACACACACACAAATTGTTATGTACTCAGAATGTATTGTATTGACAATCTTAATGGTAAAAAAGAATTATTGACTAAGAAACTGCTTTGGTTTATATAAAGGCTGAACAGATTTTGCTTGGTCTTATTCAAAGGAAGGGATTTCAAGATAAATCAGGCAACATATAATGGCCTGAACATGAAAACATTTTTATTTTGAACTCAGCATGAAACTTGGAGGATTGCTTTTCAAACCTTTAAAATCTTATGCTTTGATCAAATGAAAAACAAATGTGTATTCTTCATTTAAAGAACAGACTAGCATAAAATAAATAAGGCATTAGAAAATTTCATCATGTGTTTCTAGTTTTGTTTTTTCTTAAGTTCAAAGACTGGACTCAGATTAAACAGACAATAGTGAATAACTTTTGAACCTGCAACTGCACATTCAACTTAATGGTATGTTCAGATTTGTTTGATAAGCTAATAGACTGATCTGGATAAATAAAACAATTTATGTTGATAGCATTAGCTCTATGACCATTCAATACATCTCTTTAGAACTGAAGTTCATAGGCATTTGGATTTTCTGGGAGCACTGGCTGCCTCCACTGCTTAATGAATACTGCATTTCTCAAAGCCGTTTTGTTTTTCAAGCTACTGATATCTTTTAACTATTACTTATAAATAGAAAATAGCTTATATTTTCAAGGTAGCTCTTACCATGATCCTTCGATTTTCTTGGGTGACCAAATACTCCCAATGCTTCCTCCATTTGGCAGGGTCATGGTGAAAGGGGCAGCATATCCAATGTTCTCATCTGTCTGGATGCAGCAGAGCTCAAGTGGCTTATAATAATACTACCATGTCAACGGCATGCCCTTACCTTCTTAACACTTACATGGTGTGGTAAGGGACCACTGGTCGTTTTATGTACATCTTTGAGTTGACCCTTTCCCCAATAGTATTAGATATTTCTTTCTTTTTTAAATGCAAACACCAACTTGAACCAGATAAATATTTCTTTTAATCTGTAAAAGAACCAGCACAGTTCACAAGAGAAAAAACACAGATGATCCGTATGAAAAAATCAAACCCTTACGGAACTGTAAGATTGATGCCACTTTCACTTACAAATATGAATCTTCTCCATCAAAGGTTGTTTTTTCCTTTAAGAGATGAGTGGTGGTCTGTGATTTTTCTGAAAATGTTGGCCTTGTTCTACTGTCTTGAAACTTAAATTTATATCCACTAAAACATCTCTACCTCTTAACGTTTTCATTTACTGCTTTTTTTTTGTTTTTGAGACAGGGTCTCTGTCACCAAGGCTGGAGTATAGTGGCAAGCACCACCATGCCCGGCTGATTTCTCTATTTTTTGTAGAGACGGGTTTTTGCCATGTTGCCCAGACTGGTGTTTACTGCTTTTTGAAGTCTAGAAGAAACTCTAAGAAATCCTGTCTTCTGTGAAGCAGTATCTGAGATTCAGCAGTTTCTTCATTTTTGTGCATAATTTTCTTCTGTTTAAATTTAAATAAAAATAAACACTTTTTACGAAAAGTTCTGTTTGCAGGTGGACAAATGGGTACTTATAAATTTGGTTTTAATATGACTTGGTATAAATGTTCTGAAAAATTATTTGGTAATATATGTCAAGACCATGTGTTCATAAAGTAACCTAAGTATTACATTTCCAGATACTTCTCTATACAGAATTCCATGAAGACATAACCAGATATGTGAAAAAAAAATTTATGTTGACATGTTAGTCATGGCATTAGAGGTAATAATAAAAAATGCGAACAATCTAAATGTCCAATAACAGGGCAGATGTATTTTGGGTAATTCATATGTATTAAAAACGTATAACTTACGAATTGACATGGATCACATATTCGTATATTCTATGTATTTTTTAATTTTAGAGACAGGGTCTCACTCAGTTGTCCAGGCTGAAATGCAGTGGTAGGGTGATCGTAGCTCATGTAACCTTGAATTCCTGGGCTCAAGCGATCCTTCCGCTTCAGTTGCATAGCTGGGAATGCAGGCGTGTACCACTATGCCCAGATAAGTTATTTTTATAGAGACAGAGTCTCGCTATGTTGCCCAGGCTGGCCTTGAACTCCTGGCCTCAAGCAATTTTTCTGCCTCAGTCTCCCGAAGGTCTGGGATTACAGTTGTGAACCACTGTGTCCGGCCTTCATAAATAATATTAATTTATACTGATTCACTCTGTATCCATTAATAGAAATCAGGGTTTCATGGAATGTTTATGATACAATATGAAGTGAAAAAGCAGTACACAAAACTGTACAAATAATAGCCCAATTTTGAAATACAAACACAGAAGACTTTTAAGTAAGTTTTGAGTTATTATTTGGCAACATAAGTCTCCTTTATTTACCTTTCAAATTTGCAGTTGTCAAGAATTCCTTTCCTTTTTGCTGATTCAACAGATTGTAACTTGCTGAGCAAGTCACTGGGCTAGGTACTATACCTCCTTCCATTTGTAATGGACATTTCAGCTTTAAAGTGCTTTCATACATATATGTTCTTACTGCGCAAGCAAAATCCTATGAGGGAGACAAGTATTGATTTTCCCATTTGACAAATGAGGAAATAGTCTTCAGAGAAACTGGACCAGTTGTCTTGGCATAATCACATGACTAGTAAGTACAGAGTGGGGACCGGAGATTTAGCCTAGTGCTGTTTTCTTTATGCTTTTAAACTTACCTGTTTTATGGGTGGTCTACATAGAGTCACCATGTGGCACAACTCCACGGAGCCCCATTTGTAGTATCCTAAGGGGATGGAATCCCTTAGGGTTGAACACTGTGTGATCATACATAGTGCATAATGTGGGCACCTTGCCCATGTGGCACTTCAGTGTATGCCTGCTGGTTTTCGTCTACCAGTGTCTGCATTTCTTTGCCTTCAGGCTTGCTCAGAAGCCGGCAAAGGCTGCTTTGTCTATTGTATGTGCTAGGGAATTACTACCATTATCCCAGAGTGGTCTTCCAACCAAAGTCCTGGCCCTCAGCTGGGATAAGTCTGAATTGTTTGTTCCAGTTTTTCCTACACTGTTTCTCAGCATTTTACCACAAGAATTAGGCTTTGGCAGCCTATACTGTTATGTAGCTAGATGACACGCCCTTTACTGGCACCTTCTCTTCTTCTCCCCGTCTTTGCCACTCCACTATCCCTATTGCCTACACCTCTCAAATAAACCACCTGTCCTGGAATCTTCATTTCAGGAAAATACAAACAAAAATGCCATAAATGACAGCCTGTGCTTAAAGGCTAATTGGGTACCTGAAATGTGTAGCTGGTGTAATAAACAGAGAAATGTGCCAATTAATGTCGTTTTCGGACATAGAGAACAAAGTCTCATGATAAAAGGCACATTACCTGTTACAACTTAGAAAACAGACAACTCTCACATCTGCTACTATATCAAGTTTTTATTAAGAAGTAAAGTGCTCAGTATTACACATTAATAACATTCTTGATTGTCGAGAAAGACTTGCATATGTAACATCTTTTTAATAATACCAGTACACAGGGAAAGATAATAGGGAAGAGATGAGGGGGGAATTCTCCATGACTAAAGAAGAAAAATATATGTAATTTATGGGTAGAAAGGAGGAATTCTGCAAAATTTTGCAAGTGAAATGAAAAATGGTATAATAAAAAGTATCATAAAAAGACTTTCTAGTGACCATAACTGATATACGGCACATGGTCGGTACACATGGATACCACATAATAGTTGCGCTTCAAATTGAAGTTTGTTTACATGTAACAACATGGTACATATACATAAATATGTACAGTCAATATCCCTGGAATGCAAACTTTAGTATGTAGTAATAAAGAACTTTGTGTAGCATATTCAAGAGAAAGTAAAGATAGGGATGAAGCCATGAGGAAAAAACTTAACAGAAACCCAGTATGTTTCACTTTCGAACTGGAAAGGCCTATTTGCTCATGTTCTCATTGGAGATTGGACTGACATTCTACCAGTTAAATGAACAACTTGTGAATTTAAAATATAGCATTAAACGACAGGATTCTCTTGGTTCTCCAGGTGAGGGTTATTCAACAGCACTGCATGCTCTTCTGCTTATTAGCTCTCAAAATGTCACCTTACTCAACATTTCTGTAAACAATTTTTTTTTTTGAGAAATAGATTTCTCCCCATAAATTTGGGTGAGACCCTCTCATAAAGAAAACAGTGTTGCTAACTCAAATTTTGGCTGATACTGTCTAATGCATGAACTTTCAATACCAAAACCTCTTTCTTATTAGATTGAGCTCCATTTGGATTATACATTCTAGTTCTGAAACACAGGATCAAGAATACTTGAGTACTGTATTTTTTATTTTTGCATTTTTTGTGGAGATGGGGTTTCGCCACATTGCCCACGTTGGTCTTGAACTCCTGGGCTCAAGTGATTTGCCTGCCTCGGCCTCCCAAAGGGCTGGGATTACAGGCGTGAGCCGACATACCTGACTGAGTACTATATTCTTAAAATAATTTAAAACCAAATGCTTTATGGATTTCAAAACTTTCTTAAGATTTTGCTTAAAATGAACATAATTGTTGAATTAAAACTTTCAGTGCATACTAAAAACTTAGTAACTTGTTCTTACTAGATTCGTTATAACATTAAACTCAGTTGCAAATGAGTAGAGCCACATGGGAAAAAGAACATGTAGACTGGCCGGGCGCGGTGGCTCAAGCCTGTAATCCTAGCACTTTGGGAGGCCGAGACGGGCAGATCACGAGGTCAGGAGATCGAGACCATCCTGGTTAACACGGTGAAACCCCGTCTCTACTAAAAATACAAAAACTAGCCGGGCGAGGTGGCGGGCGCCTGTAGTCCCAGCTACTTGGGAGGCTGAGGCAGGAGAATGGCGTAAACCCGGGAGGCAGAGCTTGCAGTGAGCTGAGATCCGGCCACTGCACTCCAGCCTGGGCGACAGAGCGAGACTCTGCCTCAAAAAGAAAAAAAAAAAAAAAAAGAGAACATGTAGATCAATCTTTATGCTAAACTAACCATTAAAAGAAATTAAACTTAGTGACAACTTAGGGCTCCCTCCAATTCTCCTGTGTTATGGTTAGAGATGCCATTTTATCCTATAACTGACCTTTGGTGGTTTTACTCAGCTTATTCAAATTAGAGCCAAAATAATGTAAAAATTAAGTGATACAGGTAGTCCCACAGACATCAGATATGATAAACTTACAAAAAAGCACAGTATTTAACATTCATCTTAACCATTCACACAGATTCTATCCTAATGACTACATACCCATTCTATGATTTGGAGTTCTGTTCCATTTTATCTTTTAGAAAAGTTTACCCCAGGAAGGTAGTTGAAATAAAAGGCTCCTTTCTTAAAAGAAAACTATGTATTAAGCTCATGAACTATGCCAGAGCGGAAAGGAATGCCCCATTCTCCTTCACACACTTGGAAAAAAATAACAATACTGATTTTTGTGACTGGAAATGAAACTCAGAAGCCCTTTGACAGTTTTCTAGCTTTAAAAGGCTACTTCATTGTCAACTGAGAAGACTCAGGCATGGTGGCAACTGGGCGCACCACTCAATACACTTCACGAAGATTTTTTTTTCTGTACTCAGTATTTACACCTAGATTTCTTATATGAGAAAAAGAAAAACAAATCTTTGAACCATGGGTAAAGTTTATATAAAATAAATTAAAGTGCAGAAGGTTAGCAATCGGTCACAAAGACTTGCATCCTATGGTGGTCAGGGCATATAAATAGTGTGCTTGTTACAGCAACTCAGGACAGCTGCTTCCTCACTTATTAGAAACACACATACTAACACACACATATCATACGTGGACATTAGAACTCCCATTTCCACCTGCACCTTCCATGCCTTCTGTAGACTGGGAGGAAGATGGGCGGGAGCTTCTGGGGCGAGGTTGACCATTGAGTCCCACTGGCGTGCCTAAACCATGACTGATCTGGGAAGCTGCATCATCGGATTCCCAGCGTTCCAACTCTTCACGCACTAGCCGTTCCATCTGTTCCCTATGGATTTCACTGTCACGACCCAGCCTTTCATCCTAGAAAGGGAAAAATAAACCAGGGTGTTGTGGGCAGTAGAAGGAAATGCGTTAGGAAGTCCAGGGACCAAATAATGTGCAGTTTGGTAAGGCCGCAGATTTACAGCATATAATAGCAAATCTCAGAGTTGCTGGAGTAATTTTTCACTTAATTCTACCCTGCAGTGAAGGCAGGACCATTAGCATATGGAGTATTAAGAAGGTAACATCTCCAGATTATAATTTTACCTGTAGTTATGAAGATAAACATCCCAGCGTAAGGGTTAGACAATAAGACTACCTTGATGTTTTATAGAAAGATATCTTATAGAAAGAGTGTTTCTGTTTCAGAGAGAAAAAAAATCTGAAAATGCGAGTAAATGGAAACATCATTGTGAATTTCTATAAATGTCAATCTTTTTTTTTACTCTTCTTCACTACTTCACATACAACTGTCACCAACATATGTTTTCATTAATAACACCATGCTCAGCAGTGGTGCTTTCAGCTCATGACTACTGACCTCGGCTACCCCATCCAGCAGCCTTCCCAGCACCTCCCTCCTCTTCAGTTTGGCTCGCTCCATAATCTCCAGCTTCACGATCACAGCGTCGATCTTGGACACTATGCTGCCGATGGAATGCTCCATCCGGTCCACTCGTCTTACCAGGCTGCAAGGAAAACACGGTACAGAGAGACAAAGCGCTTGTCATTCATTGTCTTTTCAGCCCCATTGGCTTTTCAATGGAAGTGCTAAGATTTTTTTCTTAAGCAACACAATCATTTGAAACACTTTCTAAACTGTCTCAAGCTTTACAGATTAAACTCTTGGATGCTGCTGGAGGAAGTGTTAACTGGAACAACTTTCCTGCAAGTCAGCACATATCAGAAGTCTTAAGAATGTACACCTAACCCTTTATTTAGACATTCTATTTTTAGAACATTTTCTAAAGGAAAATTTTCTAAGTATATGTGTAATTTTTGGCTATAAAAGAGTGCTGCTTCTTAATAGCAGATCACTGAAAAATGGCTACATGAAACAACCAATGGGGGGGTGGGGCATGGTGGCTCATGCCTGTAATCCTGGCACTATGGGAGGCGGAAGTGGGCAGATTGCTTGAGGCCAGGAGTTTGAGCCAGCCTGGGCAGGATGGCAAAACTTCATCTCTAAAAATTCTAAAAAACAGATGGGCATGGTGGCATGTGCCTGTACTCCCAGCTACTTGGGAGGCTGAGGTGGAAGGATCACCTGAGCCTTGGGAGGTTGAGGCTGCAGTGAGCCGTGATCATTCCACCGCACTCCTGCACTCCAGCCTAGGTGACAGAGTGAGACCCAATCTCAAAAGCAAAAACAAAAACAAACAAATAAACACCCAACAACTGATAGGAAATTAAATAATCATTGCTCATCCATAGAATAAAATTCTAAGGAGACATCAGACATTATACTGTGGCAGACTATATAATGAAATAGAATTAGGTTCACAATATGTTAAATAAAGCTTGAAAAACAGTATGAAAACAGCATGTTCACTTATAATTCTATTATTTTGAACTTAAAAAATGTATACAAATACTTTCCAAAATTTTAAGCTGAAGACAACCTCTGCAATGGTGGCAAGAGGGTTCTGTAGACTCTCTCTTTAGTGGAACAACTGTAACTGTTGAAAATTATTTTTTAAAACTCAAATATTTAAAATTTCTAGAAACTTTTAAGGGCATACAGCAAATGAAAAAGCATTTATTCAAGAAAATCTACTAAATGTTAGTATGAAGAGATTCTGTGGCATTGAAGCCAAAATCTGAGCCTTCTCTCCTGTCCCCAGCTCATGTGATAGAAGCACAACTTCACATGGGTGCAGCTAAGAGCACAGGGCTCCCTCCTCCCCCAGCTTCTAGTCCAGGGCTACATTATCTCCCAGGGAGAGGCAGGCTGCCAGCATGTCTCATCCTAACATTTCCACTCTTTTTCTTCTTTTTGAGACAGAGTCTTGCTCTGTCACCCAGGCTGAAGTGCAGTGGCGCAATCTTGGCTCACTGCAACTTCTGCCTCGCAGGTTCAAGCAATTCTCCTGCCTCAGCCTCCTGAGTAGCTGGGACTACAGGTGTGTGCCACCATGCCCAGCTAATTTTTGTATTTTTTAAGTAGAGATGGGGTTTCACCATGTTGGCCAGGTTGATCTCGAACTCCTGACTTCAGGCGATCCGCCTGCCTTGGTCTTCCAAAGTGCACGTGAGCCACCGTGCCCGGCTTTCTCACTCTTGTTTAAAAAAAAGTTTTTTAAAGTTTTTTTTCTTTAAATAGAGACAAAGTCTCACTATGTTGCCCAGGTTGGTCTTGAACTCCTAACGTCAAGTGATACCCCTGCCTTGGCATCCCATAGTGCTAGGAATAAAGGCATGAGCCACCATGCCCAGCCTCAATGTTCCTACTCTTTTTTTTTTTTGAGACAGGTTTGCCCAGGCTGGAGGTACAATCTTGACTCACTGCAACCTCTGCCTCCCAGGTTCAGGCAATCCTCCCACTTCAGTCTCCCAAGTAGCTGGGATTACAGGTATGCACAACCACACCCAGTTAATTTTTCTATTTCTTGTAGAGATGAGGGTCTCACCATGTTGCACAGGCTGGTCCTGAACTCCTGGCTCAAGCAATCCTCCCACCTTGACCTTCCAAAGTGCTAGGATTACAGGCGTGAGCCACTGTACCCAGCCTGCTCCCACTCTTAAATACATGATGCAGAGGTTCTAATCCTGGTAAGAGTGGCTAAGAGGTATGGGGCTCTCTTCCACTCAGTTCCCACTTGTAAGGTAGAGTTTCCACGCCAGAAGAAGCAAGGTGAGAAAATCAGAGGCTGCCATCTGAGCCCAATGACTTGTTCATAAAGCAGGATGTCACAGAGAGGTGGGCCACTGTCCCTGGCTCTGTAAAGCAGTGGCACAGTTTTGCTCATGGGGAGACACAGGTCATAGGAATACAGAGCTCTCTTCAAGTGAACTGACTTTATTTGGAACAAAGTGTGAGGAAATTAAAGACTAAGGATGCTCTTGAAAACAATAGCGATTGTGTGGATAAGCATTTAGGAGGAATCTGGTAGCCTCATGAGATCAAGAAGTTACCTGCTAGTTCACCGGAGAGAACCAGGGAAAGAGACAGCTAAGAAGACCGTTAAAGACTGGCCTCGGGGCCAGGCGTGGTGGTGCATGTCTGTAATCCCAGCCCTTTGTGAGGCTGAGGTGGGTGGACTGCTTGAACTCAGGAGTTTGAGACCAGCTGGGGCAACATGGTGAAACCCCATCTCTACAAAAAATACAAAAATTAACCGGGCATGGTGGTGTGTACCTGTAGTCCTAGCTACTTGAGAAGCTGAGGTGGGAAGATTGCTTGAGCCTGAGAGGTTGAGGCTGCAGTGAGCTGAGATTGCACCACTGCATTCTAGCCTGGGCAACAGAGTGAGACTCTGTTTCAAAAACAAACAAACAAACAAATAAACAAACACAACTGGCCTCTAAAACTAGCCCTGCAAAGAGGCCTGAATTTCAGTGGATCAGACTGTGGAGCAAATTATATCCCAAGGCATTTTTGAAAACAATAGACCAATCAGTAAACAATGAAATGTAATAACTGGGTCTAATACCCACAGAGGCAGAAGGTATAACAGAGAGGTCAGAGACAGTCAATGAGTACCCTGCTAAAACCACTGTCTTCCCAGAGTGACTACGTACATGGCCACAGCTGTACCCTCTAAGGAATAATGTCAGAGGCAGATACTGTGGGGAAACAGACTGTATGAAAAAGTAAACAAGCAAAGAGCAATAAAAACAAGTCCTGGGGAGAAATGGGAATCACTATACAGAGTTCCTACAATATATTATCTAACATGTCCAATCTTTAACAACAACAACAACAAAACACACACACAACACACACACACACACACACAAACAGGAAAATGTTCCCATACACAAGAAAAAAAAAAAAGACAACTGAAACTGTCTTTGAGAGGGCTCAGATGTCAGACTTAGCAGACAAAGACCTGAAGGTACCTATTATAAATATACTCAAAGAGATTAATACAAACAAATAATAAAAAAATCCCATTATGGTTAAAGAAATAAAGCAGGCTGGGTCCAGCGGCTTATGCCTGTAATCCCAGCACTTTGGGAGGCTGAGCAGGGAGGATCACTTGAGCCTAGGAGTTTGAGACCAGCCTGGGCAACTTAGACCCCATCTCTACAAAAAATAAAAATTAGCTGGGTACAGTGGCTCATGCCTATATTCTCAGGTACTTGGGAGGCTGAGGTGGGAGGGTTGCTTGAGCTCAGGAGTTCGAGGCTGCAGTGAGCTACGATCATGCCACTGCACTCTAGCCTGGGTGACAGAGAGAGACTCCATCTCTTAAAAAAAAAAAGGAAGCTATGATAACATTGTCTCATCAAATACAGGATATCATCACACACAGAATAAAAGGATAGAGATTGCTAAAAAGAACCAAATGGAAATTCTGGAGTTGAAAAGTATAATAAATAAAAAATTCAGGCTAAGTGCAGTGGCTCATACCTGTGATCCCAGCACTTTGGGAGGCCGAGGTGGGAAGATCACTTGAGGCCAGGAGTTTGAGACCAACCTGGACAACATAACAAGATGCCATCTCTACAAATTTTTAAAAAAAAAATTAGCCAGGCATGGCAGCATATGCCTGTAGTCCTAGCTACTTGGGAGGTTGAGGCAGGAGGATCATTTGAGCCCAGGTGTTCAGGCTGTAGAGAGCCATGATCACACCACTGTACTCCAGCCTGGGTTACAGAGTGAGACCCTGTCTCTATAAATTAATTAATTAATTAATTAATTAACTAGAGGAGCTCAACAAAGATTTGAGCAAGCTGACAGAAGAACAAATCAGTGAACTTAAAGATAGATCAACACAGACTATGCAATCTGGAGAACAGAGAGGGAAAAAAATGATGACAAATCAACAGAGCGTAAGAGAAATATGTGATACCCTTAAGCATAGGCATAATGGGGGTCCCAAAGGAGAAGAGAAAGTGATAGAAGCAGAAGAAACACTTTCCAAGTAGGATGAACTCAGAGATTTATACCCAGACATATCAGTAAAAATACTGAAAGACAAAACCAAAAAATCTTGAAAGCAGTGCGAGAAAATTGAGTCATCATGTACAAGGGGACCACATTAAAATTAGCAGCTGTCTTCTCATCAGAAACAATACAGGTCAGAGGAAATGAAGGAGAAAGAAAAACATTCTCAGATAACAAAAATGAAAGAATTCATTGCTAGCAAACCTGCTTTACAAAAAATACTAAAGGAAATTCTTTAAGCTGAAAGCAAGTGACTCCAGATAGTAATCAGAATCCACATGAAAAGACAGCACTGGTAAAGATAATTGTGTAGGTATAAAATATAGTATATATGCATATTTCTCCTTTTGTTCCTTAACTGATTTAAAAAGCAATTGTGTAAAAATATGTACATAGTTGGATCTAAAGGTCTATAACAGAAATGTAGTATCTTTGACAATAATAGTAGGTAGGCAGTAGAAAAGCTGTACTGGAGAAAGAGAATGACAACGGATGATAACTTGAATCCAGAGGAGCAAAAGAAGAGAATTAGAAATGGTAAAAAAGTAGGTTAATACACAAATTTAAAAATATATACTTTCTCTTCTCTCAGTTTCATTAAGAGATATAAAACTATACACTATATATTACACAATGTGTTATAAAAATGTAATATTATTGTAACAATGTGATTTGCAACATATATAGATGACTATATACATATAGATAGATGAATATATAGCACAAAAAGAGGGAAGAGAAGAAAGCTAAATAGAAATGATATTTCTATATCTCACTGGATTCAGTTAATATATATCTGAAGTAATTTTTCATAAGTTAATTGTATAAATCAAGTCTTAGAGCAACTCCTAAGAAAATGACTAAAAAAAAGTGAAAAATCATTAAAAGGATTTAAATGTTATACTGGAAAATGTTCACTTAATGTACAAGAAAGCAGTAAAAGAGGAACAAAAAAGACATAAGCTAGAAAACAAAAAATAAAATAGCAGACAGAAATCAACTAAATCAATGATAACATTAAATGAATGGATTAAGCAATCTAATCAAAAAACAGAAATTGTCAAACTGGATAAAAAGATAAGATCCAATTATATGCTGTCTACAGGAGAGACATATTTTAGACTCAAAGATATAAATAAGTTTAAAGTAAAAGGATGGAAAAAGATTTATCATGCAAACAGCAACCAAAAGAAAGCTGGAGTGGCTATAGTAATGTCAAACAAAAAATACCTTAAAAAAAAGAATTTTACTAGAGATAAAGTGGATAACATCTTGGAATGAAAAAAGGGTCAATTCTTTTTTTCTTTAGCCTCATCAAGTTGAGAGAGAAAATAGTCAATATATTAGGAAGATATATTAGTTATAAATATGTATGCACCCAGCAACAGAGTTCCAAAATACACAAAGCAAAACTTTACAGAATTGAAGGGATGAACTCCAACTAATAATACTTGGAGACTGTAATACCCCACTTTCAAACATGAATACAACATCTAGGCAGAAGATCAACCAGGAAATGGGAGACTTGAATAAAACTATAAACCAACTAGACCTAATAAACATCTACAGAACACTCCATTCAACAACAGCAGAAAATTCATTCTTCTCAAATGCACAAAGAACATTCTTCAGGACAAACCATACGTTAGGCCATAAAAATATATAAAAACATTGATAAACACATGCAAATAGAGACACAAACACTGATATATTAATAAACATTTTTCATTAGTAGAAATAGGGGAAACGTTAATGTTTTCTTTTGCTCTTATTTGCTAATTCCTATAATAAACATATTATGTAAGAGACAAAACACCAATTGACAATTTTTTTTTTTTTTTTTTTGAGACACAGTCTTGCTCTGTCACCTGGGCTGGTGTGCAATGGCGCAATCTCGGCTCGCTGCAACCTCTGCCTCCCGGGTTCAAGTGATTCTCCTGCCTCAGCCTCCTAAGTAGCTAGGATTACAAGTGCCCACCACCATGCCCAGCTAATTTTTTGTATTTTTAGTAGAGACAGGGTTTCACTACATTGGCCAGGCTGGTCTCAAACTTCTGACGTCATGATCTAACCGCCTTGGCCTCCCAAAGTGGTGGGATTACAGGCATGAGCCACTGCGCCAGCCAATACAAGTTATTTTTAAAAGCCGGATGATTAATAATGGAAAGGACTGAATTCAGAGAGATGAGGGAAACTGCCTGGTCTCATGTGGATCTTGTCGATGTAAATTCTGCCATTTATACTTACACTTGAAACTCTTCATAAGAAACGCCACTAGAAATGCTTCCCCTCCTTCTGGAGCTATGTCCGCTGTCTTCATCGTCATCCTCCTCAGAGTCATCCAGGCTTCGAGGGAAACTTCGGCTGCTCATGGGACGTGGTAAAGAACTGTGATCCAAATCCAGGTCCTCCTGAAAAACAAGGAGTCACTGAGTGAGGAGCAGAACACTGAGACCCCACAGAAGCTTCTCCAAGGGCTTGGGCAAACAACTGGGGGTGCGTACCATTTGCCTGGGATTTCTTTGTATTTAACACCAGGCTGGGAATTCCGCATTTTTCAGTTTCATAGATTGGCAAATTTAACAAACAGCAAGGAGTAGCCAACTTTTTGTCTGAACAAGAAAGAACATTTAAAAACACAACAGGCAAAGAAAAAACTAAATGAAGAAATATGGGCCAGGCATAGTGGTCACACCTGTAATCCTAACACTTTGGGAGGCTGACGCAGGAGGATTGCTTGAAGCCAGGAGTTCAAGACTGGCCCAGGCAGCAAAGTGAGACCCTGTGGGTCTCCACAAAAAAATTTTTAAAAAATTAGCCAGGCATGGTGATGCATGCCTGCAGTCCCAGCTACTGGGGAGGTTGAGGTCGGAAGATCACTTGAGCCTAGGAGTTTGAGGCTGCAGTGGGCCATAAGCCATCTTAAAATAATAATAAAATAAATAAAGAAATGAAGAAATATATTACAGGTTGAGTATCCCTTATTTGAAATGCTTAGGACCAGAAGTGTTTTGGATTTGGGATTTTCAAAAATATTTTGGAATGTTTGCATTATACTTACTGGTTCATCATCCCTAATCTGAAAACCAAAATCCAAACTGCTCCAATGAGAGCATTTCCTTTAAGCATGACCTTTGAGCATCATGTTGGTACTCAAGAAGTTTTAGATTCTGGAGCATTTCAGACTCACATATTTGGGTTAGGGATGCTCAACCTGTATCTTCTTCTTTTCCTAGAAGATAATACATTCAATAGCTCCAAAGTAGGAAGGATGTAATGTCAGAATAAGAACTGTGTCTAAATATAGCCTTGTAAAAATTTTCCTCATTATCTTTATGCTTAAATTTCCCTGTGACTGGAGAAGTCTGTCACCTACTAGCACTGTTCTATGGAGCGGCATTTAGAAACCACTGTCCTAGACTTCCCCTCACAGGAAAGTGGCTTTTGTAATAACATTCATCTGTATTCTCTGTAACTCAGTTACCACAGATTTTTGTTGTTGCTGTTTAACCATTTATTTTTGAAAGTTAATGGTAAAGCTTTGAATTATTTTTTTTCTGATTATAAAAGCCCACTTATGTTTACTTTTAACTATTTTGTAAAAAGTATTCAAATGGAAGGTAGTTGCTAATTTTATTTTATTATAAATGTTAATAATTTAGGAAAGGCAAAGTGGCTCTCGCCTGTAATCCCACCACTTTGGGAGGACAAGGCGGGCGGACTGCTTGTGGTCAGGAGTTTGAGACCATCCTGGCCAACATGGTGAAACCCCATGTCTACTACAAATACAAAAATTAGCCAGGCATGATAGCATGTGCCTGAAGTCCTAGCTACTTGGGAGGCTGAGGCAAGAGAATCCATTGAATCTGGGAGGTGGAGGTTGCAGTGAGTCGAGATTGTGCCACTGCACTCCAGCCCGGGAGCAAGACTCCATCTCAAAAAGAAAAAAAAAAGTTAACAATTTAAATAGCTACTAAATAACCAGAATAATTTCATATCTCTTGGTAAGTCCTTTTTTGTTTTCTTCACTCTCATGGAAATTGTGGACTCTGTAGCTACTTAGGCTTCTCTTTTCAAGCTGATTACCAGCAAGCTTAGGGCCCAATTTGTAGCCCAATCTTAATAAGCATATGTGTTTTTATGAATGCATTTTACGCTTCATCGATAATCTATTATTTTTACTTTTGTTTTGCTTGCTTTTCATTTTGACCTTTTTATATCATGCTAACCATCCATTTTTATACATAATTGTGTTATATATTCTTTCTGGAATAAACAGGGTACTAACAAATAAACTGACTGAGACAGAAAGAGAGGGTAGCGGGGATGGGCAAGAGACTCAATAACCTATTACTTCTATAGTGTTTGATACATCTGTGGTGTTGTAGGTAGCAAATCAAATCCTGTTCTCCTAAACCAGACCCACCCTCTCTTTCTCCAAGTCGTCTCTCATCTGCTGATGTTCATGTTCGGTCAGTTCTTGGTCTCCATCTTGGTCGTACTTTGTGAATATTGCCTCAATCTCTGCATCAGTATGGCCCTTCCTGAAATTAGAGAGAGGATACAGATAAAATAATTCTTATACCCAGTTCACCCTAAACACAGAGACATCAAAATGCAGGAGGAAAGGAGAAATCGCCAAATGGGGGCAAGTTTTCCTCTTATAACATGTTCTAGAAAGATACCTGCCTCTGGAAAAAAAAAAAAAAAAAAAAAAGTATCTCTATGAGCACTTGGGCTAGAAATACCCTTATCACCAGGAATTTATCTTTAGAAGCAGGAATTGTTCAGAACCCCAGGAAGCATGATTCTTACCCTTTGAGATCTTGTCGAAGTTCGTCAAAGTTTAACTTGCCTCCCCCTTGCCGCAGACTCTCTGAAATGTCATCCACAGTGTTTTTTTTCAGTTTTAGTTTGACCAAAGCTTTATGGTAGCCCTATCAGAGAGAGAAAAAAATAAAACACTTGGTTTAGTGTATTCTCCTTTTGCATTTGTTTTACTTTCCATTCACAGTAGTAACTACTATAAACCTGGTGTACACTGGCCATTCAATGAGTATGTGCTGGATGAATGAATAGTTTTGAATGTATCCAATTTTCCGTAAAACACTTGTGGAAGAGTTACATTGAAAAAGTCAGGGTCTTTCAGTAAGTCATGAAGAACTCATATGTGTATTCAAGTTTATGTGATAGAAACAAAAATTACTATATATGCTATAGCTGTCTGCCTCAGAGCATAAAGGACTGTGCAACCGTTCTTACGAATACCAAGAAACTCGAATCATGAATTGTGTCTTTATTTTTTATATTCTCTATCTTCTAGACAGTAATTTCCTTAAGTGTGTATAAACAAACAAACAAAAAACCCAGTGAAATGTAGATGAGTATTTTCCCTTTTTTTGAGACAGGGTCTCACTCTGTCACCCAGGCAGGAGTGCAGTGGCGTGACTCTGGCTCACTGCAACCTCGACCTCCTGAGCTCGAGTGATCCTCCCAACTCAACCCCCAACAAGTAGCTGGGACTACAAGTGTGAGTCACCACGCCTGGGTATTTTTTTTTTTTGTAGAGATAGGGTCTCACCATGTTGCCCAGGCTGGTGTTGAACTCCTGAGCTCAAGCGATCCGCCCGCCTTGGCCTCCCAAAGTGCTAGGCGTGAGCCACTGCCCCTGGCCAAGGATTTTTCACTAGCAAACTTCAGACCTGACCTTGCTTTGCACATGATGCAGCACTGTAGGTGACCATGCAGGCTGAAATTGTGCAAAATGATCTGAATAATCAGTGGGAAGAATTACAATTGTTCTGTGATCTATAAAACTTTTAATCAAAACATTAAACACTCCCTTAGTGTCAGTTATAAATGTATAGCGAGTTTAAAAAAGATGAAAACTAATATTGCTTTAATACACTAAAATGTAAAACATTAGAAACATTAAAAATTAAGTGTTTTATTTCTTTGTAAAAAAATGTATCCAGAGTAGTTTAAATAGCACTTGCCTTATTTTCACTGGATAATATTACATTGTACACTTTACAATGTGTGAACTTCTTTTCTGTGCATTAGTGAATTGTCATATTCCTTCTTAAATGTGGACTAGCTTCCAACATATTTTTCTTTTCGTTTTTTTGAGATACAGTCTTACTCTGTCACCCTGGCTGGATTGCAGTGGTGCAATCTCAGCTTACTGCAACCTCCGCCTCCCTGGTTGTCAAGTGATTCTCATGCCTCAGGCATTCGAGTAGCTGAGATTACAGCTGTGCACCATCACGTCTGGCTAATTTTTGTATTTTTAATAGAGACGGAGTTTCACCATGTTGATCAGTCTCGTCTCGACTTCCTGGCCTCAAGTGATCCACCCACCTTGGCCTCTCAAAAGTGCTGGGATTATAGGAGTGAGCCACCATGTCCAGCCCCAACATTTTTTCTTTTGAACTTTCATTATTGTGAATTATCTCTAATAAGAGTTCCCTTAATGTGAAGTTTTTTTGCAGGCATCATTTCCTCAAGACATCTTCATCCATTTCGTCATACCTATTTTCCTCATTCAAGTTGATAGACCTGCCCTAAGTTCTTCTGGTTCCATATCTGGATATCTTGAATGATCGCAGTGTCAACACTCTTGTTTCTTCTTCACTCAGCTATTTCTTCTATAAATCCATTACTCTGTTTTGAATTTCACTTCCAGTGTTACCATTTTTCATTTCTTTGCTAGCCCATTCTCTTTTTCTTTTCCTTTTTTTTTTTTTGTTTTGAGACGGAGTTTTGCTCTTGTTGCCAGTGAGCCTGCTCAGCCTGCACATCTGTTACTCAGGTAACTGATCTATACACTGAAGAGCAAGCAGTGGAGTTTGTACTTTGTGCTGTTACTCACAGTTAATATACTGTGATAACTGAAATGTGAACTGTGTTGTTGAAGGTGGTGTCACATAACAAAACTGGGATAACCGAAGTTTGTGCGTATCAGAATTGTGCCAAATGAGGAGTGCTTGCATACACACTGGAGATTTGCTAACCTGTAAGCAACGGTTATGCAGAATCAAGATAATGTGACTCTTAGGTCCCATCCCAAGGACTTTGTTTTAAGAGGCTTAAGTTTTCTATCGCAACATAAATCACAGATAACATAATCCTAAGGCTTGGCAATAAAAAAAACATTAGTTCAGGAGTCACTATGGCTTAGCAAAATGATGTTGGGAAACAAACTATGTATTTTAAATGTGGTTATTTGTTGCTGTATACGTTTTATACTTTAAACCAAATAAAGAAGTTACATTGAGAAGAACAAAGAGGCCCAACTTTCCTGTCCTGCCCTTCTATTTAACAATGAAACCCTTCCTGAGAAGGTGCATAAGTAAAAGTTCTCAGGCCCCAGGCTAGGACCTGAATTCATGAATCTTTTCCTTTGCTTATTTTAAAACTGCCGTGGAAGGTCAAGGGTAAAGGGTGAACTACTAAGTATTTTCCTCTAAAACTTTTTATTTTTTTTTTTAATGGTAATTGAGATAGAAGAGGTGGGAATTCCTTTAGATAACCTTCCCTTCTAGTTTATTCTCAACTCAGGATCCTGAAGTGAGAGCCAGCTAGAGTAGATGTCAAAATAATAAAGGTAATGAACCTTCAGCTCAGCTCTTAAAGTGTCAAAAGATTATTGAAAATTTAATTCCAGGACACAAAAGGATTCCCAGAATTAAAATTCAAGATAACAGTATATCCATCAAGACTCTAAGATAGGGAACATTTAAATTATTCCTGAAATATAGCGATGTATTCTTTATTTCAACAATTTCAGTGGATCAATGCTGATTTGAAAATCTGGCTGAGACAATGCTCATTTTATGTCAGAAACAGAAGAATTCTGAGAATTAAGGCTTTTCCTACCTTTCTGATAAGATCTGAGAGTTCCATTTCAGCTTTCTGCTGTGCCAAGTCAGATTTCACTTCAGAGTAAGTATCATTGATGATCGCCAAAAACATATTCTGTTTGCAAACGAAAGGAGGGCAAAAATTAAAGGAAGAAACATAATTTGGAAATATCAATTAAAAAACTGACACATGCCTTTTTGTTTATCCTTTTTTTTTCCTGAGTGCTTTATGAAGACATAAATTAATATTTATTTACTAAAAAACACTTTTTTTTTGAGACAGAGTATCACTGTATTGCCTAGGCTGGAGTGCAGGGATGTGATCTCAGCTCACTGCAACCTCTGCCTCCTGGGTTCAAGCAATTCTTGAGTCTCAGCCTCCTGAGTAGCTGGGATTACAGGCATGTGCCACTACGCCTGGCTAACTGTTGCATTTTTAGTAGAGATTGAGCTTCACCATGTTGGCCAGGCTGGTCTCGAACTGCTGGCCTCCAGTGATCTGCCCGCCTCAGCTTCCCAAAGTACTGGGATTGCAGGCGTGAGCCACTGTGCATGGCCTGATGTCATAAATTAATAGTTTTGCTGCCACATGTTTTGGGAAGATTATTTTCTCCCTTAAGTCATGCCACAGGAAAAATTTTGTGATATACTTTGTGAAAAGATACAAGAATAAAATACAACAAAATATTAGTATATTACCCATGAATGGTGAGATTATTTTATTTAATATTATTTTTGCTTACCTATGTTCTCTATATTTAGAAACTTTTACATACACTACTGGAGGGTATAGAATTCTAAAAATCTCTTCAAATTTCAATGGTTACCACAGATAAGTAGAATTGTAGGTTTATTCCAAGCTTTTTTATATAATCATATATGAAATTTACAGGACACATTTTTAAAGAGTTTAAAAGGCTGTTGCAAATAGGAATACAGCAGGCCTAGCAGGAAGATAGTAAAGAAAAAGTTTCTGGAAGAGAGATAGACTTTGGAGTCAAGCAAACTTGGGTTTCAGTCCTAGCACTGCTAAGATTGTCGCTTCACTTTTCTAAGTCTAATTTTAAAGAATTATTTGTTTTACATTAATAAAATGGGAAAAATAATAGTATCTCCCTTACATATATGTTGGGCTAGTTAGTGAGACAATCTATGTAAAGTGCTCAGGACAGGTCCTGATGCAGGTAAGTGCTACCTAATTGACAGCTACTATTACCATTTGGTAATGGTGAGTTCATTTTTCTGATCTTTCTCTTCCCCAGCAGTAATGGTCTGCATTTCCAACAACAGACTTTCTCAGAGCACTGTATCCAGGAGATCAGGTCCCCCCCTTTTTTTACATGCTCTTCCTTTGTTTTTCCTTTTTAACACATAACCGTGGTTTGCAAGTATTTCTATTTGATAATGTCTGTTTTCCCCCAAGTCTGAGGAATCTTCTTAAGGCCGAATCAGGCTGTTTTCCTTACCCTGGTACTGGCAGTATCTAACATACTACCTCATAGTACACAATCCACAAAAAACACTACAGGGTATATTATACAGTATATATTATATAGAGATTATATATACATGTGTATATATAATATATAATATATAATCTATATATAATATATATTATGTATATATTATATATGTGTGTATATATATCTGTATATATATACACACATGGATATAGTGGCTCAGTAAATACTTATTAAATGGTTGAGAAATGAACAAATGAGAATGCTCTTATTTTAGTTGGCTATTAACTTCTATATTAAGGAAGAATATTGTTTACAATTCTGTAGCAGAAATGAGATATAATATAGAATACATATAAGTTTTTGACTAAATGCTCAATTCCAAGTGCAGATAACTGCAGTCCAAGTAACACCTTCTACCTTCTCTCTTCCAGCTCAGGGATCTAATGTTCTAGTTTTGCTTCCAAGTGGTTGTTAACTAATGCATGCCAATATCTTAATTAAAATGGATCAAAGGCTGGGACCTCTAAAGAGATTTCAAAAAATAGAAAGTGCTTGAGAAAGGCTCTTGAAGGTGTGGGAAGAGGAAGCTCAGCCTCCTCTCCATCCTGTCTCCCAAGGTTTGCTTAATTATCAGATGGACATCTGCACCAGGATGTCTTTCCTGTTGATGTGGGGAAGAGTGGGGTTATCCTGGTTCAGTTGAGCCACTTCATAACACTGTGCCTTCTTGTTAAACAGGGGCAATCAACCAACACCTGGCAATCAGCTCAGAAAAGTGGCCAACCCCATGCTCAGCTTGTCATTTCCTTAAAAGACAGGTGTGTATTGAAAGTAGACTTCTATCTATGTAGCTATTTATGTGTCTACGTATGTATGTATGTATGTATGTATGTATGTATGTATGTATGTATCTATCCATCCATCCATCCATCCATCTATATCTCTGGGAGGTGCTAGGAGAGCAATTCTTTTTTGTGCAGTCTTCCAAAAAACAATTTTAGTATAAAGATAGAAACTAAGAGCTTCTTGTCATGTTCTGGTGACTAATCTGGTAAGGTGACTGAATACTCTAGATCTGGTAAGATGGCTGCCTACTAAAGGACCACATTCAAACAACTCCACATTTGAGCATTTCCAGTTGCCACGATTCTATCCGTCCTTTGTTTGGCAGATTGATAAATGGAGAAAACTAGGTGGCCTGAGATCAACTGAAGGGTCCGGTGCAGGACTCTCAATTCCTGGTTTTTGCTTTCTTAGTAGAGATTCAGGTACTCTAGAATACAAAGTACTATCAACGGTAGAGTAACAAAGGCTTATTCTTCTCTCTATTGTTTTCTTTAATATATGATAGGAAGAAGAAGCTTAAGAGGTGTAAGTTTAAACACGAGCCATAATCCATGCATACAGCAAGATACATATGGACTTGAATAATATTCCTGACCTTTTCAGTCCTGTTAAAGTACAGCTAGGGAACATGCCTTTGTTTTACACCAGAGGCTGTGTCTCCCCAGAAAAAAAATAGTTAAAAAAGTAGGAAATTAATACAGTACATCTAATACCCAATTACACTTAACCAGTACCATACACTTAACCAGTAATACCCGGACTGACATTAGAGTTATTACACTGAATTGCTGAAAATGTGATCACTCAACCTTCCTCAAGGGATCTTTACACAATTTATTGAAATGAAAAAATGTTATTTTCTTAAGAAAATTGTTCTTAAGATGATTGTTAGTGTTTAGATGAAAAATACCGCCTAAATTAAGCTGGCTTAACACCTTCTCAGTAGACAAGTGAATATATAAATGTTAAGAAAAAGAACAAAACACCTTAAAAAATATTAATTAACTTAGGGCAAAAACATTAAAAATGTTCATTTGTACCATATCAAGAGAATAAAATTATTTTTGAAAATAATTTTAATGCAATTTCCATTCATTGTTACATTTAGTTTTAAACTTAATTATTTGAATATTCTCTGTAGGCAGTCTCTAGATGAATGGGATATAAATAATTTAAAATGGAATATCCTAATTTTGACATGCGATGATTCACTCAACTATTACTCTTGACATCCTAGACCTAGCTTGCTTTTCAGTTCTTATTTCTTAAAAAGAACAGAAGAAAGAGAAAAGTCATGCTAGCAAGTGACTACAAAAGTGCTGACACATGTGTTTAAAAAGCATGTAAGCATATTCTACTTTTTAGGCAAAGCACTATTTTAGGTATCTTTATAAATTTGTATTTGATCTAATTTATTTTTTGCATTGAATAGATACATATATAGAGAGAAATGAAAGACCATGGAAAAGATCTATTTTTTTTTGCATTGAATAGACACATATATACGGATCAATGAAAGACCACGGAAAAGGTATTTGATATGAGTCTTAAAACTGTGAATAAAAGGAAAACAAGTTTTCCAACATCCACACATTTTTCTACTTCCTGAGTCTTTATTTAAAAACGATAGGACACAGAGTGTGAGAGAAAAGAGAAGACAAGGATTTACGAATATGAAGTTTAAATTGAACCTCACTATAAATAAAAATGTACATACCAAAAGAATGAAGAACATAAAGAACACAAATGTAGTGAAATAAATTGGTCCCAAAACTCGATTAGCTTCCTCAATCTCTGCAAAGTTGATATCGCCCAAAATGATACGGAATTGAGTGAAGCTATAAAAATAAAACAAAACACCACAATACAAAAACAAAGAATGTCCAGTAGTAGATACAACATTTCTTAAAGATGATTTCATATTTTTGGACCTTTTTAGCAGTATACGTAGCTGCCAAATAACAGAAAATTGTCAATCCCATTTAAAAAGTCTTGCTACTTATATCAGCAATTAAAGCCTTCTGCAATAATAATAAAATGCTTTCATGCTACAGAGGTTATTTCCATTTGGTTAAAAAGAAAATACAGGCCAGGCGCAGTGGATCACGTCTGTAATCCCAGCACTTTGGGAGGCCGAGGCGGGCGGATCACGAGGTCAGGAATTCCAGACCAGCCTGGCCAACATGGTGAAACCCCGTCTGCACTAAAAATACAAAAATTAGCTGGGCGTGGTGGCAGGCGCCCGTAATTTCAGCTATTCGGGAGGTTGAGGCAGGAGAATCGCTTGAACCCGTGAGGCAGAGGTTGCAGTGAGCCGAGATTGCACCACTGCACTCCAGCCTAGGCGATGGAACGAGACTCCATCTCAAAAAACAAAAAAAAAAAAAAAAAAAAGAAAAAAGAAAATACAATTATTATTCAATAACTTATAAAGCAATTGGCTATAACAATTCAACACATAATCTAGGTAAAACATGTTAACTCTAAACCTTGACGACAGTTACCCTGGGTCTAAAGTTAAAAATTTCTTAAAAAAAAAAAAGGGGCCTGGTGTGGTGGCTCATGCCTGTAATCCCAGCACTTCTGGAAGCTGAGGTGAGAGGATAGTGTGAGTCCCGGAGTTCAGTACCAGCCTGGGCAACACAGTGAGATCCATTTTCACAAAAAAATGTAAAAACTTGGCCAGGCATGGTGGCATACACCTGTAGTCCCAGCCACTCAGCAGGCTGAGGCAGCAGGATTGCTTGAGCCTAGGAGTTCAAGGCTGCAGTGAGCTATGATCACACCACTGCACTCCAGCCTGGGCAACAGAGCAAGACCCTGCCTCAAAAACAAAACAAAACAACAACCCCCGCCCAAAACCCAAAATGGTTTGTGCTCAAAGATCCAATATTCTGACATGTACTTAAAATGGGGTCAAAGTGGCTAAGTGTTGTCAGTCCTGGGTCTTAGTAAAATCGCTTTTATCAACAGCAATATTAATTAGAGATATCTATGCACAAACCTCTATCACTTCCATTCCTTTTTAAACTAACTCCTTTCTAAATGGCATAGAAATCTGACACTGGTTGCTTTTTGTTATTTCACATTTGGGATCTTTGGAAAAAAACCTGAAAATTCTTGTACTGGTCTGAGTTTACCCTAGAATATTAGAAATATCTTGCTTTTTTCCTTAGAAAATAACTTGAAGTTCTAAATATATGGCAACAATATTCAGCAGGAGTAAGAATATAGGCAAACAGCCTTCTAGAAGCTACCATCTGCATTTGGTGCAAAGAAAACCTCAGTCTTCAGAACAGTGTTGGTTTCCTACAGCTGTTAACTGTATCTTACTACTTTGGGCTGCTATCGTAAGCATTTCAGGATCCATTGTCTTCTTTGCATTGGTAGATCAATGTTTTGGGAAAAGGTAATTACTTCTTATTTAAAATAACTAGTTTTAAACACTTGGTGGTCATATAGCAACCTCATATGAAGATTTATTCTTCAGAAGCAGTGACAACTCTGATTAAATTTTTCTTCTTAATTTCATATATACTTACATACACTCTTGGAAAGTACTGAAGTCATCGACCTGAGTGCCAAAGACAAGGTATGCCAACTGAGCATATGCTAGGAAAATAATGAAGAACATAATAGCAAAGCCAAACAGGTCTTTGGCACATCGAGACATGGTTGTCGAGAGCTGGCTCATGGTCCTGTTAAAATTGATGAATTTGAAGAGCTGTAAAAGAGAGAGAAGACTGATCAATAGATGAATGGATAAACAAAGTGGTGTGACTGTATATAATAAAACATTATTTCATTCTGAAAAGAAATTAAATTCTGACACGTTACAACATGGATGAACCTTGAAAACATGCAAAGTGAAATAAGCCTGACACAAAAGGACAAATACTGTATGATTCCACTTACATGAGGTACTTAGAATAGTCAAACTCATAGTGACAGAAAGTGGAATGCAGGTTACCAGGGACTCGAGGGAATTGGGAGTCAGTGTTTAATAGATACAAAGTTTCAGTTTAGAATAATGAAAAAGTTCTGAAAATGCATAATGGCAATGGTTGCACAACACTGTGAATGTACTTAATGCCACTGAATTGTACACTTAAACATGGTTAAAATGGTAGGTTTTATGCTATGTGTATCACTACAATTAAAAAAAAAAAAGGCTGAGTGCAGTGGCTCACATCTATAATCCTGGCACTTTGGGAGACTAAGGCAGGAGGATCGCTTGAGCCCAGGACTTTAAGATCAGCCTGGGCAATATGGCAAGATTCTGTTTCACTAAACAATAAAAATAAATTAGTCAGGTGTGGTGACACACACCTGTGGTTTCAGCTACTCAGGAGGCTGAGGTGGGAGAGTTGCTTGAACCTGGGAAGTCGAGGCTGCCATGAACTGTGACTAGTGATGCTTATTCCCCCAGAAAGGATTAAAGTAAAAGAGAGGGAAAAAAAACTCCACGCAAATAAAAATTAACTATAAAACCCCCCAGGAAATTCTTGTTGCATAATATTGTCATTTGTTGTGCATCAGTTATGTGTGGAGGGCTTTATGTACATTGCCTCAAATCTCTGCAGTGTCTGAAATATTGGCAATCTATCCCCAGGAGTCAGCTGGAGCCTGCGGCCAGCTGCTCTGCCTGAACTGCAAAGCCTGCTCTGCCTGACTGCAAAGCCATGTTGAGCATGTTGGTAGATAGTGAACCCTATTGGTAGACAGTGAACCCTGCAAAGCCATATTGAGCATGTTGGTAGTGAACCATGCTCTGCCTGACTACAAAGCCATATTGAGCATGTTGGTAGATAAGGCACTGAGGATGGCTGCCCAGATTGTTTAGCTTTAGGTAGAAGCCTCAGTGGAAGAACACATGATAAGATATTAGAAGTGGAGTCATGATCCCTGCCTTAAAGACCTTAATGATAAAGTATGGAGGGGCAAGACATTTCCAAGAGAAGCACTAAATAAAACACAACAGCTTGAGACACATGTTGCAGATAAATCTCTAGAAGTTTACTTAAAGGTCTGTTATACATTGTTTCTGACCACAGTGAAATATTTTTTGAGGATTGCTGTAATCACATTACTTAATATAATCCCAATTCATTTGAGATCCTTTTTTTTTTTTTAATTTTTTTTTGAGACGAAGTGTTGCTCTGTTGCCCGGGCTGGAGTGCAGTGGCACAATTCAGCTCACCGCAACCTCCGCTTCCTGGGTTCAAGTGATTCTCTTGCCTCAGACTTCCAAGTAGCTGGGATCACAGGTATATTCCACCACATCCAGCTAATTTTTTTTTTTTTTTTTTTTTTGTATTTTTAGTAGGGACAGGGTTTCACCATGTTGGCCAGGCTGGTCTCCAACCCGACCTCAGGTGATCTGCCCGCCTCAGCCTCCCAAAGTGCATAAGCCACTGTGCCCAGCTGAGATCTTTATTATTATTACTATCTTTATTATTATTATTAAACTAATAATAATCAAGGAAACTTCAGTAATTCTCAGGCAGCACCTGCCATCCTGTCACCAGCACAGGCTCTGACTGCGCTATCCAAACATGTGTGGCTATTTAAATTCAAATTTAAATTAATTAGGATTAAATACAATTAAAAATTCAGTCCCTTGGTCCCACTAGCCATATGTTAAATGTTCCATGCCTATACGTGGCTAGTGGCTGCTGTCTAGGACAATGGAAATATAGAACATTTCCATCACCACAGAACATTCCTATTACTATCATTATTTTTGCTATTTATTATTATTATTATTACTATGTTGTAATCAAGGTTTTGTGCTTTAGTGATGGTTTCTCTTGAACAAGCATGTCAATAAATAAATAGCATGAGAAATACAGGATAAAGTCTACGCATTTTTTTGTTTTTTTTTTGAGACGAGGTCTCACTCTGTTGTCCAGGCTGGAATGTAGTGGTGCGATCTTGGCTCATTGCAACCTTCCGCCTTCTGGATTCAAGCAATCCTCCCGCCTCAGCCTCCCAAGTAGCTAGGATTACAGGCAAGTGCCACCACCCCCAGCTAATTTTTGTATTTTTAATAGAGATGGTTTTGCCATGTTGCCCAGGCTGGTCTTGAACTCCTGGGCTCAGAGGACTCGCCTACCTTGGCCTCCCAAAATGCTGGCAATACAGGCATGAGCCACCGTGCCTGGTCTGGGTCTATGCCTTTTGATAAACCTCAGTCCTTCTAGGTATGAATACCAACTCAGGAAAGTACATAATGGGTAAGTACCTTCTAGAACTGTGCTGTTCAAGAGAACGTTCTGTGATGATGGAGATGTTCTACATTTCCACTGTCCTAGAGAGTAGCCATATATAGCCACTGAACACTTAACGTGTGGCCAGTAGGACCAAGGAACTGCATTTTTAATTGTATTTAAGCTTAATTAATTTAAATTTGAATTTAAATAGGCACATGTGGCTAGTAGTTACTGTCTGGACAGCACAATCAGAGCCTGTGCTGGTGACGGGACGGCAGCTGCTGCCTGAGAATTACTGAAATTTCCTCCATCTCCAGAATTGAAGCTCATTGTATATGAAATGTCATAACCTTTCACACACATGGAAATGCACATTATATCTTGAGATAATAAGGAAATGAGTGAGGAAGGAACTATTTGGAAGCGGTGTCTGTTCCAACCTTAATTCTAGGTAAATCTTCCCTTACAGCCTCTACCTGGAAAAGAGGCGATTCCTTCCAGCAAGCACTTCCAAGTGCAGCAACTCTCCCCTTCCCTCCACCTGATCCTTCCCTCTCTCTGAGTTCCTTTTCCTTCACCTGTTCATCTCGTATCAGGTAAAACTCAGACCTGCCTCTGTCAGAGCAACCCGGGGCCCCAGGCCCAGCTAACACACTGAAAGGCCTCTTACTGCATTTGTTAAACAAAACCTATAGGGACTGATCTTGCACTAATTCAGATAGCAGGAGAAGTGTATCATTGTCAGTGAGAGGAATGATCACATGAGTTTCAATAGTTTACTTCATATGTAAAATATGAGGCCTGACATGGTGGCTCATGCCTATAATCCCAGCACTTTGGGAGGCAGAAGTGGGAGGATTACTTGAACCCATGAATTCAAGACCAGCCTGGGCAACATAGTGAGACCTTATCTCTACAAAAAAATTTAAAAATTAGCTGGATATAGTGGCACATGCCTGTAGTCCCAGTGACTTTGGAGGATGAGGTAGGAGGATCGCTCGAACCTGGGAAGTTGAGGATGCAATGAGCTGTCATCATACCACTGCACTCCAGCCTGGGTGGCAGAGTGAGACCCTGTCTTAAAACAAAGTAAATATGGAGCAGCTCTGGCCAGTCACTCGAATTTCGAATTCAAGTATTCCATGATTTTGTGGAACTCAATTATTTTTGAAAGAAAATATTACTTAAAATGTAGGACATGAAATTTATAAATTACCTTAATCCAGACAAAAAATACTGTGACAGCAGCTATATTGTTGAACTGTATTTGCCAATATGCCAGATGCTCAAAGTTGGGGAAAGTATTTTGATCTTCCAGAAACTGTAAGAGCACCTCCACATTTGATGTTCTGTATATGTTAATTCCTATAGCTACCACTGATAGCTGGAAAGCAAAAGATTTAAATTTTATTACAGTGTTTTAGAAATATAAAACATACCTTAATATGACTAGTATACTTTTCTTCACCAATGTATTAATTGTAGGGTTCACCATTATACTTACCCAATGTCATTCTTAAAAGTCACTCACTCAAATGGAAAGTGTTAAGCCCTGCCATAAAATAAGTAAAACAATATATTGCTTGCATTTCCTTAGTTCAGAATAGAAACCCAATGAAGGCATGCATGCATGCATTGTGCACATATGCATTACACACATGTACATGCATACACAGAAGAGATTACACTATAACAGACTCAAACTCCAAGAGGAATGCTTTCTGTTTTTTCCGCCACCTTCATTTTAATCACTTTCCACCCTCTTGCTTTCTTGCCTTAAACCTGCTGTTTTTATTTGTGATTTTTAAATTTAAAATTTTCCAGTTTCTCTTCATTCTCCAACTGCCAGCCATTCTTCGCTCTGCTCAACAAAAATATAGTATGTATAATGTGTCTATGTATACAGCACCGTGCAAGGGGCTAAGAGGAATAAACAGAAGTAAACCGCATAAATCCTGCCCTTAAGACACTTATATTCTGGTTTAAGAGCAGATAAACACATGAAGTTAAATAATACAAAAAACTACTGAAGAGTTGGCATCACACAACATAAAGTGAAGAGGGGCACAAGATGTCCTAAAAAGGAGTGCCCATGAGAACAAAGAATGAGCTTGGGCTTGAAAGACAATGGGAATGATGAACACAGAGGGCTTAAGAAGGCCTGCAGTGGGAATAAATGAGCCAAGGGCTTCTCTCTTGCTCATTTATGTCCCTTAACTCATGACCCTACAACTTTCCACATATGCTTTGGTTCTAGGCTTTACAACCAGATCCAAGGGGACACTGCCCCCTCCTTGGCATCCATCACCACTAAATGTAGACAGTGCTAGGGGTTAGTCATAACCACCTGGCCCCACTGGGGGGTCTGAATCTGCAGCAGGTGGGCTGTGGCAGGTGCTGCAATCTTTGCTGTCCATTCTCTCCTCTTAGGAATGATGGCCAGAGACCACTTCATTAGCCCTCCCTTCCTGAGATGGCCATCCAGATCATGGTCCCCCATGTGATTCTCATAGCAAAGACCAGCCTGGTTGCTGATCACAGCTAAAAAGCCAACCTCCCCATCTTCCTTTTCTTATCTGTGAAGGATTTCCAGAGCCAATTTTGTATTTTTGTGTTGGTGGTGGGAATGATTAACACAGTGGGCTCAAGAAGGCCTGCAGGGGGAATATGTGAACCAAGGGCTTTTCCTGAGATGAGGAGCTCATCTCAACTAATCCATGTAGAAAAACATTTGGATTGGTGGACTGGATCCAGTGGTAACTCTTTACCCAACTCTCACCAGGTATAATTTGTTATGCAGTCCAGTTGTTTTTACTCTGCACAAGACAAATGTTTATAAAATTATGAAGAAGATGGTCATTTATACAACAATGTCATGATATGCTACATTTCTTTGAAACCTTTCCTTCCAAATAGGGGATGAAAGAAGAGATGAGGAAAGAGATTTTGTGAGCATCTGCAATGTTATTATCACTCCTGAGTTTTTTGTGGGATTCTCATCCCTGTCTATAAAAGAACTTTCTCTCCATATCAGAAAATTAGGAGGGCAGAGATTTGGGCTATTTTATTCATTCCTATATCCCCAGTGCCTAGAGCAGTGCCAAGTACATAGTAGGTGCTCAGAAAATACTCGTTGAATAAATGAATTAGTCGGGCCGGGCGCGGTGGCTCGTGTCTGTAATCCCATGACTTTGGGAAGCTAAGGCAGGCGGATCACGAGGTCATGAGATCGACCATCCTGGCTAACACGGTGAAACCCCATCTCTACTAAAAATACAAAAAATTAGCTGGGCATGGTGGCGGGCGTCTGTAGTCCCAGCTACTCGGGAGGCTGAGGCAGGAGAATGGCCTGAACCTGGAAGGCGGAGCTTGCAGTGAGCCGAGATCGCGCCACTGCACTCCAGCCTGGGGGACGGTGGGAGAATCTGCCTCAAAAAAAAAAAAAACAAAAAAAGAATTAGTCATTTTACCCTGTAAAACCTAGCAAGCAGTCAACAAATTATTTGAGTTTAAATTCCTTAATAGTCTTCTTTTTTCAAGTAATTCTGCTAGTTTTGAAAGACTATTGCTCAGGACAAATGGCTGACTGATGCAGCCTGTGTACTTCAGAACGTGTTGGAGAAACAAAAAAGGAAAACAAAGAAAATTTCAAAGTGATTTCAAGATGTCATTATATTTATATTTAAAATATAATTTCTTTTCAGGTTTTGGTAAACATAAGCAAATTTTGGCTAGATAAAACAAAAAGTGTTGGCTCTTTTCATTGGTTTGAAGGTCCAGTAGAGCACAGGGTGTGTTTTGTGGGTGACCAGAAAGCATGCCCTAACTTCTACACTTGATCAGCAAATGTTTCAAAGGACAAGTGGGATTCCAGTAGCCCTTCCTTGTTCTTTATAAACTAAAAGCACACTGTCTGAATTGTTGTCTGGCAGTATTAAGCGTTGTTTAAAAAAAAAAAATGAAAAGCACAGTGAAGTAAGTTTTCAAAGAAATACTTGCAAAATGCTGTGGCTGCTGAGTCAAAGAGACAATTTCCATGATATCATTCCCTTTTCTCCTATTGGTAGCCAAAGCGGCACAAGGCAATTCACTGGGGTATGGGAAGAAAATGTTACAACTTCTAGGTAGGTGGTAAGAAAGTGTTGGAATTCTATTTGTATTAATTTTATCCCAATCTTTAAAAGTCTATATATGTGAATATTTTACGGATGTACCTGTTACACCAATGTATGCATACAATTTACAAATAAAGATAATACAATAGGGTGTGTAGTCAAAGCTTTCACTGATAGGTGTGTATGATCAAAAAGGGTGAATACCACTGACTAGTCTTTTGTTGATACTGAGTTCTTTGGTTAAAAAATAAAAAAGGAAGTCTGTTCTTAATTAGCATACCATACTTACCTTTTTATCATTATTTCAATGGCCTAAATATAAATAAATCCATATAAGCCAAAAGGCAGGGTTTGCATCCTTATAGTTCCAAACAAGAACTGTGTTCTGGGATAACTGTCAATGTATATGGCCTGCACTCTGCCATCACTCTGAACAGAAATATTCTGAAAAATTATTTCCAGTATTATTGTCTCTCCTGTTTCCTTAAATGCTACAATTCTTGTGTAACTCTGTTCATTGTTAATACATTGAGAATTTGGGGATCAAGGGTTTACCTTGATTTATGTGATGTTATATGGCCATCATAAAAGACGGGATGCACTTCTAACTGCATCATGACCTGATGGGGTCAACACCATCTATTCTATAGGAATTTTTACTTTAAGTAAAAACTCTTTCTAAAGTGCACATATCCATGACTTGAGAGGCAGTGTTACTATGAGGAACAAATGAGTTCTGTACCATGAAAAGCACCCGGAGATGCCTAACACAGTAGCTTCTAAAGTGTTAGCCATTATTATTATTACTATTACAATTATTATCACTGCTAATATTGTTATTGCCATGCAATATATGGCCATGTAGTTCTTTATACCTTAAGTGTTCTTTCACTCACACATGAATAACATATTTTCCATATTTTATCAACTATTAATAATTCTAGTGGGGAAGAGTTTAATAATTTGATGTAAATGCTTCACAAAGGCCAAATAAATTTTTAGGAGCAGGATAAGGGAAAGAATAATTCTCCTGAGGAGGGCTAACAGAAGAGAGAATGCTAATAGGGTAGTGCATTATTTACTGAGATTTGAGAAGGTGATGGCTATCATAGGCAGTGGGAAGGAAAGACATAGAATAACACATGGTACATCTATGCCAAGCAAAGCTTGTGAGCATCTAACAATTAAGCATGTTGTTATATGCTTAAATGTAAAACTGGACTTAGCAAAAGGTTACCTGTTATTGCTGAAGGGAGAAAAGCTTGTAAAACGTCTTTTATACACTGAGGCCATAGGAAGGAAGTGACTGATGCTTAATTAAGTGATAAGGATGACAGGAAAACATCTTGAAAAAATATTAGAAGTTATAATAGAGTCAAGGGCAGACACAGAATTTACATGGTGTCATGGTCTTGATTATGACTCTGCCTTTGATTTATTTTATTTTTTATTTTTATTTTTTAGAGATGGGGAGGGGTCTCACTATGTTGCCCAGGCTGGTATCAAACTCCTGACCTCAAGTGATCCTCCCACCTCAGTTCCCTAAAGTGCTGGGTTATAGGTATGAGCCACCATGCTCATACCTATACGATTTCTTATACCTCATACAGAAAACTTTGATGAATATAACTTACATTTTATACTCTGTAGACTATTTGCAGAAAATTTTAAACTGCAGAAAGTTTTCTCTGCTGCCCAAAATATTTTCAGGATGATTTTTCTTTTTTCTTTTCTTTTCAAGGCAAGGTCTCATTCTGTCACCCAGGCTGCAGTGTAGTGGTACATTTATAGCTCACTGCAGCCCCAACCTCCTGGGCTCAAATGATCCTCCCACTTCGGCCCCTGGAATAGCTGAGACTACAGGTATGTGCCACCATGCCTAATTAAAATTTTTTTTTTTTTTTTTTTTTGTAAAGACAGAGTCTCACTATGTTACCCGGGCTAGTCTTGAACTCTGGGGCTTAAATGATCCTCCTGCCTCGGCCTCCCAAAGTGCTGGGATTACAGGCATGAGCCACCACACCTGGCCGACAAGGTTTTTCTTGCTGTAACTTTACACATGTACAGGAAAATATAAATTGATTTTTACTAGCAGTTGAAGAAAAATAACATTAGTGAAAAAAAACCAAGGAAAAAAACCTGTTTTCTCCTCCACACCTCATGTGGCATACTAAAGCCAAATATGAATTACTGAGATATTCTCATTAGCGTGGTTGAGAGCATATTGTAAATACCTCTCCACTTCATACTCAGAAAAGTTACTCATGCAAAATGAGAAAATAATTAGTAACAGAAGTTGATATAATTGAGGGGGACTTTTAGATTCTTTTTTGGGAATATCAAGATCCACACGGCTGAGGAGATCTAAGACTCTAGCTAACATGCTTGTAAGACAGAATAGGAAATTTGATGTTGTTCTCAAACCTACCACAACGATCACAACATCCAGACAATTCCAGAAACTCCTGAAATAGTGTAGTTTGTGAATGCGAATTTCCAATATCTCTTCCACCACATAGTAAAGGATAAAGAAACAAAAGATAATCTCACAGGCTGCCAGGAAGAAATCAAAAGTTGTGACATATCGGATCAGCTTTAAAGGCTGAAATTGCCAAGATGGGATCACACCGCCTGTTGCTGGGAATTCAACCAATAACCTGCATGGAAATAAGAACAATTAAAACAATAACAATAACAACACATGAATATAGCCAGGAACGGATGTCCATCTATTCTGTTCGTGCATTACAAGGTAATTAAACTGCTACCATAAGTCCCCTCAAACTAGTGGCAAAACATTTTGATCACAGCTAATAATTCCATACTTATAGAATTTTGTGCCATCAAAGGAATAAGACTTCCTGAAGTCTTTCAGTCCCAAAGGAGTACTTCCTGCTCAGTCTGCCCTTTACTTCTCTGTATTTATGCTGCTCAAAATGCCAGATACTTTTAATGTAAAAGTAAATCAACACACAAACTTTTCTAGGACTTCTGTTATTATTTTTTTAAGAGCTAGGGACTCGCTGTGTTGCCCAGGCTAGAGTGCAGTGTTGCAATCATAGCTCACTGCTGCCTCAAATTCCAGGGCTCAAGGGATTCTCCTGCCTTAGACTCCTGAGTAGCTGGGATTATAAGTGTGCAGTACCATGCCCGACTAACTTTTTTTTTTTTGGCAGAGACTGAGTCTTGCCCTTTTGCCCAGGTTGGTCTCAAACTTCTGGGCTCAAATGATACTCCTGCCTGGGCCTTTCCAAGCGCTGGAATTACAGGAGTGAGCCACTGTACCTGGCCCTAGGACTTCTATTAAATTCAAGTCTTTCTCCTATGCAACATGAAGAATATAAAGAAGTACAAGCTATCCACTCAAAACTTGTGTGATCTCATTGAGAAGTAGGATATATTTTGTACATATGTAAAGATAGGAACTGAGTCTCTCATTCATTCATTAGGTAACACCTAAATAGCATCACATATTTTGTCCTCCCAGGAAATTTTCTCTCTTATTCCCAGAGCCTTATAATGAATAGGTGGGTTCTCAATAGATGTCTGATTGTCTAAAACATATACTGTTTTACATCCATACTGATGGCTCTGATCTTTACTGCTTTACCATAACTGGACTGAGGGTTTTTTTGTCAAATGCCCATTTTGTGGGTGTCACACTGAGAAAGTTGGGTGATTCAGTTAATGATACAGACTCCTTATCTAACTAGAAACAGAATCTCTAGCTGTTTCATTTTAAGACATTTAAAAGCCCTTTAGTCAGCTACTAGCCATCATTATCTCTGCCATTACAGGACAGATAGCCACACCTGGAACCTGAGCATCCAGGACACATGCATGAGCAATAATCAAGTAAAACAGGGACTATGGTAAATTAGAACCTGTCAGAGAAGTGTGAACATTTTCCTTCCTTTTCATTGTCAGTTTTCCTGTTCTTTCTTTCCTATTTGATGTGTTGGAGAGTAGGGGTGAGAACCAAAAACTCAGGAGAGCAACACTGAAGCCAAGAGCCTTGTATGTGACAGCTTCATTGGGAACTCAAAAGGGAAGGAAGTGGCCTTCAAGAGTCAAGTCATTTCTCTGGTCCATTCTGGCCCTGCCCTTCCAGAAACTTAGAAAAACAGTATAGAGAAATGAAGCAGTTGTCTTAACAATGCTCATCCTTAAAGTAAAGAAGGAAGCAAAAGAAATACTCAAGATCTTCTATAAATAGAATTTACTAAAATATCAGAGTTGCCTCTCTGTTTTTATTCTCTTCCTTTGTATTCTATTCTTTTGATCTTCACTGGAATACTTAGGAAAAACTCAATAATAACTGCAATAGATTTTCATTAATTTCTAGTGATAACTACTACTGGATTACTGGTTGAGTATTTCCTTCCTTCCTTCCTTCTTTGTTTCCTTGTTTCCTTCCTCCCTCCCTCCCTCCCTTCCTTCCTTCCTTCCTTCCTTCTCTCCCTCCCTCCTTCCTAGCTTCCTTCCTCCCTCCCTTTCTTCTTTTGTTTTTTTTTTTTGCCATGGTGAGCAAGGACAGGTTGAATGTTTCTAACCTGAAAATCTGAAATATAAAATGCTTCAAAATCCCAAACATTTTGAGCACCAACATGACAGCACAAGTGGAAAATTCCACACCTTACTTCATGTGACAGGTCATTGTCAACATGCAGGCACACAACAGTTTATTCAACATCCCTAAGGGAAAAATGAAATTTCCTTCAGGCTATATGCATGAAGTTTCATTTATGAAACATAAATGAATTTTGTGTTTAGACTTGGGTCCCATCCCCAAGATATCTCATTTTATATATATGCAGACATTCCAAAATCTGAAAAAAATCTTAAATCTCAAACATTCCGGTCTTAAGCATTTTGGATAAGGGATAATCTGTAATTTATTTAATGTGGTACTATTTTCTGCAAACATTGTTAAATACAAAGACTGGGACAATCCAACAAGCGATGTAAAGCAGAATTGAGCTTAACCTCAAGAATGATGACCAAGACTATTATGAGAATAAACCCTTCTTATCTTGTGTGTAAATATACATGCAATAATCATGTTAGCGATGTTTGGGTATTGCTGACATGCTCACCAGAAAGATTAAAGTGGGTGAACTCTGACTCCCTCTTGCTCTGCTTTTTCCTTCTTTTTGATAGTACCTATTACCTTCTAATATTATATATATTATATAATAAAATAAATACTAAAAAATTTGTATTGTTTATTGTTTAATGTTTATTCTCTATCTCCTCCTGGTTGGATGCAAGCTCTGCAAAGGCAGGGATCTTTGTTGTGTTTGCTGACATGTCCCAAGAGCCAAGAACAATGCCTAGCCCATATTAAGTGTCCAATAGATGTTTGCTGAATAAATGAATGAAGAGGAGTCCCAGACAAGCCAGTGGAATCTTTGTCAGTTTCGTTACTGTCTCCCAGAGGGGTCATCATGGCAACATCCCAGGATCTGAGGAAGGAACTTTATGTGATTCTGACAGCCCTGAGCATGAGCAGGTACCTGGGTATCCTACTGAGCCTCCTACAAGCACTCCAATTACTGTGCTTGTGTGCTAATAGTAGAGGCTCATCTGAGAGTGAGAAACTTCACAGAAAGAATCAAGATTTGATGGGCAGGGGACTTGGTGATGGAACATGTGCCACTGATCATCCTCATAATGGGTAAGGACAGATGTTAGGAAAACACAATATTTATCTGGAAAGGTTCCAGCATTGAGATGAACTTGGACCAGAGTTAAGGTTCTTTCCAACTTGTAATATTCTAGGATCCCAACTTCCTTCCTCAAATATCCTTTATTTCAATAAGCCTTCAGTTTTTACCCCTTCGTTGCTATCCGTCTGGATCCTTGGCATGCTCATTTAGCTAACTGCAGGCAAAGGTTTTTCTAGCCAACCCCAGAATAGGATGTACATACAACTACACAAAAACAGGAGGGATGCGTGTCCTCAGTACACACCTGACCACACAGAACAGGTTAATGTTGGCGTTGTACACTGAGAAGTCAATAAAAGTTGCCCTGGTTCCTCGGTCCAGCCAGACATTTTTCTTGAGGCTAGCAACTTGTGCAGCTGTTTCCTCTCTTCTTCTTGACAAATCCAGATAATAGCCAGCTCCACTATAAGTTGCAATGATTCCCCAGTGGCTACTACCATTCAAATCTTTTTCACTTGTGTAGATCCAACTGATTAAAAACAAAACCAAAAAACAAACAGTTAAAATCAGTGGAACACTTGTGGCAATTACAAGGATAGCTGGTTCCTTGTAAAATAAAGTATGTATTAAGGCCTATCAAGCTGGGTAATGTGCCTGACCTGGCACTTCATAAGTGTTTTCTTGGTTAATTCTCACACTGTTATTAGCCTCACTTTAGGAATGAGGGCCCTGAGGCTTAGTGAGGTCAATGTAGTCCCAAAGCTTTTGAAGGTAGACTCCGGTACCAATGCCAGGGCTGTCTGTCCCTAGAGCCTCTGCTCTGCTCTACAGCCTCTGCTCAGTTCATACGGCTGCCTTCTCTGGGTAACTGTGCTCAGGGACTAGATAACTTGAGGTCCCCAGAGAAAATTACAGCCAAAAGAGGGACAAGTTCCTCAAGTGGTATTGTCAGCATTTGGGAATTTCATCCACAAATATTCAGAGGATCTCTTAGAAAACAGATGCTTCTTTGGCACTAATGGGGATATAAAGGTCCTTTCTCTCCCAAATTTAAAACAAGTAGGGAAACAAAAGTTGTAATTAAACAAGTAAAATACAAGGTGGATAATAATAAGAAGCAAAAGAATAAAGAAATTAGGCTGGCAGATCAGAGGAAAGCTATCCTTATTTGGGGATCTGGCAATGAAGGGATGGATTAGAAAAGGCTTTAGGAAGAAGCTGTGTTGGACCTGAGCCATGAAAGGTGAGTAGGACCTGGACTTGCACAGGTGAATGCTGATATGGTTTGGCTGTGTCCCCAACCAAACTTATCTTGAATTGTAACTCCCACGATTCCCATGTTTTGTTGGAGAAACCCGGTAGAAGGTAATTGAATCATAGGGGCAGGTCTTTCCCATGCTGGTCTTGTGATAGTAAATAAGTCTCATGAGATCTGATGGTTTTATAAGGGGGATTTTCCCTGCACAAGCTCTCTCTCTGCCTGCTGCCATCCACGTAAGACATGACTTGCTTCTCCTTGCCTTCCACCATAATTGTGAGGCCTCCCCAGCCATGTGGAACTGTAGGTGCCTCTTTCTTCGGTAAATTGCCCAGTCTCGGGTATGTCTTTATCAGCAGCATGAGACTAAACGGGAAGGGCATTTTTTTTTTTTTTTTTTTTTTTTTTTGAGACGGAGTCTTGCTCTGCCACCCAGGCTGGAGTGCAGTGGCCGGATCTCAGCTCACTGCAAGCTCCGCCTCCCGGGTTTACGCCATTCTCCTGCCTCAGCCTCCGGAGTAGCTGGGACTACAGGCGCCCGCCTCGTCGCCCGGCTAGTTTTTTGTATTTTTAAGTAGAGACAGGGTTTCACCGTATTAGCCAGGATGGTCTCGATTTCCTGACCTCGTGATCCGCCCGTCTCGGCCTCCCAAAGTGCTGGGATTACAGGCTTGAGCCACCGCGCCCGGCCCAAGGGAAGGGCATTTTTAACCGTGAGCCATTGGTCAAGAGAAGAAGTAAGTAGTTCAGTTTGGCTCCCATAAGGTAAAGAATGGTAGATCGAAAGGTAGTCTGTGGTCAGCTTGTGAAGGGCAAACATGAAGGAGTCTGTGAAGGGAAAGTTCTGAGAGGCACAGAACAGGGCTGCTCTGGTGGCAGCAGGGAAGACTAGAGTGGGGAGGAAGAGGGCTCACGTGCAGAAAAGAGTTAACACAGCAGGCCTGAGATGGTCTTTCCTTAGGAAGGCCTGTTTGCAAGGTTGGACTCTGGCTAGCATCTGGGAATCTGACTGATAAACAGCTCCCTGCACTGGTATACAACTTTCCCTGACTGGTAAGAGAGGCTTGCTGTTGCTGTGCTATTTGTACAAGCAATGTGGCTTTACACTCAACACCTGCTTTCCTTCTGGGAGTCAGGAATTTTGGCACATGCTAGTCATAAACCAGCACCAGTATCCAGTGAACACCCCAGGCACTGAGTCTCTAATTAACCTCTCTGATAAGACATTTCACACATTGTTACAACTTGCTCCTGGAGAAATTCAGCACATCCTATGTGACCTCACTGGGAGAGGGCTCCTGGAAGCCTACACTGGGTTTTCCCCATGTACCTTTTCTTTTGTATCCTTTCACCATAATAAACCTTAGCTATAAGGATGCCTCTATGCTGAGTCCTTCCAGTGAATCACTGAACATGGGGGTGGTCTTAGGGACCCCTGACATATCTCCATTAGCAAAGTCTGCAATAACCAAGAGATAATGAGGCCTGAACTCACTCAGTGAAGATGGGAAGGGGAAGAAAGGAGTGAGAGAGTGTCACCACAGTGACTGCCAGCAGAACTTGGCAACTGATTTGGAAGTTGGGGCAAGGAGGAAACATGGCTCAAAAATGACTCTGGAGTCTCTTTCAGGGCAATAGGAAGATAGTAGTGCCATTAACAGAAGGAAGAGCAGATCCCACAAGAAAACGATGAGTTTAATTTGGGGCATGTTGAATCACAAGAGGTGTGGGACATCCAGGTGGAACAGAGACGTATCTTGTATCTCTGTGAAGAAAGGACGTTTGCTTCTGTTTCCTGCTGCTTTGTTTCTTCAGCATCATTGGGACTAGAAGAGGGGTGACTTCTAGCAATGGGAACATGCCTGGCACATTGTTAAAGAAATGACGAGTCACCAAACAAAGATGCCAGTGGAAGCCATCTGATTGTCATGGGAAAGAGGGTAAAGAAAGAAAAGATGGAGATACAAACATAGAACCTGGGAATAAGACAGGAGAAGTAAGAGAAAGGGGTTTTAGAGTTAAAAGAACCCAAAGTGTAGAGTTCTTCATGGAAGTCAAAGGAATGAGCAGTCAACACTGCCACCTTCTGCAGACAGGATGAAGGGTATAAAGACTGAGATTTGTTCAGTGGATTTGCTAACTAGAGGTCCCTAGTAGCTTCCTGGTGAGATGTCAAAAGCAAGAACCTAAGCTTTAAGAGGTAAATCGAGGGTAAGGAAATGGAAGTGGCAAATGAAGACTATTCTTCCAAGAAGTTTGGAGTGGATGGGAAGAAGAAATTGGAGTGACTTGAGAATGTAGAAGAATAAAGGGATGGTTTAGATATGACAGGGAAGGTCCCCTTTGGCAATCCACCCTGGAGTAGAAATCACTCATTCATACATGCATCCAACACATATTTATTAGTATCTTTACATATGGGGCATTGTTCAAGGCTTTGAGGACACAGCAGTTAACAAAATAGAATCCCTGCCCTCAGGAAGCTTGAGTACTGATGGGGAGCTGAGAGCATCGAGAAGCCACCCTAACGACGTAATTAATATGGAGGAAGAATTAATACGGAAGAGGTTTAGTAGACAAAACATGGGTTTTGGAGTCAGGCTGCTTAAATCTTGGCTCAGTTCCATTTGCTAGCTGTGACACTTTGGGCAAGTGAGCCTCAGTTTTTTCATCTATAAAATGGAGATGATACCTATTTTAGAGTTGTTTTGTGAAGGTAGATGAAACAATGCGTGAAATAACTTCTTAAATAATGTCTGGCACAGAGCGGTGGCTGTATAAATTTATCTTCTTAGTGATGTGAGATAAATAAAATATTGGAAAGGGTACCACAGATAGAAGGCATGCTTATGCTTTGCGGGAACTACAAAAAGGCACACTAGAAAGCAAAATAAAGCTGGGCATGGTGGCATATTCTTATATCCTGGCTACTCGGGAGGCTGAGGCTGGAGGATTGCTTGAGCCCAGGAGTTGGAGGTCAGCCTGGGCAACATCAAGAGGCTCCATCTCTAATAAATTTTTTTTTTAAAGAAAGCAAAATCACTAATATAACTTGGATGATAATGTCCTTTAAGATTATTTAGTACCTTTGTTCTAAAGCTCTGGATTTTTATTAAATTTGTTTTTTTTCTGAGGTGGAGTCGTGCTCTGTTGCCCAGGCTGGAGTGCAGTGGTGAGATCTCAGCTCACTGCAACCTCCACCACTTGGGCTCAAGCAATTCTCCTGCCTCAGCCTCCCGAGTAGCTGGGACTATAGGCACATGCCACCATACCCAGCTAATTTTTGTATTTTTAGTAGAATCAGGGTTTCAACATGTTGGCTAGGCTGGTCTTGAACTCCTGACCTCAAGTGATCCGCCCGCCTTGGCCTTCCAAAGTGCTGGGATTACAGGCATGAGAAACTGTGTCCAACCTGGATTTTTACTAAATTTGTTTCTTATGGGTTCTGGTATTAAATAGAGTATACACTGGATGGTACAAGAAGAATACACTAATTGAAAAGGTGATTGTCCATTGTATAGTAACAAATGTGGATTCTGGGCAACTCAGTTTCCAAGAAAAGAACCTAGATGAATCGACAGAATTAGCTGAGCAAAGCTTAGAAGATGACTCTGACCAGTGACGAACCCAGGGACAGCAACCCCAAAGGCCCACACTGAAACGGCCTAGGAGGTCTTCCTATTTCTTTACTAATAACTACAATACTTCTAAAATAGTAAGTGCCCTCCCCTTAATACACAAGATGTTTGAAGTATGGGTACCAAAGTGTACAAAAAGCCCCTGTAAATATGCATGCATACAAATATATACTTAAAATCTCAAACATTTGAGTAAAATGGGCTTTAAACCAAACAAAAAATGGCCTCACAAGCTTACACATTAAATAACTCCATTCTGAACAAAAACCTGTTTGTAAGACCTATAAAAAAAGAGTTCCTGCACCTGAAAACTTGCTGTTAAATAACTTAGTGGATGATGTTACTGGACCTACAAAAACAGGGCCCAGGGCATCTTAAATGAAATTTTCAAAGGCTCAGATAATTAATTTTTTGTGAGTCATATGGTCAACGATTTAGTCTTTTGAAAAATATGCATGTAGAAACTGAAAGAAGGCTAAAAAGTAGTGAAAACTTGAGAAGTGAAAGGTCAGGTTGGCCAAGGTTTAAATATAAGCACTGAAGAGTCACGAACTTCTTTTTGCCTTGGTGAAGGTGTCAGGGAATGAATGAATGAATGGTGGGAGGTCAGAATGAATGAGTGAATATTACCGAGTGGCAATGAGTCACAGACACTTACGCGGTTCCATTTCGGGGCCCGAAGGGAGCCCTATCTTCACTACTGACAGAGTAGACATCATAGCACTCTTTAATTTCATCTCTCAAGTCCTGGGGTATAGAACAGGATCCATTTCTGACTCGGAGTTGCCGTATTCGTGGTACCCCTAACAACAGGTTCTCATAGAAGATGAAACTTCGGTTGTCAGCTTCAGTCTGGTTACTGGGCTGCATCTTCCAGTATAGCCCATCCAATAAGGAGCCTTCTGTGAACTAAAAGCAAAGGAAACATCTTTGAAAAAGTTCCAAGCTCAGCTGCTGTCTTGCTCCTGCCTGGAACGTTTGCATAACCAAGCATTTGGCAACTCTATGAAAATAGTAGAGTGATAAGAATGAGTTTTGTTGTCAGAGAGATTTGGGATAGCATCTTGCCCCATCACTTGTTAGCTATGAGGCCTTGAGCAGGGTCCTCCGAACCAAGGTTCCTGCATCTGGAAAACCCATCCTTTATGTAGTCACTGCACCTGGCACAGAGTGGGTACTTAATATGTGGCAGCTTTGATTTTTGTTCTTGGACTAAAGATGGGGTCATAATTAACTCCACTTCCCCTTATTAAAATAATGTCTCACATAATCATGGTTCTAAACTTGTTTAGAGAAAAGGCTACAGTTTTTATTACCAGCCTGGCATCTGATAGACCTTTCACCTGTCTGGACTATTTTGCTGTCTGGTGAACTCTCCAATCCCTCCTTATCCCTTTAGAGATTGGCATTTATCATCATGGAATGTGTATACAAAAGTCTCTTGTTAGTTTGTACAACTAGCTATGCCTGTTGGGAAAACAGATCTATTTTTCAGTGTGCTATCCTTATCAGATGATCAACAGAGATAGACTGATTTGCCCTACTCAGATGGTGAAAGATCCATATTATACAAGTGTGGCTTTGGATGCCAAGTACTTTTATATATGAATAGGTTCCTGTGACCCAGTTGTCTCTATCCTTAAAATTAATAGCTCTGACCCCAGGGTTTAGTAAGAATTTTAGAAACTATCTCCCTAAGGAGAAACAATAATTTCCTTTTCAATTTCCCTTCCAATTTTCTTAGATTCCAAGCCCCATATCCCTCAGATGAGTTTAATATTTTTCCTGTGGTATCACTCATTGCTATACTGTTAACTATGTTGGAATTTGGGAAGGGGCTGGACTGGGTTGGACTTCACAACAGCAAACCTTTTGCTTGTTTTGGGAGTTTTTTTTTTTTTTTTTGGATTTTTTGAGACAGGGTCTCACTCTGTTGCCCCGGCTGGAATGCAGTAGCATGGTTATGGCTCGACCTCAAGCAATCACTCAAGTGATCTTCCCACCTCAGCCTCCTGAGTAGCTGGGACTACAGGTGTGTGCCACCCCACCCTGCTAATTCTTTAATTTTTTTGGAGAGACAAAGTCTTACTATGTTATGCCCAGGCTGGTTTCGAAATCCTGGGCTCAAGCAATCCTCCTGCCTTGGCCTCCCAAAGTGCTGGGATTACAGGCGTGAGCCACCAAGCCCCACCAACAGCAGACCTTTGAAAGAATGTCCTTACTTTGTATCAAGCACTGTTCTAAGAGCGGGGGATACATGCCATCATCAACAAAGAGACGAAATGCAAAAGGCGAAGCTAGACAGAAGAACCACACTGCCCTTCATTGGCCTTACATTCTAGGAGATTCTCAATAAATATTTATTGAATCTTGACTCGTGGAATGAATTATAAACTAGGATGAAGAAGTAGCTGTCAGGCTAGAAAAAAATCGATTTTTCTTGTTCCCTAGCCATGTGACCATATGATTTAAGCATCCTGAATCTCATTTTCCTCATTAACAAACTAGGGCATACTCTTAGTACTTACCTTATAGAGTTACCATAGAAATTAAATAAGGTAAGGTATGAAACACTCAGCACAGTGCAAGGCACAGGCAAAGTTCTCAGTGTTAACTTTACCCCTCTTTGAGAGTAGAAACAGTAACTTCTAACAACTCACCATAACTTACGTCTCACACAGTGTTAAATGCAAAGCAGGTCCTGTCGATACTCATGCACTGAAATGATGAAGCCAAATGAAAAATTTTCTGTGACAAAGAAGTACTTTCAAAGTTATTTGCAAATACCTTCCAGAAGTCTTCCATGGAAGACAGAGTTTTAAAGTTAGTGTTCTCTGTTTTGGACACGGGGGTGTCTAGGAAGAGCTGTGACATCATCCGGGTGTAGTAGTACACATTGGAGCTCATCATGCCGTAGGTCACTGGAACACAGAAAGATCCAAATGAACGCCCCAAGGGAATCGGCACACATTCACACACCAGCAGCCTTCACGAAGGGATTGTTCCTGTGGATAAACAGTTGGGACAAATATCCACACAAGGTCTTCTCTCACCCCTGCCTTCCTTCTCCCTATCATTCTCCTAGGATATCTCCCTATATCTCTGGCTTATAAAAGAAATATGTAATATTAATATTGGCTCATGTGAAACAAAATTGGCTTACTATTGAGTATCAGTGTAAGATCAGGAACGTTTACTTGACATTTGGGACTTCCAACATGCCTACTCAATTTCATCTTCCACCACCTCTCGGCTCAGATCCTCCATACCAGTGAGGCTGATCTGCACAAGATCATAGTTATGCTGGGCTCCCCACCCTCCTGCTGTGCACACTGCCTACTCTCCCTGCAGTAACATGGGCAAGCCATTGCTTGTTTTCTCCACATCAATTCTCCATTCTTCTCTGCCCTGTTCTGTGCCCTGAGGCTAACCTTTATGAACTGTACCAACTGGAATCCTTTGCCCTATGGGGATACCAAGGACAGAATTTGTTCCCCTACCCTCACCATCTGGATGCAATTTGGCAGTGGAGACTCTAATCTTGGCCATGGGTGCTGAGGGAATCCCTTTTCTCACAACCACACTGGGCTCCCACTATGCCACTCCCTCCCCCCAGTTCCCTAAAGCCTGGAGGTGGTGACTTTTTTTGAGTGCATCACTTCCCCTTTTTGGTTCTCTTAACCCCACCACATCTCTGTAAATAGTCCCTTCATTAAACTTCCCTTAATCACCACTTGAGTTCATCATCTCCTTTTTCTAGGATGCTGACTGACACAGACATATCTGCTTCCCACCTACCAATCAAATCTTGAATGGAACGCTATAACTCGAACTACATCCCTGCCATGGACATTTACTGATTATTTTGAATGGTCTTAGAAGGAGGTGGGAAGATCCTTTACAAGCTTAGTAGACCAAAGGAGATCAGGGTCTGACTCCTAGCCATGCTCCTTACTTGCTATACGACCTGTGCAAGTTGCTTAATCTTTCTGAGCTTCAGTTTCCTCTACAGTAAGATGGGGATAACCAACTATCCCATGGATTTTTTGGTGCCTAACTAAAAACAATAACTAAAATTTATCTAGTATAGTAGTTGACACTTAACAAATGTTCAATATGGTGGCTCTTCCTCCTTAACTGGATTGCTATAATGCATTTATTATAAATTTCAGATTTTACCAAGTACTTTCTCATTCTGGACTTTAATTATTGCAGGTATAATATAATTCCTATAACTAGCTGATAAAAAGTTTCAAGGGGAAGGAAACATGTTCTATACTTTTTTAAAACTACAGTTCTGAATACCCATGATTAATACTTACCTGAAACTATAATATATTTCAGGGATCATATTCAAACCTATAGAAATTATTTTGGGATTAAGTACTATTTCGTACATCTCTCCTTCATGCAGCTGTCTTCTTCCCACTCTGCATTCTTCTTTTTTTTTTGAGACGGAGTTTCACTGTTGTTGCCTAGGCTGGAGTGCAATGGAGCAATCTCGGCTCACTGCAACCTCTACCTCCCAGGTTCAAGCAATTCTCCCACTTCAGCCTCCCCAGTAGCTAGGATTACAGGCATGTTGCTACCATGCCCAGCTGATTTTTTATTTTTAGTAGAGACGGGGTTTCACCATGTTGGTCAGGCTGGTCTTGAACTCCAGACCTCAGGTGATACACCTGCCTTGGCCTCCCAAAGTGCTGGGATTACAGGTATGAGCCACCATACCTGGCCCCTCTTCCCCTTTCAAGCATCATAGGAAATTAAGATTATTTAAGAAGGGTAGGTAATAATGATCCAAACACGAGTGTGTTTGGGAGTTCATCTCAAGCAACCAATTAAGCACGTAAATACACATAATACACACAATTTGTATACTGTATCTAGAGACGTATGAATAATGTCCAGTCCTCCTGGTTTGGCTCCCTCAACTGCCATCCTATAACCTAATGTAATTAGGACAAGAACAGTCCTCTTCAGGTGTTACATGAGTTACTACCTCTCAGAACTGTCTTGGGGCAGAGTTAAGAGTTTAGAATTCTAATCCATTCATATTTATGGTACAAGCTATTGGGCATGAAGATGAACAAGATGTGATCTCTGCACTCAGAGGAGTTCATAGTGTCCCCAGCGAGAGTGCTGCCTAGCCAACTCCCACAAAGGATGCAAAGGATGGACATGAGTACACTGTCCTCTGCAAAGGCCTTCTGTGAGTCTACAGTCAATCAAGGAGAGAAAGGAACATGACACAAGAGCAAGCAGTGAAGGCTGCTAAGAGCCAATCAAATAATTAAGTTGATTATTTTCAATTAACTTGGAATTGGAATGTACTTTGGATTGACTGATTAATATAGACTGTTGTGGAGTTTTTAACCTGTGGGTTTACTGTGGTTGTTGTTGTTAAAAAGGAATTTTGATAAATTACTCACATATTTTTATTTATAAATATGGTGTAACTATAAATAAGTATGTAAATATAAGTATCTTAGATACTGAATTGAAAATGTATCCCTTTATTTTCCTAGTACCACTCATAATCCAGCACTGATTTTTGCTTTTGAAATTCTCAAGATCTATATTGGCTTTAATAGCTTCACCAAAGGGCAAGCAACAGATTCCCTTGGTTATGTAGCACCATCTGCTGGACAGCCAGGCAAATAATCCCTTCCAGCTTTGAAGCGATGATTACTGTACCTTTTTTTTTTTTTTTTTTTTTTTTTTTGGAGACAAGGTCTGGCTCTATGGCCAAGGCAGGAGTGCAGTGGCACCATCTCTGCTCACTGCAGTCTCAATCTCATGGGCTCAAGTGATCCTCCCACCTCAGTTTCCCGAGTACCTGGGACTACAGGCATGCACCACCATGGCCAGCTAATTTTTAAATTTTTTGTAGAGATGGGGTTTCGCCATGCTGCCCAGGCTTGTCTCAAACTTGTGAGCTCAAGTGATCCTCCCCGCTTGGCCTCCCAAAGTGCTGGGATTATGGTCGTGAGCCACCGCGTCCAGCCTGTAACAGATATTTAATCAGCAAACATTAACTCAGTCCTTCTCCTGTGTCAGGTCCCAAGGAAGTCCATGGCACACCTGAGTGACAGCTCTACAAACTCTGGTGGTCAGCTATACCATGAGCCCATGCAGGTGGCAGCTAAAAGCCCCCTGAATTTGGAGTCATACTGATTTGGTTTTGAGTTTCAGCTTGCCTCCATCCTGAACATCTGCCTCTGTTCGTGATTGCGGGTCTTGCTTCTTGAGATCTTGGACAACTATTTAACTCTTCTAAGTCTGATTTTGGAATCCAAAAAATGAGAATAATACCAAGGGTTTTTGTAAAGCTCAAATGGAGAAATATATGTGAAGACATTTGTACACTGTAAAATGCAATGGGAATATAAAACTGTTAACATCACTTCTCCTTTAAGTCCCTGAAAGGAAACTGGAGAAAGCCCACTTGAAGGTAGCATTCACTCTCTAAATGAAATGAATTGTGAAGAAAAATTTAGTGCATGAAATAGATAACCTTGAATGAGGACCAGAAAGGAGACAAGAGTATTAAAAAATACATAAAGGACACATACATCTGTACATATGTACACATCTTTCTTCTGTTATTTATTCCTTGTCTTAACCCCTGAATTTCCATTTTCCATAAAATAAACTAGAGCAAAATACAGTAAAACACAGTATCGGCCAGAAACGATGGCTCACACCTGTAATCCCCGCACTTTGGGAGGCCAAGGTGGGCAGACCGTTGGCCTCCAGAGTTTGAGACCAGGTTGGGCAACAGGGTGAGACTGCACCACTGCACTCCAGCCTGGGCGATAGAGCGAGACCTTGTCTCAAAAAATTAAAAAAAAAAAAAAAAAGAAAAGAAAAAAGAAAAAGAAATGAAAGAAACTATCACCAAACAATCAGCATGTGAACTAACAAAAGCTGCCTTAAAAACATGGTCTATCATTTCAAAATAGCAACAAATACTATTTTATTGTTAATATTGTTGAAAAATATAGGTTCAAATATTAAAAACAAATAAAGGGTATTGTAGAATAGTATACATTATATAAATTCCAAATCATTAGGATAAAAAAGCAAAGAAAAAATTTCCATCTAACAAAAGAATATAAATGGAAAATAACAGGAACATATAAAAGAGAGGAAAATACTAAATAATATTAATTTGACAAAAATAGATGAAACATGAATGGTTTAGACTCTTACTAAATGACAAAGTTTTAAATATTGGTTAAAAAATAAAAATGCATCTCTAGAATTGTTAGAAGAAACCCACTCAAAGCTAAAAATAAATGAATGGGGCCGGGTGCGGTGGCTCAAGCCTGTAATCCCAGCACTTTGGGAGGCCGAGACGGGTGGATCACAAGGTCAGGAGATCGAGACCATCCTGGCTAACACGGTGAAACCCCGTCTCTACTAAAAAATACAAAAAACTAGCCGGGCGAGGTGGCGGGCGCCTGTAGTCCCAGCTACTCGGGAGGCTGAGGCAGGAGAATGGCGTAAACCCGGGAGGCGGAGCTTGCAGTGAGCTGAGATCCGGCCACTGCACTCCAGCTTGGGCGACAGAGCGAGACTCCGTCTCAAAAAAAAAAAAAAAAAAATAAATAAATAAATAAATAAATAAATAAATGAATGGGAAAATATATCAGGGATAAAATATTTTTTAAAAGGTTTTAAGTGGTATTATAATCCTCTGACAGAGGACATTATAAGGTGAACACTCAGTTTGATTAAAGGTTATTTTACATTGGTCAATTATACTATACATAATGACTTAACTATAATGAATTCTTATGTATTGAATAACAGAACATCAAAATATATAGAGCAATACTTGTTAGTAATAAAAGAATTATCAAAACTACAATTGCAGTTAGAAACTTAAAACCCTGTATCTTTCAATCTTTGACAGAGAAAGTAGACAAAAATTACCTAGGAATATTAAGGGTTTGAATTAAGTATATGACTTGACACAGATATATATATCTGTTAAGAAATTAAATTTTTTCCCTCTCTTAATAACCCTTGGGCCAAAGAAGAAATCAGAGCTGCCATAAAAATATAACTGTACTAGATGCAAAGACAGTAGAGCCAAGATGCCTTGGCCGCAGTATTTCAGGTAATCTGCCACAAGATGAAGCTATCACTTTGCACAGGAAAACGAACTGCTTTGCTGGCTATCACTTTGCACAGGAAAACGAACTGCTTTGCTATGATATCCTCACAGGGATGCAGTGGAAATAAAATGCAAACAAACATTTGAAGGGACTCTATAAACTCAAAGTGCTATAAAAGATGATAACCTTGACTTATAGTGGAGGTATATCCTGATAAACCCATTGTAAATTGAAAATATCATAAGCTGAAAATGCATTTAATATAACTAACCTACAGAATGAACAACACAGCTTAGCCTGGCCTACCTTAAACATGTTTAGACACTTATATTAGGCTAGTTGGGCAACATCATCTGGCAATACAATACACCGTAGAGTACTGGTCGCTTACCCTCATAATCACATGCCTGACTGGGAGCTGTGGCTCCATCTCTAGAGTATGTTAGCCTGGAAAAAGACCAAAATTCAAAATTGAAAGTATGGTTTCTATAGAATGTGTATCACTTTCACATCACTATGAAGTTGAAAAATCATAAATTGAACCATCGTAAGTTGGGGACCATCAGTATATAAATGCAAAGCACTATACACAAATCAAGGAATTATTAGGCTTGAATTGATTAAGTGGACATACTACAGGAAATTCTGTGTGTTAGGAAATGAGAAGTGCTAGTGAACAAGAAATGGAAACAGGCAATGTTGTCAACAGTCCATGAGACTCTCCAGGTGTCGGCACTGAGAGGTGCATAGCTGCATCCCATCCCTGCGAGGGGGGTGAATGCATGAGCTGGTCTGGTCTGATAATCCTGTGTGAAGAGGTGGGCCCGAATGGCAGCACAACTCGGAGGTGGGGGCTGGTTTGGGTGGGCACCACTAAGTTTCTGCCTAGATCTGGTTCTTGAGCTGATTTTGAAGGATGAGGAGGAATTAGAATGACAGAAAGGAACAGTGTACACTGAGGCTTTTTGAGATCACAAGTGGTTTGATGTGGTTGAAGAACCAGATATTTATAGGGAGTGGCAGTTCTGAAGAAGTAAGTAAACATCGTTTGGTAAAATGCCAGCCTATTGTCTAAAGATTTTAAAGTTTATCTTGACAATGAGATACCATGTTAAATGGAAGAGTGATCCCAGCACTTTGGGAGGATGCTGCAGGAGGATTGCTTGAGCCCAAGAGTTCAAGAACAGCTTGGGCAGCAAAATGAGACCTCATTTCTACAACAAATAAAATTAGCTGGGTGGTGTGTGCCTGTGGTCCCAGCTACATGGGAGGCTGAGGCAGGAGGATCTCTTTAGCTCCCAAGCTGCAGTGAGCTGTGTTCACCCCACTGCACTCCAACCTGGGTGACAGAGTGAGACCCTGTCTCAAATAAATACATAAATAAATAAATGGAAGAGCGACTTGTATTAATCTGGTTCCAGAAACAGCAGTGCTTGGAAATTCTAAAAAGTCCAGACACAGAGAGAGTAGCTTCCATCTAATCTGTGGTTCATATTTCGAGGCCTCTTAAAACTTAAAGGAATCTTGTCCGTTTCATACTTAAACCATGGGGTATTCTACTGTAAATCCCTCACCAAGGCCCACCAGAACTACAGGTCTGGCCCCTGGTCACCTTTCCATCTTCATCTGATGATCTGATCTCCAGGAACTGGCTTCACTTGGCTTCTGAGTGTTTCTGGAATGATCTGAGTGTTTTCCTGCCTCAGAGCCTTCATTCATACAATTCTCTCTTCCTCTGTTCTCAATCTTGCTTCAGGCTTCAGAGAGGCCTTCCTTGAGGGAAGCCCTTTTCCCCAATCATCTCCTTTCATATCACTTATCACATTTAAGGACAGGGCCTAAATCTGTTTTTAATTAAATTACTGACCAAGTTAAGGAATGAATAAGTCAGGAAAGAGATGATTAGGATTAAAATAGGGACAAGAGCGATATAGGAAAAAAGACAGATTAGAGAGTCTCTGAAGAGGCAGAATGATCACAGAAGGCTGGGAAGGGAAAGCATCCAGGATGACACCCAGGGTTCAAGTGAACTAGAGCATGGCTGGATGGATGGGTGGGAGATGAGTTCAGGATGCGGCACGTTACCAATGAGAGAGGGCTGTGAGAGATCCCATCGTAGATGTCCAGCAGAAGCTGGTACCAGGTTCAGAGCTCATGAGTGGGACATGGGAGTCACTGGCATGCGAGTACTAGTTGAAGCATTGTCTGTGGAAAAAATGACCCAAAGAACGTCACAGGCCCAATCAGAGAAAACATTTGTAAACATGCTGCAGAGAGAAGAAAGTGAAGCAAGTGAACACAGCAAGGAGGAACACAGGAAGAGAGGGAGTTATCAAAGCTAAAGAGGGAAGTCCTAGAATGCCAAACTCCACTGGACCAAATGCCAGGAAGAGAGGCTGAAAAGAGCCATCCCCAGGGACCTTTGTGAGGGCTTTTTTAGGAGGCAGAAGTGAGAAGTGAGATCAATAAGAGAGTTTGTGAAATACAGTCACTAAAACCCCCAAATCTTTTAATCCAGGTTTGGTCAACATTTCAAAGAAAATTGTAAGTAACAATTGTAAAATTGTGAGGAAAATCTTTAAGGGGTAAAGGCTGTTGACACAAGTGCTTCTGAGAATGGTAGTATTGGCTGGTATTATTGTGTTTTAAAAGTGAGAGAAAGATGTATAATATTTACATACAGACAATCTTGGATATATGATGGTTCACAACTTACTGATTTTTTGACTTTAAAATGGTGCGAAAGTGATAAGTATTCAGTAGAAACTGTACTTCGAATTTTGATCTTTTCCTAGACTAGTGATAGGCAGTTTGATGCTCTTGCAAGGAGGGGCAGTGGCAATAAGCTCAGCCACACAATAGCAAGGGTAAACAACCAATACTCTACAGTATACTGTGTTGCCAGCACTTTTGGATATTGTGTCTTGTGTTTTCACAACCCATTTTGGTCACATTTAAAGTACATCTATATGTCTTCTATTTCCTGTCATTTTAAAATTGAGTTTTTGTCCAGTCAATTTATCAGAAAGAGTGAGGAGCCCTCCAGCCACAGTCCAGGCTTAATAGTTACTTCTCATGGATTGCAACATGTGATCTTAAGACTGAAACTGTTTTTTGTGAAAAGCTATGTGGGGAGCTATCAGGATGTTTTTCACTGGAAATGGAATTAGCTTGCAGCTGCTGTGAGATTAACTTACTGACCTTTACTTCACTGATCTTGATACCAACTCGATCTTCAGGGAATCTCTGGCAAATTAGGAAAACTATATTTAGACTAGCATCCGTGTAAGATTTTCACAAGTAAAATAAAATATTCCTTTCCTTTTCAGAATACAAGGCAAAGTTTCCTTCTTTCAGAGATAAATAAATGGAAATACATCGATCTCTTCTTACAAGGGCTCTTCCTGTCCTAGTACACACCACATTGTACTATGATTTTGTTGTTCAGTTCTCCATTTTCATTACTTCTTTGATACTATTGAGTTTAAAGTTAAATACTTTCTGTAGTAGTTCATTTTCACACTGCTATAAAGAATTGCCTGAGAATAGGCAGGAAGAGGCTTAATTGACTTACAGTTCTGAATGGCTGGGGAGACCTCAGGAAACTTAGAATCATGGCAGAAGGCAAAGGAGAAGCAAGTACCTTCTTCACAAGGCAGCAGGAGAGAGGGGGAGAAGCGGGAAGCCCCAGACACTTAGCAAACAACCAGATCTCATGAGAACTCCCTCACTATCATGCTAACAGCATGGGGGAAACTGGCCCCATGATCCAGTCACCTCCCATCAGGTCCCTCCCTTGACACATGGGGCTTACAATTGGAGATGAGATTTGGGTGGAGACACAGAGCTAAACCATATCATTCTACCCCGACCCCTTCCAAATCTCATGTCCTTCTCACATTTCAAAACCAAACATGCCTTCCCAACAGTCCCCCAATGTCTTAATTCATTCCAACATTAACTCAAAAGTTCAAGTCCGAAGTCTCATCTGATATAAGGCAACTCCCTTCCACCTATGAGTCTGTAAAATCAAAAGCAAGTTAGTTACCTCCAAGACACAACAGGGGTACAGGCATTGGGTAAATATTCCCATTCCAAATGGGAGAAATTGGCCAAAACAAAGGGGTCAGAGGCCCCATTTAAGTCTGAAACTCGACAGGGCATTCATTAAATCTTAAATCTCTAAAATCTGCTTTGATTCCCTTTCTCACATTCAGGGCATGCGAATGCAAGGAGTGGGCTCCCATGGCCTTGGACAGCTCCACCTCTGTGGCTCTGCAGGGTACAGCCCCTACAGCTGCTTTCACAGGCTGGCATTGTGTGTCTGCAGCTTTTCTGAGCACAGAGTACAATCTGTCAGTAGATCTACCATTCTGGGGTCTGGAGGATGGTGGTCCTCTTCTCACAGCTCCACGAGGCAGTGCCCCAGTGGGGACTCTGTGTGGGAGCTCCAACCCATTTTCCCTCTGCATTGCCCTAGTAGAGGTTCTCCATAAGGCTCTGCCCCGGCAGCAGACTTCTGCCTGGACATCAAGGTGTTTCCATAAATCCTCTGAAATCTAGGCAGTGGCTTCCAAAGCTCAACTTTTGTCTTCTGTGCACCCAAAGGCCCAACACCACATGGAAGCTGCCAATGATTGGGATTTGCACCCTTTGAAGCAATGGTCCAGCTGTACCTTGGCTCCTTTTAGCCACAGCTGGAGCTGGAGTGGCTGGAACACAGGGTGCCATGTCCCAAGGCTGCACAGAGCAGTTGGGTCCTGGGCCTGGCTCATAAAACCATTTTTCCCTTCTAGGCTCCAGGCCTGTGTTGCGAGGGTCTGCCCTGAAGATTTTCTGAAACGCCCTGGAGACATTTTACCCACTGTCTTGGCAACTCACGTTACTTATGCAAATTTCTCCAGCCAGCTTGAATTTCTCTGCAGAAAATGGGTTTTTCTTTTCTACCACATGGTCAGGCTGCAAACTCCCTAAATTTTTGTTGCACTCTGCTTCCCCTTTAAACATAAGTTCCAATTTCAAACCATCCCTTTGTGAGCACATATAACTGTATGCTTTCAGGAAAAGCCAGGTCATGCTTTGGTGCTTAGAAATTTCTTCTGCCAGATACTCTAAATCATCTCTTTCAAGTTCAAAGCTCCACAGATCTCTAGGGCAGGGGAAAAATGCCACCAGTCTCTTTGCTAAAACACAGCAAGAGTGACGTTTACTCGAGTTCCCAATTAGTTCCTCATCTCCATCTGAGAGCACCTCAGCCTGGACTTCATTGTCCATATCACTATCAGTGTATTGGTCAAAGCCATTCAACAAGTCTCTAGGAAGTTCCAAACTTTCCCACATCTTCCTGTCTTCTTCTGAGCCCTCCAACTGTTCCAATTGCTGCCTGTTACCCAGTTCCAGAGTTGCTTCCATAATTTCAGGTTATTTTTATAGCAGTACCCCGCTCCTGGTACCAAATCTCTATATTAGACCATTTTCACACTGCTATAAAAAACTGCCTGAGACTGGGTAATTTAGAAAGGAAAGAGGTTTAATTGACTTACAGTTCTGAATGGCTGGGAAGACCTCAAGAAACTTAAAATCATGGTGGAAGGTAAAGGATGCAGGAAGCACCTTCTTCACAAGGCAGCAGGAGAGAGAAAAAGAAGGGGTAAGTGCCAGACACCTATCAAACAACCAGACCCACTATCATGAGAACAGCATAGGGGAAACGATCCCCATGATCCAATCATCTCCTGCCAGGAACCTCCGTCAATACATGGGGATTACAATTGGAGATGAGATTTGGGTGGCAACACAGAGTCAAACCATATCACTTTTGTATTTGAATAAATTGTATTTATTTTTATTTTCTTTTATTTGTTTTGAGACAGAGTCTCATTCTGTCACCCAGGCTGGAGTACAGTGGCATTACCACAGCTCACTGTGGTATCCATCTCCCAGGTTCAAGTGATCCTTTTGCCTCAGCCTCCTGAGTAGCTGGGACTACAGGCATGTGCCACCATGCCTGGATGATTTTTATTTTTTTACTTTTTTGATACAAGGTCTCACTCTGCAGCTCAGGCTGTAGTGCAGTGGTCCAATCACAGCTCACTGCAGCCTCAAACTTGGGCTCAAGCAGTTCTCCTGCCTTAAGCTCCCAAGTAACTGGGAGTACAGGTGTGCGTCACCATGCCTGGCTAATTTTAAAATTTTTAATAGAGACAAAGTCTCACTATGTTGCCCAGGCTGGCCTTGAACTCCTGGCTTCAAGTGATCCTCTCACCTTGGCTTCCTAAAGTACTGGTATTATAAGCATGAGCCACTGTGCCTGCCCCTGGATTGTTTTTCTTATTTTTGCTGAGACAGAATCTCGTTCTGTTGCCCAGGCTGGAATGTAGTGGCGTGATCTCAGCTCACTGCAACCTCCGCCTCCTGGGTTTAAGGGTTCAAGCAATTCTCTGCCTCAGCCTCCTGAGTAGCTGGGAGTACAGGCACCTGCCACCACGCCTGGCTAATTTTTGTATTTTTAGTAGAGACAGGGTTTCACCATCTTGGCCGGGCTGGTCTTGAACTCCTGACCTTGTGATCTACCCTCCTCGGCCTCCCAAAATGCTGGAATTACAGGCATGAGCCACTATGCCGAGCCTATTTTTTCTACTCTGTAAAATATTTATGGAAGTCTACTGTTTTTCTCAGTGATTTTTGAGTTTCACGTGTTAAAATATTAATCCTTTGTGATGTTTCTTATAATCATTCTTTGCAATTGCTTTTCTGCTTTTTAATGTTGCCTATTTCTTTGACAGAAATATTACATTTCTCTAATGTTGACTCAGCTAACTTTTGTGGTTTCTATTATTGTGTTTAAACTTACAGATTTTTTTACTCAATTTTATAGAATGAGTAGAGAACACAGAAAAAGGAAATGGTAAATATATTTTTATTATACATTCACCAAATACCTTCCTTGCATTTTTTCTTTTTCTTTCTTTCTTTTTCTTTCTTTTTTTTTTATTTTGAGACAGAGTCCCACTCTACTGCCCAGGCTGGAGTGCAGTGGTACAATCTCGGCTCACTGCAACCTCTGCCTCCCCGGTTTAAGTGATTCTTGTGCTTCAGCCTCCTAAGTAGCTGGGATTACAGGTGCATGCCACCATGCCTGGCTAATTTTTGTATATTTTGCACAGACAAGGTCTTGCCATGTTGCCCAGACTGGTCTCAAACTCCTGACCTCAAGTGATCTGCCTGACTCAGCCTCCCAAAGTGCTGAGATTATAGGCATGAGCCACCATACACAGCCACTGTTTTCAAAGATCTTCTAAATACTCTTTATTCCTTTCTTTAACTTCAACACCTAACTCACACAATAGCAATACTATTGCTATTTATAACAGTAACCCATGTATATTAGTAAGTGCTTAATGGTGAATTCATAGCAACTCTCAGGTTTCTAGTAGGAATAAATCCTAAATTACAGAGAAAGTTAGATTACTTAATTCTCATGTCATTTCTGTTCTCTTGGTTAAGTAGACTGATTTTTAAAACACAGGGGACACAACTTTCATTGGTAAGATGGAAAATAAGCTCTTGGTGAGCAGTTAGCTGCCCAAATCAATCTGAGTCTGAGCTCCAGAAACTATAGCTCTTCGAACTGAGATAATTCTGTCATTCTCAACAATCTTTGGCAAGAACAACTTCTTACTACTATTGCTGTATGACAGACAGCATCCTAGGATCTTTTCATGTATTATTTCTAATCTTCACAATGATATTTCCAAATACTTGCTTTACGAGTGAGGAAACAAAGGCTCAGAAAGGTTAATTAACTTGCCCACATTTGCCTAGCATGTTAGCGGTGGAGCTGGGATTTGTACTCTTCTTACTATGTCAAACTGCTTTCTAAAACCCTACCTACCCTAAAACCCTAAAATCACCTTCTATGCAAGGTGATATAGTTTGGATGTTGTCCCCATCCAAATCTCATGTTGAAATATAATCCCCAATGCTGAAGGTGGGGCCTAGTACAAGGTGATCAGATCATGGGGGTAGATTTCTCAGGAATAATTTAGTACCATCCTCTTGGTACCGTCCTTGAGGTAACGAGTGATTTCTCATGAGATCTGATCATTTAGAAGTGTGTGGCTTCTTCCCCGCCCCACTCTTTCTCTTGCTCCTGCTTTTGCTACATGATATGCAAGCTCCTGCTTCACCTTCCGCCATGAGTAACAGCTTCCTGAGGCCTCCCCAGAAGCAGATGCTGGAGCTATGCTTCCCCTACAGCCTGCAGAACCATGAGCCAATTAAATCTCTTTTCTTTCTTTTCTTTTTATTTATTTATTTATTATTTATTTATTTATTTTTTGAGACAGGATCTTGCTCTGTCGCCCAGGCTGGATGGAGTGCAGTGGTGCAATCACGGCTCACTGCAATCACTGACTCCCAGCTTCAAAACAATCCTCCCACTTCAGCCTCCTGGGTAGCGGGGACTACTGGAGCATGCCACCATGCCCAGCTAATTTTTGTATTTTTTGTAGAGAGGGGATTTCACCTTGTTGTCCAGGCTAAGTTTGAACTCTTGGCTCAAGCAATACACCTGCTTCGGCCTGACAAAGTGCTGGGATTACAGGCATGAGCCACAGTGCCTGGCCAAACCTCTTTTCTTATAAATTACCCAGTCTCGGGTATTTACAGCAATGCAAGAACAGCCTAATACCCAAGGCATAGGGGTAAATACACTATTTCATTTACATACAGAGTAATGAGTTTGATATTCTTGGTAATTTGATATTGACATTGCTGGCAAGATTTTAAAACTAGTAATTAAAAGGATAGCTGGTAAGCAATAGGGAAAGGACTCAGTCACTAGAAGCTAGTAAGGTTTTGCTAGGAGTAAACCTTGCCTGGTTATTCTCACTTCTTTTTTAATCTGGTCAACAGCTCACAGATCAGAGGAATGGTGGAATTACACAGACAGGCATTTGGAGAAGTCTTTCCTATCATCTTGTTTATGAACACTCTGAGCTGGATGATAATATAATGAAGTGAACTCCAACCAAAGAGCCTTGATTAATGGACTGATATTCTTAGACCAATCTTTTTTGGTTTAGTAATTTACAAGGATATGGATACAGATAATAACTCTGCTGATACTGTAAGGCTTCGGGGAGTAGCTGATGTTGAGATGAATGAATCCAGATCCAAGATAATTTCAACAGAATGGAAAAATGGGCAGATCCTAACGAGATGAAATTTAACAGGGTTGAAAGAGGAGTCCTCCACTATGGTCCCAGGCTAGCTCACATATAGCTGGGGGATATAGTGCTTCACAGTTCTTGGTGACGAGACTAACGAATTATTTATATGATGAGACAGTCTCATGAGTCTGGCCATGGTAGGTTGCACAAGCCACAGTGTAGCGTCTGGTTTAGGAATCTCATGGCCCCACTCACCGTGGTGAGGCTCGTGTGCTTTCTCAGGGACTCTGATGAACAGAACATGCACCAGAGGGACTTTCCATCAAGGGAGTCACTCAAACTTGTGTCTCTAATCACATAATCAACAGTTGGATGAACTAGAAAGGCTTAACCTGAAGAAGGCTTAGGGGAGATTAGGTATTTGTCTCCAAACTTCCGAAGAGCTGAATTGGAAAAGCAACATGGAAAAAAGATACTTGGTATAGGTAGGTTTGGAGGGTGCAACTGGGTAGAAGTTACAAGAGACAGACTCTGGCTTCACTGAAGGAAGAACTTTCTAACATAGCTATAGAAAAATGAAATGAACGATTTCAAAGAACTAAGTCCCTTAACTTGGGACTCTTGTTCAATCAGAGGCAGGATGAGTAACCATACGAGAGGGATGTTTAAGAGAATTTTAGCATTCAGTAAGGTCAGACCATATGATTGCTAGGATATCTTCCTAACCAGAGATTCTACCATATTCCAAAAACAAAATTTTTAAATATATAGCTACTCACATAAGAAATAAAATGTGATTCATGTGAAAAAGAACAAAAAGCAACAATATTATCAAATAAACAAGAAAACCAATTCAAATGTGACTTTAGGCGTGTTTCCTAAAACTCTCTGTCTTCAGCTTACTTCTCTGGCTTACTTTCCAAATTTATCACTGTATCTGAAAACTTGTTTCTCTAGGCTATATTATGGAGGCTCTGTTAGTAGATCTGGGCAAACCATATGTGTATTTTAAAATCACTGAGTGATTCTAATGCTCAGTCAGTTTGGGGGACTGCTGAAATTCTAGACTTATGTACAGGGGTTACCTTCTATTTTGTATAAGAAATTTGTCTGTATATGTAAAGCTTGAAAAGAACTTAGTAATTCTAATCAACTTGTTAATATTTAAGGCCTCTGCCGTTTAATATTTAAGCACCATTTTAACGCAGGCAACAAACTCAATCTCAGTTTCTAAACTCTAACAATTTAAAACATAAAAATATCACATCCAGGCTGGGTGCAGTGGCTCATGCCTATAATCCCAGCACTTCTGAGGCAGGAGGATCACTTGAAGCTAGGAGTTAGAGACCAGAATAGGCAGCAAAGTGAGACCCCACCTCTACAAAAGTTTTTAAAAGTTAGCTGGGCATTGTGGTATGCAGCTGTGGTCCCAGCTACTTGGGTGACTGAGGTGGGAGGATCACTTAAGCCTAGGAGTTCCAGGCTGCAGTGAGCTGTGATTGTGCCACTGCACTCTGGCCTGGGAAACAGAACAAGACTCTGTTTCTAATTTAAAAAAAAAAAAAAAAAAAAGGAACCCCTTTATCAGAGGAGTTTGGTAGGAGGCTCTGGGGTCATAAATCTGCTTATTCATCTGTTCTCGCGAAGACTTTAGATGAGACGTGACAGAAATCCATCATCAAACGCCCTTTGATTCAGAGGACAAATCCATCACCTGTGGCTTTCTGGACTTTGAGACAAATTGTTCCTACAGCTAATCTAGCTCAGGCGTCCCTCCCCTCCCCCTACCAGAGGATGGGAAGACAAACTGAAAGAAGAAAAGAACAGGAAAGAGACTGGCCTATAGCAAGTTTCTTGTGGAGTAAAAGTCCAGCAATTATTAAAGACTGACAAGAAATAATGAATTAAAATGAGGCAATGACACAACCTATCCAAATCTAAAAGAGGACTTTTACATGTATACGCCAATAAAAGCAATATTAGTAGGATTATTTGTATTTTCTGAAAGTTAAGTTTGGAAAGTCATTTTTCTGGAAATAATTCTTATGCAGACTTTATGTTACCTGATATAGTAATAGTATGACAATAATGATGATACCGTAATAATAGTGACACTGTATTCATTGTTAAGAAATCTAATACAAAAATCCTCTAACTTGGTTTCTTGGTGTCTGGCAAGTTGCCACAAGTATCTCATAGTGAAAATCGTCACCACTGACGATGAACTGGCTGGTCAGATAATGCTGATTTTTAATTAATGTTTACCAGAGTACAGAAGAGAACCTGACCAAATTCTAAATTGGAATTGAACTCTTTGCCTTTCCCTTCCCATGTTAAATGCAAGTCCACAGTCACTTAGCACTTGGTCAAATTCATTCTTGCACATTTTTCAGAGCCTTCTGTTGCCATCCACAGTTTTGGGAAATGGGGTTATAGCAGAGAACAAATCATGTCCCTTTTCTTATAAAGCTTGCATTCTACCATAGGAAGATAGTCAATAAACAAATGCCCAAATAAAAAAAAACATTCAAATTAAAAAAAAAAAGGCAAGAAGGTAACTTCCGAGTTGCCCCTCTGGTGCATAGACACTTCCTTTTAATGATGATTTGGACAGGTCAAATCTTTTCAAAACTTTCCCATTAGTGGAAGGAAATATTGTACTTACAGATGCACAAGACTATGAGAAAAAGGAGGTATGTGACCAGTTCCCGTAAAACAATTTTAAGGTATTTCTCTCGGTTAGTGCTGCTTTCCTCCATGAATCTTGTTCCCCAGAGACCTTTAAAATAATAATGAAAAAAAGAAAAGATGTCATTTTATTTAAGAAATCTCATGAATGGCAAAAGGGAAAATAAAGAACAAACTAAACAGTATCACCTGTAAGGGAGAGTCTCCCTTTTTTTTTTTTTTTAATCACATTTTTAATGCAACCGAGAAACTGGTTTTGTAGGTCTACCTTTTATTTAAGACTACATCTGGCTCCACTGTTACCCCAAACATGCAAAACATAAGGCAACAATCCTGATCATTTTATAGGCTCCCAAGCCCATTAGGAGTATCTTAGTCAAATTTTAAAAAGAGAACAGGAAATAAGGAAGGCCTAACAGAGGAGTTAAATAATTGTGCAAAACTTATCAGTTCTTCCCATTTGAGGTGGATACAACCTTGTAATTATCCCACTATTAAACCCAGTTAAGAACATGATGTAACTATATTTCAAGTAATACCTTTTAGGTCACCCCTGATGAAAAGAAGTCCTTGTTGGAGAATCGTTTCAACATAGAAACATGTTATGCTTCTAACCCACTGGCATAAAAGCTCTGCTCTGTAAGAACAGAAGCTGTCCTATTAAAAAACTCCATGGTGACTGATTACACTAAGCGTGCTTGGCTTAGCAGATTTTTAAAACAGCAATTAACATAAAATCTTTAAAAGCAGCAACTCATCCATGTTCCCTCTCTCTCTGTAGAAAGAGTAGAATCAGCAACCATGTTCTACATTTTAGCAGATGGAAAAAGCGTTGGGCTGGCTGAGTGAAGATGACGTAACCCTCCATGAGCTTGCTGGAGAGAGTGACCGCAGTTTTGGACTCAGTCAGCGGCAGACATGGTGGTCATCATCCAAATCCCCATTAATGAACAGTGTGGTAAAGTCACATTGCTGGTTACTTGGAAGAACCTTAATATTTTCCAAAAAAGACAAACCTCTCAATCCTTTCAGTTACATTAGGTTGGCTGTTAAATGGAAACCAACCTGGTCCCTGCATGTTGTCTCACACTTTGATTCCACAGACCTTAACTCCTTCAATAATGGAAACTCACATAGCCACTTTCACCATAATCAAGCCACACAGAGAAATGGGAAAAAGAGCATAAGGTCTTTTACTTTGAAGAAATGAGTTCATCATTAGTGTTCATGTATTTTTTAAGTCTTATAATAATATGTAAGTTCTATTCCTGAATTTCGGTATTCCCTTTTCTTTTCTTTTTTCCTCCCAAATGTCCTTTAGGAAAATCAACACTGAATTCAAAAACACTGTGTTACGCATCACACGTTTCACCAACACTGAGAGTGGAGCATAACTTATGACCAACTTTGCTTCTGCCAAGATCTGGTAGTTGTCAGGGAATTACTCACTCAGAAGAAATGCAGCAAGCAGAATGTTTGTTCACTGAAACACTATCATACTAAAGAATTATTACAAATTTAGATGACACGGAAAATTACAACTTAGAATAACACAGAGGCAGCCAAAGATTAGGCTCGGTAGCCCTGGACACAAACACACCACTGCTTTGGGTAAATTTCTTTTGGAGGCCAGGCCTAAAATATATGTCAACAGAGACTGCTGTCTCTTTACTCCCAGGAAAGACTGTTGCCCTGTCTCACTTCGTCAATGATTTCATTCTTTCTCATGGTTTATAAACAACTAGGCACTAAGGAACAGCCATGATTCTTAGTATTTATACATGGTATTGCTTGGCCTATAAATAGAAAAAACAAACTCCTATCAAATTTTCTTCACGCTAAGGCTGGGCGCGGTGGCTCACGCCTATAATCCCAGCACTTAGGAGGCTGAGGCGGGTAGATCACTTGAGGTCTGGAGTTCGAGACCAGTCTGGCCAACATGGTGAAACCCCGTCTCTACTAAAAATACAAAACTTAGCCAGGTGTGGTGGTGGGCGCCTGTAATCCCAGCTACATGGGAGGCTAAGGCAGGAGAATCACTTGAACCCGGGAGACAGAGGTTGCAGTGAGCCAAGATCATACCACTGCACTCCAGCCTGAGTGACAGAGTGAGATCCCATCTCGAAAAAAAAATAATAATAATTTATTCAAGCTAAACTTGTGATGGCCTATGGCAATTTAATTGTAGCCTTTGAATGAAACACTTCAAATGGAAAGAAACAAGTCCTCATATGTATGTATGTATGAATTTATTTATTTTGAGGCAGGGTCTCTCTCTGTTACCCAGCCTGGAGTGTAGTGATGCAATCACAGCTCACTGAAGCCTTGACCTCCTGGGCTCAAGCCACCCTTCCACCTCATTTTTTGATTTTTTGCAGAGATGAGGTCTCAATATGTTGCCCAGGCTGGTCTCGAATTCTCGGCCTCAAGTGATCCTCCTGCTTCAGCCTCCCAAAGTGCTGGGATTAGAGGCATGCCACTGCACTCGGCCTCCCTTATTTATATTTTTATATTATATACATTCATATATTTTCTTTCTTTTTTTTTTCTTTGAGACAGAATCTCACTCTATCACCCAGGCTGGAATACTCTGGCACAATCACGGCCCACTGCAGCCTTGACCACCTAGGTTCAAACAATCCTCCTGCCTCAGCTCAGCCTCCCAAGTAGCTTAAACTACAGGCACATACTACCAAGTCCAACTAAGTTTTTAATTTTTGTAGATGTGGGGTCTCACTACATTGCTTAGGCTGGCCTCAAACTCCTGGGCTCAAGCAATCCTCTCGCCTTGGCCTCTCAAAGTGCTGGGATTACAAATGTGAGCCACTGTGCTTGGCCCTGTGTATTTTCTTTTTCTAAATTACTCTATCTACTTCCTCAAATATTTACTGCTTTAAGTTTTTCATCCCATTTTCCCATTGGGTGTGTATGTAGGACCAATCTTAGCATACAGGGACCTTTTACATCCGGATGGGTGAGAAATAGTTGCATCTACAAGTAGGAAAAATAGCTGTCCTGCAGCCAACTGTTCTCCATGTTTGGCAGAGCTGTTAGGATAAGAATGGTTAAGGACGGAATCATGTGCAAATTGATGACATTCTTCAAAATCAATTGTTGTCTTTCCCACAGCTGTTCTAGTTGTGGTGGGAGTAACTTCCCAGCATTGCAGGTATTCAATGTTTCCAGCTGTTAGGGAGAACACGGAATAAGTACAGACCCGACTTCCTTTAAGAGGGTGCTTAGCTAATGCCAGAATGCAAAGCCAGATTACATCATCTAAAGCACGGTCCTCAGTCCCCAGGCTGCAGATGGGTACTGGTCCATGAACTGTTAGGAACCGGGCCCCACAGCAGGAGGTGAGCTGCAGGCGAGCAAGCATTACCGCTGGGGTCCTGCCTCCTGTCAGATCAGTGGTGGCATTCGATTCTCACAGGAGTGACAACCCTATTGTGAACTGCGCATGTGAGGAATCTAGATTGCCGGCTCCTTATGAGAATCTCACTAATGCCTGATGATCTGAGGTGGAACAGTTTCATCCCCAAACACTTCCCACCCCAGGTCTGTGGAAAAATTGTCTCCCATGAAACCGGTCCCTGGTGCCAAAAAGACTGGGGACTGCTGATCTAAACAGTGCATTCCTCTGCACAGTTACTTCTTAATATGAACACTGGGGAACTCTGTAATGGAGAACTCCAAGCACAAAAGATATTCCAAACATAAACAGTTGGCTTTGAACAAAAATGTCATTTCCCCAACTATTTTATCTAAATCCTTTCAAAGACTTTTTATTAGCTGGGTGCGGTGGCTCACGCCTATAATCCCAGCACTCTGGGAGGCTGAGGTGGGTGGATCACCTGAGGTCAGGAGTTTTGAGACCAGCCTGACCAACACGGTGAAACCTCGTCTCTACTAAAAATACAAAAGTTAGCTGGGTGTGGTGGCGAGCTACTCGGGAGGCTGTAATCCCAGCTATTCGGGAGGCTGAGGCAGGAGAATCGCTTGAACCCGGGAGGCGGAGGCTGCAGTGAGCCGAGATCACACCACTGCATTCCAGCCTGGGCAACAAGAGTGAAACTCCATCTAAATAAATAAATAAATAAATAACTACAACTTTTTATTTTAGAAAATATCAGAAATATCACAAAGAAAGAATGATATAATGATAAATCTATCACCTAGATCCAACAATCTCAACTCAATGCCAATCCTAGTTCATTTACATCCTCACCCATCTGATGCCACTGCTGATCTGACAGGAGGTAGTAATGCTCACTAGCCTGCTGCTCACCTCCTGCTCTGTGGCCCGGTTCCTAACAGGCCACAGACCATTACCACCCTGATTATTTTGGAATTAATTCCAGCTATTGTATCACTTCATCTGTTAATATTTCAGTTCCATGGTTAAAAGGTTAATTGTGGATCTTTCACCTCACACTACCCTGCCCCATCTGAAATACATGAAACCCGTATGGCCTATTATCAAGGCATAGTGCAACACAGGGCTTTGGAGTCAAATGATATTAAACTGAGGGCTTAACCACTTGGGAGCTGAGAAAGCTTACTTGACATCATGAACCTCCGCTTCCTCATTTAAAAATGGAGTAAGAGTACCTTTTTGTGGGGTTGTCCTGGGAATTAGAAATATTACTTGTGGAGCACTTAGAGTGCTTGGAAGCGGCCTGTCTGTAGCTTCAGAAACAAGCCCAGATCTGCAAAATGGCCTTTTGGAGGCCCAGTTGGTCCAGATTTCAGAGCGGTATAAAGACTCAAATCCGTATGAACTATCAGTTCATTGTGATAGCCTGACCAAATTCTCAGTGTATTTATATCATGAAAGAATCCTCCTTTTGTGCTAAGACACATGTGAGTCTCATTTACAAGAATGAATACAATCCTTCCTAGTATTCATTTGAATTGCAGGGACACTTTTAGAAAGGGAAGTGGCTTTTTATCTATATCTGTCCATTTTCTATAGAAATATCACAAAGAGAGAATGATATAATGATAAATCTATCACCTAGATCCAACAATCTCAACTCAATGCCAATCCTAGTTCATTTACATCCTCACCCATCTGATGCCACTGCTGATCTGACAGGAGGTAGTAATGCTCACTAGCCTGCTGCTCACCTCCTGCTCTGCGGCCCGGTTCCTAACAGGCCACAGACCATTACCACCCCGATTATTTTGGAATTATCTTAAGTAATATTGACTCCTGAATCTTGAATTTCTTTCTTTTCTTTTTTTTTTTTTGAGACAGTGTCTTGCTATGTTGCCCAGGCTGGTCTCGGATTCCCAGGCTCAAGCAATCTTCCCGCCTCAGTCTCTTAAGCAGCTAGGATTAAAGGTGTGTGCCACCATGCCTGGCCTGAATCCTGAATTTTTTTTTTTTTTTTTTGAGACGGAGTCTCGCTCTGTCGCCCAGGCTGGAGTGCAGTGGCGCAATCTCGGCTCACTGCAAGCTCCACCCCGCGGGTTCACGTCATTCTCCTGCCTCAGCCTCCTGAGTAGCTGCGACTACAGGTGCCCGATACCGCGCCCGGCTAATTTTTTGTATTTTTAGTAGAGATGGGGTTTCACTGTGTTAGCCAGGATGGTCTCGATCTCCTGACCTTGTGATCCGCCCGCCTCGGCCTCCCAAAGTGCTGGGATTACAGGTGTGAGCCACCGCGCCCGGCCGAATCCTGAATTCTTAATCAGTCATCTCCTGAGGTGCAGACAAGTATATGCTACAGTTAACATGTAGTTCTACCTGCATATTCTCTAGACAGCTCACTCACCTCCCCAAAAATTGGTTTCTTTTTCTTTCTCTGAAAATCTACTCTTTCTGTCTGGGTTAATGGTACCATGCCAGAAATTTGGGTTTCACCCTAGAATAGGCCTTCTTCTTATCCCTCCCATGGAGTTGGTTCCACAGTTCTGACGGTTTTTATTTCTCTTCTATCTAGTTTCTTTCCATCCCAGCTCATATGTCTTGGTTCCAGCCCTCGTCACCCCTCCTCCTCTTGGTCAGCCCTCTCCTGACCTAGTCTGTTGGCCACCAACCTATCCACCTCACCCTATCCTCTACACTGTTGCAAGAGTCATCTTCAGATTGACAAGTGATCGTATCAGCCCCCTAAGCTTGAAGCCCACACTTGCTCCAACTGTCTACAGGAAAATGTGCCCATTCCATGGCGGGAGTTACAGGTTTGCTGTAACAGGAACAGGTCTTGTTCCTGTCATTTTTCCCTCCTTGTATTCCCCCCTCATTCTTCAAAATGTAGCTCAAGTTTTATTCTCTCTGGAAACCTTCTCTGACCTCTCCAGGTAGATCTGATCCTCTCGCTCTCTTTTTTTTTTTTTTTTAGATACAGGCTGTCACTCTGTCACCCAGGCAGGAGTACAGTGGTGTGATCACAGCTCACTGCAGTCTCAATCTCCCAGGCTCAGCTGATTCCCCCACCCCAACCTCCCAAATAATTGGGACTACAGGCATGTGCCATCCTGCCTGGCTAATTTTTGTATTTTTTGCCACTCACTACGTTGCCCAGGGTAGCCTTGAACTGCTAGGCTTAAGTGATCCTCCCATCTCAGCTTCCCAAAGTGTTGGGACTACAGGCATGAGCTGCTGTGCCTGGCCTGATCCTCTCTTTGTTGGAATCCTCCCATATCTGGGAACTGGCATTGCAATGACTTACTTATACCTCTGTTTTCCCTACTAAACCCTGAGCTCCTTGAAGGTCAAGACCTTGTACTATTCATCTCTGCATCCCTAGTACCTATCACAAAAGAAAGTCCCATAAATGTTTTTTACTGCATGAATTCTGTTACTGACACAACCTTATCACAACCCCAAAGGGTAGCAAGCCTCCCTCAAAAAAAATCCCCAGAGTAATGAAAATACAAAGTCTGCTTGTTCAAAATTATGGTGCAAATAAAAAAGGAAAGGGAGGAAGTGATGGAGTAAAGTTCAGATTAAAAATAAAGGGAAAGTCACAACAGTCAGAAGGTAGAAAAAAACTGTAAATGCCCATGAACTGATGAATGGATAAACAAAATGTGTGTGTGTATATGTGTGCAAACTTCCTTTTCATGACCGAATAGGATTTCACTGTGTGTGCACAATGTGTGTGTACACACACAATGAAATCCTTTCGGTCGTAAAAAGGAAGGAAATTTTCATGTATGGATAAACCTTGAAAATATTATGCTAAGTGAATAAGTTAGACACAAAAGATCAAACATGGTCTCATTTCACTTATATTAGGTAGCTAGAATAGGGAGACTCACAGACAGGGAAAGTAGAATGGAGGTTACCTGGGACTCGGGCAAGGGGGAATGGGGAAACAGGCAGTTATTGTTTAATGAGTACACAGTTTCTGTTTGGGATGATAAAAGCTCTGGAAATAAATTGTGTTAAGTCCATTTACATAATATAATAAATCTCTTAATGCCACTTAACTATATACTTAAAATGGTTAAAATGGCCAATTTTAGGTTATGTATATTTCACACCAATTTAAAAAAAATAAATAGAGAGGCAGGCTCTCCCACTGCCTAGATCAATTAGAATTCTGGATACATGGACTGTGTTGGTATGATTTATCCTGCATGTCCTAATAAATAAATGTTCATAAACTAAAGAGATGCAGACAATTGCTGGCTAAAGTTAGGTTTGGGCACTACTGGCATATAGCACAGTGGGTGAGAAACACTTTGAACACAAAGTGCCTGGAATTAAGTCCTTACTGCAACATCTACTAGTTGTGGCCCTGGGCAAGTCATTTAACCTTTAGAAGGCTTAGTGCCCTCAACAGTAAAGTGGTGATGGATGATAGTTTTTTCTTCACAGGTTGTTGTGAGGATAAAAATGACACTATGAATATAAGGATTTTAACACAGTGCCTGGCACACAGTGAGCAATAAACCATTATTTCTTTTTGAATTTAACAGTCTGGGGCAGGGTTTCTCAAAGTCTTCACTCCTGGTAATTTGGGTGGGGGAATGCTTTGTACGGTGTGTGGGGGGGACTGTACTGTGCATTGCAGATTAGTAGCATCCTTAACCTCAAACCAGGAGATGCCAGGGGCATCCCCCCAGGTATGACAATCAAAAATATCTCCAGAGATTGCCAAATACCCCCTGAGGGGCAAGACTGCCCCTCCCTCCCACTGAAAAGCTGTAATTTAGGATAATGCTCTTCTGGTGATGGCCTAAGACTAAGTTCTGAAGCCTCAAGACAGGCTAAATTCATCAGTCACTGTGTATAGACTATCACAAGCAGCAGCTAAGAGCGGGGAGTCAGATGTTTGCAGTTTCTGTGTGGTAGCATCAACCAAAGCCAAGTTCAAATCTTTTTTTAAGTTTCAATAACCTTTCCAATAATTAGTTATGCTTCCCTTTACACATCAAAAGGGAAGGCAGAAAAAATAAAAATTACATAAATTGTGGCAAAATAAAATAATTGCATGGGAGGTCACTTATTAAACACAATCAGCACACCAATTTCAATGTCAAGACCCAATTATTTTAGGAGAAATAAGAGTCGACTTACTATTTCATTTGAGTCTGAGCACTAATAAGGCCATCGCTAGCCATCTATTGAAATTCATTTTTTCCCTCCTGGGCACATGGCTACATTACATTTTCCAGCCTCCCTCGTAGGTATCCTTGGCTAAATAATTAAGAACTTTGTCCAGCCTGTAATCCCAGCACTTTGGGAGGCCAAGACGGGCGGATCATGAGGTGAGGAGATCGAGACCATCCTGGCTAATACGGTGAAACCCTATCTCTACTAAAAAATACAAAAAACTAGCCGGGCGAGGTGGCGGGCGCCTGTAGTCCCAGCTACTTGGGAGGCTGAGGCAGGAGAATGGCCTAAACCCGGGAGGCGGAGTTTGCAGTGAGCTGAGATTCGGCCACTGCACTCCAGCCTGGGCGACAGAGCGAGACTCAGTCTCAAAAAAAAAAAAGAACTTTGCCAATGGGTCATGACTGAAAGTGATGTGGGCCATTTCTAGGACAAGGCCTTTAAGGAAACAGCAGTGGCAAGCCTTCTTCACACTCTCCACCAGAACCTACATGTGGCTGTTAAGCTTTGACCACAGAGGCAATGACAGGGCCCTGGGAGAGCCAGCAGGGAAGAAGCCTGGATCCCTTAATAACCATATGGGGGAAAGCTGCTGCTAACCTGGAATACCCTCTCCGAAATGTTACATGAGCAAAAAATTAACTTCTTGTTCTTCAGGGTATTGAAGGGGAGGGAGGTATCTGTTTTAGCAGCTTGGCCTACCCTTACTTGTACAGCTAGTACTTCATAGTTTCTCTAGGAAAAAAAAAAAAAAGCCCAAGAACATATGCCTAAAATAACAAACAGGAACTGACTTTAACAGGTTGATACATTCAGAAAAATATTCAACTTCTGAAATTCAGAAAATTTTATGACTCAGAGTGCCACATTTTATCTTTGTACTGAAAGAGTTTGTTAAGAAAAGAATAAACAAATACCTGAGGATACTTTTAAGTCTGGGCTTCATCTTTAAATCTTTCAATCATCCTTGGCTTCCTTTGGTCCGGGCCCTCTTCACCTCCTTTCTGGCTGCCTCCTACAGGTCTTCTTGCCTTCTGTCTCCCTCTGCCAAGCTCTCCTGTACACCATGCTGCTGACTCAATTTCCTTTCAGCATGTTCTGTTCCTGCTCAGAAACTTTCAACTCCTTCCTAATATTTAGGGATACATTCTCAATTCCTTGATGAGATACAATGCATCCTGCAAACAGGCCTCAACAGGCCTCAAACATGTCTTCTTTCTTTACTATTTTACTTCTCCTAAGAAGATAGATCTATCTACTGTAGAAGAAGCAAAATTGACCATTTGTCCATCTTGGATTGATATCATTAAACAACAAACCAGAGCATGGTGAGGCTAGAAAAGATCCTTGGAGGCTAGGTTCAACTCCTCCATTTTATAAATGAGGAGCTCAGGTAGTCTGAGTGAGTCATACAAAGTCACAAAGGCAAGAGACTTCCAGGGAAACTCTGACCACTCCAAACTTCGGTCATTTCTCCTACCTTTAAAAATTGCAAGTTACTTTCTGTTCTGACCCTAGGGCACTGCTTACATAGTGCATATAAGATTTCGGTCATTAGTATTCAAAGGGGGCAGGGGGAATCTCAACCCATTCATGGCTACTTTTTTTTTTTTTTTTTTTTTTTTTTTTTTTTTTTTTTTGAGACGGAGTCTCGCTCTGCCGCCCAGGCTGGAGTGCAGTGGCCGAATCTCAGCTCACTGCAAGCCCCGCCTCTTGGGTTTACGCCATTCTCCTGCCTCAGCCTCCCAAGTAGCTGGGACTACAGGCGCCCGCCACCTCGCCCGGCTAGTTTTTTGTATTTTTTAGTAGAGACGGGGTTTCACCGTGTTAGCCAGGATGGTCTCGATCTCCTGACCTCGTGATCCGCCCGTCTCGGCCTCCCAAAGTGCTGGGATTACAGGCTTGAGCCACCGCGCCCGACCATTCATGGCTACTTATTTTACTTTTCTGGGTTTTCGTCCATAGGAAAACAGTGATATGCTATTCTAGTTTATTTCTTCATAGCAGCTAGCACAGTGCTATCTTCACAGTGGGTGCTAAATATTTAACAAATGTGCTTATTGAATAAGTGACAAGAATATCAATTATATTTCTTCATAAAAGAAAGGAATAACAATTTATTTAAAAATTTTATATAATTAAAACTCTTCAGCTAGGAGCAGCAGCTTGCACCTGTAATCCCAACTACTTGGGAAGCTGAGGTGGGAGGGCAGTTTGAGCCCAGCAGTTTGAGGCTGCAGTGAGCTACTTTCGCTTCCCCGCACTCTAGCCTCGGTGACAGAATGAGACCCTGTCTCTTAAAAAAAAAAAATTCCTCAGTCCTGAGTCTGCTCGCCTACAAATCAGACCACTGACACACTTTCATTAGAGGTTTTATGACTATGAGCTTATTCATTTTGTTTCCTGAAATTTTTCTTTAAAAGAAATAAATTTACATACATACTCATATGAAATATGTATTTCATTTCTCTATATTCTATTATTAAGTTTATTCAAACAAAGTTAGGTGTGTTATCAAATTCTTAAACTGAGTTAAAAGATCATGCAACTTACCATTATTTATTAATTTAAAAGGAACTTCTGTCTCATTTCAGTGAATATTTTTAAATGCACATTTTAAATGGTGTAAAATAACATATAATTTAATTAATCCAGTTTTGAACCTTAAAAAGTGTGTTTTATTAATCATTAATCTGCTAACACAGGTTATCCGAAAAGAATCTTTTGTTCCCCGCCATGCCTTGAATTAACTAGTGTAAGTACCTCCATAAAAGAAGTACCAAAATGTTTACATTTATATTTCTGAAGCGCTAACACATGGCAAATACATGCTGCACATTTTATGTCTTCACTCATTTAATTCTCTCAACGAGTCAAGGACTAAGCGTTATGATCATCTCTTTAAAAAAAAAAAAATCAAAAAATTGGGGCTCAGAGAGGTTAAGTAACTTGCTCAAGGTCATACAGCAAATGAGTGGTGGAACTGGGATTTGAGTGTAGGCCTGACCTGGTTTTAATCACATTGCTGTAACAACACCTGGATTGTTTTTGTGCAAGACTTTCAAACCTGACAGGTGGGGAAGAACAAGAAAAACTCAAAACAACTGAGAATGGAAACTCTTAAAAATATCGATTAAAATAATTTGGAGGGTAGAAGCAAACGTGACACTTTTCCAAGGATATCTCTGACAAAATTTGTAAAAAGATAATTTCCTCTGGTATTGGAAAATTCATGTCCTCTTACTGGGCACTGACAAATTTGAAAATTCCTCTTCTGCCTTTTGTAGAGCTGGGCGCTCTGGACTCATACATTTATCAGTGGCTATCTGGTGACTTCATCATTTTGGTGGAATTTCAAAGAACAATTAATTTAGTTATTTAAAAACATACTTCAAATTTTTTTAAAACAATGTAATCTTTCCTTTGCAACTGTTTTTAGAAAAATGTCTAGAATCAGAAACGGCCAAATAACCTCACGGATATTATTTTATTCTATTTGTGGTGTTCTCAACAGCTCCCACTCCCCAAAACAAACACACACATCACCAAAAAAATTCATCAATGACAATCTGCCACACTCCTCCCACAACTTGACATTGTATGTTCTGTACTGCTGCCCTTTTCAGCCCGGGACAACGCAGCATCCAGGTAAGAAAGAAGAAGGAAACCACGGGTGACTGTAATATTTTCCTTTACATTCTCTGACATTATCAAATATGCAGTTGCAACTGCCATCAGTTATACTACAAGTAATGTTCATTTTTTCCCCTACAAGAAAAAAAAACAAACCCAGATGTACTCTTTCACTCTAATTAGGCTTTCACTAATTTTCAGTTAAAAAAGGACTATGGTGACATATCCTAAAGAAGGAGGTATTCAATAAATGTGCACCAACAAGAGCGCAGTGGAATTCCGCGCTGGGTACCGGAAATTGGGCAGGATTAGCGGAGGTGGGGAATGCGCTTCCAAGCGAGGCGCAACGCAGAAGGCATGCGAGATGGAACCCGGGGAGCGGCCGCCACTGGCGCCGGCCGTTCAAGTTTGTGCATCGGCAGCTGCGGGTCGCGCGCTCTTACCTCGCAGCCCGCGAACCAGCCTCTCCGCCCAGGCCACTCGGGGCGCCTGCCCGTCCAGGGGGAGGTGGCGATGCAGCGGGTCCCCACCGCCGGCCGGGCTGGGACACGGCGGGCCCTGGTCCTCTCGCCGGCGCCGCCTCCCGCTCGGGTGGCCCGTGCTGTGGTAGCCCCCAAGCCCCCGGCCCCGCGCGCCTGCGGAGCTCACGGCCGACGAGGCCGCCGACCTCCGACTGCCCGGGCGCCACTCTACGTCCATCTCCACCACCATTCCGCCTTCTTCCCCTTCCACCTCCTCCTCCTCCTCCTCCTCGGCCTCGAAGCCAGGGTTATCGCGGCTCCACGCCTGCCGGGAGCACGACGAGAGCGGAGGAGAAGGGGAGGCCGAGGCTCCGGCCGGGGGGTCCCGCGCAGCAGCCTGCCGGATGCGCTGCATCTCGATCTCCAGGCCCCGCTGCTCGCGGAGGCCGCCGGGGGCGGCGAGGCTGGCACCCACGGCCGCGCAGCCCGCCATCAGCCGGCCCGGGTCCGGCGCGCGGGGCGCGGGCGGCCGCTTGGCGTCCCCGGGCTGCTGAGGCTGCACGCGGCTGGAGTTCACCATCGCGGTCACTGGAGTCCGGCGCACGGCTGCCCGGCGCCGCGCTCGGCGCTATGCGCCTCAGGAGCCATGTTCCTTTCTTCACGGCGTCCGCCGCCTCCTGCTCCCCGCCCCCGACCGCCCCGCGGTCCCGCGTACCCTCTCCCGCCCCCTCGGCCCGCCTCCTTCTGGCCTCGCCCCGCCTCGCCCATCGGCCAAGGAGCGCTGAGGGGGGAGGCGCGCGGGAGCCGCCCCCGCGGTCTTCGCGCTTGCCCTGCGGCTCCCGGCCCCGCGTTCCAAGTGGAACCGGAGCCCGGGCGCGGGCGCCCACATTCCATTCCCGGGAAGGCCTGGGAAGGGCGGGAGTCGCTGACCCGCCCGCTCACCCGCCCGCCCTCCTGCAGGGAAAGGGCTCCTGGAGCTGTCGCTGCCTGCCCGACGCCGAGATAACTCTTGGGTCCCCATTAACCACTAGCCACTTCTGCCTCGATTTACCAAAGTGCAGGGAAAGAACATTTTGGTGAGATGGTGTGAATTAGTGACATCCAGCCTGAGCTGAAGTCTCCAGCGGGGCAAAGAAATCTTTTCATTTGCAAACTACCAAGGCTGACTTGGCTGTGCATTTGATGGGCCTCCTGCCCCTGATTCTGCTGGTTTGGACATGCTTTCTCGATCTTTGGTTGGCTTCTCTCTCCACACATTGTGGGGATCCAGGGATTCGTCTTAGGACTCTCGGATCGCTGGTGCCTCCACCGTGATCTCCGGTCTCCCCGCGGCCAGCACTGACTTATAGCAACAGAATCCTGCATGAGGGCCTAGGCACAGGACTTTGTTTCCACTCTTCTGAACACATCTAACGAGATGCTCTGCAATTGTCTGAAACTTAACCTACCCTAAGCCATTATCTTGTCCCCTTCTCTGGAACCTGCTTCACTTCCTTCCTGTATCCCCAGGTGAGGTTTGGGGCTTCGCTGTCCTCCTCACTTCCCAGGCCACTCTTCTTCATGGGAAGGCTCGCTGTTTACCCTCCACCGCCTACACCTCATCTTCTTGTTACTTTTGTCCCACAAATATCTCTCTGATGTGATCGCTGTTACTCACTCCTGCTGGCTTGATCTTATGTCTTGCATTATTGCACATTAGAACGATTGATCCCTGTCAACTCCATCCCTATTCTCCACGTCGGTGTCCTCACTATTTCCAGGTTATATTGCAGAACCAAAGCTGCTTATTTGTCACGTTGATGCTTAGACACCTCTGTGGGCTTCTGGCAGCTTAAAGGATACAATTTAATTTCCGTGGTTTGGTTTAGTAAATTCTCGGATTCTGCTCCTGTATTTGTTTGTTAGGGCTGCCATAACAAAGTACCAGAGACTGGGTGGCTTAACAAAAATTTATTTTCTCACCCCGTCTCTACAAAAAATACAAAAATTAGCAAGCTTTGTGGCGTATGCCTTTGGTCCCAGCTACTCAGGAGGCTGAGGTGGGAGGATCGCTTGAAGCAAAGGATGTAGTGAGCCGAGATCAGGCCACTGCACTCAGGTGACAGAGTGAGACTCTGTCTCACAGAGAAAGAAAGAGAGAGAGAGAGAGAGAGAGAGAGAAGAAAGAGAGAAAGAAAGAAAAACAGGAAGGAAGGAAGGAAATAAAAAGAAAAGAAAAAATGTATTTTCTCACGAGGTGTTGGCAGGGCTGGTTTCTTCTGAGGCCTCTCTCCTTGGCTTGCAGATGGCTCCGCTTCTGTGTCCTCACACCCTCTACCCTCTTCCCTCTGTATGCATCTGTGTCCTAATTGTCTATTCTTATACATCATATTGGATTAGGGCCTACCCTCATGACCTTGTTTTCACTTCATTACTTCTGTAAAGACCCTGTCTCCAAGTATGGTCATGTTCTGAGGTACTGGGGGTTAGGACTTCAACACAGAAATTTTGGGGAGGACACAATTTAGCTATAACAGCTCTTAATCTATTCCTCTACCATGGCCTCCCATGCCATCCATCCACCTTAGCGAATTACTCATTTGTTCCCTAGGCACATATAACATGCTGCTAATATTTAGGTAGTTATGGCTACCTATTACCTGATCCTGCAGTTTGTTAGTTTAGACATTCATGTTCTTCTCTTAACTGTGAGCTTCTCAAAGGCAAGACTGGTGGGTCTGGAGCACAGCCCTGGCTCATGCTATTCATCAGTTCATTCTGAAGACATTTCCTGTGCCCTGAATTCAGATCTGGCCATGTAGAGCGGAGTATGATACGGCCCTGGCCCTCAAGAGGAGACAGACCAAAAATGAGAGATTACCAAGTGGATTAAGGGTTATGGTGCCTGTCATCCAAGGAACTTCTAAAGCTGAAGATGCCCTGAATAGCACTACCATCACTGCAGAGTCAAAGGATTATTACAGACACATTCCAGTAGAGGAGACCCAGGCCTGGAAAGAGAATGCAGAATCTGAGCTAAAGGGCCCTCTGGAGAATAGGCCTAGTACAATGTTTTCAAATTGTGATCAGAAGATCTCCAGCATCACTTAGAGCACTTGCTAAAAATATAGATACTGGGTCCCCATTCCAACCTTTTTGACTCAGAATCTTCCGGATTCCAGTCCTGAAATTCTGAATCTTCACAGGGGAATCTCAGTCATCCAAAGTTTGAGAAGCACCAATGTGTTCCAAATGGAAGAAGTTTCATAAATATTTCCCCTGTATTTCTATACTTCACTGTTAGCACTAGTGAAGCAATCATCTGGAATCCCAGACTTAGAAGAAACTTCAGTGGTCTTTGAGTCACACTTACTCTGGGCTTGTGCCTGCAGTCACCAATTCGTGGTAAGGACCCTGGAACCAGACTGCCTGGATTCAGATTTGCTCCCTACTTCCTAGCTGTGTGACCTTGGGCAAGTCACTTCATCGCCTTGTGCCTCCAAAAATGAGGATAATGATAATACCTACCTCATAGGGTTGTTGTGAGGATTAGGTGAATTAATACATGTGTTTTAGTTCATTTGGGCTGCTATAAAAAATACTATATACTGGGTGGCTTATAAACAATGAACCTTTATTTTTCACAGCTCTGGAAGCTGGACGGTCCAAGATCATGCTGCTAGCTGATTTGTTGTCTGGTGAGAGTCCACTTTCTGGTTCACAGGCTGCACCTCCTAGCCGTGTCTTATGGCAGAAGGGGCAAAAGAGATCCCTTGAACTTCTTCTCTAAGGGCACTAATCCCATTTGTGAGGGCTCCACCCCCATGGTGTAATCACCTCTCAGAGGTTCTACCTCCTTATACCATCACTTTGAAGGTTAGGATTTCAATGTATGAATTATGGGGGAACACAAACACCCAGACCATAGCATGTGGAACAACACCGTCTGACATGTACGTGCTAATAGTGTTAGAACTAATCTTAGCTCTTATATCTTAATTATGATAACTATTTTCATCTATTATAATTGTTTTTGTGGATGTCTTTGTTTCAGCTAGGCTGTGAGTTTCTGTGAGGCTGTGAGGGCTCCATGCCCATCCTGGAGGCTTCCATGACAAATACTTACTAAGCACCTACTATATGCCAGGCACAATACTAGGAGAGATGGCAATTCATTAAATAGGGGAAAAGCCCAGCTCTCATAGAGGTGAGCTTATATTTTACAGGGTTTGAGGGGATTCAGAAGAGAGATTGCCCAGGCTGGGATGGGTAGGGAAGGTAGGTAGGGCCAAATCATGGGAAGTCTCAGATGCATATTAAGGAATACAGACTATCTATAGTTAATGATATCATAAATAGGCCTTTTTTTTTTCTTTCTATAGTGTCAGTTCCTATTTAAAACAAAATCTGGAATCTTCTTCCTGAAACTATATCCTCACCCTTAAAAGAATTCAAATTGATTGGAAATGTGTCTGCACATACATAATTTAGAGTTATATGTGTGCTTACCCAAAATTTTCTTTACAAAGTATTGCAAGAAATGTAATCATTAAAAATTCACAGCAATTTGTGTATAATACCACTTAAATAGCATTTGTTTCATTGCACCCTAAATCTTACATTTTGGAGTTTCAATATTAATTTCAATCTTAAGTTTCATAAACCCAGCACCAGCCATCTCATTATTTCCTGTTCAAATACTTTATTCATTCCTTCTGGCTTACTAAGGTTCCCTTTTGTGATTTTATGTTAATTTGTTTCTCCCCTTTAGAGTGCCCAGCTTTTGCTCAAGCAGGCCCTGAGGCTGTAAATTTCTCTCCCTACCCACAGAATTCCTTCCTTTAATACCCATCTGCAGACATTACTTCTCATAAGAAGTTTTCCATTATTAAATAAGTGACATGCACCAAGTTTTTTTCATCTCATTGCCACAATCCTGTTGTCACATTACAAACTTCCATCGTCTGCGGGGTCTGGAACTATCAAGTGGGATAGATAACATGGCCTGGCTGCTGTTTTTTTTTTTTTTTTTTTCATCAGTGTGCTAGATCTTCCTGGACACGCTGCACAAATCCCACCTCAGTCTCAGTGCCACCGTGGACTCTGGAATGGGCCGTTTTAAAAGGCAACCTTAAGCACTTCAGTCTAATTTAATATTAGTGGCCTCCACACTTCTGACTCTTGTATTATTAGAATTGCCTGTTTGGCTTTTATTTTCCAGTGTGAACTAATGAAACAGACACGAACTGAAGTACCCGTTGGTTTCGCGGTCTCCACCTCGAAAGGAAATCCAAAAGGAGTTTCTGGCATGTGTGGTGTTGCTTAGCAATTTACCCAAACAAACATGTTTCCTCCTCATTTTTTTCCCCAGTACTTATTTATTCAAGAACATTTTAAAATCAGTTTTTACCACTTAACATCTGAAATCATTAGAAGAAAATCTGGTGTTTTGGGCTTTGTGAGAAGAACTGCTAACCACAGTAAGACTTTGACTTTACTTTGTTTCTCATTTTGCTGCTTTAATAACATAAAGCTAGAATTTATGGCCTTCTTCCTGACTAGGTTTTGGTTTGGATTGACCTGCATACATCCCTGTCTCTGTGGGGGTTATCTTGGCACCATAATTGGCAAGCACCGTGATCTTAATGACCTAATCTCTCTATCTCAATTTCCTTCTGTGGATAATGAGGTTAAATACTCATCTTATAAATCCCCCACGGGATTTTTGTTGAGAACTAATGAAGGAATATTAATACATTTATAAACATTTACTGAGTGTCCACTACATGCCAGGCAGTGTGTTGCATTCCAGAGTGACAAAGATAAGACATGATTCCCAACTTCAACAGGATCAAGTCTTATAGTTTAACTGCCTGGAAACATCCTTAGATCATTCTCAACTTCTCTACCCACAAAAACTTAGGAATCTTTCTAGACGCAGACTTCGTCTCTCCCTGGAACCTTCCATAGATACAATCTTGACCGCTAGCCTGAATTTACATGCCTCTCTACCCTGTAAACCTTTATTCCAACATTTTCCACCTTATACTGAAAGTATCTGTTCACATAGACATCTTCCTGAGTGGCACATAAGCTCCTGGAGAGCAGGGACCCTGGCTTATTGAATCCATCATTTAGCAGCTCGGCAGCCAGTCCACGTTCTAGTGCAAGTTTTCTTGGGGACAGCCCCACCCTCCCACCCCAGCTGCCATTCTTAGCCTATGTGTGTCTCAGGTGGGGCTGACACCACTGCTAGCTCCCAAGTGGTGATTGTGGAGCTCAGGCTTGGCCAATCAACATCACGTCCCCTTGGCCCCTGTGAATGGTATTTCACAAGTATGTTATGCTGTTCTGTTAAAAAAGATTAGGCCAGAAATTTTTTTCCAGTTATTGGAAAAGAAAAGCTTTTCTTCCCACCAGATTTAGAGTTGTAAAGATATAAGTCCAGATGAGCTGGCAGCCAAAATGTTGATGCCCAGGGGAAAAATGGCACCAACACTAGAGATACAAAAAATATTTATAATGTGGATACTGGAACAATACTAAAATTGAACTAATGTTTGGGTGGCCATGCTATTTAAGAACATTATGAAATACATTTTTATTATGTGCCATCTCCTGATTTTGTCAGATGCAGATATGATATTTATTATCTATATTTTTGTCCAGATTCAAAAGAATTTTGAACAATGTGGGGTCAAGAATGGAGTTATTTGAAATACTGTGTGAGGCTCTTCTCTTCATTAACTCTAGTTTATTCACTAATACCCTTTGGGTATAGTTGTTTTTTAAAAAACTTTAAATCCAATTTTCACTAGCCCAGATTTTTCCAAAGCTTATCAGAATTTTTTTTTCAAATACCTTTTGATGCCAGCATGAATGAGGCTTCCAGCATTCCCAGATCTACCAGACTTTTCAGAGTATCTGTTTTATGTCCACTTTGTACAATCTTAGATATGATTAGGATGCTAAAGAAGTTGTTTATGCCCGCAAGAAGCTTGTAACTAGCTTGCTATACATGGATAAAACATTTAACCAATAAGAGCTGTATGACATTCTTCTGGGAAGGTTTTTTTATTTTGTTTTATTTTAAATAAAGATTCTGGGGATTCTGATTCATTATGTCTCAGCTAGGTCCTAGGAATCTGTATTTTAAGAGAGCAGAGCAAAGAGACAGAGAAAGACCAGGTTCTCAGGACATCATTTGAGCCACTGAGTTAGCACTGATTGAAGCTAGATCCACCCCTGGACTCCATGAACCAAAAAATATCCTTTTAAAAAATTTTTAAAAAAATTTCAACTTTGCCCTTGCCCCTTTCCCTCCCTCCCTCCTCTTGTGTTCCCCACTGTCTATTGTTGCCATCTTTATCCATGGGCAGCCAATGGTTAGCTCCCATTTAAAAGTGAGAACATGTGGTATTTGGTTTTCAGTTCCTATGTTAATTTGTTTAGGATAATGGCCTCCAGCTGCATCCATGTTGCTGCAAAGGATATGATTTTGTTCTTTTTCATAGCTGCATAGTATTCCATAGTGTATGTGTACTATGTTTTAAAAAATCCAATCCATCATTGATGGGCACCTAGATTGATTCTATGTCTTTGCTATTATAAATAGTGCTGCAGTGAACATACAGGTACACATGTCTTTGTAATATTATTTACAGCATTCCCACCAGCAATAAATAAGAGTTCTTTTTCCACATCCTCAACAGCAGTAGCATTATCAGTGTTTTGGATTTTGGCCATTCTAATGGGCAGGCAGTTGGATCTCATTGTTTCAATTTGCAGTTCCTTAATGACATATATGTGAGGTACTTTTCATATGCTCAGTTGCCATCTGTATATCTTCTTTGTTGAGGTGTCTGTTCAGGTTGTTGGCTCATTTTTTTTCCTTTCATTTACCAGGGAAAAGCATGACTACAGTATGCTACTACCACAAATTACGCAGCTGAGTTTACCACATTTGGAGAAATCACAGGGATCAGCAAGTCTTCGGTGGACTAGAGAAGCCTTGCCGTAGGAAAAACTACCCTTGTGGTCGTGGTATCTACCCTACCTGGGAAGTCTTTGGGGCCTATTTTTCAGTTGGGTGGCTTATTTTCTTATTGAATTTTAAGGGTTCTTTGTGTATTTTGAATCACAATCCTTTATCAGATAGGTCTTTTGCAAATATTTTCTCTTAGACTGTGGCTTATCTTCAGTTTTTTTTTTTTTTTTTTTTTTTTAATTTATCATCTTTTTTCAGTAGCTGATATAGTTTGGCTTTGTGTCTCCACTCAAATCTTATCACCAATTGTAATCCCCACATGTCAAGGGAGGGAGGTGGTTGAATTATGGAGGCAGTTTCCCCCATGCTGTTCTCGTGACAGTGAGTGAATTCTTATGAGATCTGATGGTTTTATAAATGGCAGTTTTTCCTGCATCCTCACTTCTCTCTCCTGCCACCAAGTAAAGAAGGTCCTTGCTTCCCCTTCACCTTCTGCCATGATTGTAAGTTTCCTGAGGCCTCCCCAGCCATGTGGAACTATGAGTCAATTTAACCTCTTTTTTTTTTTTTTAATTATACTTTAAGTTCTAGGGTACATATGCACAATGAATTAAACCTCTTTTCTTTATGAGTTACCCAGTCTTGGATAGTATCTTTATAGCAGTGTGAGAACAGTAGCCTTTGACCTTTCTTCTAAAGATAAGGATATTAGCAAATGTAAACTTTTTACCAACAAACACCTTTTAAAATAAATATCTGTTACATTGCCAAAGTCTATAAACTTTCATTTTGTTGTACAACAGTAATGTAACTTATTTTATATATTTTAATTTTTCATTGTTCACTACCAGTACTTTTTTAAAAGCATATTATCTTTATAGATAGTCATAACACATTTGTTAAATTTCTGTTTTATGGAAGATAGTTCCTAATATTGTTTAATTTACAGAGATAAAAGAGAAAATATGCAGATCCAACTTCCAAGAGCATTCAGTATTATACACCAAGCTTATTCCTGAAAACAATGACCCAGGAAAACCACACGAAAGAGTTTTATTATGGATATCCTAAAACAAGTAACTATAAGTTTCAGATATATGTAGAATATTCCACAGTTCCTATAATCAAAATTCATGAGTTTTTCTGTTCACCTTCAATGTTTGTACTGAGTTATACACCACTGTTATATCAAAGCAAACCTTTAAAAATAAAGCTAGTTTTCTCTTTTTTTTTTTAAAGCAAACCTTTAAAAATAAAGCTAATTTTCTCTTTTTTTTTTTCAACTTTTATTTTAGACTCAGAGGTACATGTGCAGGTTTGTTACCTGGGTATATTGTGTGATGCTGAGATCTGGGGTGTGAAAGATCCTGTCATCCAGGTCCTGAACACAGTACCCAATAGTTAGTTACTACCAGTACTTTACAAACATGAATTTTTCTTCCTTGAATTTTTTTCTCTTGATTTAATCCTTCTTGAGTAGATTTTTTATTAAGTTTTTTTTTTTTTTTTTTTTGGTTTGTTTTCAAAGAACAACCCATTAAAGCTTCATTATTCCCCAATTCTGTTCAAAATTAAGAAAGCCTTTCTGTTACCATAGACATAAAACGAATGGATTGGGCATTGTATTTTTGGCTCAATCTTTTCTCCTTCTCTTTAGGATTTTCTAAATATTCCTCCACTTTCCTCTACCATTAAATGTTGTTATGGGAAAAGTAGGAGGTCAGATTAAACCCATTGTTTTTCTCTCAGGCTGAGTAGATGACTTTATTTTATTAGTAGTATTTTTTGGCCCAAAAGTTATGTCTGTTTAGTGAAATTATTATTAATACTTTTGTTATTGTTATCCTGCTCTCAGATACATCTTTCTGTTGATTATTCAGCATAATTATTTACCTAGGAGGTATTGTGCATTTTAATCAGCAAATTCAAATTTTCACTTATTTTAACAAGGTTTTCTTCTTTTATAATGTCAAATAATCTGCTGTTTCATTAATTCTGTAAATTTAGCAATACCTATTATGCATATGTTGAGCTACTGTGTCATGTTTCTGTATTATCTCCTTTCTAATTTCTCTTTTTGTCGTTTTCTATTTTTATTTTTAATAGGATTTTTATAAATCTTGACCTTCATATTATTGTACCATTCATGATTTTGTGGTTTTAAAGTGGCTTTTCTTTTCCTAATTATTTATTTAAAATCTTTAATTTCTCCTGTGAATTCTGCCAGCTCACTTTTCATTTTTCCATGGTCATGTATTTTATTTTATATTTTTCATTCTTTTTTAAAGTTAAAATTATTTTTAATGGATTTCTGTCCCTGGATGGAAACAGGGACAGATTTACCCTCTTACTTAAAAAAAATACAGACAAAATTTATAAAGGATGGTTCTCAAACATAGGACAACAGGGAGCATAAACAGTAATTTTTCAAAGAAGATAAACAAAGGAAGTAAACCCTATGGTTTCTCCACTGATTCCCTAGAGAGAGATTCCAAGCTACAAGTCTCACTCAATTGAGAAGACAGAGTTTGTTGAGAATTTGGGGAAAATCAAAGCGGACAGAATTCACAAAGAGCTAGAAAAAAGAGTATTGGCACAGAGAAAGAGCTCCGGCTACCTCCAGAGAGTTTCCCTTGAGTTTTCAGAGCATGCGTTTGGGGAATCCACCTGAGGCAAGGGAAAGAACTACCAGAAAGAAGCAGGTAGAAAAACTCCTGATGTTCACGTAGACCGAGAAATTTCTCAAGTTTTTGTCATCTGAGGTGGAGAAATCTTATACTATATGAGATGTTGAGTAGAATACTTAGAAGGACTCCGTAGTAGGACCAAACCAGTCTAGAGTAAAGGCTGATCTGTCTTGTACGCCTCCTTGTGAAACTATTCTGCTAAGTATGTCACCAATTTTCTAAGTGAATCTAAGTTATTCCATGTAATAAGTTAAAAATTTTCACTCTTTGTATGTTTTTATTATTCATTGTGGTTGTAATAGTTTTTGCTTTATAATGTTTCGTTGGTCTTTCATTTGGTGCATAGTGGTTTATGATATTTATATCTTCTTTTTTTTTTTTTTGAGACGGAGCCTCACTCTGCCGCCCAGGCTGGAGTGCAGTGGCCGGATCTCAGCTCACTGCAAGTTCCGCCTCCTGGGTTTAAGCCATTCTCCTGCCTCAGCCTCCCGAGTAGCTGGGACTACAGGCGCCCGCCACGTCGCCCGGCTAGTTTTTTGTATTTTTTTAGTAGAGACAGGGTTTCACCGTGTTAGCCAGGATGGTCTCGATCTCCTGACCTCGTGATCCGCCCGTCTGGGCCTCCCAAAGTGCTGGGATTACAGGCTTGAGCCACCGCGCCCGGCCTGATATTTATATCTTTATTGGATCTTTGACAATGTAGAATAAGTTCTTTGTTTCATTTCATGCTATTTGTTTTTACATTTTACTTCTTATTTGACAGTAATGTTGCAAATCTTTAACAATGTTTTAATTTATTTGTAAGGAAAACACCTAAACCAAAGTGAAACAAAAAATGATGTAGGATCTATTATTATTATTTTCCATTATGTGAATCTTTTTCTTAATGCAGAGGCTTCGTCTATTTATATTTGTTGTTACAATTGATTTCTTTCATCATTCTGTTATTTCAGTGTTTTCTCTTTAAAAATATGTTCTTGTTATTCAATGATTTAGTTTCGCTTTATGTACCATTTTCTTTATTTTGTCCTTCATATTTTGCAAGCTATATAGCCTCTGTTAAAATCTATTAATGGATATCTTTAAGCATTCTTTGACATGTAATTTTCTAATGTCCCAGTAAAGAAAGAATTTGTCAACATAAAGTATGTGTGTAGGCTGGGTGCAGTGGCTCACGCCCATAATCCCAGCACTTTGGGAGGCCGAGATGGGTGGATCATCCGAGGTCAGGATTTTGAAACTAGTCTGACCAACACGGTGAAACCCTGTCTCTACTAAAAGAATACAAAAATTAGCTGGGTGTGGGGGCACACACCTGTGGTCTCAGCTACTTGGGAGGCTGAGGCGGGAGAATCACTTGAACCCAGGAGGCAGAGGTTGCAGTGAGCCGAGATTGCACAATTGCACTCCAGCCTAGGTGACAGAGCAACTCCGTCTAAGATAAGATAAGATAAGATAAGATAAGATAAGATAAGATAAGATAAGATAAGATTAAAAATGTGTGTAAAATCCTTGTGCATACTGCTACCAGGGTTATTTTTATATCTAATCCACGTATATTAGTTTATCTGCAAGAAAATTAATTTTCAGAATTTTATGTAGGCTTATTTCCTTCTCTATTTCCTGCTCAACTGTTTTCTGGGATTTGACATCTCTGCTCTGATAAATAAAGATATCAGGGAAAGGGTACAGTACAGAACACTACTGTCTTTTAGATCATTAATGGAAGATGGAGGAATTACTGCAACCCTTTCTTGTTGGCACAAGTTCTTCATCTTTGAGTTAGCCATCAGACAGTGGGCAGGTATGAAGTGGTTTTGTCTTCTCTCCTCTTTTTTTTTTTTTTCTTGAGACATGGTCTCACTCTGTTTCTGAGGTTGGAATGCAGTGGTGCAGTCATAGCTCACTGAAGCCTTGACCTCCTGGGCTCACAGGATCTTCTTGCCTCAGCCTTCTGAGTAGCTAGGACTACAGGCATGACATCACCCCTGACTCTCTTTCTTTTGTTCCCTCTCTCTTACCTCCTCTTCCTGCTTCTTCTCTTTATCCTCCTTTTTTTCCTTTTCTCCCTCCTCCTCCCGTTTCTTGATTTCTTTTACCTTAAGCAAAATCTAGGGAAATCTGGAGGAAAAATCTGTGTACACTTTTTTGTCTTATAGTTAGGAGAGATTAGGACATACTCAGATGATTCATTGGTGTAAATCTTCATCTTTATTCTCTGTCTTCATGGGCATTTTAGTGAAAGTTAGAAAAGGCGGTATGATGGGAGATTAGTTATGTATCTTTTTTGTAATTAAACTTTTTACTTTGAAATAACTATAGATTTACAGGAAGATACCAAGAAATATACAGTGTTAACATCTTACAAAACCAGGTGCAATACTGGGACCAGAAAATTGACGTCAGTACAATCCATAGAGCTATCTCAGATTTCAGTTATTACATGTGTGCATAGCTTTATGCAGTTTTATCACATGTGTAGCTTTGCGTAACTGTCACCACCATCAAAATACTTAAAGGTATCATCACCACAAAACTACCTCATGTTACAACTTTATAGCCACACTGTTTCATCTCCTCCATCTCTAATCTCTGACAACCACTAATCTGTTCTCCATGTCTATAATTACATTATTTCACAAATGTTATATGAATGAATTCTTGCACTATGTGTCCTTTTGTAATTGGTTTTCTCCACTCAGCTTAATTTCCTCAAGGTTCATCCAAGTTGTGTGTATCAGTAGTTTATTACTTTTTGTTGCTGAGTAGTAGTCCATAGAATGCATACGGCACTACAGTTTGTTCAAGCATTTGCTCACTGAAGTACATTTGGTAGTTCTAGTTTTGTGCTATTACAAATAAAGCTGCTTTAAACATATACAGATTTCTGTAGGAAAATAAATAAATTTTCATTTCCCTAGGATGTATAGCCAAAAGTGCAATTTGTGGATCATAGGTAAGTCTGTTTAAAATAAAAAAAATGCCAACGTATTTTCCAGAGTCGTCATGCTATATTACGTTCCTACCAGCTGTATGAATGATCAGTTTCTCCACATCCTTGCCAGCATTTGATGTCAGTAATTTTAGTTTTAGTCATTCTGATAGGTGTGTTGTAGTGATATGCTGTTGCGATTTTAACGTGCTTTTCTCTGATGGCTAAGGATGTTGAGCATCTCTTCATGTGTGTATTTCCCATCTGCGTATCCTCTTTGGTTAAAATGTCAGGGCATGTCTATTGTCCATTCCCTAACTGGATTGTTTGATTTTTAAATTTTGACTTTTGAGAATTCTTTATTGTGGTTTAATAAAAAATATATTTCATCTTTGTCCTTGGTTCCAGGTATACAGCTCGTAAAACACTTTACTGTCCTGAGTGGCAAGTATCTTTTGTTTGCTAGTAAGATGACTGGTGGCCAGGGTCCCTGGATAGCTTCAGGACAGGGGCTGGTAACCAGAAAGAGCAAACCATAGTTATGAGAGTTGAAACTTTTAGTCCCTCTCCCTGACCTCTGGAAAGGGGAGAGGGGCTGGAGACTGGGTTCAATCACCAATGACCAATGGTATAATCAATCATAATCTGTGCAATAAAACCTCTATTAAAAACTCCTAAAGCATAGATTTCAGGAAGCTTCCAGGTTGGTGAACAAATCAAGGTGCTGGGAGGGTAATACACTCAGAAAGAGCATGGAAGCTCTGCACACCCCTCTTTCCCTATACCTTGCCTAATGCATCTATGTCATTTGGCTGCTCCTCAGTTGTACCTTTTATAATTAGTTGATTGTATTAGTCCATTCTCATACTGCTAATAAAGACATACCTGAGACAGGGTAGTTTATAAAGGAAAGAGGTTTAATTGATTCACAGTTCAGCATGGCTGGGGAGGCCCCAGGAAACATACAATCATGGCAGAAGGGGAAGCAAACACATCCTTCTTCACATGGCAACAGCAAGAAGTGCAGAGCAAAGGGCGGCAAATGCCTTTTATAAAACCATCAGATCATCCAGGTGTGGTGGCTCATGCCTGTAATCCCAACACTTTGGGAGGCTGAGGCGGGCGGATCATCTGAGGTTGGGAGTTCGAGACCAGCTGACCAACATGGAGAAACCCTGTCTCTACTAAAAATGCAAAATTAGCTGGGTGTGGTGGTACATGCCTGTAATCCCAGCAACTTAGGAAGACTGAGGCAGGAGAATCGCTTGAACCTGGAAGGTGGAGGTTGCAGTGAGTCGAGATTGTGCCACTGCACTCCAGCCTAGGCAACAACAGTGAAACTCGATCTAAAAATAAATAAATAAATAAATCGGATCTCTGGAGAACCCACTCACTATCATGAGAACAGCATGGGGGTAACTGCCCCAATGATTCAATTACCTCCCACTGTGTTCCTCCCATGACACATGGGGATTATGGGAACTACAACTCAAGATGGCATCTGGGTGGGGACACAGCCAAACTATATCATGGGTAAACATGAGTAAATGTTTTTCTGAGTTTTTTTTGAGTTGTTTTTAGCAGAGTATTAAACCTGAAAGGAGGTCATAGAAACCCCTGAATTTGTAGCCAAGTTGGACATCAGTTATGGGTACCCTGGAGACCCAGGACTGGTGAGGACTGGTGTCTGAAATGAGGACAGTCTTGTGAGTCTAAGCCCTTTAACTTGTGGATTCTGCACTATGACTAGTTAGTGTGTAGACCTTTATATTCTAGATAAAAGTTCTTTGCAGGATGTGTGGTTTGCAAATATTTTCTCCGGTTTATAAATTGTCTAATCATCCTTTTTTGTGGGAAGTTTCACAGAACAAAGGTTTCAATTTTTATGAAGTCTGATGTATAACTCTTTCTTTTTATGGATTATTCCTTTGATATGAAGTCTAAGAACTATTTGCCTAGTCCTAAGTCTGAATATTTTCTACTATTTTTTTCTAGAAGCTTTATGGTTTTAAACTTTACATTTAAGTCTCTGATCCAGTTTGAGTTAATATTTGTACAAAGTGTGAGGTTAGGGTTTTGTTTTTGTTTTTGCCTACGGATATTCAATTGCTCCAACACTATTTATTGCAAAGACAATCTCTTCTTTTTTATAAGATTGTTTTCCTTCTTTTGTCAAAAACAACTGGGCATGTTAATGTAGATATATTTCTGGGTTCTTCAGTCTGTTCCATAGATCTATGTTTCCATTCTGCTGCCGGTACCACCCTTTCTTGATTACTGTAGCTACATAGTAAGCCTTAAAATCATAAAGAGTGATTTATTATTCTTTTTCAAAATTGTTTTGGTTATTCTTAAAGCCTTTACCTTCCCATACAAATTTTAGAATAAGTTTCTCTATGTCTACAAAAAATGCTGATGATTTTTGGATAAAAATTTTGTTAAACCTACAGATCAATTTAGGGAGAACTGACTTGTTTACTATATTGAGCCTTCCAATCAGTGAACATGTTGTGTCTCCCCAGATATTTAGGTCTTCTTTTTTATAATCAACATTTTGTAACTTTCTTCATACAGATTCTGTACATGCTTTATTACTGGGGTCTCCAACCCCCGGGCCACGAACCAGTACTGGTCTGCGGACTGTTGGGAACTGGGCCACACAGCAAGAGGTGAGTGGTGGGCGAACAGGCATTACCACCTGAGCTCCACCTCCTGTCAGATCAGAGGCATTAGATTCTCATAGGAACACAAACCCTGTTGTGAACTGCTCATGCGAGGGATCAAGGTTGCATGTTCCTTATGAGAATCTAATGCCTGATGATCTGAGGTGGAGCAGTTTCATCCCCAAACCATCCACCCCACTCCACCTCCTGCCAGTCCATGGAAAAGTTGTCTTCTATGAAATGGGCCCCTGGTGCCAAAAAGGTCACGCTTTATTAGACTGACACTTACATATTTCATTTTCTTTGAAGCAATTATAAATGATATTGTGTTTTTGATTTTGGTTTCCATTTGTTCATTGTTAGAATATAGGAATTCAGTTGATGTTTGTGAGCTGATCTGTATTCTGCAATCTTACTGAACTCTTAGTTCTAGGAGTGTTTTTGTAGGTTTCTTAGAATTTTCTGCATAATCATGTTATCCGAAAATAGAGACAGTTTCATTTTCTTTTCTCCAATCGGTGTGCCTTTTAATTCTTCTTCTTACCTTATTACAGTTCATGCAACTTATAGTGCTATGTTGAATAAGAGTGATGAGAGGTGACATTCTTTTTTTTTTTTTTTTTTTTTTTGAGATGGTGTCTTGCTCTGTCGCTCAGGCTGGAGTACAGTGGCATGATCTCGGCTCACTACAAGCTCTGCCTCCCGTGTTCACACCATTCTCCTGCCTTGGCCTCCCGAGTAGCTGGGACTACAGGCGCCCACCACCATACCCAGCTAATTTTTTGCATTTTTAGTAGAGATGTGGTTTCACCGTGTTAGCCAGGATGGTCTCGATCTCCTGACCTTGTGATCCGCCCACCTCAGCCTCCCAAAGTGCTGGGATTACAGACGTGAGCGACTGCTCCCGGCCAAGAGGTGACATTCTTGCTTTTTTCCCAATCTTAGAGGAAAAGCATTCAGCCTTAAGTATTCATCCTTAAGAATGATGTTAGCTGTAGATTTTCCCAAATGCTCTTATTTATAAGGCTGAAGAACTTCCCCTCTGTTCCTGAGAGTTTCTGGGCGTTTTTGTTTTTGTCTTTTGGTAAATTTTGAATGGATGTTGAATTTTGTGAAATACTTTAGCCACATTATTGATATTATCATGGTTTTTATTCTTTAGCTTCTTGATATAATAAAATATATTGATTGATTTTTAAATATCGAACAAACCTTGCATACCTAAGTAAATCCCCTTTGATCGAGGTGCATTATTCTTGCTATTGTTGAATTTGATTTGCTAATGTTTTTGTGTCTACACCTGTGAGAGATATTGATCTATGCTATTCTTTCTTTTTCTTTTGATGCTATCTTTGTCTGGTTTTGATATCAGAGTAATTCTGGTCTCATAAAGTGTATTGGAGAATGTTCTCTTCTATTTTCTGGAAGACAGACAGTGTGTAAAATTAGTGTTAATTCTTCTGTGAATGTTTGGTAAAATTCTCCAGTGAAACCATCTGGGCCTGGAGATTTCTTTTTTAGGAACTTTTAAATTATGAATTGAATTTCTTTACTACTTATAAGGCTATTCAGGTTATCAACTTCCTCTTGACTGAGTTTTGATAGTTTATGGTTTTTAAGGGGTTGGTTGATTTTTTCTAAGTCATTGAATTTATGAGCATCAAGTTTTTCATAGTGTATTAGATTTCCAGGGCTGCTGTAATGAGTACCACAAACAGGGTGGTTTAAGACAACAGAAATGTATTGTCTCACAGTTCTAGAGGCCAGGGCCTGAAATCAAGGAGTCAGCAGGGCCATGCTCCCTCGAGACCCACGGGGAGAATCCTTGCTTGTCTCTTTCTAGCTCGGGTGGCTGCTGGCAATCTGCAGTACTTCTTGGCTTGCAGCTGCCTAACTCCAACCTCTACCTTCGTTGTCACATGACATTCTGCCTGTGTTTCTCTGTCCTCACATGGCCTCTTCCTATAAGGACATCATCATGCTGGATTAGGAGCCCACCCTGCTCCTGGATGACATCATCTTAACTAATTCCATCTGCAATGACCCTGTTTCCAAATAAGGTCACATTCTGAGATATTGGGGGTTAGGACTTCATTTTTTTTTGGGTGGGGGGAATACATTCACCTCATAATAGTAGTCTTCTCTTATTAGCTCTTTAATGGCTGCAGGATCTGTTGTGATCTCCCCTGTTTAATTCCTGATATTGAAGATTTGTGTCTTCTCTCTTTTTACCTGTGTCCATCTTGCTAGAAGATTTTCAACTTTATTAATTTTTTAGAAAAACCAGCCTTTAATTTTCTCTGTTGCTTTCCTGTTTTCAATTTAATTGGTTTTCATTTATATCTTTACTATTTGCCTTCTTCTGCCTGTGATGGTTTGTTTGGCTTTTCTCCTGGTTTCCTGAGATTGGAACTTGAATTATTTATTGGACCCCCACCACCACCCGAGGAGTCTCAGGAGACACTGCGAAGTCCAGCCTGGCTGCATTCTGCATGGCGTCAGCACCTGCTCTGCTTCCTCTCCACCGCCTGTGTCTGGAATGATAAAGAAGATGATGTATGGGAATGTCAAGTATTTGAGCTGTACCTAGATAAGGCCTCCCCTCCCTCTTTCTCCCAACCTTCAAAAAGTTGGATGTATCATGTCCTTACAAGAATTTTGTTCTTTTACTCAATAATAACTTCAAAATGAAACCTCGATACATTATAAATGATGTCGGTAATACCAAGGACACCTCTGGCACCCTACTTTTAGATTTCCCCTTAGGTCTGCCCCTCATTTTTTTGGTGGAGGCTCAGAGGCAAACGCTTTTTTCTCTTTCTGGTTGTTGATCTATGCTCTTTCAATGTGACTAGAAGAGCAGATTCAGCTACATAGGTCTCTGGGACTTATGTGTTTGCATCTTTGGGGGAATATTATCAGAAATTTGGATCTAATATGCAATATCTATCTACACTCTGGATTAAAATAATCACATTGGATTAGTCAAACACGAGTCACTATGGTATTCAGAATAAAATAGATAAGTCAAAGAGAGTGCATTGAAATATTGAAGTTCAACTGGCAATGTTTTAGAGAATGCATGCTGTCTGGATGTTTTGAGTGGAAAATATAATTATGCTTCAGTAAGTGAGCTACTAAATTGAAGAAGTATAAAAAACCACCTTATGAAATTGTGAAGTAGAAAATAATCTTTTCTTTAATCTTTGCAAATAGGTTTTTAAGGTCCTTTTTGCAAGGTCAGTACAGGTCAATATCAGAATTGCTCATTATAGTTCTTTGCCTCTGCCTTGCTCCACTGACAAAGCTGAATCCCGCGGAAACTTGGCCATTACGCTATAATTGCAATCAAACAGTATTTGGAGCCATTGTTACCAGAAACTTGAAAAATTGGGGGTGGCAGAGGAGAAAAGGCCATGCCAGGAACCAGGAAAAATACTTTGATTCACAGTTAGGCCGTATCATTGCCATGGGCTGGGGATGAAAAGATTCTCTCACTAAAGAAGACCTGCATCAAAGGGAATGTCTACAGGGTTATTGAAGAATACATAGGTGATGGGAAATTGGTCTTGACATTTTTTTATTTATAAAAATTTATGAATGCCTTTTTTATGATATTATGAGGTGAATAATGAAGGAATTGTTCTGAGACTTTTATATCAACGGCTGAGACACTATCTCATGGACATTATTCATCGTACATTTTTCTGTTCTCCCTGCTCTATCCTCCTCTCCCAATTTTTGGAATATTTTTAAACCTTGAGAAAAGTTAAAAGAATAATATGCTTTGCCCATAGTTTCTTCTCTTTCTGTATACCTTTTTTCTGACTTCTTAATAATTTTTTTCCCCTCATGATAGCCTACCATTGATTTTTTTTTTTTAAACACTGTAGAAACAGCCTTTATTGGTTGCAACACGGATTGGAAGAGGAGGGAATATGATAGCTTCCACTCCTGGGGGAGCATCTGCAGACTCAGTCGCCACTTTCCAAAAAGCTAAAAAGAAATTTTATTGTGTACATTTAAGGTATATAATATGTTATGGGATACATATAAGCAGTAAAATGGCTTCTGTAGTGAAGCAAATTAACGTACCCCCATTATCTCATATAGGTACCCTTTTTTATGTGTGGCAAGAGTAGCTAAAATCTACTCATTTGACAGAAATCCCCAATACTGTACAATTTTATTAACAGTCGTCCTCATGTTGTACACTGGGTCTCTAGACTTGCTAATTCCTCATGTCTGCTACTTTGTAACCTCTAACCTACATCTTCACATTTCCTCTCCCAGCCAGTATTTTCTGAACCAGTGGAAAGTAAATTACAAAATCCATGGCACTTCATCCCTAAATATTTCATTATACTTCTCTCAAGAGTAAGAACATTCACTTTCATGTACAATACAATGATCACATCTAAGAAAATTCTCAATAATTCCACAATATCATTTAATATACTGTGTATATTTGGATTGCCACAATTGTCCCCAAAATGTTTTTTATGACTGTGTGTCTTTTTCAATCCAGGAGCCAATCAAGGTTCATGTTTACCTTTTTTTTTGTTTTTGTTTTTTGAGACAGAGTTTCGCTCTTGTTGCCCAGGCTGGAATGCAATGGCACCATCTCGGCTCACCACAACCTCCGCCTCCTGGGTTCAAGTGATTCTCCTGTCTCAGCCTCCCAAGTAGCTGGAATTACAGGCATGTGCCACCATTACAGGCATGAGCCACCACACCCAGCTAATTTTGTATTTTTGGTAGAGAAAGGGTTTCTCCATGCTGGTCAGGCTGGTTGCGAACTCCCAACCTCAGGTGATCTGTCCACTGCAGCCTCCCAAAGTGCTGGGATTACAGGTGTGAGCCACCACGCCCGGCCTATGTTTTACCTTTTATACCTGGTATATTTTTAATCTAGAATACTATCTCCTCTCTTGCCCTTTTTCTCTTATCAAATTGTCTTTTGTTGGATTGGCAGATTTGGAAAATTTAGGAAAGGATGCTCAATGTCAAATAAACAATGAATCATCTTTTAGCATAAAATGGCCTGTACTCATACTAAAAGCTGATTTGTTATTTATCTGAAAATCAAATTTAACTCAGTATCCTGTATTTTATGTAACAACTCTGCTTTTTAAAAAGTTCAGACTGCCGGGCATGGTGGCTCATGCCTGTAATCCCAGCTACTGGGGACGCTGAGGCAGGAGAATCACTTGAACCCAGGGCAGGGAGGAAGTTGCAGTAAGCCGAGATCGCGCCACTTCACTCCGGCCTGGGTGAAAGAGTGAAATTCCATCTCAAAAGAAAAAATAGCTCAGACCAGCTCTATTATAGAGTAGTTCAAATTCTGGATTTGCTTGTTAGAAAATTTGATTTGATTTTGTAAACATTTTTTACTAAAATTTCTAGATGATGTTGCATATTTCTTATTGCATCACACTGGGTGGTACATATCTACAAGTCTCATTTGTGAAATTAAGTTTGGTTACTGACTAAAGATGGTAACTACAAATCTCTCTGGTTAAAAGTGTTTTCTTTCTTTGTGAATTATTAAATAATTGTGGGGTAATATTCTGAGAGCAGGTGAATATTCCGAGACCAGGTGAAATGTTCTCAATCATCTTCTGCACAATATTTTTAACATTCATTAGTGATCGCTTCCTGAATTATTTCCTTGCAGGTTATGAAATAATTTTTTAATGTTAGCATTCCTTCTATTTTTATTGCTAGTTGACATTCATCTATAAAGAAGAATTTTCCTTCTTTAATGCTGTCTTTCTTGTAGTATCACTATATACTAATGGAATTTTAAAAATTCAATTTGTTATACTTCGTTACTGTCATTATTCTGTTATTGCTCAAATTACCCCAGTTTTGGCCAATGGAAGCCCCTTGCAAGTCTGCTCTGTGGTCCCTTGACTATAACCCCATTTTGTCTTTGCGTGCTTGCTTTCATCCTATCATGAAAAAGTGTCCCAGGCTCATTTTTGTACTCTTGTTGTCCAGGAGGAATCAGCCTTTTCCCCAGTGACCTGTGCCAGCTGTCAGTTTTGTGCCTCCCTGCTCCAAATCCATTGTCTCGGCCCTGCTCTGTGATGCTGCTGGAGTTGGACCCTGTGAACATGCTTCCTTTGCCAGCTGGCACAGTAGCAAGCTTTGTCAGTAGAGGGCACTGGAGGGACACTGCTGTGCACACAGAGCACCTTGTGGTACTCACCCTCCAGCTAGCCTCCTGCTCAGCTGGCCTGCCCCATGGTTTTCCTTCTTTGCTGGCCTCAGTCACCCCTGTGGGAAGTCGCTTGTTTTCCAACTTGACCCCACCAGTTGGACCACTGTGGACCAGCTCTGACTGAGGATAACACAGCAGACTTCTCTGCCATCCCTTGGACTGTGACTGTACTCTTTCCAGTGAAGTCTGAATCTCAGCTTGGGGAGAGGGCCCCTCCTTTTGCAAGTTGTTCCTTATATGGGCACTTTCAGCCCCATGGTACTGTTAACCTTCTCTTATTCTCTCTGGTTAATCCCCTTTTTCTAATTAATAATTCTTTAAATTAAGTTTTCCCTGTTCAAATGACTGGTCTCTTTTCTGTCTTCTGAATGAACCGACTAATAGAGAAGTGGTGCAGGGAATGGTTGGTAAATCGAACCACTATTCAAATAAGCGATTCCAGGATGAATTTGGTCATGCCCTTGGATTTGGGCACCGTGCCAAGCCCCTTGCCAAGCTTGTGGGAACAGCACCATCAATCCAGGCAGCTCCTGCAGGTGAGTGTGAGGAAGCGCCCACTGAAGCAAGGACGCTGGGAGCCTAAAGGGCTGCTGCACCTAATGATGTCTGTGAGGACTATGGCATGGCATTGTCTTCTCGTCTTTACAAGAGGTTTCCCCACACCCAGACTGTGAAGTTACTCTCTCATGTGTTTATCTAATGCCTTCATAGTTTCCTTTTAAATTTATTGATTATTTTAAAAATTGATACGTAATAGTTGTCCATATTTTGGGGACACGTGATGTTTTGGTACGTGCATATAGTGTGTAGTGATTCAGTGAGCAAAACTGAGATATCCATTTCCTCAAGCATTTATTTTTCTTTATGTTGGGAACACTTGAATTCTTGTCTTTTAGGGTTTTCAACAAATGTATATACAGTAAAGTATTGATAGTTACCCTACTGTACTGTCAAATGCTAGATCTTATTTCTTCTACCTAACTGTATATTTGTACCCATTAATCAACCTTTCTTCATCTGCCGCTTACCCTCACCCCCAGCCTCTTGTGGAACCACCGGTTTACGGTCTATCTCTATGTGGTCCACTTTTCTAGCTCCCACATATGGGTGAGAACATGCGATATTTGTCTTTTTGTGCCTGTCTTATTTCACTTAATGTAATGACCTCCAGTTCCATCCATGTTGCTGCGAATGACAGGATTTAATTTCTTTTTATGGCCAAATGGTATTCCATTGTGTGTATATGCCACATTTTCTTTATCTATTCATCATGAGGCACATTTACATTGATTGCACATCTTGGCTATTGTGAATAGTGCTGCAGTAAACGTGGGAGTTCAGATATCTCTTCCACATTTTGATTTGCTTTCTTTTGTTTATATGCTCAGCAGTGGAATTGCTAAATAATATAGTAGTTCTATTTTTGTTGTTTTGAGAAGTCTCCATACAGTTTTTCAAAGTGGCTGTACTAATTTACATTTCTTACCAGTGTAAGAGTGTCCTTCTTTCCCCGAATCCTGGCCCGTGTCTGTTATTTTTTTCTCTTTGATAAAAGCCATTTTAACTTGGGTGGGATGTTATCTCATTGTGGTTGTGATTTGCATTTCCCTGATGATTAGTGTTGTTGAGCATTTTTCCGTATACCTGCCATTTGCATGTCTTCTTTTGAGAAATGTCTATTCAGATTTGTGCCCATTTTAAATTGGATTCTTTGGGTTTTCTTTTCTTTTTTTCTTTCTTTCTTTCTTTTTTTTTTTTTTTTTTGATGTCAAGTTGTTTGAGTTCCTTATGTATTCTGGATTTTAATTCCTTCTTAGATGTATAGTTTGTGCATGTTTTCTCTTGATATTTTTGACAACATAGGTGAATCTAGAGGATGTTAAGTTAAATAAGCCAAGCACAGAAGGATGAGTACTGCATGATCTCACTCATGTGGAATCTAGAAAAGATGACCTCATAGAAGTAGAGAGTAGAATAGTGATTACCAGCAGCTGGGAGAGTGGGAAAGTGGATGAGGGGAGGTTAGTCAATGGGTACAAAGTTACAGTTAGCTAGGAGGAATAAATTATAGTAATCTATTGCAACGTAGCTTGACTATAGCCAATAATAATGTATCATATACTTCAAAATAGCTAGAAAAGAAGACTGAATGTTCTCAGTACAAATAAATGACAAGTATATGAGGTGATGGATATGATAATTACCCTTTGATAATTATACAATGTATGTATGTATCAAAACATCACACAGTATCCCATAAATATGTACAATTATTATGTATCAATTAAAACCAAAATAAACCTTTAAAAACATTATATAGGCAGTAAAAAAGATTATGTTTTATTAATTGCTGGACAACTGTGGGAAAACAAGTAAGCAATTGACACCACCAGATTCTTATTACATTCAAGATAAAAGATTTATTCACACCACAAAAGAAAGATAATCACAACAAAATATACACTAACTTAAAAAACAGAAGATTATAGTGACATAAAATGTTATATTCTCTTTTTAAGTGGGTAAAAGTATTTTGTTTGCTTCTACATAAATTTCTATTCATGAAAGAATAACAAATATTAAAATACAGTGATAGTTTGCATTTCTTCTATAGAATGAACGTAGACATAACCCTGAAGCTTTTCGTTTACAGGGAGTTTCCATGAAGCCACGAACTAAAGTAATTATCAAACACATTAGTTATTTCCAGATTCACATAGGTACACATTCAACCAATAAACTGAGAAAGAAGCATTTCATGTTCTCTTTCATTTTGCTATAAAGCATTTTTTCTTTTGACTAAAAGCAAAGTGAGAAATTATATTTTTTTCTCCTTTTAATTGACCTCAGAAGATGCACTATCTAACTCATGAGAAATGCGAAATTTCAGGTGTTTATCTTCTTCCTTACTTTTAGGGTCTACAATCAGCATATCTTCATGGCTGTGAAATTCATGGCTGTGGAATTCACGGCTGACTTTGGAACGTTCCTGACTGTCAATCACATCGGAATGCTCATTGCTGTCATCACTGGCTTTCCGCTTATATAATCTGGACTGCTTGTGGCTGTGGGTTTCAGCACTGTGGTCATCCAGCTGACTTGTTTCATGACTGTCCTTCCCACGGCTGTCCCAATCAGAAGGCGCGTTCAGGCTCTGGGCAACTGGGATGGCCTTGTATGCACCATTCAACTCCTTGCTTTCCATGTGTGAGGTGATGTCTTCGTCTGTAGCATCAGGGTACTGAATCATGGCACAAATGAAGAAGAATTATATGAACACCTAGGGATGGGAATATGGTAATCCTTTTCTGCTCTCTAGCTTTTAGGCCATCTTATACTAAAAATTGGCTAAATCTGGCTGAAATTATACTAGCATGTTACTTTGTATAGTACTTTACCAAGCCGTTTCACATAGTCGTCTCCTTTAGTTTAATAAGGAGTTATTTACTAAACTTATCAGGTAGGTTTGAAACTTATCAGGTAGGTTTCATTATATTGAATGAAACTTATCAGGTAGTGATAAGTTTCTACCTGAAACTTATGAAACTTATCAGGTAGGTTTGAAACTTATCAGGTAGGTTAATGAAACTTACCAGGTAATGAAACTTATCAGGTAGGTTTCATTATATTGAAACCTACATCAAGAGGAAGTGAATTGGAAGTTAAAAAATAAAGAGAATAGTAAATGGCAAGGCTGTGTCAAACCCAGGTTCTGTGACTAAGGATTCAGTGTAATTTGCAACTACAACTCCTCTTAAGTATTTAACTTTGAAACATGACCATTATATTTTTTTAAATAATTGGTGTTTTCCATTTATTTTAATCTAAAAATAAGTGATCCAGGATTTCAAGAAGTAGAATTGTGTTTGAGAATCAAATCTAGAGAGAAATTATGTACTTACAAAAACCACCAAGCAGAAAAAGATTTGTATTCAATGATCATAAAGTAGAATATGAATGAATTCTTGCTGAATGGATGAATGAATGGATGAATGAATGAATGAATGAATGAATATGCAAACTGTGGTTTCCTAGACTTGAGCTCTAGTCAGAACCATCAGGTGTGTCTGTTAAAGGATTTACCTGGAAGTCAGGTCTGCGAAACTTCTTAGATTTTGACCTCAGTCCATAAACCACACTATCACCTCGGCCATCATATATGTCTACTGTGGGGACAACTGGAGTGAAAACTTCAGTTGCTGGCAGGTCTGTGGGAAAATCGGTAACCAGTTCATCGGATTCATCAGAATGGTGAGACTCATCAGACTGGTGAGAATCATCAGTGTCATCTACTTCATCAGAGTCATTCGAGTCGATGGAGTCCTGGCTGTCCACATGGTCATCATCATCTTCATCATCCACATCGTCCATGTGGTCATGGCTTTCGTTAGACTTACTTGGAAGGGTCTGAAAATTAAAATGGCCAGGAAAGTTAGTGTATGGGTTTTTATTTTCCCTTAGTTCATAGCACATTAGTCTTTTATTATCTTTCTTTTTATTTAGTTTCAGAATCTTTGCATTCACAGTACACACCATGGCTTTTAGGAGCTAAAGTGAGCATCTTCCAATTTCTCTTTTAACACAGGGATTAATAACATTCTGAGGAACTTTTCTTACTTTCCAACAAAAATTATTTTCATAGATATTTTCAAGCCAAATATGTGAGTATAATCTTCATATCAATAGCATTGTTTTGCCTTATACATATTAAACATTATTTAATTTACTAAATTCAATGATATAATAGATACAGACACATAATTATGATACTTTTTAAAATTTGAAATGAGATTTATCAAAAGAGAAGAGTATCCCTATTTTAATGTGTGTACCAAAATCTATAACCACTTTCCTATTAGCATGGAAAATTGAAAGGTGACTGTTATGCATGTGTGTATAAACCGCAGCTCAAAACTGTCCTTGAATTAAACAACTAATGTCCATTAAATTTCAGATTGACAAATATATTGGGTAATTTATCTAACTTGATTTAATATTCTTAGTATATTCAAATTGAATCTTAAGGAAAATAAATTTACTCTTTGCTTAGCAAATATATGAATGATCCTAATAAAAAGAATAGTTGTCAAATAAACTATTTTATTAGGAAAGAGAACTTTCCTAAAGGCAAAATCTTAGCTTTGACAGGCATTAATTAGATGCTTATTAGATGTTAGATATCTACAAAATATCTTAAATAAATAGCAATCAGCTTAATGTTTCAAATAACAGGCATTAATGAACATTTTCTGTAATGCTAAACTTATCTGAGAAAACCTAGTTTTTCTGATATTTAGTAAATACATGTTTTCTTTCTGAGCAAGTTTTAAAGACTGCCAATTTACTGGAAAATTAGCTAATGAAATTTCATCAGAAGATAATCCAGGCAATAGCTTCTTTCATTTCTTCAAGGTATGATGGGCCTCTGATGAAAATGAGAACTTACCTCTTGTTTAAAGTCATTGGTTTCTTCAGAAGACACAGCATTCTGAAGAAGGAATGGCACAAGTTAGTGTGTATCACACATGCCTAGCTTTTTTATTCAAAAGTTAACCTTTTTAATCCAAAGCAGTTTTTATTTTTCAGCCTCATCTGTGGATGGCTTAACACGGGAAGAAGCCAACATGGTAGATCAGTCAATGTCCTAAGCACATGCTTGCCAGCGGGCAGGCAGGATTCATCTGAGCAGCCCAAATGGCCTGCTTGTAGCTATCTTTCATCATTGTAGTTTAATTATAAGAAGTTTAAAAATACCTGTGGGGCCAGGAGATTCTGCTTCTGAGATGGGTCAGGCTTTAGCCACGTGGCCACAGCATCTGGGTATTTGTTGTAAAGCTATAAAAAAGTTGCATGTTTATCATTATTAAAAGAAGAAACGTAGGCATGAATGGAAAAAACAACCATTCTTCACCAGTCTTGATGGATAAGCATAATATGCATGCATATAGTCACCCAGACCCTTAGGTACCTTTCTGTAATTTTTTTTTTTCTTGCAGATTCATTTAATACACTCTTATGTAGCACTTACTGTGGGCTAGGCACTCTTTCAAATTGCTTTACAAATATGAACTCATTTGATCCTCTCATTGCCCTATGAGATGGGTATCATTAATATTCCCACCTTACAATCAGCCACAATGCAGTTAAGTGGTAGGAAATGGCAGAGCCAGGCAGGGTTCAAACGCAGGCAAACTAGCTCTTAACCCTGAACTTCACACTGTGCTTTCTTTTTGTATGTTTGCTGGCTGAATTTTCCTCTCAGATAAAGCATATCTAAACCAGACGTGCCTTTAATTACTGTTGATCTTCACTGTGTCCAGTCCATGGAACAAGAAGGAACTCTCTAAGGCTGTGCTGTCTAATACAGTATACTCTAACCACATGGGGCTATTTACATTTAAGTTAATTAAAATGAAATGGCCGGGCACAGTGGCTCATGCCTGAAATCTTGGGAGGCTGAGGCCAGCAGATCATGAGGTCAGGAGATCGAGACCATCCTGGCTAGCACAGTGAAACCCCCTTTCTACTAAAAATACCAACAAAGAAAAAAAAAAATTAGCCGGGCATGGTGGCCGGCACCTGTAATCCCAGCTACTCAGGAGGCTGAGGCAGGAGAATGGTGTAAACCCAGGTGGCAGATGTTGCAGTGAGCCGAGATCGTGCCACTGCACTCCAGCCTGGGTGACAGAGCGAGACTCCATCTCAAAAGAAAAAAAAACAAAGAAATAAGATAAAAATTCAGTTCTTCAGTTGCACTAGCCTACATTTTGAGTGCTCAATAGCCATATGTATCTGGCAGCTATCTTACCAGACAATGCAGAAATATAATATTAAAATCATTGCACAAAAGTTCTATAGCTCTAAGGTGCCAAAGATGTAAATGAAATGGATTTTTCTTTAGCCAAGTTATTTATCTGGAAAATACTGATAATATGCTACTGCAGAGGAGTGGAAATTGCTCTGTGTGTCATCTGATCTGCTGAATCATCCAGGGCCAATCATTACATGTCCCTGTCATTCAGAATGAGAACTCTGGGGGTTGTACAGAGTCCCTTCTGCAGCCACCTAAGGGGTGGATGGGTAGAGAGAAAACCAGTCAGAAGTACTAGAGTTTCTCTCAGGCTGGCTCTAACCAGAGGAGCTTCATACTGGGCTTCTCTGAAAGGTTTTGCTGAAAGAAGGGGTTTCTTGCTTTAAGAAGATGCAAAAACAGCCAGGCGCGGTGGCTTACGCCTGTAATCCCAGCACTTTGGGAGGCTGAGGCCGGCGGATCACGAGATCAGGAGATCGAGACCATCCTGGATAACAAGGTGAAACCCCGTCTCTACTAAAAATACAAAAAATTAGCTGGGCGTGGTGGCGGGCACCTGTAGTCCCGGCTACTCGGGAGGCTGAGGCAGGAAAATGGCGTGAACCCGGGAGGCGGCGTTTACAGTGAGCTGAGATCGCGCCACTGCACTCCAGCCCGGGCGACAGAGCAAGACTCTGTCCCAAAAAAAAAAAAAAAAAAAAAAAAAAAAAAGAAGATGCAAAAGCAATGGGACTAGATGCGTTCAGAGGTTTTCCTCTTCACTTTTTCATATCTATCTATCTATTCTCATGACACATGTAATACAGGCTCAGAGAGAATGGATTTATAAGTTAAATTTATAATTTTTAAAACCTAATATGAAGAAAATAAAGGCAAGCAAAATGAATAGACTAAAAACCACCCAGTAATCCTAACACTCACAGATAACCAGTGTGTATTTTCAGGCATATATCCTTAGAGACTTCCCCAATTTTTTACTAGCTTTAAGTTTCTGGGATTCTAGAAGGCTGAGCCTTGAGCTCTTCACTTATTTCTTAAATTGTTATGACTCTACATGCCTTCTAAAATGCATCTTTGCCATGTTTTCATTTATTAAAAAGGCACTAATTCTTGCCTCAAATAGTATGACCTCTATCTTCTCTGGAGATGTTAATTTTTCTGCTTTATTATTAGGATTCAACACCTGTGTTTTCAAATCAGTTGGAAAACAGACACACACACACCCACACACAAACACACACAGAATACTTCTTTTAATGTCTTCATTAAGAAATCTAATTGCAGTGACCCCCAAGGCAATTCTATTTTGGCCTTTATTCTGTTCAACTGGAATTGAACTCTGTGTGCCTTTTTGTCCAAGCTTCTGGGGACAATGCCCATTTGTTGTTTGGTTGGCACGGTTTCATCTGTTGTGGAGGGGTAGGTACATCTTTAGTGCTGATCAAATAATTATAATAAAGAGTTTGGTTGGTCTTATGTTTGGTTAGAAAATGTGATCTAACATCAGCTGACAATCACAATAGATACAAACAGCACACATAGACTTTCTTTTCACAATGGGCTTCTCAGCTAATATCTCAGACAATATTGTGAATATTATGGTCATACAAACAGTTCTGACTAATGTCCGATGTGAATTTTAAACTTAGCAATCCACTAAATAAAGCAAAAGCTGGAATTTTCTGCTTTTAGATCAGTATGTGGACTAATGGAAAAAAAGTCACACAACTTCGTATAACTCATCTTACATGCGATACTGGCCTAGACATTATTATATTCAAAATATCTGAGTTGGTTTTACAAACTTATATTTATTAAAAACCATACTGTGCTTGGTACTGGCCTAGATTCATAGCAGGCAGTCAATAAATACTTGTAAACCAATAGATTTGACTGAGAAGATAAGTAATTTTGCAGCAAATATGTTTGTTGCGCCTCTTGCTGTAATTGAGTAAATGATTTCACTATGTAATAAACTTAAAAGATGCTTACCTGCTTTTCCTCAGAACTTCCAGAATCAGCCTGTTTAACCTTTGAAACAGAAAAGATGAAGAAAGATTACAAGAATGTCCTCCTAGCACATAGAAGCACACAATTCAGTTATTTTCAGGAATTTTCTTTAAGATTCAGCTGTACTCACTGGCAGGGCATAGGCAATGCCTAAGAGGCAAAAGCAAATCACTGCAATTCTCATGGTAGCGAGTTTTCCTGCAAAACATTTCATAAGGAATAGCTGACATCTTCATAGGTTAAAACACTGATACCTTTTTGTACTACTACATTACAAAATGATCACAAATAAAATATATTTTCTGTAAAATCTTTTCTACTTCTTAGAGAAGGCTTTTCTTTTTAGTATTATGGTCTTTCAAGTTAATATTTATATTACCACCTATTCTCCATCTTTCACTATTAGACAAGGGAAAGGGAAATTTTACAAGTCTATATTTATTCAACTTTTAAATTTAGAGTTCCAGAAATTATACGATTACTACCTTATATATCTAGCTCTACTAAACCTACAAACAGATCAACAGTAACTTAATTATATTCATAAGCTAGTATGGGAATACTTTTTAGAGAAGAAAAAGCACAGAGAAAAAAATGCAAAAAACTTGCTTTATCCGTTTTTCCAATATGTATTTTAAATGTTGATTTTTAGCTTAAATTATTAAGTAGGTGCTACTTAGGTGAAATGAAACCATCTCTGAAATGTGTTATTTAAGTAAGATGTTCTAAAAATTTGAAATGCCAAGGAAAACATTGAAAATAGCCAACAACTTTTCTATTTTCTATAAGCCTACATAGTGTCATGCAGGTATCTTGGTGAATATTTCAACAGCTAAATTTAGCAGTAACAGATTCAGAAAGGGTTTTCTTCCCCTTGAAAACAAGATACATCATTTAAAAAATAGCATTGTAATTGGCTTAATTAGTGTAAAAGATCCCTTTTCTTTTACATTCCTGCAGTCACCCATTGAAAATGATATAGGTATAATTATTCTAAAGGGGAATTGAATTTTACTGTTTTCTGATTAGCCGCGGTAGTTTCCGTTCTTTTGAGGACCCAGTGGAAGTATTTTTAAGTTTTATATTTGATTGGCATTCCAAATATCTAGACACCTTTGTTCCAGGAGACCTGCAATGTATCTAATCTGCTTATTAAAAAGGCTAGAAAATTTAAATCTGTTTAACAACATTACAATTAAAAATATTTTTCCTTAGAACTTGAACTTCCCCATGAAATTCAGCTGAATGCACAACCTAATAGCAAACTGAAGGCATACCTTGGTCGGCGTTTGGCTGAGAAGGCTGCAACTGGCCTGAGAGGAGTCCGGTCTCAGATGATGCTGTGCTCTCTGCCTCCTCCTCCCGCTGCTGACAAGTAAGCCCTCCCAGAATTTAAATGCTGCTGCAGACATCCTCCACCAACACAGGGAGGCGGAGAGATGTGTCATGAGGTTTTCTGCCACTGCCCAGCCCACCTGCTCCCACACTTCCCCCTCTGGTTTTGTGGTTAAAAAAAAAAAAAAAAAAAAAAAAAAAAAAAAAAAAAAAACAACGCACACACACACATCTACAGTTAAAACATTACTTATATACAATATCATTAACTAGCTTTTTCATTTACAGGATGGGCATTCAGCATCCAGGAAGAGCACTTAGGGATCCCATGGAAAAGGGAGAAAGTAGGGAAAAACATTAATGTAAAATTAAATAGAATGGATTTTTGTTTATTTCAGTTTAAATAACTTAAAAGTAATATCTGCAACTACTCTTGCCTTGCCTATGTGATTATACTTATTGAAGAGCTAGAAGGCAATTGTTCAAGCCTGCAAAGAGTTCAGAAAACCTGCCTCTGTCCTTTACTACTCAAGCTTAGCTTGGTGATTTCAAGTATGCAGTAGCTTGTTGCTTAGACAAAAGACACTAGTAACGTTAAAATATAAAATTCGATATAAAAGAGAAGAATAGTATTTTATTCTAGATGTTGCAGAAGTAAAGCAGTTTCTGACTGAGAGCAGGATGACTGCTTGAGAGGGCTGCTTCAGGAGCAAGACTGTGGCTCTGAATTCCGCTGTGTCACTGCTGACCTGTGCAACCTTGGGCAAATCGCCCAGCCTACCTATCCTTGTTTCCTCATCCATAAAATGCAGATACTATTACCTAGGTCATGGGATTTTTGAGAGGTTTAAATGAATTAGTATGTTAAACTAACAATGCTTAGCACATATTTTAGATGCAAATGCCCTGCGTATCTTAAGGAGTGTATGTGTGTTAACTAGTATGAAATTTTTAAGAGGGGCAGGCAGTCACGAATTGTAATGTCTTTAAAAAGAATAGGTTATTAAAATGAGAGTAGATGTAAGCTCTTTAAATGGTATGCATCAATAAGGAAATTTTGCACATTTCTAAAGGAACAGATTCGATTTTGGAATCATCTTTTTTTCTAGTTTTTCTCCCAGGGTATGTAAATTAGGCTACTTAAAAAGAAAAAGATTTTTAAAAATTTCTGTATTGGCGCGGTGGCTCAAGCCTGTAATCCCAGCACTTTGGGAGGCCGAGACTGGCGGATCACAAGGTCAGGGGATCAAGACCATCCTGGCTAACACGGTGAAACCCCGTCTCTACTAAAAAGTACAAAAAACTAGCCGGGCGAGGTGGCGGGCGCCTGTAGTCCCAGCTACTCGGGAGGCTGAGGCAGGAGAATGGGGTGAACCCGGGAGGCGGAGCTTGCAGTGAGCTGAGATCCGACCACTGCACTCCAGCCTGGGCGACAGAGCGAGACTCCGTCTCAAAAAAAAAAAAAAAAAAAAAAAAAAAAAAAAAAAAAAAAATTTCTGTATTAAAAAACACTTTACTAGGTATTTAAAAGGTATTAGAATAAAAGAAAATTACAGGGGAAGTCTGAATATTCAGGGATAGCAGAGCTCTGGGTCCTTTTAAAATATTTAACATTGTCTTGAGATTACGTATCTTCATCTGCTTTCTCAGTTGTGAAATGCAGGTTGCACTGTTTATTTACCTTACACCTTTATTGTAAGACTTGTGTGTAATTAAGATGAAAAATAAATGGTCCTATTTATTATTAGGTTGCTGCAAAAGTAATTGTGGTTTTTATTAGTTCTAAAGTGTCAGCTTCTTTTTGCCAAATATTACTTTTAACATAAATATAGATTAAATAATTTCTTGCAGTGTTAGTATATAGCTAATTCATAGGTTTCATGAACATTTGGTAGGGGGAAATATGTCTCCCTTAAATTGGATGTATTCCAGATGAATTGATATTATTGGCTTGTAGGTAATAAGCACCCTTTTTAATAAGTAAGATGACAACTATCCCAATAAAATAAAAAGCACACAGATTATAAAGTTGCAAAATAGACTTCTTTTTTCTGCTTTTAAAAACTATTTCTTTCCTTTAAACATATTACCCACATAAGCTTGTCATGTTGTCAATTTAGTGGAGGGAAGTCCGAAAATTCTAAAAACAACAAAATTTCCACAGGATTTACTGTAGTTTACTCTGTGCCCACGGGAATGATTCAATATGAAGCTAGAATTAATTATAGGAATAGATTATGCTGTAGCCCAACCATGTTGAGATGAACCATATGACCCTTTACAGGACTCTTCTGGTCATAGCTCCACAGTGCCACACGATGGCAGCATTTCTGAAAAAAGATTTCAGACCACAACCTGGTTCTATGAATTTTCTTATTCCAGCGGGATAGAACACTCATGTATTTAATGACAGACCTATATACAGCTGTAGAGCGCTCCATTTCCTGGAATGCCAGGTGAGGAAATATTTCCCAACAATGATCCACTATGCAATCAGGGACAGAGACCCAGAGAACCAAAGCGTTCTTGTTTTGCTCTGTTGTTGCCTTAGGCAATCTCAGGTTGACACTATTGTCTCCTTCCGGACTTCTACACTCATTCAAAAAGTTCCTAGTCTCAAGGCCTCTCTCAGAGAAAAGTCTTGTGAATTCACGGGTAAAGAATGTGTCTGGGATGCTTCAGAGTTGAGAAGATAAAGTGATTTATAATGGGAGGCAATTCTGTAAAGTAGGGAATGTATGCTGCGTCATTGTGACTATTGGGGAGGCTCATGTTTCTTGATGTTTCATGCTTTTTGCACTCAAAAGTGCTGCTGCTGGTTGTTTTTCTGAGTAGGATTTTCTGTCAGAATTGACATGTTAAATGATTTAAATCACAGTGGCTCTATCTGTAATATTTCCAAAATTTCCATTCTTGATTGGCTAATGATTGGTTGTTAGAATCAAAAGGTCAAAATGCACAAACTCCCTGTAAATCTTGTATGTGGAAAGTAAAACATGTTTAGTTGTCAAACTAGAACGCGAAGAGTAATTTGTGATCTTAAATTATAGACACTGAGAGGACACATGGAAACAAAGAGCCTTATGGTCTTTTTCCTGAATTACATGAAAATTCCCATATAATAAAAAGTAAGTGTTCAATGTCACTACTTTGGTGGACAACTTTATTAAAGTGACTTCTAGTTTATTTGAACATTTCTAATTATATTTTACTTAGTAAAGTGTAACCAACTATTTCAGCATTTTCAGCTCTACAAATAATTACTTTTTCCCTCGAGTCAAGGTTCAGGTATGATTTTGATATCTTGGTAATACCACAAATCTGTCATAAAGAAGTTGGGCATTAAAGCTATTTGGAAACCTAGCACCATTCATCATATATAGACTGGGAAAGGGGGCATTATTTATCACAGGGTAGTAAGCAAGAGTGGATGATAAGAGGGTGCTATTTTCAAGTTCAGACATGAAATTAGAGCATTTCAGAAATACAAAACAAAAACAAACAAACAAAAAACCCATAAAACCTTTTATTCCATTGCTCAATAACTTAGACAACAAAAGTCAGCTCCTGAAAAAGTAGTCTTACTATTGGTAAACATTAGTTTCAATTTAAAACAAATGAAAAAAAGTTTTGCTTTAGACCCATAGAACTGTTATGGAATGAGTGCTCAATAAATTGTTGGTGGTTACCTACTCAGCCCTGCATCTATGACAACGAATTCTGACCTTAGAGTTTTTACTTATGAATACAATGCACAGGCACTATGCTTGAATTCAGAGTACATCTCATATATTGATATCTAATATCTGCCAGTACTCTAGAAATCTAGCATTTCTTCATTAAAGTAGTATTAGTAACCTGAGGGCATTCTAATGCTCTTTAAATGGTAGATTCTTTAATGTGGACTTAAATTACTAACTTTTTTTTCTTCAATGACACCATTCTTACCCTCATGGAGCCCATTTATTCATGAAAATCAACTAGGAAATTTGAAACTTGAGTAACCAGTGAGATTAAGAGGGTGTGGCTAAACAGTAAACTTGGCAGCACCCTGGGTAGAGAAGGTATATGGTAGAGACCCTGTGTCCACATTGGAGTTGAAGGGATGGGTATTCTGGGATTGGATTCAAACAGAAAGCCCCCTTCTCACTCAGCATCAATCGCAGCAACATAAACTCTAGACCTGTAACAACCTGGGGAACAATAGAGGAGGCTGTAATCAGGGAAGACCCAAAGAGGGAGGTAGAACAGGGTGGAAAAACACAAATAGAAAGTCTAGCAGCTGCAGGAGGACCTTGTTTGTTCAGAAAAAGACATTTTGTGGCAATAAGCAGTCAGTGACAGTCATTTTGCAGAATGTATTTGAGGGGAGAAAATCATTCTCCGAAATCGGTTTATGAGAATTCTTACTTAAAATCTGATGTTTGAGTAATTTTGGTAGAGAATCTATCATAAGGTTGATATGAAAAGGTGACAATTTCAGTGCAAAAGAGAAAACAAAATCAGAAGAAAGGGGAGCAAAACTAGGCAACAAAAGCAGCTCAATCAGATATTTTTCTGGTCACATTTGGCTAAGGATTTTTGTTTCGACAATTCTTGTCAAGGCGTAATTTACATTAATGCCTCGATCCCGTGGCATAACATTTATGTTTCTTAAACCTGTAATTTAAAATATTCTATATTAAAATTTGATTTCTTCTTTAACGTTTGAATTCCTCATAGAGTGTACGTTCCATGATATGCTAATCCCTCTGCAGTTTATGCGCCAAAAATATTTATTCAGTGAAGAAATTTAGCCCATTTATGAAATGCATATAATTCTTATATAAATTGAGTTATTCTTGCTGATTATTTTCTGTCATTTTCATAAAGTCCCAAATTAAACATATTTATTTATTTTTTGAGGCAGTGTCTCACTGTGTCGCCCAGGCTGAAGTGCAGTGGCACGATCTCGGCTCACTGCAACCTCTGACTCCCGGGTTCAAGCGATTCTTGTGCCTCAGCCTCCCAAGTAGCTGGGATTGCAAGCATGCATGCACCACCATGCCCAGCTAATCTTTTTTTTTAGTAGAGATGAAATTTCATCATATTGGCCAGGGTGGTCTCAAACTCCTGGCCTCAAGTGATCGGCCCACCTCAGCCTCCCAAATTGCTGGGATTACAGGCATGAACCACTGCCCCCGGCTCCCTAAATTAAATGTCTTTAGATTCAAACAGAGGTAGTGTTCAGCTTGAGTGAATTACACCTGAGAACTTCAGGCATGCTTTCTGTGCCCAAAAAGAACTGCCCAGGTGATTGCTACTTTTTACATAACATGGAGGTCCTCTGGGGTCTGGCATTACTCTGTCTCTCCAGCCTTATTTCTGCCCAACTTCTCTCGTTGTACTCCCTAAAACAATCATGCAGAGCCATGTGGGTTCCTCAGTGTGTCGTTCTATTTCAGGTCTCCATGCCTTTACTCACATTGCATGGTCCTTATATCTAGAATATCCATCCAGTCTCATCCTCATCTGTCTCCGAAATATTTGCACATCATGCCCCAAAGCATCCCCTATAAAGCCTTTTCTGGTCTAAAGAGAAACAACCAACTGCCACTTTTTAACCCCTCCTACAGCCTGCACTTGATCTATAGCACCGATGATGCTTTATTGCCTTAAATGTTTGTCCTCACGCCAAAAAGTAAACTCCCAGCAGTCAGGGACTGGGATTTATTCATGTTTGTATCCACAATTTCCTGCTAGGCACTCAGTAAATGATTAGAGGAACAAGTGAATGAAGAAGCATTATTTTAATAATGTTTAATCCTATGGTAGCCACAGGTAGCGTGTACATTTAGTATAAACTCCAAGAGGCTGGAACTCTTACTGGGTTCTTAAAATAATTTATATATACGTATTAAAAATGCCATTGCAGAATTTGAAGAGGCTAGATTTTCTTGTCTCCTATCTCAAATTCTTTTCTATGGGGTTCTGGCATACGCTTTCTCTTGTCTGGGTCTCAGGTTCCTTGATAGAGTTAATCTGGATTATTTTAGAAGTCAATTTCAGCTCTAAAATTCTGTGATTTATGTTTCCTTTTCAAGTTCATGAGGAATAAAATATTGACATTACAACAAGAGGAGTAAACAGATAGTAGGAGTAGAGATGGTCTTGAGAGAAGTTCACATTGAAGAAAGATTTTAACACAAAGAGTCTTTAATAGACCAGTGGACAGGTGAAAGTTGAAGAGTTATGATGTTTTTAAGTAAAATATCATGTATTTTGCTTTATTTTAAACTATAGATAAAAATTAATGAACATTATTTTAATAATACTAGTAAAAATAAAACTTTTTTTTTAAAAAAGGACGTAAATCAATCCCAACATACAACTTTAATAAATCAATCTTTCATGTTCTGAGAATTTTTTATTCTAACCTCCCACAATATGGGTTTTCTAGAGGCATTTTCCCAGTGTGGGTCACATGAATTTCTTTCAGATTTCATTACCCAGAGTGGGAGATCAAGGAGAAACTGAGAGACTGGTTTGCCTCTTTCCTGGAAAATGCCTCTTGTGGTTTTTGGGGGGTAGTTTTACTGCCAAACAGGTCAGGCATATAGGGCTTCACCATAATCTGGAGATGTTTTTAGATTTTTCTTTCCCGCATTTACATCTCCTTCATTTCCAAGCATCTGTGGATTTTACTAGTCTAGACAACCCATTAATTTCCCTTTGTATCTAATGATATTGTTCACGAGTCATTCAGAATCAGTTTGTCCTCTTTTCACCCATTTCATGCTTAACACAATTTCTGCTGCTTGTTTTTTCCCTAAGAAACAAGGGAATTTTCTTGTAATTATTATGCCCTTAACATTTACTTTTTCTACAGTAGCAAAGAGCAAGCCCAAAACTTCTGTCTTTGCCTTTTAAAAGGAGAGATATTCAAAATAATAACAATAACAGCAATAATAATGGTAATTGTATATATATTTATGGGAAACCTGTAAAGTACTAGATTTAAAAATATGCATTTTGTCTAATATTCCTAACGATGACATAAGTTTAGTATTATGATTTCAATTTTTTCAGATAACTACAATAGAAGCCATTTAATGTGCCAGTCACTTCTGTTTACCTGATTGCATTTACTCTTTGCACAAATATTAGTTATATATGTATAGGGTCAGTAGGGTTCCAGGGAAGGAAGTGTTTAGTTCTACACATCAGTGTTAAGAAAAGCTTTCAAGAGGATGCTAAGATGCAGCTCAGTTGAGGAGCTAATGTTTCGAGACAAATTTATTTATTTATTTATTCGAGACAAGATCTTGTTCAGTCACCCATGCTGGGGTGCAGTGGTGCGATCATGACTCACTGCAGCCTCGACCTCCCAGGCTCAGGCGATCTTCCTGCCTTGGCCTTCCCAGTAGCTGAGACTATAGGTGTGCACCACCAGACCTGGCTAATTTTTAAATTTTTATAGAGACGAGGTCTCCCTATGTTGCCCAGGCTGGTCTCAAACTCCTGGACTCAAAGATCCACCTGTCTCAGCTCCTAAAATGCCTCCCAAAGTGGTCTTGGGTTGAAAGCACAAGCCACCATGCCTGGCCCCAGAGGCCAACTTCTAAGATGTGAATCAAAATTGCAAGCATCCAAATTTGATCAAACATGGTTGAAATGAAAAGAACAAAAACAAAAACAAAAACAAAAATCTAAATAACCATACAACAAAAGCTGTAAGTTCCAATGATACTGATGAGAGAAATTTTGTAAGGATTTTCAAAAATCTTGCCTCTAACAAGTTCAAATCTAATAAGAACAAAAGCTTATTTTTTTCACATATGCCACCCAGCTAATGCCATGCTATGGTCATGAGTCATACAGTGTGGGAGAATGTCAGTATGTCTCTACTAATCTCAAACTGCTATGAGTCACCTGTTCAAAACACACACCTACTGATTGTGGGTTAATATCATTAGCTTCATGCTTAATAGAGATAAAGATCTTAAATATTAGTTTTCTTGACTCTCTAAACTTTGAACAAATTGCTCATTGTATTTTAACAGGTATCATATTTCTACAGAAAGACACCTTTCATAGTCTTATGTCCTACTACATTTGAATTCTTTGTAGCACCTACAATAATAATTGTGCAGGTACTGTTGGCTGTACACCAAAGATGTGTTGTCTTCAGAGTAGTTGCTGGGAAGCAGCTGAAACTACATTTCTCAGCCTCCCTTGCATTTAGATGTGGCCATATGTCTAGTTCTTGCTAAGGGAATGTAAACCAAAGTGATGTTTCATTTCCAGGAGGAAGTGCCTAAAAACTTCAAATAGTGTGCCTCCCCCATAGTCTTATTCCTTACCCTTTCACCAGATGAAGAGGACTCAAGCATTTTGGATAGCAGAGCCCAGGGGGAACATGGCTTGAGCTGTCTGCTGATCTGGAACCCTAGCATTAGATACCTTATTGTTATAGGATCTTTGGAGTGTTGCTTTTTTGGCCTGAAACCTGCAGCTGGTGGTGCCTTTGCCTGAGTTTTGCTCTGGCCCACTAGACTCATTCCGCCCACTCAGCCTGTCAGGCTGCTTTCAGCTCATGCTACTGGTCTGGATCCCATGCCTCCAAGGGAGGCCACGAGTCAGGCATGGAGTGGCAATGGGGTGTGAGTGAGCATAGGGTCTGGCCACTATGCAGTCAGACACGCCAGCTGCTGCTGTGGGGCAGGAAGCTCCAGGTGCTGACATGGTTGCCAGCTCTCTGCAAGGCTGCAGCTTTCCTGGCTCATACTAGGGAATGCGGTGGTGCCCAGAGGCTCAGAGACACCGGGAACCACAAGGTCTCAAAAAGGGAGTCACAGCACTAGCTCGGGAGATCCCAGGTCTGGGCTCCCTGAAAGGCTGCAGCTCTTCTCTCCTCTTTACCCACAAAGTGGTGAGCAAGGGGCATATTTCAGCTCTGTCTGTGTTACAGCTCTTTTAGCATCACCGTTCCACAAGTCCTGAGTTCTTGTCCTGTGACCAGGAAGAATGAAGTACGCAGACAAGTGGAGGGTGAGCAAGACAAAGAGGAGTTTTATTAAGCAACAGAACACCTCAGAGAAGACCCACAGTGGGCAGCTCCTCTCCGTAGCTAGGGTGTCCTGATAAGTGTTCAGCTCCTGTCAGAGATATAGGCAGGTCATCCCGAAAAGTGTTCAGTTCTCAGCAGAGTGGGTAGGTCCTCTCTGCTGCTGGCTGTCCCATTATCTCTCCATCCTCTGCCCTTGTGTTGCTGAGCCCAGGGCATTTACAGACCTCAGAGGTGAAGAAGTGCATACCAATTGGTCCATGGGCAACGATGGACAGGCCCTGGAAAAGGTACCACAATTCTCCACTCCAGTCTGTGGGACTGGCAGCCTGGCCCCCAGCCTTCAGTCTCTCCCTGGCCTGAAGGTGGGGCCTCACCCGGATCTGCCCCCTTCTGCCCAGGAGCTGGTCTGCCTCTTGTGGCTGTCCATGGCACCCAGGCTGCTTGCACAAAGGGGCACCTGCAAGTCAGCACTGGGCTGCTTTCATCCTCACCTCCACTTCCCTCCCGGCAACACTCATCAGTGCCTACAGTCTAGAGGAGGCCGAGGTGGCAGGGGGCTGGTGTGTCAGTGCTGTCCTGAGCATGTGCACACCTGGCTGGGCTATGACAGCTCTCCGGCTTGGCCCCAACCCCACTCCAAGATTGGAGTGGGTGCCAGGAGTGGGGAGAGACCAGGCAGCAGGAGCAGACAGGCCCCCTAGGGTGCAGACTGCAATTCCTGTTCCTGGGAGGGCGGGGATCCTGCCCACCCAGCTCGCAGCCCTGTCTGAGGAGGACCTTCTGGGAGTGGATCGGGGACCCAGACCCGCAGTCGACAGTGTCAGGCCTGGTGGTCACTTCAATGCTGAATGGACACAGTCCCTGGACACAGTCCCAGCCCCAGTCAACCTGTGCAGAGCCTTCTCCCAAGGTGCAGGAACCTGGCTTGGTGGGGTGGGTGTTGTCACTGCACCATTGGCCGGGTCCTGAAGCGGGCACTGCTCCAACTTTCAGCCATGGGGCCCTGAAGTGCACCCCAGGTCAGCACCTTGGCCTAGCCACCACGCTCTGTGTGCAAGTGTCACACTGCCCCGGACCCAACTCTGCCTTGGGGACCCTCTTTGCCTCACCGCTGCTCCGCTGCCAGCGGACTACTTGGCCTGGACCCACTGTGGTGGCCCCCAGGGCTGTGGGCCTCGGGGACTGTCCGCCTCTTCCACATGTCCTCCCTGCAGCAGCAGTGAATGAGAGCAGCAAGCGGGGCCAGGGTCCGAGCTACAGAGGCTCTGGGCCTGGGGGTGTGTCCTGCCCGACCGTGCTAGGGTGGGGGTGGCGCAGTCTGCTGCCTCCCGGACATTGGACACAGGGCACCGGGGTACCCCCTCCCGCTCAGGGCTGCTCCTACAGCTGCTCCTGCCACCACCGCTGGCGCCTCCCAGCTGCAGCTGCCAAGGTGACAGCAGCCGCTCCAGATGGCCCACCGTTGCCATCAGTATGAATGAGAAATAAGTTTCTATTGCCTTAAGTGTCTGATATCTGTTATGATAGCAGATGTTAACTTAATTGACACAATGTCATATGCATAATATTGCTCAGTTCATAGCTTTTGGGTTTCATTATCTGTGTTCCAGGTCACTAGACTCATGAAACTGAATTTAAGTTATGGTGCTATAACTTTATATGTATCTATTTTCTATTAAGTTTTGCTCCCCCATTTCTGAAAGCCAGAATAAGCTCATGGGAGGTTACTAATACGTTAAAATTGAAGTTGATTATTTTATACAGTAAGTATGTGACTCATTTATTTCCACAAGAAGATAGTATGCAATATCAGGAGATAAGTGATTAGGATAGTGGGCTTCTCTTGATCCTCTGTTTTTGTTTTTCCCACTTTTGCAAGAAGAGAATCAGCTTTGATATAGGTTTTAGTGGATAGTGTCCAATGTTGGGAATCTGGGAACCTGCATTTTATCTTGCCTATACCACATAATTAAATATTTCTAAGCTGGCTTGTTTCTGAGAAGAAAGAGGCTACAGCTGCCTTCCACTAAATGATAAATTCATCTCACAGCTTCTGAATTGTTGGCACAGCATCATTTGCTTTTACTTCTTAGTTAGGCTACCTGTTTTTTGGATACCTTTTGCTTTTTGACCTGCTAACAAGTAGACAGTGGCAGTTAGAGAACAAGTTAAATTGTCCAGGCTCCGTCCTCAAGTCTGTAATCCCAGCACTTTGATCACTTGTGCTCAGGAGTTCGAGACCAGCCTGGTCAACATGGCAAAAACCCTGTCTCTGTATAAATAAATACATAAATAAATAAGAGATCAAGTTAAAATCAACCCATCTAGTTATATTTGAGAACTTAAAGTCATGTTCTCTGAAGGTTTTGAATGACTTCCGTTTACTAGTAAGGGTGTGTTCACAGATTAATTTTAGTTTTAGTTGCCTCTCACCAGATCAGATATTGTGTGGGAGGTAAATTCTAAGAAACTTGAAGAATTTTAAAGCGCTCTACCATCCTCATATGGAGATGACCATAATTAGAGGAAACAGTAGGTTATGTAAGAAACTGTTTATTGTTGGGAGCTGAAGTTTTGATCCTTTCCTGTATATTTATTTCACTGATATTCCTAAACCTTTGGTGGTCTTTTGGTCTGTGGGTCACAGCTGGGCTAAGGGGTTAGCCAGAGTTCTTAGTGAAGTAGCAAAAGAGGTTATGTGTGGCATATCAGCAGAGTGGGTACACCCATTTGTCTGGGTTGGGGAGGAAGTGGAGGCTGCGATCAGTGAAGTGGCCTTTTTCTGTTTTTAGACAGTGCCAAAGCATCTCAGACTGGGGTTTCAGCTCTATTTTTGTTTACGAGGAGTTGGTTCAGACACAAGTGAAATTGTGGTGTCTTAACCTCTAGTAAGATTTAAAACATACATGCTGTTTCATCAAGCTTGGTCTCTTAGGAATCTGGTTTATGGTAGAGATGATGTTATTCTGAATTTAGAAGGAAAAGGGTGACAGAGTTTCATTACAAAGATTACAAAGATGATGATTACAAAGATTACAAACATTTTGTAATCCCTGACTAGAATACAAATGAGTATAAAAATTTTACTTTTTAAGAAGGATGGAAATCCTACATACAGTAAATCTATTTTTCTAAAACATGTTTTACTTCCACAGCAGTTTTACAAAATTGGCACCTGACTTATTATTTTTTGTGGTCCTATCTTGTAGTCTGAGTGTTAACCAGGTGGACAGGCAGATTAGGACTAGGAAATAAGATTAAACTTTTATCCTACTGTACCAGTTTTGAGTGGGTACATGGTTGTGTGTAGATCTTTCTTTCACACACAGGATTTGAGTGTTTTTTTTTTTTTAACAAAAATGTGTGAAACATAAAAGTATATAGTAAACAGTTGAGGAATTTACTAAAAGAAAGCTAAGAATTCAGGAAGAATTCTAAAAGAAAGCTAAGTGTTGAAGTAAATATTGCACAAAATATAAAACATTTAGTTCTATACGTTGGCATGTAAATGTTAATTTTAGTTGCTTTGAAACAACAAAATAAAAATATCAGTTTCAGTTGTTACGATTTAAAAATATGCATTGTATGTATCTATGCAGTTAACCAAAATGCATTTTTGAAAAAAAGGGTGATAGGAATCTCAAAAGATAAAAATGAGACCTCTATTAAAAACAATATTTCCTATCTAGCACTATGATTCCAGTTCTAGACTCTCCCAGCTGGAAGACAGATGGTAGGAAGGCAGCGCACTGAGAAAAAAGGGGATGGTTCTTGACTTGTGGCTTCATTTCAGTTCTAAGACAACTTAAATTCTAAAAGGGCAGAAAATCACAAGAAATGAAGATTACAGCAGATTTAGTTCAAACAGAAAAAGATGCCTTCAGTGATAGGCGATTCCATGTACTCAGAAAGCAGTACTGGAATTGACATTATGAGGTGGGGAGACGGGTTTCTTCTTGGCATCTGGGTCTTTTCTGACATCTTCAAGCTTTTAATCATATGAAACTAAAAGACTTCAGCTGCTTGCATCATTTGTCTTTATCTTTGTAGATCAGGAGCTCAAAAGCCCTTAGCCCAAACCCACTCATAGATTATTTTTGTAAATAAAGTTTTATTGGAACATGACCACACCCATTCATTTACGCATCATTTATGGCTGCTTCAGTGCTACAATGGTAGAGTTGCACAGTTGTGATAGAGACCATATGGCCTGCAAAGCCTAAAATATTTGCTCTCTGACCCTTTACAGAAAAAGTTTGCTTACCTCTCTTCCAGATGAAATATCTTTTTAATTTTAGTCTATTATTTAGCTCAAGTATATGAGTCAATCCTTCACCCTCATCCCCACCCTGTCATTTCTAGTTACATCAAGTCAGTTTTGTGGTGCAATGGACACATATACTGTGTCAGATGCATGAGCATAGCTTTGAACCATTCAATACAATGCTTTGTCTTTTGTTTTCATGCATCCTGATAATGCCTTGCATTATGGTCAGCATGGGTCACTGAATCAATGATATTAGGGATAAGTATTTAATAATTGTTTGATCCCTTTCTGGTAATAAGTAACAGTTCCTTTTACAAAATCTTGTAAATGTACTTTGAATTTATACCAGGTGTAAATATTCCCACTTGCATTTGACATGTAAATTATCTGACACTTATCTGTTACTTACCTGCTAATTTTTTTGCCTTTTCTTTATAGTCTCTTGTGAGATAGTTCTGTAGTTATCCCTGCTGTCTTCACTTTCTTTAAAAATTTTTTTTATTTTTTGAGACAGGGTCTTTCTCTGTCATCCAGCCTGGAGTGCAGTGGACCAATCATGACTCACTGTTGCCTTGACCTCCTAGGCTCGAGTGATCCTCCCACCTCAGCCTAGCAAGTAGCTGGGACTACAGGCATGTGCCGCCTTGCCCAGCTAATTTTTTTGTTTTGGTAGAGATGAGGTCTAACTATGTTGCCCAGGTTGGTCTCATGTTCTCACTTTCACTAATCAAAGATCTTAGAATCATCTGTAAATCTCTGTATTGTAATAAGAATAGTATCAGTACCTTTAATATGCATGGTCCTTCAAAAATCTGAAGCGCTTTCAGATTGACTATCTAAATTGATGCTTGTAACAATGTTTGTTTGCTTCTGGGAAAGGGATCTGATTGGCTAGAGAAAAGAATGGGAGGGAAACAAATTTTCAGAGAAATAATTTTTATAGCTTTTAAATTTTGTATAATGCGTGCATGAGCTACCTATTGCTGAGTAGCAAATTACCACCAATTAAACAGATTAAAGCAACACACATATATTATCTCAGAGTTTCTGTGGGTCAGGAATGCAGGCACAGCTTAACTAGGTTCTCTGTATCAGAGTGTCTCATGAAGCTGGTATTAAAATGTCAGTCAGAGTTGAGTCTCATTCAAAGGCTTGGTTGTGGAAGGATCTGCTTCCAAGCTTACATAGTTGTTGCAGGATTCAATTCCTTGAGGACTATTGGACTGAGGGCCTCAGTTCCCACTTATCTATTTGCAGGAGGCATCCCTAGTTCCCCAACATGACAGCTTGCTTTATCAAAGCACACAAGCCGAGAAGGCAATAGGGGAGTCTGCTTGCAAAACAGAAGTCAAAATTTTGTGTTACCTAATCATGAAAATGTCATCCCATTATTTTTGCCATACTCGATTCCTTAGAACAAGTTGTTAGGCCATCCCACATTCAAGGGGAGGGAATTACACAGGGGGCATGAATACCACAAATTGGGGATCATGGTGGGCTATTTTGGACTCAGCCCAGCACAAAGAATATGTATTACCTATTTAGTAAAATTAAATAAATAAAAGTGCTTTTAGATATCCAAGACTTTTAAATGAAAATGCAAGTCTCAATACAATATGTAAAATATAATTCAATTTTTGTAAATAAAGAAGAACTTGTGCACATACACACAAATATACAAATGTATACAAAATGGTGAGAATGCTACACATCCAATGGTCAGCAATGATTATGTCTATGGAGCAGAGTGAGAGACGAATGGGTATAAAGAAACTTTCACAATTGAATCTACCTCTTTCCTTTGCAACACGATAAGAAAGGAATTATGTTCATTTTATTAATACAAAGTTGTAGAGGATAAATGGTTTTCCAATGGCATATACTTACTTAATTGCAGGACCAGGTCTCAGAAGATGGTTTGCCTGAACAGCCAAGATTTTTCTATCCAAGTTATTTATTTTTAAACTAAATTGTTTTATTCAAATAATTTATTAAAAAGTTTAAAAGATTATAAGGATGATCAATATTAGTTTCTCCACTGATACCTGACAAATCTTATTGGGTGGCCATCACCATTCAATATGTCTGATTATCAAGACATTTTTTAACCCATGATAAAACAGAAACTTGTATTTAACCCTATGGTAAGTACTATGGTTTGAATGTGTTTGTCTCCTACAAAACTCACAATGAAATTTATCCTTAATTCAACAGTATTGGGAGCTGTGGCCTTTAGGTGATTGAGTCATGAGGAGTCCACCCTCACAAGAGTGGGATTGAGTGTCCTTATCAAAGGGTTTGACAGAAGAAGTTTGCCCCTCTTGTGCCCTTCTCCCTTCTACCAAGTGAGAACACAGCATTCCTGTCCTCTGGAAGATGCAGCAACAAGGCACCATCTTGGAAACAGAAAGAAGCCCTCACCAGACAACCAAACCTGCCAGTGTCTTCATCTTGGACTTCCCAGCCTCCAGAACTGTGACAAATAAATGTCTGTTCTTTATAAATTATCCAATTTTAGGTATTTCGTTACAGCAGTACAAATGGACTTAGACAATAGGGATGCCAGATTTAGCAAACGAAAATATGGCATTTTCCACTTGTCGGTAGTGAAGGGATCTCTTCCAGCAAACCCATCAGCTTTCCAGTTTCCCCTTTTGGGGAGGAAAAAGCTCCTCATGTCCCATGGTCCTGTACATGCCTAATTCTGTTACCCACAGTGATCAGCAAAGAGTGCAAGGCAGATTAATCCAAAGAGGATAGTAGTTAACATCCCATAGTGCCAAACCCATTCTTAGCCAAAGGGACTTTACTGAGAGGGGACTCTAACTCCTTACATCTTAGGAAGTACTCTAACCTTCCTAAGTTGGGCCTCAGACCCAAGTTTGGTCAAGCATCCTTGCATTTTCTTAAGAAGGACCTTTTACCCACTCTGTTTTAGGAGAGACTGTAACTCCCCTAAATTGGGCCTCTAACCCAATCCCATCCTTTACGTGTCAGGCAAGAAATAATTCATGGCAAGTCCGTAGAGTGAAAGCAAGTTTATTAAGGAAGTAAAGGAATAAAAGAATGGCTACTCCATAGACAGAGAAGCCTGTTATAGGAGTTTTTGAGGGAATGACTAAAGGTAAGAAAGTGCCAAATTTATTAAAAACAGACCAAGTTGTTATAAATGTCCATTGTTTTGACTAAAGAAAAGAAAGTATCAATTGGATAAGAACAGAGCAAGTTGCCGTGAATGTCTATTAGCTCATAAACTTTACTGTTTTGGGGGTGGTTTTTAACACATCCTAGAATTTTCTTTTTAAATAACATATAATGAGTGCTTAAGGTAAGAATATTTTTGAAACTGAGAAGTTATTTTCAAATACTTTATAAAAGTTGAACATTACATTTTTTGAGTCTTTATCATCTTTTCTATTCTTCTAAAACAGTCATTAAATATCTCTGTGGGAGTATAAAGAAATAATGTAATGTGGCAGAATGTGATTTACCAGTATAAGGTTGTCAAATTTGGCTTTATGACTATATTCCAGGAAAGCAGAAAAGCAAAACTCAATAAGGAAATAGTCTGCAACTAAATTTCAATAAATGTCCCAAAGCATGGAGCATTTGTGTCAAGGTCCTTTGCACATTAATTTAATATATTTTCTGTTGCAATTTTAAACGCACTATTCCTTGAAGCTTATCCTCATGATGTAATATCATTGGATGACTGACCAGTTACTACATTTCTGCTTTTTTGATTGAGTAATAGCTCTCTGATGGGAAAGGATGACTATATGTAGCCACAGAAAAGTGGAAGAGAAAATGGGAATGTACTGATGTCTTAGTCCATTTCTGTTGCTTATAACAAAATACCTGAAACTGGGAAATTTATAAAGAAAAGGAATTTATCTCTTACAGTTATGGAGGCTGAGGAGTTCAAGACCAGCCCTAGTAACGTAGCAAGACCCCATCTCTACAAAAAATTAGCCAAGCACAGTGGTGTGTGTTTGTAGTTCCAGCCACTTGGGAGGCTGAGGCAGGAGGATTGCATGAGCCCAGGAGTTTAAGGCCTCAGTGAGCTATGATTGTACTATTGCGCTCTAGCCATGGTGAGTGAGCGAGACTCTGTCTCAAAAAATTTTTTTTTCGTAGATCACAGATCCATTCACTACCCTACATTTTATTATAGCACTACCGTTAGGAGCAAGGGCTTTGTGGTCAGGCTGCCTTAGTTCGAATGTTGTATTGGTCACTTCCTGAGACACCTCGAGCAAGCTATTTACTTTCTCTGGGTCTCTGTAACCTCTCTGGGCCTTTCTGTCCATAGGGACAGAAATAGCACCTCCTCCAGAATGTTGTTGTAAAGATTAAATGAGCTCACACATACAAAGATTACTTAGTTCCAAGTGCCTGGAACTTAGTAAGGCCTCACTGAAAGTTGAATGTTAACTCTCAGAAACAATACCTGAGATTCTAGAGTTTGTGCTAAATTCAAAGTGTAGGAAATATGTTTCAGATAAATGCATAGTTATATATGACATTAAATGTAGGAAATTATGTTAGTTTATCACGTGTTCCGTCTTACAAGCAAAGAAGAGAAAACCAGTTATAGCTAGGAAATTGGACAAATTGGCAGCAAAAGAAAAACATTTAAAAATAAAAGTATTTTAATGGTGCACACTCTGCACTACATGATGAGAAATGCTACTGTATGTAATAATAGCAGAGAATGCAGAATAACTGGGACTTGGGAATCTGCAACAAAATAAAGTTACTGCATTTAAATGGCAATATATTGGGAAATAGCAAATCTAAAACCGTGGTCAACATTCAGCTTATGTTCCCTTTGTTTCTTGAGTGTTTTCAGCTTACTGAAGTCAAATGACATTTTTTTGCAGATGGAAAATTATGAGCTGTTTAGGGAAATAAGCACATGTCCTAATTATGCTACATCATCTTTTCCATGAGAAGTGCAAATGCAACTTTTAAAAATAGTTTAGATAGAAAACAATTGATAGAAACCTTGTTTCTTTGTTTGTCTCTTTCTCTATGTCTCTCCCTTGCTTCCTTCCAAAGGATAGTGGTACCAATCTTTGCATTAACAAATATCAACTCAGCAAAAAAGGCTGCCAGCTGCATTTTTGAAGGGATGTCCATTTTGTCATTGTTGGGACACCAATTTTGTAGCAGGCTGTAAGTTCTGCTAAAATGACTTTGATAGCTGGTAAGTTCCATGCAGGATTTCCCCTATAAGAATTCTGGAAACAAAAGACTTAACTGAAAATAGCTAAATGGCACTATTTATAAATGTATTCAGGTTTAGGAAATGGTAAATAATCATGTACACACTTTCAGGGAATTTATGATAACACTTTTTCCCTCCAGAAAAAGGTTAAACTTTGTGGACTCAAATGCATTGGTGTTCCCATCTCACTTGATTCATGTGGCTGGGAATGAGTTTGCATGCCAATGTGGGGCTGGTCGTGTGACTCTTCTTGGAAAAGATAAGAAGTATATCACTGTGATTTTGAGCTAAGAAGCATGAAACAGCAGCACATTTTCCTTTTATGTCTTCATAGCAAACCCACTGATATACCTATGACAATTTATTCCAAACACAGGCCATGTTTTGACACTAACCACTTCTCCTCAGAATTTGGAGACAACTATGGCCTTTGGCTAGTTTAATGCCCTCACCTGCTCAAGTGTGACAGAACATTCATTAGAGGCAATTAGAGAGCAACATTTATAGAACTAGAAATAAACGCACAGGTTGCAAGTGAAAGTAATGAGAGGGAATGGCCATCATGTGCCTGGGCCCGAAGGGAGGTGGGTTGCTGTGGGGTCTCCAAAGCCCAAATCTCTGTCTTTCTTCTGGTTTTGTTTATGTAGTCAGTGAAATGCTACCACATCACTATCCTTGGACTCCCTCCTACCACGAGACTCTCCACCGTTCTACAAATACTCAGAGGGGTGAGGAGCTCAGAGTAGCTAAGGTAACTGTGATTAATCACAACTTTTAGGGGAGTTCACAAGTTTATGAGCAAAGGAGGGGAAAACATGAACATAGTGAAAGCAGGAATTTTTGACAAATGGGCAGCAATTGCACACAGCTGACAGAGGAAAGGAAGCTGGAATCAATGGGTAACTATTCCCTTTTCCCTCAGTGGTCACACCGGTTGTATGAACTAGCAGCCATCAGAAGGAATGTTATTTATTCCATTGTGGTGGAAGGAAACAGCATGTGTCCTGCAAAACCTACCTGGCCATCCCAAAAGAAGTATTATCTTTCTCCTCTAAATTACCATAAAGCTTGAAATAGGCTCCTTTTCATGGGAAATAATATCTGTTCTTCCTTTCAGTTGAATGGGGAGAGGGAGGAGAGGAAGAAAAATAATACAAAGAAATACAAATAAATAATTAGGTTCAATAGTTAAAAATGAATTACTTAGATAGTGTGGTCAAGGAAGGCCTCTCTGAGGGGATGCATATAAGCTGGGACATAAAAAATTCGGGGGAAGTTTGCTACAAAAGCAAGGAAAAGAATGCTCCAGAAGACAGAGAACAGTAAATGCACAATCTGCAAGAAAAGAAAAGACCTGGGGTGTGTACTTGAGGAGCTGAATACAGGCAGGTTTGATGGGAACTTGGTGAACATTCCTTAGGAGAAAAGAGCCTGACTCCTACATCTAATTTCATTGGTCAAAGTGGTTTTAAAAAGTACCTTTTTTTCCCTGGAATATATTGCTTTACCAGACACAGTAGATTTACTCTTACCGTTTAGCATACTTTGTCCAATGTAGAAAATATAAAAACTGTTTCTTACTTAATTACTGACCACTGAAAAGCTTAAATTATAAAAGGTGTTATCAGTTAAAGATATTTCTACTTAAATTTTGGTTTAGTTCACAATACATATGAAAGTTTATACATGCATTTCAATTTAAAAACATACATAAAACCCAATACAATTCCTTATTTTTGAAAAATATACCCTTTTTGTTATCCCATCACCATGGGAAAATTATGAACTTACCAAGTGGCTTTATTATTATTCCTTCCATTTATTTTCCTTTGTATTTGAAAATCATAGAATCCAAAACTAGAGAAACAATAAGTAAGCCATGTATTGCTTAAAGGAGTAATATAATTTTTTTTGGATTAATTCTGTTAAGGTTTGTAATTATGAAACAGCAGGAATGTTTTATTTTCCATCTTCGTATTATGATATAACCAATTTAGTTATTTTTATAGAGCAAAAGAAACATGAGACGTAAGTATGTACAGGTAACAATCAGAAATTCACTCATTCAGTTAATGAAACTGCAGTGAAACCAAACAAAGCTCCTGCCTTCAAAGAGTTTGAATTCTAGCGTGAAAGCTGATTGTGAAAAAGTTGGCAACTAAATATATAACACAGCTGGGTGCCGTGGCGCACGCCTGTAATCCTTATACTTTGGGAGGCTGAGGCGGGAGGATCACTTAAACCCAGGAGTTTAAGACCAGCCTGGGCAACAAAGTGAGACTATGTCTCTACAAAAAATACAAAACAATTAGCCAAGCATGGTGGCACAGGCCTGAATTCCCAGCTACTCAGGAGGCTGAGGTAGGAGGACCTTGAATCCTGAGAGGTCAAAAGGCTGCAGTGAACTGAGATCTCGCCAGTGCGCTCCAGCCTGGGTGACAGAGTGAGACTCTCTCTCTCTCTCTCTCTCTCTCTCTCTCTCTCTCTCTCTCTCTCTCTCTCTCTCTCTATATATATATATATATATATATACTCTCTCTCTATATATATATGTACACACACCCACATATATATACTACATTGTTATAATAAATGTATTACAATAGCTTATTGTGTTAATAGTGTTAAATAGCAAAATACTTATGTTCAAATTAGGCTGTTATGAAAATTTCTATTTTAGTCTATTTTAGACAATCATGGAAAGCATACTCCTGTATAAAATACAATCAACATAGTTTATTTCCTGTTATAAAAAGGTATAATTTGGAAAGTAACTTGGAGTTAAAGAAGAAGTTATCAGGCAGTTATTTTTGGCTCTGGTTTATGCAGTTTTAAAAAAAATATATGAAGTTAGGTTTGTGAAGGAAGTTTTTGTCTCTTTAGCTTCCTGTTTAAGTAGTAAAAAAGAAGTCTAGGAAAGTCCACTGTGACCAAGCTATAATGACAGTTTATTCATTGGAGATCTTTTTTTCTCCCCTGCCCATAAGCATAACCTCAGGAAGATGAAACCCTCGCCACAGCACATGTGTACGTTTTGCTGAATTGATAAAAATTGCATAATTCAAATCCCAATCTTAGAAGTCAGGAATTACACTGGAGAACCTAACTGAAACTGATGAGACTACAGTTATAGAAAGATCAGTATTTGAGCCCTCAAAAATCAGTTGTTTGGAATAATAATTACTACAAATTCAATAATTTAAAAAATTCATTCTTCAAAATCTGGTCACTAGATGGAAAATTCTATTCTTCTTACATAGAGGTCCTTTTTTAGCTGGCTGAAAAAATAAAGTGAAATGTTAAAATAAGTAGCCCCGTTCCACAGTAATTTGTTTTGCATGTTAGCTAAGACGGTCACGTGTGCTTTAGAGGTAATGAAGTATTTAGAATGTCAAATAAAGAATCTTTTCAGTCCATTTTCATTCTTTCTAGTATGTTTCACATTAACGTGCCAAGGTATTTATTATTGATCATGTATCAGCGTATTTATTATTCATCACATGACAATATATCAAGGCAAAGATGAGTATTGAGACACTAGCCTAATTCTAATCAGGGTTATCACCTGTTAAATTCGAGAACACAGATTTAACATATAGCATCTAAACTCCTATTTTCTGCTAATGTTAAATCAGAAAAGCATTAACTGTCTACCACACAGAACCTTTTCAGAAGGTATCTGAGCTCAGTCACAGTGGATACATTTAATTGTCTTACTTTAATGTGAAATTCAGTGTAAAGTAGTATACCAAATGACAACTATGTATTAAACATTTTCCTTTCTTCTTGTCTAGTTAAGATTCACTTTCTGCCTGTAATCCCATCGCTGTTTACAGGGCTGTTTACAGCCCTCCCAAAGTATAAGGATTACAGGCGTGAGCCACGGCACCTAGCTGTGTTATATATTTAGTTGTCAACTTTTTCACAATCAGCTTTCAAGCTAGAATTCAAACTCTTTGAAGGCAGGAGCTTTGTTTGGTTTCACTGCAGTTTCATTAACTGAATGAGTGAATTTCTGATTGTTACCTGTAAAAAAATTACATCGCTGTTTACATCGCTGTTTACAGAGGCTGAGGCGGGCAGATCACTTGAGGAATTTGAGACCAGCCTGGGCAACATGGTGAAACCCCACTGCTACCAAAAAATTAGCCGGTTGTGGAGGTGCTTGCCTATAGTACCAGCTACTTGGGAGGCTGAGGTGGGAGGATCACTTTGGCCCAGGGGATTGAGGCTACAGTGAGCCATGATCACACCACTGGCATTCCAGCTTGGGCAACAGAGCAAGACCCTTGTCTCAAAAAATTAAAAATTAAAAAAATTAAAAATTAAATTAAGATTCACTTTCTAGGCATGCCAAAATCCCTCGGGGCCCTTCAAGGCAGAAACCAAGCATCTCTCAGGGCATTCATTCCATGCTGTCCAGTTGCACCAGTGGTCCCAGGAGCAGCTGCTTGGACAACTTAGGTCTCCATAGTCTCCTCTTGCTCTGATATCTGTAGCTGTTGAAGTTTTAGTTTTCACCTCCCTCTTGCTTCTTGCAATTGCAATCTTTTTTCTAAATCATTTTGCCCCCCTCTAGACAATGCCTTGATTCCTCCATTGACTAAAACAACAACAACAAACACACAAATCCCTACAAGATATTTATATGTAGCATCCTATTACTGAAGCTTTGGAGTTGTACAGTAGAATTACAGTATTACTGACTACCAGCCAAAGGTTAAAATTTAATAATAGTCATCATGGTTCTACCGTGGCCTCCATTGGCCATCTATCCACCATTTCTTACTGGCTGTTTCTCCTTAGACTTGCTTGCTTTCACTCTTGGTCACTGCATTGCCCACTCCTGCTCACGTCCTTTCCCTGTCATCTCCAGTATTAGTCTGCTAGAGTTGCTATAACAAAGGACGCAGACTGGGTGTATTCTGTGAAACAACAGAAACATATTTTCTTACAGTTCTGGAACTAGCGTCGAAGATCAAGGTGTAGGCAGGGTTTATTTCTCCTAAGGCCTCTCTCCTTGGCTTGCAAGCGGCTGCCCTCTTTCTGTACCCTCACCTGGCCTTTCCACTGTGCACACACATCCTAGTGTCTGTGTGTCCTCAGCTCTTCTTACAAGGACACAATCAGATTGGATTAGGGCCACCCTCATTTAAGTGACCTCGTTTAAGCTTAATTATCTCTTTCAAGACGCTATCTCAAATTAGAGTCACATTATGAGATTCTGGAGGCTAAGGCTTCAATCTGTAAATTTTCAGGGACACACAATTCAGCCCATAACAGCTTCCAAGTCCTTTCTCCTCTTTTGTTTCACCCCTCAATCCCCCAAATTTTAGTTCCATTTCTAAAGCAGAACAACGTTGCTTTCTATTCAATACCTCTCTGTATGTGAAACACAAAATGATATCTACTTTCAGACTTCAGATGAAAGTTATTAATTTTTATTTTTTTGAGACAGGGTCTTATTCTGTTGCCCAGGCTCGAGTGCAGTGGTGTGATCATGGCTCACCGCAGCCTTAACTTCCCAGGCTTAGGTGATCCTCCCACCCAAGCCTCCTGTGTAGCTGAGACTACAGGTGCACTTCATCATGTCAAGCTAATTTTTTTGTATTTTTTTGTAGAGACAGGGTTTCACCATGTTACCCAGGCTGGTCTTGAACTCTTGGGCTCAAGTGATCCTACCACCTCAGCCTCCCAAAGTGCTTGGATTACTGTGCTTTGCCCCCAGATAAGTTTTAACATTACAGTTTCTCCTGTAATATAAATGAGTTCTGTGATAGGATTCTTTTCACCATCAATCTTTGTGGGGACAAATGTGATTTATTCTCTTTGTGCTGAAGTTCTCACAGGGCCATCAGATGGGTGGGGGTTGGTTGAGGTTGGTTTTCCTTTTGCGTTTTCACGTATTCTCTCTTGAGTTTACTTACTTGCATTACAATAAGAATTTGTAGAGGTACTAATTCTGAAAGAAAAGAAAATATCTTGTCAGCTGGTCATACACTGGTTTCAGGATTCTTTTTAAACAAAAGGTTTAAACAAAACAAAACGTTATTTTTTTTTTAAACAGCCCATAGCAGTTACTTTACATGAATAAGCCAAGGAAATGCAGTTGACTCTTCAAACCTCTTCTTCCCTAATCTCTCCCATCCTGATAGCTGCTCCTTCAATTCCACCCTTTTGGGGACTTCTCTTGCAATTCCAGGGCACTCTCAGCACTCATTTACTCAAGTCATCTTTATTGAGCCATTGGTCTATATTATCTTTAACCTTTACAACATTCCTGTAAGGTTGATATCATTAAACATATTTTACAGATGAGAAGTTGTAGCAGAAGGTCTCAGTCAAAGTCACAGTCATATGCTACTTAGTGATAGAACCTGACTTTGACCTATGTCTGAAATGTTTTGAACAGTTTTTTAGTTTGTTAATGTTCCATTTCTTTTCCAAGTCTTTCAGCAGCTTGCTGCTTCCTGAAACAGTGTCTCCTAATTTACACTCCTTTGGCATTGACCCAGATCTCCTTCACCTTGGTGCCTCCCACCAACTACTGTACACTTCCTCTTGCCATGTATGACCCTGACTGGCATACATGTTCTTATGCCAGGTTCTTATGTCCCTGCTGTTTTCACTGTACAAGAATATCAGATATAAGATACTCCTGCTTTTCAAATTCTCACAAAGAGCTGGAATTGTCAAAATCCTTAGTTGTGTCTTCAAACATTTGAAAACTGTAAGGTCTATCCACGTTTATACTCCTTCCCCTGACCCTTTTTAAAATCAAAGAATGGCCCGGCGCGGTGACTGGCACCTGTAATCCCAGCACTTTAGGAGGCCGAGGCGGGCGGATCACGAGGTCAGGAGATAGAGACCATCCTGGCTAACACAGTGAAACTCCGTCTCTACTAGAAATATAAAAAATTACCCGGGCATAGGGTTGGGTGCCTGTAGTCCCAGCTACTCGGGAGGCTGAGGCAGGAGAATCGCTTGAACCTGGAAGGCGGGGCTTGCAGTGAGCCAAGATCGCGCCCCTGCACTCCGGCCCGGGTGACAGAGCGAGACTCCGTCTCAAAAAAAAAAAAAAAATCAAAGAATATTTGCAGGGGTGGGTAATCATCCCCAATCTCATATTCTTATAAAATGACTCTTTTAAATTTTGCGTTTTACCTCCCTATCCTGGTTGACACAGGTTTACATATTGGCTAGCTCCTTGTCCAGCTCTTTCTGGTTTAGGCAGGGAGAGAGGTGATTCATGCCAGTCAGGGTCACACATGGCAAGAGGAGGTGCACGGTAGTTGGTGGGAGACACTGAAGTGAAGGAGATCTGGGTCAATGCCAAAGGACTGTAAATTACCAGACACTGTTTGAGGAAGCAGCAAGCTACTGAAAGGTTTGGAAAAGAAATGGAACATTAACAAACTAAAAAACAGTTCAAAAGTTGAATCAAGATGAAAAATTCATTAGGAGAGGCAAGAGAATGAAACAAGATGGCCAAGGGCCAAAGGAAATAAACATAGGTTGAAGAGCAGTTCAGGAAGAAAATCTTTGATTGTGATTATATTGTCCTTTATGCATATCTTAGTATGTATCATCAAGGCCCTGTTAAAATGTCACTAGGGTTGAACTTTTTAAATTTATCTTTCTATAATAAGATGATTAACATCTAGGTATTTAACTGCTTGGTGAGTCTTGTTTGGTTCTTCTGAATTCCTTTTTTTCCTGAGTGTTTTGTGCAGAAGAGAGACACAAATATAATCAGTGGTTAATTTATCAAACATTAAGACATCCTAACAACTCTGTGATATAACCTTATTGTTATTCCCATTGTACAGATGAGAAAATGGTGGCACAGAAATGTTAGGTACTTTTCCTATGGTTACAAAACAAGTAAGTGGCTAGCAAGGATTTGAAATGATTACTATGCAATATGTTAAGAGATAAAACGATACCGTATAAACAAATGAGGATCCAACAAATTCTGCCTGGATGGAGATCAGGGAGAGATGTACTTATGAAATTACATATTTCCTTTTGGGTTATTGCACAATTTGGTCCCCATATAAACGTTAATATTACCTTTGATTGTGCTCTCACGTAACTATTACTGGTGAAACTGCTCTCATAACCCAGATATTGAAAGTAATACATGAATAAGGATTTTTTCCTGATTTTTTTTTTAAGCAAATAATCCTAAATCTTGTTCTATTTGTTTGTTTTTTGAGACAGGGTTTCACTCTGTTGCTCAAGCTTTATCACGATTGAGCAGGGGCATGATCATGGCTTACTGTAGCCTCAACCTCCCCAGGCTTAGGCGATTCTCCCCACTCAGCCTCCTGAGTAACTGGGACCACAGGCATGGACTACCCATGTTTGGATGATTCTTGTACTTTTGGTAGAGACAGGGTTTTGCTGTGTTGGCCAGACTAGTCTCAACCTTTTGGGCTCAAGTGATCCTCCTGCCTTGGCTTCCCAAAGTGTTGGAATTACAGGCTTGAGCCACCTCTCCTGGCTGACCCTAAGTCTTAAAGACATCCCCACTCCACAGGGCTGGGGTGCTCCATTCAAGTTCAGGTTTGTTTCAGAAATTCTAAATATCAAGTACCATTTGTATAAACAAGTTTTAGTAAACAGATATGAAAGCAGTTATTCAACCTCATTCAGTTATTTGTCCTTTTGTCATTCCACAAGATCCACTTTATGGAAGCCTTGTTAATATTTTAACTGAGTTTTTTTTTTGGTAAGAACTAATAGTGTGAATAACATATTAAGAGTCCAATAATTATATTTAGGCTTCAGGGAGTTTGGATGGGAGAAGAGGGTATTTTCTGGACAAAATGTTTTTCTGTGAAGAGTTCTCCCTATACACATAATCCTAAGGATAAGAGTAAACTGGGCTAGAAAGATGAGTTAAATTTCCTTTTAAATGGCATGGTTCTTTAATAAAACTCCCCTAAGAAAGTTCAACAGAACAAGGAAATAGGATTCATTTTCTTCCCAAAAGATTTATCAGCTAGTGGGAAAGGTCTAGTTTTTCCGAATTTTCCATTTTTTATGTTGTATGACCATAGGAATAAAAAGTGACAAAAATTTCTTATCCAAATGAAATTAGGGAAAAACCATGGCGAATTCCAGTCCTCAGGGAACACAGGGTTCTAGCTAATGGAGGGTTTATTGGAAAGTGTTTTTATCATTCTGAATACTAATGACACCTTATAGCAATACATTGCCTGTAGATATAAAAACTGAAGACATTGAAGGGATTAGTTATCAATACATCAGATCATTTCTGGACAGAATTTTATTAAAACAAAACAGAACAAAAATATAAAGTTATTTTCCTTATTATTTATATTTTTCTAATTATGTAAGAGAAAAACCTTTTATCAATTGGATATTTTTATTGTGTCTTTGTTTTTACAGCTTTGTTTTAATGATATTATGATTTGAGTTGGTAAGGACATTCCACAGCAAGCTACTTTCATTTCTCTGAAACCCAGTTTCTCCTCAGAAAAATGGAGAAAGTAGTCATCTCTACCTCATAGAAATGTTGTGAAGATCAAGCTAAGGCACATAAGGCACTTAGCAAGTGCTGGGAACATGGCAAAGGCTAAATGGATGTGAATTATTATACTACGATCCTTCTTGAAACAGGTTATAATGGCTGTTTTGAACTGCATGTTTGTGTCTTTCCCCTCACCCCAAATTCATATGTTGAAACCATAACTTCCATTGGGATGGGGGAGCTTTTCCGGGGCAATTAGGTCATGAGGGTGGAGCCTTCATGATAGGATTAGTGCCCTTTTAAGAAGAGGCAGGAGTGAGCTCACCTTCTCTCTTCTCCTCACCAAGTCAGAACATGGCAAGAAGATGGCCATCTGTGAACCAGAAGGAGAGCCCTCAGCAGAACCCAACCATGCTGGCACCGGATCCTGGACTTCCCAGCCTCCAGACTGTGAGAAATAAGTCTCTGTTGTTTATGCCACTCCTGTCTATGAGATTGTGTTATAGCAGCCCAAGTGGACTAAGATGATGGCACTTATGTCAAGTCTGTGTGCAGCATACCCATATTGACAATATGGTAAAAAATATAATGTTGCAGATTATATTTTCCAAAGATGGCTGCAACAATATCTTGCAGTATCCCATGTGTGCTCTCCTTACAGGGTAATGTTGCCATGCCTGCCATCAAAGGGGACTCAAAGTCCACTCTCCTTGAAGACGGAGGGCCTCTATGACTTCCTTGACCAAGAGAGTTGGTTGAAAGTGATGCTATGTGATTTATGAGGTCATAAAAATGCATGTTTCTATCATGTTTTCTTGGCACATTTGTTTTCAAAAAAGTCAGCTGCCATATGAACAGTCCATCTTCCCTGAGGTGCCATACTGTAAGGAAGCCCGAGCTAGCCCATGCAGAGAGACCACATGCAGAAACTCTGAAACTAAATGGACAGAGTGGGGGTGGTGGTGCCTGGTTATCACCCAGGCACCCAGTCCTCATTATACCAGCTCTAGCCATTGTTTGGCTATAACTGCAGGAGAGATCTCAAGCCAGAACCACCAAGCCCAGCACTTCCTGAATTCCTGACCCAGAGATTCCAGGTTGTAAAAAATATTTTAGCATAATTATTTGTTTTGCAGTAATAGTCATGAAACATTCTGCTTTTATCACTTGAGCCTTCCTAGTGACAGAAAGAGGCTCTCTGTGAAGTGTGAGATAACAGAGTAAATAACATGATACTGAGAAAATCTTGTTTGCTCACAGAAAATCACTGAAATGTGAAATATCTTTAGTTCTGGAAGGGTTTAGTGTTCTCAAAAGCACAGGCCTTCTGCAGAACACCCATTTCACCCACATATCAGTCTACTCATGTCTACTGTTCCTCAGCAAAGTTTTCTCCTCAGAAGGGGATGATTGTTTATTATAGTTCTATTTTGTAAAGAATTTTGAAGCTTATGTGCTAATTATTACTGAACACTTTTAAATATTCAAAAATTAATAAAGGTTACTCTAAATGAGAATTTAAAATGCAAGTTAGTCATGTTATCATGCTGCCCAACAACTCCCTCAGGTTTTCCACACATTATACCACTCCCATTAGATGTGGATGAGTGCCATTCATCTTCGTCCCCATAGCTTCACTCCCTGGTAGGGTATGGGAATGTTCAGAATTCTGCCACACGCATAAGCAACTATTAGCAAACAGATATAAAAGTACTTATTCAATCTCGTTCAGTCCTTTGTCCTTTTGTCATTCCACAAGATTCACTTTAAGGCAGCCTTGTCAATATTTCAGTGTAGGATGAGCCAATCATCTACTAGTATTAGGTAAACAGTCTTATATTAAATGTAAGTGTGTGTATGTGTGTGCACTTAGGACAGAAGGGGATGGGGTGGGATGGGGAGACGCAGGCCTGATGAACAGAACTTCAGAGCCACAGCCGTGTCCTGGAAATGTTAGACTGTTGAGTCTGCCAGATTTTTACACCTCTTTTCTGCAAGGAAAAGAGTGTTTATACAGACTTTCTAGCCAATTATATTTATTAAATGCTACTAATCACAGCAACGTAAGATTATTTCTAATATCCCTAACGCTATTTTTTTTTTTTTTTTTTTTTTTTTTTTGAGACGGAGTCTGGCTCTGTCGCCCAGGCTGGAGTGCAGTGGCCGGATCTCAGCTCACTGCAAGCTCCGCCTCCCAGGTTCACACCATTCTCCTGCCTCCGCCTCCCAAGTAGCTGGGACTACAGGCGCCCGCCTCGTCGCCCGGCTAGTTTTTTGTATTATTTAGTAGAGACGGGGTTTCACTGTATTAGCCAGGATGGTCTTGATCTCCTGACCTTGTGATCCGCCCGTCTCGGCCTCCCAAAGTGCTGGGATTACAGGCTTGAGCCACCGCGCCCGGCCCCTAACGCTATTTTTAAACGTCTTGGTGAAGATTTAGACGGCGAAATTTGAAGCACTTGCTAAAAGCAGCTCTGAAATGTGTACTCCTGATTATGGTTTTCCAAACACTAAATGCGCCTGTGTGTGAATTACTGCTCAGAATATTACAAATATTAGCTAACTGCACCCAGGGTGGTGATTAAAGTTCACACACACACACACACACACACACACTCAACTCATTCTGCTTTGGTGAAATATTGCAAACTGTTTTTCCGACAATTTGACAACATCACATGCACAAGATGAAATCAAATCTTTTATTTGACCTTTAAGTTGCTATATAATCTGTCCCCATGCTATGCTTTCATCTCATGTACACTCTTCCCCTAACGTACCTCACTCCAATCATATGTATGTCTTTCTTATTTCTCCAACATGCTTGGACTCCATGTGCCACATCACCTGTGCTTCTGCGGTCCGTTCTGCCTGGAATATTCCCTTGGATGGTCATGTGACTGGTCCCTTCCCCTCACTCAAGTGTCTTCACAGACGCTGCTTCCTCAAGAAGGCTTTCCCCATTATCTTCATACTTCTCAGTCTTTATTATTTTGTCTCTGTTTCTTCATAGAATTTATCCTTACTTGGCATTTTGTAAGACAGTAATTAATTATTTAGTTAATTTTTTTTGCCTGTCTCTACCACTAGGATGTGAGGCCTACGTTGGTAGAAAATTTTCTCCTTGGTTCACTGCTTTATCACTAGTGCCTGGAACATGACAGGTCCTTAAAATCTTTTTTAAATGGATGGATTGAATAGCATTCATCCAAACTCTATCTTTACTTATATTCTGTTGTGTTATAGCTTTCTTTTTAAAATTATATATATTTTAAATGTACAATATGGTGTTTTGATTTATGTGTGTTGTAGCTTTCTTAATTCATTGAATTCTGATAGGTGACTTTTGAGTGATTCTTTGAAATTCAACCCATAGTGCAGAGTTGGCTGGTTCATTCTGGGCAATAACACAAAGGCTGGCTCTTGGTAGCTAGTGCTGAGACCAGGGCTGGTACCTATGACATTTGTTTATCCAGTTTGTTCATTTGTTTATAAAACAAAATTCTGAAACATGATGTGTGAGGAACTGTGGTAGCTCAATAGCAAGGTATAAGCAATCTCTGCCCTCATCAAGAATAAAGTCTATCAGGGAAGAAAGACAATTAAACAAGCAATTAAAATCAATCATGGTAGTGCTATTGTGAGATAAATACAGGATGCTACGGAACAGGGATAGGAGGAAGAGGTGGCATCTGCCAGTTTATGGGAGCTGATTGTTAAATTTCCAGGAATTTTGCAAGCTCATTTTAAACACAGACATTATTAAAGATTGTTACGTAAACTTATAATTAGATAACTTATATTAAAAATAAATTAGATAAATGAGACCAAAAAGCAAAGGTAATAAATGCCACATCATTTCCTGATAATCTTGCTCCTGAGGTTCTTTATGACTGTTGTATCTGTGTGATGAAATTGTTCTCAATGCTGGCTACTGCATGCATTTCCCTAACTTTTCATTCAATGACATCATGTTGGTAGCTCGAGATAAACCATGGTGTGAATATTTACACCATGGAAATTGCTACAGATCAGGTTTTTTCCTTCAAAGAGCCAGTTATAGACATTTACCAGCATGCCATTGCTCTCAGAGCACACAGCACGACGCCTAACCTCACCTGGGGACATCAGACAAAGATCCTGAAAGGGGAAGCAGGAGTTAACCAGGTGAAAGCTGTATGGATGATAGAGAGTATCCCCTCCAACATCAAGGCCAAACAGGTGACATAGCTCTTATCTGCATTCAGCACACCATCATTCTGCCTCTGTATGCCTTTTTTCTTCAGGTTACCCTTCCAAAAATACATACTCCATGTATATATGTGGATGTATAATTTATTGATATATATAGCTAACACTGTTAAGCTTCATTAAATTTATTTTCTGTTCATTTAGGACAATATTTAATTAAAGCCATGATAGAAGTGCCCTAACAGGCCATATTTCACCTTGTTCACTCAGTTTAATTATTTTTTATTTTTTTCATTTAAAATAATCAAGGTTTTATTAATTATAAATTGGGAATATTGTGTTTATAACTTGTGAGATAAGAAGAAAAAGAATATATGTACCCAAATTTGACATTTATTTGTACCTTCTTTTAAATTTTAAAAGTTTTTATTATACTTTAAGTTCTGGGATACATATACAGAATGTGCAGATTTGTTACCTGTAAGAGTTGTGTATTTCAAAAACTGAAATCTCATAAAAAGTTAAATTTTTGTCTGACAAAAAAAATTCTTTAAGAATGTTGAATATTGGTCCCCCACTCTCTTCTGGCTTGTAGGGTTTCTGCAGAGAGATCTGCTGTTAGTCTGATGGGCTTCCCTTTGTGGGTAACCCGACCTTTCTCTCTGGCTGCCCTTAACATTTTTTCCTTCATTTCAGCCTTGGTGAATCTGATGATTTTGTGTCTTGGGGTTGCTCTTCTCAAGGAGTATCTGTACGATGTTTTCGGTAATTCCTAAATTTGAATGTTGGCCTGCCTTGCTAGGTTGGGGAAGCTCTCCTGGATAATATCCTGAAGTGTGTTTTCCAACTTGGTTCCATTTTCCCCATGACTTTCAGGTACACCAATCAAACATAGGTTTAGTTTTTTCATATAGTCCCATATTTCTTGGAGGTTTTGTTCATTCCTTGTCATTCTTTTTTCTCTAACTTTGTCTTCATGCTTTATTTCATTAAGTCGATATTCAATCTCTGATATCCTTTCTTCTGCTTGATTGATTTGGCTATTGATACTTGTGTATGCTTCGCGACATTCTCGTGCTGTGTTTTTCAGCTCCATCAGGTCATTTACGTTCTTCTCTAAACTGGTTATTCTAGTTAGCAGTTCCTGTCACTTTTTAGTCAAGGTTCTTAACTTCCTTGCATTGGGTTAGAACATTCTCCTTTAGTTCAGAGGAGTTTGTTATTACCCACCTTCTGTAGCCTACTTCTATCAATTCATCAAACTCATCCTCTGCCCAGTTTTGTTCCCTTACTGGCGAGGAGTTGTGATCCTTTGGAGGAGAAGAGGCATTCTGGTTTTTGAAACTTTCAGCCTTTTTGCGCTGGCTTTTCCTCATCATCATGGATTTATCTACCTTTGGTCTTTGATGTTGGTGACCTTCGGATGGAGTTTTTGTGTGGGCATCCTTTTTGTTGATGTTGATGCTGTTGCTTTCTGTTTGTTGGTTTTCCTTCTAATAGTCAGGACCTTCTTCTGCAGGTCTGCTGGAGTTTGCTGGAGGTCCACTCCAGACCCTGTTTGCCTGAGTATCACCAGCAGAGGCTACAAAACAGCAAAGATTGCTGCCTGTTCCTTCCTCTGGAATCTTCGTCCCAGAGGGGCACCTGCCAGATGCCAGCTGGAGCTCTCCTGTATGAGATGTCTGTTGACCCCTGCTGGGAGGTGTCTCCCAGTCAGGAGGCATGGGGATCAGGGACCCAGTTGAGGAGGCAGTCTGACCCTTATCAGAGCTCAAGTGCTGTGGTGGGAGATCTGCTGCTCTCTTCAGAGCCAGCAGGCAGGAACGTTTAAGTCTGCTGAAGCTGTGCCCACAGTCGCCCCTTCCCCCAGGTGCCTCAGTTTCTTTTTTATAGTAGTAGATTCAATAGCTTCTCTACTAATGCTTTTTATCGTGCTGACTTTAGTTATATCTTTCTATCTGCATTCAGGGCCTATAAAGTCCTTCACATTTTGGCTGAAGGAAAGAAAGAAAACAGATATTTATTTACTGAATCCTGGGAGAAATGACCTCCTATAGACTTATTTATGTGTAGCCCTAATGTTTTGCTATCCCAGAGGATAAGCCTGGACTATTGACTCATTGCAAAACCTATAAATGTGTTAACAAACTCCTCTTTGAGATACCCCAGACTGGACCTCTAGGTTTTCTGGAAAACACCACAGAGAACATTGTTTTCAGGTTTCTCTACCATTTGTCTTCTACAGAAACCACCAGAGTATCATATTCTTAAGGGTGTCTTTTAAAATTTTTTTACCTTCTGAAAATCACAGATCTAGAAACGTAGTCAGCTTCTGCTGTCTGATGCATGAGCTCCTGTTGATGACAAAACCTTCACCTATCATTTTGGTGAGTGATGTATCCAGATCCTGTTACATTATGAGGCCACAAATGGAAAAGTAAAAACAAATGTGAGTACAGTATAGAAACAATGTTTCCAGAGGCATTTAAAAAGCATTTCCAGTCACTCTCTCTCTTTCTTTTTGTTTTTCTTTAAATCTTCTCCCAGAATGTACCATATAATGACATTGATGCCTGGTCTTCATTTTGTTTTTTAATAGAGGACGTGGCCCTTGTATAGTTTGTGGCCATGACTTTAAAATTTTTGTATTTCCATGAGTATCTTGCAGGACAATTTAAAAAAAATAGAGGAATGGGTGCAGTGGTTCATACCCATAATCTCAGGACATTGGGAGGCAGAGGCAGGAGGATTGCTTGAGCCCAAGAGTTTGAGGCCAGCCTGGGCAACATAGTGAGACTCCATTCCTACAAAAAATGAAAAAGCCAGATATGGTGGTGCATGCTTGTAGTCCAAGCTACTCGGGAGGCTGAGTTGGGAGGATGACTTGAGCCTGGGAGGTCAAGGCTGCAGTGAACCATGATCACTGCACTCCAGCCTGGGCAACAGAGCAAGACCCTGGCTCAAAAAAAAAAAAAAAAAAAAAAAAAGAAACCACTTTTTATAGAATTTCTTTTGGACAATTCTATACTTTAAAAATATGCTTGTGCTGTTTTCAGTGATCTGAACTAAGAATAATTCCCTAGGGATTTGTATCTTTTTTTTTTTTTTTTTTAACTCTTAAGAAGAAAGTGTGGACAGGCAGACTTCAAGTATAACATTCATGTAGTTAATTAAGTTGCTATTTATTTTGCTAACCAGAGAGGAACCATTAATTTTGTCAAAAAGATGTAACACTTGAGTGTCTTTAAAAAATCCAGTAAAACATAGCTTCCCACTTCATACTGAAGAAAATTGTCCTGATAGTTTTTTCTCCGTTATGCAACTAGGAAGAGCCAAACAGAGAATATTTTCCTTGTGCTGGGGCTGGAATAACGAAGAAAGCCGCAGACCTCGGGCAAATTACTCTATTTCTCTAAGAGTGTTGAAAATCTGTTTTAAATTAAGTACTGATGGAGTGAGCAGCACTATTTTTATAGTAAGGGTGATTTAAAAAATGTTCCTTGTAAAAACATTACATGAAAAATTTTAGTTTTAGCTTTTGTTAAAATAAGATTTTATTGCCTTTCTACCAGAAGAATAGAAATAGGAAATTGCAAAAGGCAGCAATTTCTCCTTTCAGTACAGTCTCCCAAAAGTAATCCCTTTTAACAATATGTAATAAGTGATGTGTTGACATGACTGTTAAGACTATTATGAAAAAGCTAAAGAAAGCAGCATGAAAGCAAGATTGACAGACTCATGCAGGGAAGCAAAGGCTAGTTCCTGGCTCACTCTCCAAAGGGCACTCCTGCATGATCCTCCACAGGTTTAAACTCATTCTTAGAGTATGGTTACCCTTCTGCTTTCTGGGTACTTTTATATCAAGGCTTCAAAGTGCTTTATAAATATATGCACCAGAAAAAAAAGTACTTTTAAGGGTCTTATTGGATAAAGTAATTTGCCTTAGCTGTGGGCTGTCTAGACAATGGGACATCCAAATGCAATGCTTTTTTTGTGGACTCTGGAGATTGCACAAGAACCAACCTCTGTTTTGGGTCCATCCTGCTCACCACTAAAATGTGAATTGTCCAAATTCTTTTGCACTGGCAGCTCTGTGCTGAGCTCAGCCATCAGGACCTTCCCTGCATGAGGTGAGGGTGCTTAGTGATTTTTTTTTTTTTTTTTTTTTTTTTTTTTTGAGACGGAGTCTCGCTCTGTCGCCCAGGCTGGAGTGCAGTGGCGCGATCTCGGCTCACTGCAAGTTCCGCCCCCCGAGTTCACGCCATTCTCCTGCCTCAGCCTCCCGAGTAGCTGGGACTACAGGCCCCTGCCACCGCGGCTGGCTAATTTTTTTTTTTTTTTTTTTTTGTAGTTTTAGTAGAGATAGGGTTTCACCGTGTTGGCCAGGATGGTCTCGATCTCCTGTCCTCGTGATCCGCCCGTCTCGGCCTCCCAAAGTGCAGGGATTACAGGCGTGAGCCACCGCGCCTGGCCGGTACTTAGTGATTTTGTTTCACATCCACATTGCCACTCCATTCAGAAGTTTGGCAGTTTCCAAGGGTGTTTCCCTGGACAGGATGCAGAACTCTGCTTTTTATGGAAACTGCCACCTAAACATCCTTTTAAACTCAGGGAATCCGACTCCCTCCTGGAGCGAGACCAGATCTCCTTTTGACCTCAAAGCCTCAAATACCCCACCGACCACTAATAGGACACTATTTTATTCCCACTCCAACACTGAAATCCACAAGTTATTAACACTTCTCTGAGCAAGAGTGCCCAGCATTCAGAAAAGATTAGCCAGGTGTTATTTTCATTTGCGCAAACAACCTTCTCATTCCTTGGCCAATGAGTCCACATAGCAGTGGAGAAAATTTTATTAATATATTATTTTGGAGGGATCATTTGTCAATGACTGTAGATTACCATAGATATAAGATGGTAATGCCACTTGCAGTTGATGTGGTATCTTCACTGAAACAGCAAAATAAAACATAGCCCTTGGCTCGTATGTAGTTACTGATCTAGCAAATGCTTTTTGACATCTCTATCAGCTAAGTTAATAAGAAGCAGTTTGTTTCCAAGTTGCAGGGATAGCAGGATACTTTACTGACTTCCCTAAGGGCTATCTACATCAGCTCACCTGTTTCTCTTATAATGTGGTTTGGAGGGAACAAAACTTTATGCTAGTCCATTACTTTTATGAAATTTTGCTACTTGGACTGTATGAGCAGGAACTATCAAGAACCTATATGCCTTAAGTAAGACACATGAATGCTAGAGGGTGCCAATTCAGTTGCAAGGACCTGTCACATAGGCAAGGTTATTAGGTATCCAGTCATCTTGTTTGGGTACTTTGGGATATCCCTACTAAAGTGAGATATAAGTTTCTGCATCTTGCCTGGTCCACTGCAAGGAAGGAGGCACAGTGTTTTGTAAGCGTCTTTGGATTTGAGAGGCTTCATATACCACATATGGAGATACTGCTCCTAATATTTGCTGGAAAATCTGTAAGGCTGCCAGTTTTGAGTAGGGTCACACCGAGAAAAGCAACAAAAGGCTCTTCAGCAAGTCTAGGCTGCTTCACTCTTATAACCTATTAGACTCAAGGCACTAAACTTTAGTTTCAGACAGAGATGTTATAGACAGCTTCTGGCAGGCTCACAGAGCAAGACTCTCAGGTGTTTGGAATAAGACTTGGCCTCTTCTGACAACTATACTTGACCTGAAAAACAACTTTTAGTTTGCTGCTGGGTGAGTCAAAGACTGAACACCTGACTTTTGAAAATAAGAAAATATGCATCATAAATTTAGACATGCACATATCATTCCAGTGTAAAATGGAAGTGTTATATATGAGACAGGACCAAGAAGGGTCAGGAGGCACAAATAAACTGCATGAGTGAGTGGTTCAGACTTCCGCAGTAGCTGCTGTTACTACTCTCCTGCTTTTCCTTTGGACAATAGCTCCAATTCGTTGAGGGAATTCTCTATGACCAGCTGAAGGAGAAGAAAGAATGGGCCTGGCTTATGGATGGATGGCATGTGGACCTCTAACAGAAATGGATAGCCACTGCATTACAGCCCCGCATAGGTGGTACTGAAAGATAGCAAGGAAAGAAAATATTCTCAGGAGGCAGAATTTGGGGCAGTCTTTTGGGTGTCTATTTAATGTGAAATGGGAGATAGCTCAAAGGGTGAATTTATACGAACTGATTGGCCAGTGGTTAAGGAATTGGAAAGAACAAAATAAGAAGAGTGGTGACAAGGTCTGGGGAGATGTCTGTGATGGGCCTCTCAGCATGGGCACAGAGTGGGAAGATATTTGTGTCCCATGTAAATGCCCATTAGAGGGCATCCAAGTGGTGAATGAGTGCTTTGAATAATTAAATGGATAAGATGATCTCTCTTAGCGATGTCAGTCTGCCTATTTCCCTAGCCATTTATATGATTGATCAATGGAGGTATATGAAGTGAACATGGTGGCAGGAATGGAGGCTACGCATGGTCTCACCAATATGGGCTCAGTCTCACCATAACTGATTTGTCTATGCCATCATTGAGTATTCAATCTGCCTATAGCAATATGAACCTGAAATATGACACCATTCATGATATTCAGGTAAGTCTCCTGTGGAATAGTGTATGTAGACTCATTTATGGCACCGTATGGAGACAAATCTTGTGAAGACAGGGTGTTATTTATATGATGCAGTGTATTCCTTAAACAAGTGGCTAGTATAAGTTCCTAAGCATGTGAAATCATATGTCCAAGATTCAAGGGCTGGAGGTGAGAATGGACTTTATTATGCCAAATATTTGTTTTGGGGAATGTTTTCCTCACATCCTTGCAATCTTGGATTCTGTGGGTTTATAGTAGCAGAAGGAGAAATGAATCCATAAGGAAATACAATAAAAGTTTCATTGAATTAGAAGCTGAGATTGCCCACTGGCCATTTTAGGCAGATGAAGCAAAGACAGAGAAGAGCTTATTGCATGTACCGGCTGGGTAATTGATTGATCCTGATTACCAAGGAGAAACAAATATGCAGTGGGGATGAGGAGGATTATTTATGGAACCCCAGTGGGATTTGTGGCTACTTAGGACTTTATCACCCCTTGGCCCTTGGCAATAGAAAATTGTGGCAGTATAGTAAAGATAGGACCACCAAAGGGCTCAGCTCCTATAGGACTAAAGTTTGACTCAGGCAATCAGGTTAAAAACCCATTCAACCAAGATACTTTAATAGAATAAGGAAACAAGAAATGGGCGTTGGAAGAAAGATGTTGTGGTTAACAACTTAGACATACTGACCAGTTACAGAAGCAGAGATTTTTAACAGCTATGTCCTCTAATCATTTTTTCTTGTCCCCATGTTTCCTCCCATTCCTTTTATGAAGAACACTGCTGATGGCTAACATTTTTGGGTTGCAAGTGATCTGGCCTTGGAGATACGGTAACTGGTTGGGAACACAAAGTTGTCACCCAAGCAAAGGATGACGGTGGATGTCAAGAAGCAAGACTATGCTGGATCCTTTCTTCTGTTCTACCAGATCCATCCTCCACCCTCATCTATCATTGTCTGTGGATCTTGATCAATGGACTTTGCCTCTGGCTCCTGATTGGGTTTGCACAATGGGAAGCAGAAGAGAGTGAAGTTGTGGCTCCTTCTTTTCATAGGGCTGCAGGTTGGCCATGCCCGTTTCCTCAAGTCTACAGCCCTTTTCAGCTGGAATTCACCACCTAACAACTTCCTCCAGGTTTAGATAGCCACTAAATTATCTTGCCCCTTCAGGGTTAAGGGGTAATGGGTTCCCCTCTATTAGTAGCCAGTGGGTAATGAACTATCTCTGGTTTGTTCCTTAAAACATGCCCATAATAGTCTCTTTAAATAATTCTCCTCAAATTACCTGGCCTGAGTAGGTCCCACTGGAACTCTGATTCATGCACACACTTAGTTCGTTCTTTGCAACCACTCAATGGCATAGATGGATACGTGATGTCACTTTCTTGCTTAAAATGTTTTAGCGCCTTGTCATTGTAATTGAAATAAAATCCAAAGAGTATGGTTTGCAAGGCCATACTTGACCTGGTGTCTGCCTCCCTCTCCAGGCCAATCTCTCCCCACTGTCCTTCAACCCTGTTGCACAAAGTCACGTTAAGATCCCCGGTGGCTCTTTCTCTTGAGGTGCTCATCCCCGAGATCTGCCTGCCTGTGCTTCAAATTTCAATTGAAATATCACTTCCTCAGAGTCTTTCCCCAGCTATTCAGTCGAAAGCAGTCATCTAAACACTGTCACATTATCCTATATTAACTCTTCTCACAGGACTTAATAACAAGCAATTACTGATATTTTCTCATCCATTTTTATACCTTTAATCATCTATCAATCATGTCTGTCTTCCTTCCTTCCTTCCTTCCTTCCTTCCTTCCTTCTGTTCTTCCTCTCTCCCTCCCTCCCTTTCTCTCCTTTCCTTCCTTCCTTCCTTCCTTCCTTCCTTCCTTCCTTCCTTCCTTCCTTCCTTCCTTCCTTCCTTCCTTCCTTCTTCTTTCTTCTTTCTTTCTTTCTTTCTTTCTTTCTCTCTTTCTTTCTTTCTTTCTTTCTTTCTTTCTTCCTCTCTCTCCTTCCTTCCTTCCTTCCTTCCTTCCCTCCCTCCCTCCCTCCCTCCCTCCCTCCCTCCCTCCCTCCCTCCCTCCCTCCTTCCTTCCTTCCTTCCTTCCTTCCTTCCTTCCTTCCTTCCTTCCTTCCTTCCTTCCTTCCTTCCTTCCTTCCTTCCTTCTCTCTCCTCTCTCTTTCTCTTGCTTTCTTGCATTCTGGCTTTCTTGTTTTCTTTCTTGTTTTCCTGCCTTTTTTTTTTCACAGGGTCTCATTCTGTTGCCCAGGCTGGAGTCTGGAGTGCAGTGGTATGATCATGGCTCACTGCAGCCTTGACCTCCCTGGGGTCAGGTGATGCTCCTGCCTCAGCCTCCCAAGTAGCATGGTGTGCACCACCATGCCCAGCTAATTTGTGTGTGTGTGTGTGTGTTTTAGAGCCTGGGTTTTGCCGTGTTGTCCAGGCTGGTCTTTTTTTTTTTTTTTTTGAGACGGAGTCTTGCTCTGCCGCCCAGGCTGGAGTGCAGTGGCCGGATCTCAGCTCACTGCAAGCTCCGCCTCCCGGGTTCACGCCATTCTCCTGTCTCAGCCTCCCGAGTAGCTGGGACTACAGGCGCCCGCCTCGTCGCCTGGCTAGTTTTTTGTATTTTTAGTAGTGACGGGGTTTCACCGTATTAGCCAGGATGGTCTCGATCTCCTGACCTCGTGATCCGCCCGTCTCGGCCTCCCAAAGTGCTGGGATTACAGGCTTGAGCCACCGCGCCCGGCCCAGGCTGGTCTTCAACTCCTGGGCTCAGGTGAGTCTCCCACCTCGGCTTCCCAAAATGCTAAGATTACTGGCATGAGCCACTGCACCTGGCCCCACTATTTCTTTAGAAGAAAAATTTCCTGAGGACTAGCTTTTAATATGTGTTGATATTAAATTAAAAAGCAGAGATTAGCTCCTTCCTATAGATAAGGTAACAGGAGTTCAGAGGTTACAGTTATTAGTGTGAGAATCGGCGCCTATGACTTCTGATATCCATATACCAGGGTCTATTCCTCATCTGATTTCCCAAGCCTAAAATTGTTGTGGGAAAGACATATAATCAATCTAAGTATCTATCAATAAATGAATGGATAAAGAAAATGTGGTATATATACACAATGAAATAATCAGACATAGAAAGGAAAAATGCCATTTGCAACCGTCACGGATGAACCTAAAGGATATTATGTTAAATGAAATCAGCCAGGCACAGAAAAACAAATATCTCATGATCTCACTGATATGTAGAATCTAGAGAAGTTGATCTCGTAGAAGCAGAGAGCAGTGGTAACAGTGGTTACCTGTGGGATGGTTGGTCGGGAGGAGAGATGGGGAGAAGTTGGTCAAAGGATACATAATTATAGTTGGATAGGAAGAATACATTTTAAGAGAACTATTTTATGGCAAGGTGACTGTAGTTAATGATGGTATAATGTATTCTTGAAAAATGTAAAGACAGTGGACGTTATGTGCTCTTAACACAAAAATGATAACGATGTTAGGCAATGCATCTTGTTAATTAGCTGGATTTAGCCTTTCCACAATGCATATGTACTTCAAACCATCATGTTGTACATGATAAAAACATGCAATGTACTCTGTCAATTTTAAAACATAAATTTAAAAGGTGCAAGAGAAAAATAAAATTAAAATGCTATGGGAGATGAGCTATGGGAGGTAGCGAGCACATCTTAACTTATGTGAGACAAAACTCCTGGAAAAATAATGGGGAGCCTTCTATCTCCTTAGCCACGCTAGATTTAGAAATGAATTGTTCTCCAATACTAAATTACCATTTCCCAAAAGGGAACACAAAACTGTTGAAAAATTCAGTAAGATGTTAAGAAGACATTCCATGATTTAGCAGCCAAAATAACTTTGTTAAATATTTGGTTAATGTCTCTTTACTGTAGGAATTCCTAGAGCCTTTAATATGTTTCTTGTGAAGGAAGGCAGATGTACTATGCAAAGCTACCCCAATTGATTAGAATAGAAAATACTTTATGAGAATCCTATTACTATCTCATAGAACATGCATTTCCTGAACCAAAATTGAGTAAACACAGAATTAAATCTTTAGTGATAGACATCACATTGGCAGAACAATCTCATTACAAAGATAAATTTAATAATGAATTATGTGTAGAGAAGGAAGAGGGAGTAGTTTATATTGGTGTCTTCTGAATTTTGTTCTTTTGTGTCATTTATTCAGTTTTGTGTGAAAGTCTTTTTCTTTCTTTTTTTTATTATACTTTAAGTTCTGGGGTACATGTGCAGAACGTACAGGTTTGTTACATAGATATACACGTGCCAGGGTGGTTTGCTGCACCCGTCAGCCTGTCATCTACATTAGCTATTTCCCCTAATGCTATCTCTCCCTTAGCCCCCAAACCCCAACAGGCCCCATATGTGATGTTCCCCTCCCTGTGTCCATGTGTTTTCATTATTCAACTCCCATTTATGAGTGAGGACATGAGGTGTTTGGTTTTCTGTTCTAGTGTTAGTTTGCTGAGAATGATGGTTTCCAGCTTCATCCATGTCCCTACAAAGGACATGAACTCATTCTTTTTTATGGGTGCATAGTATTCCACAGTGTATATGTGCCACATTTTCTTTATCCAGTCTGTTATTGATGGACATTTGGGTTGCTTCCAAGTCTTTGCTATTGTGAACAGTGCTGCAATAAACATATATGCGCATTTATAGTAGAATGATTTAAAATCCTTTGGGTATATATGCCATAATGGGATTGCTGGGTCAAATGGTATTTCTAGTTCTAGAACCTTGAGGAATCGCCACACTGGCTTCCACAATGGTTGAATTAATTTACACTCCCAACAATGTAAAACGTTCTTATTTCTCCACATCCTCTCCAGCATCTGTTATTTCCCGACTTTTTAGTGATCGCCATTCTAACTGGCACGAGTCTTTTTCTTTTTTCCAAGTATGTGTCTGCCAAGTTTTTATTTCCCTCATCAAACCATGTATTATTTCGGACTATTCTGGTAGAAGTGTTAAAACATTTTTAAGCCTATTGCAAATGTCTTCTGTCCAGATCCAGATAATTTCTACAGGAGTCTGATCGATATCTCATTACTGCCAGGGCAGCCTGCACTGCTGTAGTTTGTAGTCTATTTGCTTATTGTAGGAATTATATCATTAAGAAGACTTAAGGTGTAAAACATTGAGTGACAAAGATGTTTCAATGAGAAAAAAAGGGACTTCAACTAGAATGTAAAGAGCACAAGAATAAAGTCAAGGAATGAAGAAAGGAGAGAGGGAGGAAGGAAAGGAGGGAGGGAGGAAGGGAGGGAAGGACAAGGACAAAGGCTAAACTTGCTAAAATGCTGGGATAATTGGCACGGAGAGGTGCTATTGCTGGAGAAAGCAAGTTAGATGGTCTCCCTATTTATGCCATTTTTAGCTATTCTGCTCATTGGTATGTACTTAATAGAAATATGTGCACATGTGAAACGAGAAATATATAAGAATGTTTAAAGCAGCATTATTTATAATAGACCTAGAGTGGAAATAACTAAAATAGGCATCAACAGTAGAATGGAATACCATGCAGCAATGGAAAAGAATAAACTACAGCTATATGCTACAACATGGACGTATCTGAAAGCATAATATTAATTTCCTTTAATATAAATGTCAAGAACAGGCAAAATTAAATTATAGTGTTAGATATAATAATCACCTTTGAGGATGGTGTAAGCAATTGATTAAGATAGTTTCAAGGGACTTCTGTGGTGCTGGCAATATTTTATTTCATTTTTTTTAATGTGGTAAAAAACATAAAATTTACTGTCTCAACCACTTTTAAGTGTACAGTATAGTAATGCTAATTATAGCTCATTTTTGGCAGATTTTTTGAACTTTTCATCTTGCAAAACTGAATCTATACCCACTGGTCAAGTGATCTTCAACAAGGGCACTAACACTATAAAATGGGGAAATAATATTTTCTTCAACAAATGGTATTGAGAAAACTGAATATGCATGTACAAAAGAATAAAGTTGGACTCTTACCTTATACTATATTTTAAAATGAACTCAAAATGGTATTAAAGATCTGAAACTTTAAAACTCCTAAACTAGTAGGGAAAAATCTTTACAAAGCTGAATTTGGCAATGGTTTATTGGCTGTGACACCAAAAGCACAGGCAATGAAAGCAAAAATAGACAAATGGAACTACATCAAACTAAAAAGCTTCTGCACAGCAAAGAAAACAATCAACAGAGTGAAAAGGCAATTTATGGAATGGGAGAAAACATTTACAAATCATATATCTGGGAAGGAGTCAATATCAAGAATATACAAAGAAAATCTGTAACTTAACAACAACAACAACAACAAAAATAACCCAATTTAAAAAATTGGCAAAGGACTTAAATATATATTTCTCCATAGAAGATATACAAATGCCCAATAAGCATATGAAAAGGTGTTCAACATCACTAATTATTTAGAAAACTCATGTCAAAGCCACAGTGAGATATCACTTTATACCTATTAGCATGGCTGCCATTTAAAACAAAAAACAAAAAACCAAAAACCAAAAAAAAAAAACAAGTGCTGGCAAAAATGTGGAGAAATTGGAACACCTGTGCACTGTTAGTGGTGATGTAAAATTGTTCAATCCCCATGAAAATTTGTCTCAGGACTCTATTTTGGTCCACTGGTCTGTATGTCTGTCTTTACATCAATACCATACCGTTTGGATTGCAGTAGCTTTGTAATATGTTTTGTAATCAGGAAGTGTGAGGCATCTGGTTTTCTCATTTCTCTTAGGATTGTTTTGACTATATGGCTTCTTTTGAGATTTCATATGAATTTGAGGATTTTTTATTAAAAAAAGATTCCATTGAAATTTCATAGGGATGGCATTGAATCTGTAGATTGCATAGTTTGCATATTTTAACAATATTAAGTCTTTCAATCTGTGAAAATAGGATGTTTTTTCATTGATTTGTGTCTTCTTTAATTTCTTTCAGCAATGCTGTGTAGTTTTTAGTGTATAAGTCTTTCACCTCCTTGCGTAAATTTATTCCTAAGTATTATATATTTTTGATGCTATAATACATGAAATATTTTTCTTAATTATCTTTTAAGATTGTTCATTATTAATGTATAGAAATGCAACTGATTTTTGTGTGTTGATTGTGTATCTTGCAACTTTGCTGAATTCATTTATTAGCTTAAACAGCTTTTTTGTGGAGTTCTTACAAGTCTCTACAAATATGGTCAGAGGTGTTTGAACTAGAGGGACTCCATCTTGAATAGGGGGTGGGTAAAAAAAGGCTGAGACCTACTGGACTGCATTCCCAGAAAGTTAAGCATTCTTAGTCACAGGATGAGATAGGAGGTCAGCACAAGATACAAGTTACAAAGACCTTGCTGATAAAACAGGATGAGGTAAAGAAGTTGGCCAAAATACACCAAAACCAAGATGGTGATGAAAGTGACCTCTATTCGTCTGCCAATTACAATGCATTAGCATGCTAAAAGACACTCCCACCAGCGCCATGACAGTTCACAACTACCATGGCAGTGACTGGAAGTTACCCTCTATAGTTTCAAAAAAGGAGGGACCCTCAGTTCTGAGAAATCTCTGTCCCTTTCCCAGAAAACTCATATATAATCCACCCTTTGTTTAGCATATAATCAAGAAATAACTATAAATATACCCAATCGAGCAACCCATACTGCTGCTCTGCTTATGGAGGAGCCATTCTTTTGTTTCTTTAGGTTTTTAATAAACTTGCTTTCACTTTACTCTTTCGACTTGCCCCAAATTCTTTCTTGTGCAAGGTCCAAGAACACTTTTTTTGGTTCTGGATCGGAATCGTTTTCCAGTAACAATGTCATCTGCAAACAGAGATAACTTTATGTCTTCCTTTTCAATTTAGATACCTTGTATTTCTTTTTCTTTCCTAATTGTTTGTGCCTAATTGCTAGGACTTCCAGTACTATGTTGAATAGAAGTGGAGAGAATGGATATTCTTGCCTTGTTCCTGATCTTACAGGAAAAGCTTTCAGTTTTTCATTATTGAGTGTGATGTTAGCTGTGGGCTTTTCATATATGGCCTTTATTTTCTTGAGGTAATTTATTTCTATTTCTAGTTTGTTGAGTGTCTTTATAATAAAAAGGCATGAACATTTTGTCAAATGCTTTTTGTGTCAATTGAGATAATTATATAATTTTTATCCTTTCTTCTGTTAATGTGGTTTATTACACTGATTGGTTTTCATATGTTGAGCAATCCTTGCTTCTTAGGGATAAAACCCACTTAGTCGTGGTGTATAATCCTTTTAATGTACATTTGAACTCTGCTAGAATTTTCTTTTTCCCTTTCTTTTCTTTTTTTTTTTTTTTGAGATGGAGTCTCGCTCTGTCGCCCAGGCTGGAGTGCAGTGGCACCATCTCGGCTCACTGCAAGCTCTGACTCCTGGATTCACTCCATTCTCCTGCCTCAGCCTCCCAAGTAGCTGGAACTACAGGCACGCGCCACCACGCCCGGCTAATTTTTTGTATTTTTAGTAGAGACAGGGTTTCCTGATGTTAGCCAGGATGGTCTGGATCTCCTGACCTCATGATCTGCCCACCTCGGCCTCCCAAAGTGCTGGGATTACAGGCTTGAGCTACCGCGTCTGGTGAACTCTGCTAGAATTTTATTGAGAATTTTTGCATCAATATTTATCATGGATCTTGAACCCCATAGGTTTCTTTTCTCATAGTAGATTGATCTGGCTTTGCTATCAGGTTAATTCTGTGCTCAGATAAGATGACTGGGCTTTACCTCCTTTTTAACTTTTTGAAAGAGTTTGAGAAGAATTGGTGTTAACCTTTCTTTAAATATTCGGTAGAACTCTCCAATGAAACCATCTGGTACTGGTCTTTTCTTTTCTGGGTGGTTTTTGATTACTGATTCATTCTCCTTACTGGTTATACGTTTGTTCAGACTTTTTATTTCATGATTAAATCTTGGTAGATGGCATTTTTCTAGTAATTTATCAGTTTTTTTAAGGATATCCACTTGGTGTAAAATAAAATATTTCCTGTCATATGCAAAGCAACTTTCATTTCATTCTTGAGTGGTGTTTACTTCTGATCACAATTGTGTATAACAGAGGTGTCGAATCTTTTAGCTTCCCTGGGCCACATTGAAAGAAGAAGAGTTGTCTTGGGCCACACATAAACACGCTAACACTAATGATAGCTGATGAGCTAAAAAAAAAAAAAAAAAAAAAAAATCACACACACAAAAAATCTCATAATGTTTTAAGAAAGTTTCCGAATTTGTGTTGGGCCACATTCTAAGCTGTCCTGGGTTGCATACAGCTGGCAGGCCACAGGTTGAACAAGCTTGGTGTATAACCCAATGCACCCTTAGAAAAATTTGAACATTTTAAAACCAAACTGTATAATGAAAACCCTTATTATTCAAGAAATGTCTATATAATACCTAATTTTTCTAATTTAGCATAGATCATCAGTTAAAATTAAGAAGAGAAACACAAATATAACTATCAAACACACCCATGAAAAAATCTCAGGGTAATAAATTGATTTTTGGTTGACTATTTTGTCTGTTTGCAAAGTAATGTGATAGCTTTTCAGCAATTTATTGAGTCACTTTCTCAGTCATCAAGATGTTATTGCATTTATCAGACTGAGACGTCACTTCTTAAAAGCAGTTGTAATTAAATTGTAGCAGCAAAATAAAATAGAGAACAACCCTATCAATCCCCTTCATTCTTCCTTCCGTTCAAGAGTAAGGCTCCATTTCTTTCAGAATATTCTTTAAAAACTGATTGAATAGAAATCCATCTCTTTCCTAGCATAGGGATTTAGAATGGGTGCCACACATATTTGAAAAGAAGTGCTGTAAAGGGTTTGCATTTCAAGACAAAAAACTAACTGCTGGCTGATACACCTGAGCAAAAGGCAACTCTGCCTTCCCTGTAGTAAATGTAATTTAATATAGGTCATTAGCTAAGGGAAGAGCAGCAATTTGAATTTTCAAAGTTTGATTCTCAGGGTCATCTGTTTAAGAATCACCTGGGCTGCCCATTAATGGAAAGGGCAGGGAGGGTCCCATGGATTTGCATTTCCATTTCCATGGGCTGCCAGAGTGATTTTTTTTTTGGGGGGCGGGGGGATGGCATCTATCTCTGCGGCCAGGCTGGAGTGCAGTGGCGCCATCTCGTTTCACTGCAACCTCCAGCTCTCTGGTTCAAGTGATTCTCCTGCCTCAGCCACTATGCCCAGCTAATTTCTGTATTTTTTAGTAGAGACAGGGTTTCACCATGTTGGCCAGGATGGTCTTGATCTCCTGACCTCGTGATCCCCCTGCCTCAGTCTCCCAAACTGCTGGGATTACAGGCATGAGCCACAGAGTGATTTCTTTCCTTTGTAGAATCTCAATAAGCTCTGGAGAATTAGATGGACTGGAAAGACTGATTCTTTTGATTATTTGTAAGCATTCTTGGCAGCTCCTTAAGTGGGAGTAACACAGAGTAAATTCCTGCCTCAAAAATATCTTAATAGATTTTTAGATTCAGGCTTATAAATTATTAGATATATTAGGTTTTAGATTTCATATTTCAGTTATGTTGGATTCTACTAACTCATCAATTCACGGCATTAATTCATGGTATTTTCAGAGTTCTCTAAAGTCTTTTCATATCATACCCACTTTCTATATTTTAATATGCCCCAGCGGGGCAGGAATCTTTTGGTTTGTTCACAGTTTTATAACAACTACCTAAAACAATTCCTGGCTCATGGTGTTACAGTTTGGATTCGCTGCTGGTAATTCAGATACCTGCCATCAGTAACAATGGCAAGTGTTCAATAAATATTTGCTGAATGAATGAATAAATGGAGAGGGGTATACCCACGGATTAAATGTCAGTTTCTCATTTTGTTGAAGCCGTAGCTTCAACGATTCCAAAAGATTCGGAAGGGATTCTTAGGATTTGAACAAGGCCAGCGGCTTTTGATTCAAGGTACTAAAGGATGTACAGATGTTTCTTCTTAGATTTGCCTGTGCAGATTGGTAAGGGTATCAACAAAGAAAATAACTGTTCTTCTAAAAGTCTTGGGAAAGGAAAGAAGAAAAGGAGACAGGAAATGGAACAACTGGTGACAGAAGAAAGGAGAGAAGGAGGAAAAGCTCAGGGAAGCAAGGTTGGGCAAACTTAGAAAGTGAGGAAGGCTTCATGTGACAGAGAGTAGGCAATTCAGGTCCAAAATCCGTTACCTACAATTCTGAAATTATGAAAGCATGAAAACAAACATTTTTAAAAATTCATTTGATAGCAAAACCTGACCTGAATTACTGTGAAGGTCTTCACAGTCTTTTTCTTGTGTCGTGGGAATATTTCTTAGTTTTACTGCAATAAGGTTAATATTGTGGATGAAAAAGTGTCAAACTCTGTAAAATATTTGTAAGGATTTATTCTAAGCCAAATATGAATAACCAAGGCCCAAGGCACAGTCTCAAAAGGTCCTGAGAACATGTGCCCAAGGTGGTTGGGTTACAGCTTGATTTTGTACATTTTAGGGGGACAGAAGTTACAGGCAGACATCAATCAATATATGTAAGGCATAAGTTGGCTTGGACCAGAAAGGCAGGACAACTTGAAGCAGAGGCTTTCAGGTCATAGGTAGCTTCAAAGGTTTCTTGACTAGCACTTGGTTGATAGAGTTATTAGCTAAAGAACTGGAATCAACAGAAAGGAATGTCTGAGTTAAGATAAGGGGTTTTGGAGGCCAAGCTTCTTCTTATGTAGATAAAGCCTCCAGGTAGCAGCCTTCAGAAAGAATAGATGAAAATGTCTCTTACTAGACTCCAAAAGGTACCAAACTCTTACTTAATCTCTCCTGGATCAGGAAAAGACCTGGAAAGGGAAGGGGATTCTCTACAGAATGTAGATTTTTCCCATAGGAGACAGCTTTGCAGGGTCATTTCAAAATATGTCAAAGAAACGTATTTTGGGGTAAAATACTCAGATTTCTTTGAGGGCCTGCTATCTGTCATGTGATGAGATACTAGAATCAGGTTGGAATTTGGTATGTTATTGCTACAAAGTGCCTATTTTCTCAGTCTAAAGATCCCTGTTTTAATGTTAATGTTGGTCAGTCGTGCCTGAATTCCAAAGGGTGGAGAGTATAATGAGGGATGTTCGGCTGCCCCCTCTTCCCATCATCGTCTGAACCAGTTTTTCAGGTTAACTTTGTAAAGCCCTTGGCAGAGAGAAAAGATCCATTCAGTCAGATGGGAGGCTTAGAATTTTATTTTTGGTTTATAATATGATTGATTATGGGATATTGCCCCGGACTCTTCTGTAATATACATGTATAAATGTTATTATCTTTATAAAAATCAAGAAAATTCTGAACTCCCAAACACCTCTGGCCCCAAGGGCTTCAGATAAAGGATTGTGGACCTATATAACTAACATCTCACAAAGGTATGTGAAAGGGGAATACATTTGTCCAGATCTCAGAGTATTATGTGGGTGTTTGGGGTTAAATTGTGTCTCCCTCACCTTCAAATTCTTATGTTAAAGCTCTCACCCCAAAGTATCTCAAAATGTGACCTTATTTGGAGATAGGGTCCTTTACAGAGGTAGTCAAGTTAAAATAAAGTTATTAGGGTAGGCCCTAATGCAGTATGACTGGTGTTCATATAGAAAGAGGAAATTTGGATATGAACAGGTATAGAGAGATCACTATCTACAAGCCAAGAAGAGAGGCTAGAACAGATCCTTTTCTCACAGCTTTCAGAAGGAACTAACCCTGCCCACACTTTGATCTTGGACTTCTAGGCTCCAGAACTGTGAGACAATACATTTCTGTTTAAATCACCCTGTCTGTGATACTTCATTACAGGCCCGTAGGAAACAGACATAACAGATACGTGAGTGCTGTGAACCCCAAATATCTGAGACAGGTCTCAGTCAATTTAGAAAGTTTACTTTGCCAAGGTTAAGGACACACCCATAACACAGCCTCAGGAAGTCCTGATAGTATGTGCCCAAGGTGGTCAGGGGTACAGTTTGCTTTTACACATTTTAGGGAGACATGAGACATCAATCAATATGTAAGATGTATATTGTTTCATTCTGGGAAGGCGGGACAACTTGAAGTGAAGGCTTCCAGGTTAAAAGTGGATAAGAGACAAAAGGTTGCATTCTTTTGAGTCCTTGATCAGCCTTCCACTGAAGACATGATTTAGTCTGACTTAGTGAATCTGCATTTTTACATAAACTGTTATGCCCAGACCCTTTATTCCCCGAAGAAGTCCACCAGAATCCGGAGTCAAAGCCAAGCGGCAAGGATCTTTAATGCAAGTTCGAACTTGGTCCCTCTGTTTTACAACATTCAAGAGGGCCCCGAATGATGCATGTGGCCCCTCTTTATAGCCCGATGCATACAGGATATGCAAGGTTACAGAGGTACAAAGGAATTCTTTTGGTTGCAGCATTACAACTGGTAATTGGTTAATACAATTAACAGTTTTCCATTTGTTCCCACGCTTTTAGTAAAACTACAAACGGTTGTGATCTTATCAGGGGCTCTCTAGGTGGTGTGTGTGAGGGGGGGGTGTGTTGGGCTCAGGAAGTTGGGACAAAATAGAGGATTGTGTTCTACTGGGCCCAGGACTAAGATATGTGGCAGACACCGGTAATTAGAGCAGGACAGAGACTTTCACAACGTTTGTCCTTACAATGTCCGGAGTCTATAGATAACCTAATTAACCTAATCGGTTAGGTCCGGGGTCGATCTTTAACTAGGCTGAGGGCGCCGCCCGGGCTGTCAGGGCCCGGGGCGCCGCCCGGGCTGTCAGGGCGCCGCCCGGGCTGTGAGCCTGTGGACTTCATTTCTGCCTTTTAGTTTTTTTTTTTTTTTTTTTTTTTTTCCAGTTCATCTCTTTCATTCCTCCCTTTCTCAGGTACCTCTGGAGCCAATCTTGGGTCTTATAAGTCTGATTCTGTTTCAGCGTTTACAGGTTGGTATTGGGCTCTGAGGACCATGAGCTGTATGGTGTCAAACCTTTCCCTGACAAACCGCAAAATTCTGTTAATAACACAAGGTCCTACGGTAAGCAGAAATAGTAGACTTAGCAGGGGTCCAAGGAAGGGGGCTAACAGAGAAAACATATAAGAATTCCACCATTGATTTGCAGCTGAGGCAAACTGCTGTTTTCTCATTTCTACGCTTAACTTGCGTAACTGTTGGACCCGGTTCTCTACAAGTCCTGATTCATTTACATAGAAGCAACAGTCTTCTTTCAGGAATATACATGTACCGCCTTTTTCAGCAGTGAGTAGGTCTAGGGCCCTCCGGTTCTGCAAGGTCACCTGGGCTAGGGATGTGAGCTGTCACTGAAGGGAGGCAAGGGACTCAGCCGACTCCTCCATAGCCATAGCAAATTGTTGGTACAATTTGTTGCTTTCTATAAGGGTGTGGCCTAGGGCTCCCCCGGCCAGTCCGGCTGCAATGAGGGATGAGGTGAGGGAGATTCCCGCAATGAGGGGGAGAAATATTGCTCGTGTAGGTCTTGGTCTAGGGGCTGGGTGAATAGCAGCACTAGTCCAGTTACCGGTGTACCCCAGGAACTCGCCGGCAGTTAGTAGAGTTAACCGGGGAACTAATGTGACAGGAAGACACAGTAGGTTGGTAACAGAGGGACCAGGTAGATTCTTAGATAATGTTCCATTACACCAAAAGAATATGCCTGGCGGGGCTCTTAGGGTGGTTCTAGGGGGTGTTACAGTGATGCTGCAGAGGCTGGAGTTAGTGCCTGAAAAGCAGTAGGGAAACTTTTCCTGACTGGGGTTCAGGTACAGTGGCACATTAAGAATAGGGGCAGTCGAGAGATTCCGAAGGTTGTTAGTTTGGGTAAAGGATTCCCATGGCAGAGGGACGGCGGTTAGCGGTGGACGCCCTAGGGTGGCACACAGAAAGCAGCCAGACAAGCTGTGAAGTCCTGTAAGGTTAGCAAGTTCCAATCCTTCTTGCAATAATTCTAACCAGGAGAAAGGGCGTAATTCCTGTGTTAGTCTGTCTTCCTGTCGCTGGATATCCCCATGGACCAGGGGCCGTACTTGAACTAGGCCACGCCACAGATAGAGGTGACTACTAGGCCACGTGGAGGAAGAGGAATAGTATACAGCCCCATGTTGAGGCGTGGTCCAGCGGGAGTTCCAAGGATCCTTAACTATCCAAGTATAGATACCGCCTCTACCCTGCTGGTAGAAGTTCCATTTGGATCGCTCGTCCCACCCTCTGACTGAGTGCATTTTACAGTAACTGTAGGGGCAGCCTGCGTTTTGGTGCTACCAATAGTGTTTACAATTGTACTTAGTCTGATCAAACTCAAAACATATCATTGGTGCCGCTGGTTTGGCTATCTGAAAACCAGTAAAATTCAGCAAAATTGGGGCACTGCACCCTGAGGAGGGGCAATCAGCACTGGCCAATAATTTCCCAGGCTTATGAGGTTGCCCAGGGTGGGTTCGGTTCTCATAAAGCCAGAATCTCCAGGCAAAGGGGTTAGGAACTGGTTTTGTGTTTGCCCCAGCGGCCACTAGGGCGACTAACATTAGGGTTAGACTACCTAGCTGCATGTTTGCAGTGAGCTATGCTGCCGGCGCAGGGTGAGTTTTAAGGGGTTGTTCTTAGCTTTGTCCACAGTCCACGTGGTCGGTATTTCAGTCGCTGCTGTGATGGGTCCGAGAAGGTCGGAGGTTGGGTCCACCGGTTTGACGTGGGTGTAGTGGATCCACGACGCGATGCCTTCTACCTTCAGGGCGGTGGGTGTGGTCAGGAGTACTTGGAGTGGTCCCTTCCACCTGGGTTCCAAGGTCTCTTGCCGGTGTCGCTTGACCAGGACCCAGTCTCCCGGCTGGTACGGGTGGGGTGTCGGTGGAGGCCCGGTCTCATACAGTTCCTGCAGCTTAGGCCAGATTTCCTGATGAGTTTTCTGCAAGGCTTGTAGGGAAAACAATAGTTCAGAGACATTTTCTGTTCCAGATTTGAGCAGATCATCTTTTAGGCTGGGAACCAGGGGTGGGGGTCTGCCATACATAATTTCATAAGGGGTAAGGCCCAGTCTGTAAGGGGTGTTACGGGCCCGGAACAGAGCGTAGGGGAGAAGGACCACCCAATTAGCGCCAGTCTCCATAGTCAATTTAGTTAAGGTCTCCTTTAAAGTCCGATTCATCCTCTCTACCTGTCCTGAACTCTGGGGCCTGTAAGCGCAATGTAATTTCCAATTAGCCCCAAGAATGGAAGCCAAATCCTGACTCACCTTAGCAACGAAGGCCGGCCCATTGTCTGACCCTATCTGGATGGGAAAGCCATACCTGGGGAGGATGTCTTCCAGAATTTTCTTTGCTACAACCTGAGCGGTTTCTCTTTTGGTTGGAAATGCTTCAGTCCACCCTGAAAAGGTATCTACAAAGACAAGTAAGTACCGATATCCATATTTTCCTGGCTTTACCTCAGTGAAATCTACTTCCCAGTAGATACCGGGCCTGGTTCCCCTGAGCCTTGTTCCTGCAGCAGCCTGGGGTTGGGGATAGGCGTTGCTAAGCTGGCAGACTTTGCAACTCGTCACGATGCTGTTGGCCGTCTCCGCTATGCGTCTGATCTTGAGCTTGGAGCGTCTGATCAGGTCTATCATCCGCCGGGCACCCAGATGGGTGGATCGGTGGATGTGTTCTAACACTTGCTGTCCTAATTTTTCTGGTAGGATAATTTGGTCATTAGCGTCAGTCCACCACCCATTCTGGATCTGTTTCAGGGGAAACTTGTCGATCCACTGGAGATCTTGCTCTGAATAATCAGGGTGATACTGGCAGGTCCCTGGGGCCCGGATCAGGGAGCTGGAGTGCAAGGAGTGGACTGGGAGCCTTTGCCACACTCCTTGCAGTTTGGTCTGCCAGAAAGTTGCCTTGAGCAGTTGGAGTGGTTGGCTTCTGGTGCCCTGGGCAATGTACAATAGCCAATTTTTCTGGTTTCCATAGGGCTGTTAGCAGGGCTAGGATCTCTTGCTTATTTTTTATCTCTTTTCCTTCAGCCGTTAGCAACCCTCGCTCCCTGTAAATGGCCCCATGTATGTGTGCCGTAGCGAAAGCGTATCGGCTGTCTGTGTATACTGTCAGTTTTTTCCCTGCCCCCAAGGTAAGAGCTTGGGTGAGTGCTATCAGTTCGGCCTTCTGGGCCGATGTCCCCGGGGGCAGGGGTTCCGCCCAGATTACCTCAGTCTCTGAAGTCACTGCTGCTCCAGCATACCTCTGGCCTTGGTGTATGAAGCTACTCCCATCGGTGAACCAAACGAGGTCGGCGTCAGTAAGTGGGCGGTCCTGCAGGTCCTCTTGAACTCCGTGCACCTGGGCTAATATCTCGGTGCAATTATGGAGCGGCACGTCCAGGTCCGGGTTGGGCAGCAGAGAGGCAGGGTTTAAGGTTGTTGGGGGCAGGAAAGTTATTCTGAGGGGATTTAATAGTAGTCCTTGGTAGTGGGTGAGCCGGGCGTTACTTATCCATCGGTTAGGCGGCTGTTTGAGTACACCTTCAATGGCATGTGGGGCAACGACCCGTAATTCTTGTCCCAATACAAGTTTATCAGCATCTTGTACCATCAGGGCCGTGGCTGCGATCACTCGGAGGCAAGGGGGCCACCCGGCAGCCACTGGGTCTAACTTCTTTGACAGGTAGGCGACTGGCCTCCACCAGGGGCCTAAGTTCTGAGTCAGCACCGCCTTGGCGACGCCCTTACTCTCGTCCACGTATAAGTGGAAGGGCTTAGTGACGTCACGCAGTCCCAGTGCAGGCGCAGAGAGTAGGGCGGTTTTAATCTGTTGGAAAGCCGACTCGGCTTCTTCTGTCCAATTAAATGGCTGCTGTCCCCGCGTTGCCTGATATAAGGGCTTAGCCAGCTCTGCAAATCCAGGTATCCATAGTCTACAAAATCCCGCCGACCCCAGGAATTCCCTCACTTGTCGGGTGGATTGTGGCCTGGGGATCTGCAGAACAGTCTGCTTCCAGGCGTCTGTTAACCAGCGCTGCCCTCCTTTTAGCAGGTACCCCAGATATGTTACTTCTGGTTTACAGATTTGAGCTTTCTTTGCCGAGGCCCGGTAGCCTAGGCTCCCTAGAGCTTGTAAGAGACTCTTGGTCCCTTGGAGGCAAGCTTCTCGGGTCTCGGCAGCAATCAGGAGGTCATCAACATACTGTAGTAAGGTTATTTCAGGGTGTTTGCGTCGGTACTCACCCAGGTCTTCATGGAGGGCCTCATCGAACAGGGTAGGAGAGTTTTTGAATCCCTGCGGCAGTCTGGTCCATGTCAGTTGGCCGCTTATGCCCCTTTCAGGGTCAGTCCACTCGAAGGCGAAAAGCTTTTGGCTCTGAGGGGCTAAAGGCAAACTGAAGAAGGCATCCTTCAAATCTAAAACAGTGTACCATTGGTGTTTAGGGTTTAGAGTACTCAGGAGGGTATACGGGTTAGGCACAGTTGGATGTATGTCCATAACCCTCTTATTGACTTCTCTTAAGTCTTGTACAGGTCTGTACTCCCCGCTATTAGGTTTCCGTATCGGCAACAGGGGAGTGTTCCAGGGTGAGTGGCAGGGCCGAAGGACCCCTTGGTCGAGGAGCCGACGGATGTGGGGCGTAATTCCTTCCTTGGCCTCTAGGGGCATCGGGTATTGACGCACCCGAACGGGGTCTGCCCCAGGCTTGAGTTCGACAAACAAGGCAGGACGGTGCTTTGCTAGTCCTAAACCTCCCGTTTCTGCCCAGGCTCCTGGATATTGTTGAAGCCAGGTTGCTATGTCCTGGTCAGGGGTCGCCTGCTCCTGGTGGAGCCGGTACTCATCTTCTAAGGTTATAGTCAGGACAGGCACAGGCTGATTTTGGGAATCGGTCACGATGGGCCCCTCAGGGAGGAAATGGATCTGTGCTCCCATTTTAGTCAGCAGGTCTCTCCCCAGTAGAGGACAGGGGCTCTCAGGGATAACCAAGAAGGAGTGGGTTACATTCTTGGCTCCGAGATTTACTGTTCTTTGTGTCGTCCAGGGGTATTTTTTAATTCCTGTGGCCCCTTGTACCCACGAGGACTTGGAGGATAATTTTCCTTCAGTTTCAACTAGGACTGAGTGCTGTGCTCCCGTATTGACCAAGAACTGAACTGGGGACCCCTCCACTTGCAAAGTTACCCTGGGTTCGGGAAGGGGGACCGAACCCCGTCTTCCCTAGTCCTCGTTTTGAGTGACTAGTACGGGTGTAGACCTAGGGGGTGGTCCCCGTCCTTGTTTCTTTTTGGGGCAGTCTCTTGCCCAGTGGCCAGCTTTTTTACAGTAGGCACATTGGTCTTTGTTCAGGTTGTTATATCTGGGGGACCGCTTAGGTTGGGTATTCTCTGGCTGTAGATGCTCTTTTTGTACAACCGCTGCCAGGACCTTAGTCATTTTTTCATCTGGAGTATCTCTATTATTATAAACCCGCTGGGCTATCTGAAGAAGGTCCTGAAGCTGTTTTCCCTCTAAGCCCTCTAATTTCTGGAGCTTCTTTCTAATGTCTGGGGTTGCCTGATTTACAAAAGACATTACAACAGCTGCTTGGCTTCCCGGGGCCTCTGGGTCCATAGGAGTATACTGCCTAAAGGCCTCCATTAATCTTTCTAAGTAGCTAGCCGGGCTTTCTGTCTTTCCCTGCAGAACAGAGTATACTTTAGCCAAATTGGTGGGCTTGCGAGCAGCCGCCCGGAGACCTGCCATTAGAGTCTGGCGATAAAGGTGTAGCCGTCCCCTACCTTCTGCCATGTTGTAGTCCCACGCCGGTCTGGACAGAGGAAAAGTCACATTTATAAGGTCGGGGTTGGCAGTCGGTTGACCGTCATCCCCCAGGACCAGCTTTCTCGCTTCTACCTGTATTCTCTCTCGCTCCTCCGTTGTGAACAAGATTCGGAGGAGCTGCTGACAATCATCCCAAGTGGGCTGGTGGGTGAACATAATACTATCCAGTAAAGCCATTAAATCCTTGGGATTGTCTGAAAACCGAGCACTCTGAGTCTTCCAATTATATAGATCACTGGTGGAGAATGGCCAGTACTGGAGCCTAGGACTTCCCGTGTCATCTGGGGGCCCTAGCTCCCGAAGGGGTAACGCCACTGTGGAGTCGGGCGGCTGGGGAGGGGGAACCCGCAAAGTACGCCCTCGCGTCCGCCCCGCCGGCCCCTCGGAGTTGCTTTCACTTTCAGCGGGTATAGGCACGCCGGCCGCTTCCCGTTCGCCTGCTCCCTCCTGCGGTTCCTCCCTGGGGGCGGGGACCCGAGGACTGGAGGGGTATGGAGGGGGTTCTGTGGACAGAAGGTCCTCGCTATCCGGTAGAACAGGATGGGGGGGGCAGTCGGTTGCTTGGATTTTAGCGGCCGAGCAACCAGTGCCTTACAGGGTTCAGAGGCTAATTGGAAAGGGAACAGCCAAGGGGGCGGGTTCCTGGCTATATCCTGCCATATGAGGATATATGGGATATGATCCGGGTGGTTATCACGCCCAGGCTGGAAAACCTTGGACTTTACTTTAGTGATGACAGGGAGGCGGAATGTCCCTTCGGGTGGCCACCCTACGTTAAGGGCGGGCCACTCGGAGCGGCACAGAGTAATTAGCTTTCCCTTCCTGATGTCCATACCAAGATCATGGCCCCTTGCCCTAACATCCTTGAAATTACTTGTAAGGAGAGATAGGGGAGTGCTCTGGGTATTACCCATCTTGAACAGTAGCGCCCAGAGTGGTGCCTGGAACAGGTCCTGCAAGGGAAAAGTGAGTTGCTGGAACAGGTCCTGCAAGGGAAAAGTGAGTTGCTGGAATATCAACAACAAGTTTACGTCAGTCACAGGTGCGCACCAGAAATCTGGGTCAGAGTTCAGGCAAGAACCAGATGAGAGCCGGGGGACATCTCCCACCGGTCTCCGCTGGCTGTCCTATAGCGCGTCCGCCAGGACCTATGCCAGCTTTCAGCTTCAAACCTCGCGAGTCACAGATTGATTCAGAGTGGACTTAGAGAGCCGCGAATACAGACAGGCTAATAGCCTCAGACGGACTTAGAGAGCCGCGAATACAGACAGTCTAATAGCCTCAGGCGGACTTAGAGAGCCGCGAATTCAGACAGGACACAGACAGACAAACATAGACGAGCCGACTCACCTATTAGCAGATCGATCCTAGTAGATCCGTTGACTGGGGGTCTGGTGGGCTTGGGGGAATCCCGGACGAGCCCCCAAATGTTATGCCCAGACCCTTTATTCCCCAAAGAAGTCCACCAGAATCCGGAGTCAAAGCCAAGCGGCAAGGATCTTTAATGCAAGTTCGAACTTGGTCCCTCTGTTTTACAACATACAAGAGGGCCCCGAATGATGCATGTGGCCCCTCTTTATAGCCCGATGCATACAGGATATGCAAGGTTACAGAGGTACAAAGGAATTCTTTTGGTTGCAGCATTACAACTGGTAATTGGTTAATACAATTAACAGTTTTCCATTTGTTCCCGTGCTTTTAGTAAAACTACAAACGGTTGTGATCTTATCAGGGGCTCTCTAGGTGGTGTGTGTGTGGGGGGGTGTGTTGGGCTCAGGAAGTTGGGACAAAATAGAGGATTGTGTTCTACTGGGCCCAGGACTAAGATATGTGGCAGACACCGGTAATTAGAGCAGGACAGAGACTTTCACAACGTTTGTCCTTACAATGTCCGGAGTCTATAGATAACCTAATTAACCTAATCGGTTAGGTCCGGGGTCGATCTTTAACTAGGCTGAGGGCGCCGCCCAGGCTGTCAGGGCGCCGCCCGGGCTGTGAGCCTGTGGACTTCATTTCTGCCTTTTAGTTGTTTTTTTTTTTTTTTTTTTTTTTTTTTTTTTTTTTTTTTTTTCCAGTTCATCTCTTTCAAAACAATAGGGTAGAGGAAGCAATCAGATATGCATTTGTCTCAGGTGAGCCTCAGAGGGATGACTTTGAGCTCTGTCTGTCCTTTGTCCACAAGGAATTTCTTGTGGGCAAATTGTGAGGGAGGTATGTAGCTTCTTATCTTTGTAGCTATCTTATTTAGGAATAAAATGGGAGGCAGGTTTGCCTGACATAGTTCCCAGCTTGACTTTACTCTTGGCTCAGTGATTTTGAGATACCAAGATTTATTTTCCTTTCATACTGCTCTACAGGAAATGCCAGAGATATTGGTGTGCTGCAAGTAAAGAGAATAAGACCCACCTGGCACAGTGGCTCACACCTGTAATCTCAGTGCTTTGGGAGGCCAAAGCAGGAGGATCGCTTAAGGTCAGGAATTAGAGATCAGCCAAGGCAACATGGCTAGACTCCAGTCTTCACAAAAAATTAAAAAATTATCTAGATTGGGAGACTGAGGTGGGAGGCTCACTTGAGCCCGGGAATTCAAGACTGCAGTGAGTTACGATCACGCACTCCAGCCTGGGTGACGGAGTGAGACCCTATCTTTCTAAAAATAAAATAAAATTAAAAGCATAAGGCCAAAAGTGGCTTAGAAGTTTGAATTGGTGATAAATAGTTCCAGGGTTGTTTCAGTGTTTTGATGCTGTCATCAAGGACCTGGCCCCTCTTTTCTTGCCTTTTTTCCCTTTTCCCTCCCCTCCCTCCCCTCCCCTCCCCTCCCCTCCCCTCCCTTCCCTTCCGTCCTCTCCCCTCCACTCCCCTCCCGTCCCCTTCCCTTTCCTTTCCTCCCCTCCCCTCCCCTCCCCTTCCTTTCCCTTCCCTTCCCTTCTCTTCCCTTCTCTTCCCTTCCCTTCGCTCCCTTCCTCCCCCATTCTCTTCCCTCCCCTCCCCTCCCCTCTCCTTCCCCTCCCTCCCAGTCCCTCCCCTTTCTTCTCTTTTCTTTTTTTTCACCTCTTCCTTCCTTCCTCCTTCCCTCCCCTCTCCTCTTCTTCACCATCAGTGTAGCAGCAGTATCTCTCTCCATGGCTATACAATGGCATCAGTTGCTCCAAGTATTATATCCTCATATGACAAAATGTAAAATAGGAAAGGAAGAGTTTCTTCTTGAGGCTTTCTCAGCAGTCTCCCTATATTTATTTCATTCTTCAGAACCAAGTCACATGGCCATTGCCTGCTGCAAGAAGGCTCGGAGAGGGAGTACAGTCTGTTCTGCCACATCCATTTCCAGGAAATGAACACATACGTGCATTGATAAATAGGGGAATTATGTTGACATACTCTGGAAGCTGTGTTGGTGTAGCAAAAGAGCAGAATATAGCAGCCTAGCAGGAGAGAGAATTAATAATAACTTTTAGCAGGAAAGGTAAAAGCCTTTAGCTATACAGGCAGGAGCCTTTTTTAACTTTGTGAAAGAAAATGTAAAATGAGGGCTTATTCCTGACACTCCCTCATGTGAGGGCACCTGTTACTCCTGAGTCTCATACAACTCTAAGCCTGTGGGGGGTTCCACTTCCTCCTGTATTTCACTCGCGTCCGTGTGAAGAGAACACCAAACAGGCTTTGTGTGAGCAACAAGTTTATTTCACCTGGGTGTAGGCGGGCTGAGTCCGAAAAGAGAGTCAGTAAAGGGAGATGGGGTGGGGCTGTTTTATAGGATTCGGGTAGGTAGTGGAAAATTACAGTCAAAGGCGGTTGTTCTCTAGTGGACAGGGGAGGGGGATACAAGGTGCTCAGCAGGGGAGCTTTTGAGCCAGGATGAGCCAGGAGAAGGCATTTCACAAGGTAATGTCATCAGTTAAGGCAGGAACAGGCCATTTTCACTTCTTTTGTGATTCTTCAGTTACTTCAGGCCATCTAGATGTGTATGTGCAGGTCACAGGGGTTATGATGGCTTAGCTTGGGCTCAGAGGCCTGATACGATACCCACTCTGTCAGCAGCCTCACTGTCTCAGAGTTCTGGAATGCATTCCATATTGTTCTTTCTTTATCTTTTTAAAGTGACTTTTTAAGCATAACATATGTGAACCACATGTGAATACATGAACCGGAAATGAATAGTCCATGTTGTTTTAATGCTTTTTATTATATCCTGAGTAGCCCTAGCTATCTTAACTGCCGGCCTAAGGTTGTCCAAATTATATTCTGAAATACCCACTATGTTTTTTTCTTAGGTCTACTTTTACCCCCAACCCCTTCTTTTTCCTATAAGCTCTATTATTTTTAGGGCCTAGTTTTGCAAAAAAACAAGGATTTCCAGTAACGGACTTATAGCTGAAACAACTGAATCTGACATTTTCAGTTCCCGTCCCAAGAACAGGGCTCTGTCAGCTGGAAGAAGCAGGTGCAATGATTTGTTGGGTAGAGGTCAGCAGTGTCTGTCTCATAGTGCATATGGACATAACTTTACTCTCACAGGTTCAATATTTGACATGATGGGAATGGTTCAGAAAAAGTAAAAATGCTACAGCTGAATGTGGAGACTTACAGTTTAACGTAATTGGTAGTAGATTGTCATTCAAGTGCAATTTGTACTGTGACTAACGGATTTGTGTACAAGGCTTGAGAAAGATTTGTGGCTCCTCCTTTGCCATCTCGTGGATGTAGGAGAGAGGAATGAGAGGCTGGTCCACCAGATTAGCAAAGCATTTTTATCCCTGCACAGCAGGTCTTTGAGCAGTCCCAGACTACAGAAGCTGCTTGGAAATGTGGAGATGAGGATTCACTGGCCAATGCTTAGGCATTCCATGGGAATTTTTGGAGTGGGGGATAACTGCGGACACCCAGACAGGCCACAAACTTCCAGAAGTAGCTTTCCTTAAAGGAAGCTAGAGCATGTTAGCACCTGGGCCAGCCTGGGAAACATGAGTCATACAGTTGCCCCAGCCTGACCTGCCCCCATATAGCAGAACTCACACTGCTGGGCCACGGGGGGATAATTGTAGGTTCTCTATAAGGCACTTCTCTGCATTCAGCCAATTGAGAGGAGAGAAAGATCATCAATCTTATTTTAAATAGAAAAATATCTTTCACAACTCTCTCTAGCGATTACCTAGATTCTCTTAAAGATCACCAGTGACAGGTAATGTACTCTCTTTGGAGTCTATACTATATAGTTAAGATAATGGATTCAAGTCAGATTGCCTGGGTTCAAATTCCAGTTACTCTACTCAACGAAGGATCTGATCTTGATCAAATTATTTAACATCCTGGGTCTCAGTCCTTTCATCTATAAAATGATGGTAATAATATACAGCATAAGGTTGTGAAGATTTTATACACATACACACACACACACACACATACATATTAGTTAGAACATAATTAAGTTATATATATTTATATATATATGTATAACTTATACGTACACAATTTAGAGAAACCTAACACCATACAAGTGTCATTCTTAGTACTGTTATTGTAATTATTTTTATTAGACTGACCAAATCAAAGATAATCCAAATCAGAACACATGGTCTGACCAGAAACTTCATTCCATTTCTTGGTTGAACTGAGAAGTTAAGTTGGATATCAAAATATTTGTAAAAAACATTTGCTGCCTTTACCCATCTCCTCATCTCCTATTCTTTCTTCCATTCCTTCTTCTGGAAACTATCTAGCAGCTTCTCTCTGGAGGACTGCATTCTCTGCTCTCAGAATAAGTACTTCAAATGCTTCAAGTAGGGATAACACTGCCTCCATCTCCAGGAGTGGGCATGTGATTCAGTGTTGGCCAAAGGCACACATTCCCCTCACCATGTGATTTGTTCAGACTTGGGCATGAAACATTGTCAGAGCCAGTGGGGAACGAGTGTTTTGCCAGGTTAGCAGGAGAAGCACAGATGTGTTCATTGTACGAGTTGGACCTGGGGGGATTTTGGAGCTGCTGGTAGCCATTTGGCAGCATATAATGCCTAAGGAAAAATCCGTGGCATATATTTGTTATTCTTTTTGGCCACTGAGCCCCTTTAAACGACTTTCCTATGTTGATGGATTCCCCAAAACAACTTTCCTATGTTGATGGATTCCCCAATTTATGAGACCACCTTTGTCTGTAAAAGCTAAATTCTTACCTTTGAGTCTTTCTTATTCCAGTATATGTGTGTTCTAGGATCTGCTATCAAACTCACTCTTGTCAGACTTTTAATCAGAAGCCAATGAGGTAAATAAGGACTTTATTCTTGGGAGGCAGTAGCAGTTTTATCCCATTTCTAGAAGCCCCAATAGTTATGATTCTAGCAGGAGCATCCGGTGCCTGGAACCAGGACTGCTGGGACAAGTTATACTGGCAATGGTATCTCCAGTGAGTTGGTTTTTAACTTGATTTGCAGTTGAGTTACTGGCTACGAGTTTCCAAATTTCATTCTCAAATCTTTCCAAAGGTAGTGTGAGCTAGCTAAAATACTTTAGTAAATTCAGTTCTTGATTAAACTATCCATAGTTGGTTTCTGTTGTTTGCATATAGGAACATTAAAGCAGAGAAGAACAGATTCAGGAGATGGAAAGAGGCCAGGTCCTAGGGATGTCATATGGGTTCTCAGATCCAGCCACACCTGAAGCCAGAACCCCTTGCTTCTTCATTTATATGAAGTGATGAATTCTCATTTTCTTCAAGCCAATTTGAATTGGATTTTTGAAGCTTGCCTTCAAATACTGATACTCCTCCACTTACAATGGGGTTGTATCTTGATACTGTATAAAGTTCAACTTATGGTATTTTCCACTTACAATGGGTTTATCCAGAAGTAACCACATCATAAGTTGAGGAGTGTACTGAAGGCATATGGCTTTGGCGTCATTGTAAAGTAAAAAAATCTAAGTCGAAACCTTATAAATTGGGGACCATCTATAATCTCAATTGTTGTCGCCCTCGTCTTCTCTATTATGTGCTATGTACATTTTTTAATGATTTTGACATAAAAGTTAAAATGAATAATATGTTTTTAAAACCCCATTTAATTCTCTCAGAGGCTATTTATTACTGTGATCCAAGATTTCTTTTTTTTAACAGGCCGGACATCTGTTTAATGTTTAACATCAGATGAAGCCAGAAAAGAATTTGACAGTATTAATTTCATTTTTATCCTTGCAAAATTTTTTATTGTTTTAGCTTTTTAAAACATCTAACGTACTTAATAGTGGAAAGTGAAATTAAATGTATGGTTTTTCTAATTGATTTCTAAAGTTTTATTAACTCATAACCAAGCTAGATACTAATTATTTATGTTTAAGCATTAAACTTCACATGGTTGCATATACTTTTTGTAATAATCTGCCCACATTGTATTATAAAAATAGAAATTACACATTCACTCAAATGGATGTTTTCCTTCCAGTGGAAATGTTTCTAGAGTACATATTGTAATTTACTAAAATGTTTGACATCAAATTTCTTTTTCTGCCATTATAATTTCTGGCACATGCATTTCACATAAATGTTGGTCAAAGGATGTTTCTAGCACCCCTCCCACCCCAAAAGTTGTTGCTTCTCAATGTTTGTGAAACAAAATTATACACCTTTCTTTCTCAGAGCTGGGTCATATGGGCTAGTGAGTTTACTCATTGGCATGTGATTTGGACTTTCATCAAACCAACTAACCAAGATGAAACCAAGATGAAAATGTCAACTTATTTGAATGAACACATCTGTGTTACTTAAAAAAAAAAAAAAAGCATGTTGGCATAACATACACAAACACGATATTGGATTTATTTTTATTCTTTGGACTCAAAAATGTAGTTGATTCTTATCATTATAAAAGGAAAGATGAATATTTTTAAAAAGAGTGAAATTATAGAAACATTCAAAAGGAAAAAAGTATCCAGAATATTACTATCAGACATAACCATTGTTATTTTGGAGTATTATCTTTAAATCTTCTAACTAGACATGTATTTTAATATTCCTTTTCATTTTTGAGATTATCATGTCCACATAGTTTTATATAATGCTTTTTAATTAACTTCATAATAAAATAGTTGTAAAGCATTAATTTTACATCATCTGCAATTTGGATGAAATTATTCCATTGCATGACACTGTTACTTTGTTTGTGAATATGAGAATTTATAAAATTATGGAATTATAATTTTAATTTTATAATTATTATAGGTCTAGAATAAAGTCTTAGTTTTTATAATCTAATTATATGTTTGGCTTAAAATGCATTATAATTTCACTTAATTTTCCAGATTACCGTGAGAGGTATACAAAAATGGTAGCATTAACTTTGTTCGTGGGTAGGGAGTTGGTGGGGCGTGGTGCCCGTGTGAGAGAATACACACTACACAGTCAAGAGACTTGAGTGTCTAAAGCCTGGCTCCCTTCAAAAGCAATGAACTCTGTGATCTTGGCCAAGTGACCCTGAATTTTAATTTGTGTAGCTGAAGGTTAGGGGATGAAATTAGATCAGGGGTTCCCAAGCTGTTGTCTGTGAATCAGTGTTCATTTTGGACAAAGTTCTATCCAGTCTGTGATAAAAAGAGAAAACAAGTCAGTGAGTTTATCAGACAACAAAACTTATTTAAATATATTTTTCTCTCTCTTTCACCCCTTAAGGTTATAGCCTTTTCAGGAACCACTGCCTTAGATGATGATCCCTTCGGACTCTAAAATTCTGAAGCTATAAAGTAAGGTCTTAGGGACTCGAGAAGTAAAAGGTCAACCTAGTTAGAGGGTCAGAAAAACAAAAAATAAAAAGAAAACATAAAATATGTCATGAAAACAGAGAAAGAAGTTATCTGTGTGTGTGTGTGTGTGTGTTTTAGCAATTTTGAATTTTTAACATTATCTGGTGCTCTGTAAAGACAATAGAGACAAGTTGACTTCCTGTTCTGCTGGTGAAACTTCAGCCTCAATTCCTGGCAGAAGTTAACATTTAACATGACTTTAGTTGGGCCTTCCAATTTTTCTCATGGTTAGAGAGAGATTATGTAAATCAGCTTCACTAGTCTCATTTTACATTTTAATCTGATAAAACGGGGTGACCAGAAAGCCAGATCTGATGGAAGGAGGAAGGGGACATTTGCTTTTCCTTCTCATTTCCATTAGCTTTATGTCCTTGTATCTGGAGAGCACATAACGCTAGGGAAATCTGGGTTTTCTTACACAGCTGGTTTTAAAATACTGCTTTGCAACTCACTATGTGTAAAAACCAATCAGTAGTGCATGGATAGATGGCTCTTTAGTGAGTTTGGAAGTGAAATTATAGCTGTGATGACACATTTGCAGGCAAATGGTGGGGTGTGTTTAAAGAGCTGTCTGCCCAGGGTTCAAATCAGGGCTCTGGTGGCTGCATTTGAGTAGATGAGTCATTCATCTGTCATGACCTCTGGAGTCATCCTCATTCACACAGGTTTCAGATTCATTCACATAGACATGATATGTGTATGTCTTGAGGAGAATAATCAAGAGCTTTCCCCTTTATCATGAATTACAGAAAGGATTTATAAACCTTAAGTAGAATTTGAAATATTTTTCCAAACCAAAATAATATATTTACTTTTATCTACAACATTATGTTTTTGTAGTCTTCCAAATATTTCCCTCTAATTGCTTTTGTGCTGAATTCTTCACTTTGATGGATGTGATTAAATTCTATATGGAAGGCATGGCTCGTCATTAAAGATCTGGAAATATACTGATAAAATATAATTGATTCTCATTTTAAAGTTTCACGTTTTATTTTCTCTTTCATTAGGAGTAACTTCTTATACAGCTTCTGCTTATGCAGATGCATAACATAAATAGTTTTCAATTTCCTACTTTCTCTCATTTTAAATGTGGGCAACAGAAGATGTGAATTTAATTCTTTCTGGTCCCTCATTCTGTCCAGGGTTTCCATTCATGTGGTTGTTCATAAGCATTATAGGCACACTTGGCTTCAGGGCATAAATGTATTCCCTACTCAGCAATAAAAATGATTTTTCTCTGAACTGGGACTGTGGAATCGATGGCTCTGGTTAAATGATGTCTTTGTCTGAGTCTCCCTTTTTTTTTTTTTTTTTTTTTTTTTTTTTTTTTTTGAGACGGAGTCTCACTCTGTCGCCCAGGCTGGAGTGCAGTGGCCGGATCTCAGCTCACTGCAAGCTCCACCTCCTGGGTTTACGCCATTCTCCTGCCTCAGCCTCCCGAGTAGCTGGGACTACAGGCGCCCGCCACCTTGCCCGGCTAGTTTTTTGTATTTTTTTTAGTGGAGACAGGGTTTCACCGTGTTAGCCAGGATGGTCTCAATCTCCTGACCTCATGATCCGCCCATCTCGGCCTCCCAAAGTGCTGGGATTACAGGCTTGAGAGTCTCCCTTTTTAATGTTTACCTCAGTTGCTTTTCCATTAACTCTAAGTTGCAGGGCACCTTTGCCCAAGGGCACTTTTGTAGAGGTAAACAAAGTTGATATCACACAGAGAGAAGTGATATCAGAGAGGGTCACATGTCTGGTGCTCCAGCTGCTGTAGCATTCAGGAGGCAGATTCCCAGAATGGGTCAATTTTATCAGTGTTTAAGAGAATAAAGAAATGTTAGAAGACTCCCAGAACCTGGCCCCAAATCTATTTTCAATCTGCTTTGTTCATGGCAAAGGACATTCAAAAAACAGGCAAGACAAGCGGTGAAGCAATCAGCTATAAATAGTAGAGCCTCTGTTTGTTTGAAGACAGTGTGTTCTGTCAAGGACTGCGAATATTTGGGTTCTTGCAAAGAACTGTGTCTAATTTTACTCAAATTTGCAAGTGTAGATGAGAAAATCAAAGAAAAAAGTACCCAAGAGAACATAGCACATCATACTGGTGTTTAATGTTCTGTTTCATTTTGTTTTTTGTTCTATTCACAGGACGGAAAATTTCCACTTTGCCTAGATTGTCTGCTGTTGCAGGGCTGCTCCACAAACTCCATTCACTTTACGGAGCATCTGCCACATGCCAGAAACGAGGCGTTAGCATCAGAAACACAAAAGAAACATTCCCACCCATAGCCCTGCAGAGGAGAAAGGCAAGAGAACTGAGAATTCTAACTTACAATCCCACGTGCTGAGTGCTACAAAGAGGGTGATACGGAAAGAAAGGTGAGGACTTAGAGTAACTGACTCATCCTGGTTTGTCTGGCAGATTTTTGGTTTTAACACTGAAAGTCTTGTGTCCTGGGAACCCCCTTAGTCCCAAGCAAAACCAGACAGTTGGTTCTCTTAGTGAAGTACTCAGTGGGAACTGCTGGAGGGAGTAATGGGATTGGGGAGGGAATAGGATGTTAGAAAATGTCCCAGAAAAGAAGAAATGTTTAAGCTGCCTCTGAAAGGCTGAGGTAGGAAAAGACAGGTGTGCTAGGCAGAATAATGGCTCCTGAAAATAAGCAGAGCCTAATCATTCGAGCCTGTGAATGTTATCTTATATGGCAAAAGGGATTTTGCAAATGTGATTAAATTAAGATCTTGAGACAGAGTGTTCTAGATTATCTGGGTGGGCTTCTCTGTAACCACAAATGTTCTTATAAAAAGGACATAGAAATCTGCTAACAGAGGAGCAGACAGTGGAAGAGGTGACAATGGAAGCAGGAGGTCAGAGTAATGCACAGGAAGGGGTCACCAGCCCTGGAATGCCCATGGTCACCAGAGCTAGGAAAGGCGAGGAAATAGATTCTCCCCCAGAGCATCCAGAAGGAACTGGCCTTGCAATAGCTTGACTTTAGCTGAGTGAAACTGATTTCTGGCTTCTGGCCTGCAGATGGTAAGAAAATAAGTGAGTGCTGTTTTAAGCCACTAAGCTTGCAGCGATTTGTGTCAGCAGCGACACAAGATGAATACAGGAGGGAATGCAGGGAAGGGCAATCTAGGCAGGAGGCTAGCATGACAAAACCTGTAAGAGGGCAAGGGATGTTCAGGATACCACAGGCAGTCAGTGTGTCTGCAGTGAAGCATGCGTGGGAACACAGTACGAGAGGAAGCTCCGGAGAGAGGCAGGGGCTGGGCTGTGAAAGAGTTTTTCCTCCATATTGAAGACAATGAAGACACACTCTATGCTTTAAAGCAGGGCTGTAATGTGATCATATTTCATTTCGGAAAAGTCTTTTTGGTAACAGGATGGGAAAGTAGATAATTGTGAGGAGGAAGAAGATTCAAAGAAGCAGAAAAATCCACTTAGAATGATTATATTGTCCAGGCAAGAAAAGATAGGACCCTTGATGGCCAATGGGGACGAAGAACAGGGGCAGTTTCTAGAGATTCTCAGGAGAGGGTTATACAGGATTTGGTGTCCACCAAGTGAGGCAAAGAAAAGGTTGAAATTTTCATTTGAGTGCTTTGGAGGATGGGGTTGTCAATGCAGAGATGGGAATACAGGAGGAGCAGCCTGTGTACAGGCTGTAGTTGGGAACCAGGGGTTAGCTTTTAGGATATAGAGGAATGAAATGCTTTCAAATGAGTGCATCTTTGTTCCATTCAAAAATTGAATGCCACTTATAATCATCGGATACCTCTCAAGATGTGAAAGATTAAAATTACATTTTAAAAGCCTAAGTTACAGGCCAAACGTGATGGCTCACACCTGTAATCCCAGCGCTTTGGAAAGCCACAATGGGAGGATTGCTTGAGGCTAGGGAATGTGAGCAAGACCCATCTAAGTTATGGTATTACATCACAAAAATACTACTATTTCTGTACTTAAAAATGCCATGGAATACTAAAAACAGGTATGTTAGTCCCCATTATTTAATTTTTGACTTTTGGAAATAACACTTCTATTTCAAGGTTCTACTTAATCTTCCCTTTTCCTCCACTGGAACCAAAATATCCTGTATTATAGATTTTTAAAATTTATCTTATTTCTTCATTTAAGGAGATAAGCTCCTGAAAACCAAGACCATGTTACATTCAACTTTGTGTCCTCACAACCTAGTACAGGATCTGCACATAGTTGCGCTTAATAAATATTTGTTGAATCAACCATTTACTATTGTTCTTCCTCATAGTAGAGCTGACTTTACATTTCCCAGTGCCTTATCATGTCTTTCTCATCACATCTAGTTGCTGAAGTCACTTGGATATAAAGGCACGAGGCACACCTTTGGTCATGATGAGAATAAAAATCTAGTTTGGTGACATACCAAGTCTCCTTTATGAATTTTCCACTGTTGTCAGGTTCTTTTCAAAGTGATAAAAATTTCCACACATTAAAGAAAAATTTGACCAAGAATTTTTCTTTCATCTCTTTAGGACTCTTCCCATGAAGAGAAAAACTACAGCAGTAGATAAGATAATGCATAGCCTTCCTTAAAGATGATTTATAAGTACAGGGTGGAGTGGTTCGGTAAGTAGTTATTTCATACAAGTGTCAATAAAGAATGTGTCTTTTTGCTTGGGGCTGTTAGAGGTAGAATTGTTGGTTGAAGTATTGCAGAATGTGCCCTTATTTGGAAATAGGGTTTTGTCTTTTTTTTGTGTTTTGAGACGGAGTTTTGCTCTTGTTGCCTGGGCTGGAGTGCAATGGCACGATTTCGGCTCACCACAACCTCCGCCTCCCAGGTTCAAGTGATTCTCCTGCCTCAGCCTCCCAAGTAGCTGGGATTACAGGCATGCGCCACCATGCCTGGCTAATTTTGTATTTTTAGTAGAGATGGGGTTTCTCTATGCTGGTCAGACTGGTCTCAAACTCCCGATCTCAGGTGATCTGCCCGCCTCGGCCTCCCAAAGTGCTGGGATTACAGGCATGAGCCACTGTGCCCGGCATGGAAATGGGGTTTTTACCCAGAGGTAATCAATGTAAAATGAGGTCACTAGGAATGGCCGTAATCTAATATGACTAGTATCTTTGTAAAAAGGAGAAATTTGGACACAGAGCCTGATGCACAGAGGGAAGATGGTCTGTGAACTTGGAGGATGGGAATGATGCACCTCTAAGCCAAGGGGCACCAAACATTGCCAGAGAACCACTGGAGTCTAGGGAAAGCCAGGAAAAGATGCTTCCTCTGCAGGTTTCTGAGGAAGTATGGCTGTGCCAACCCTCGAGTTTGGACTTCTAGCCTCCAGAATTGAGAGACAGATGTTTCTGTTGTTCAGTTGTCATCCAATTTGTGGCACTTTTGGTGACAGCTCTAGCACACTCATATGGGGGATCATAGACTATATACCAGCACCTCATCCTACCACGTTTTTTTTTTTTTTTTTACTTGAAATATTTTAGAATAAAAGCATATGTTGACAGTTCCAAATTCAAAGAAAGTTAGCAAAGTTTAAATATTTCTGTTTAGGACAGGAAAAGAATCAATTAGGCTGTTAAATGAATAAAGATTGAAAAATCGTGAAAATTTTTGTTAAACAGAACTGGCAATCATGCCAGTAGAGCCCATCACCGATCTATTCATACCTGAGGGGAAATTTTCTAGATATGACTGGCAGCCATGAGATGCCATCACAGAATAGAGATGGGATTTTATTTTTTATGTAAGGTGCAGAGACAGACAATAATCACTTAAACTAAGACTACTTACGGTCATTTGTGTAAAAAGTACTATATTTCCATTTCACTATACACCTCACATTGCATTAGTTACCTAATATGTCTTTCCTGCAATTTTGAAGGTGTCAAGATGTTAAGGACCATGTGTAACTTGTTCCTGGCTGTATCCCTGTGCTAGTGGGTGTCCCAGGCATCCGTGGTTGTGAGAGGAAGGAACAGAGGCAAAGAGGATGGGAGAGAGCAGAAGAGAAGAATCAAATTTGGTTTTATTCTTCATTTAAAATCTTCACATTTTTCCATCACAATATATGGCAGTATTTCAATCTAATTCTTTTTAAAAATAATATTGTGCCATATTTAAAAGTTCATCTTTATTTTTTCTGAAGTAAAGATATTTTTATTTTCTTAGAATGGGATTAAGAGCCTATGATATGACTGTTCCATTAGAATATTAGTTATTTATAATATTTCAGTTTCTATTTTATTTTCTGAGCATTATGTTTCAACCTCTATTCTCTCTCAGCCAACTATCTTGTAAATATCCCCACAAGGGAGATGTTATAGATAAATAATTGTGAGAAAAAATAATTGTAAGCAAATCTCTGTAGGTCTATAGTCACTTTGTCATATTAAAGGAAAAGGGCACAGGGATATATTTCAATTTGAGAATCAGGATACCTGTTTGCATTCTGCCACCAACATGCTTTGACACTGAATAAAGCTCTTAAGCACAGTTTTATTCTTTGGAATAAAAGCTTCTCAACAAACATTTTGCATTGATTACTTGATAACTATCTTTAAATGTTATGAACATCTGGGAATAAAAAATTCTCTCTGATTGCAAAGTGCTATATTGCTTGTGTTTATGTATAAAACTCATTCAGGAGATTGTTTATTCTTGTCATTAAGAAAATAAAGCCAGCATCAGCATTCTCCAAAAAGACCAGGCACAGTGGCTGGTCCTTCCCAGCACTTTGGAAGAATGAGGCAGGCAGCTCACTTGAGCCCAGGAGTTCAAGACCAGCCTGGGAAACATGGCAAACCCTGTTTCTACAAAAAAATACAAGAATTAGCTGCTGTGATGGCATGCACTTGTAGTTCCAGCTGCTTGGGAGGCTGAGGCTGGAAAATCACCTGAGCCCAGGAGGTCAAGACTGCAGTGAGCCAAAATGTAGACCTTTAAAATGATGACTTTCCTCTTTGAATCAGTCTTCAGGGAAGGCTACGTATTCATTTAAATTAGGTTAATAGTGTTTAAAACATGGCTGAAACGTCTCTTTTCAACTGCAGTCAAAGCTGTTTCTCATTCTTTGAATATCCTCTTTGATGGCAACTTTTTATACTCCTAATATTTAAATTGAATTTTTAATTTGATATTAAAAACGGCTAAAATGCCAGGCATGGTGGCTTATGCCTGTAATCCCAGCACTTTGGGAGGCCAAGGCCAGAGGATCACTTGAGGCCAGGAGTTCGAGGCCAGCCTGGCCAACATGGTGAAATCCCGTCTCTACTAAAAATACAAAAATTAGCTAAGCATGGTGGTGCATGCTTGCAGTCTCAGCTACTTGGGAGGCTGAGTCATGAGAATCGCTTGAACTCAGGAGGCGGAGGTTGCAGTGAGCTGAGATGGCACCTCTGCACTCCAGTCTGGGCGACAACATGAGACTGTCTCTGGAAAAAAAAAATGCTAAAAGTCTTTGTAACCAAATATAACTAATGAGGTGTCACTATAAAATGACACTTTCTGATATGCCCATATAATAGCTCTGAATGTTACTTCCAAAAGTTGTTTCAGAAGCAATTAGGCAGGGTCAGCATATTGGGATTAAAGGTAAAATCACCCATGATTATCCTCGGGAAATAAAATATTTACTTGCACTTCTATATTATGATGTATTAGTAAAATAAAATCTTACTACTATACGGTTATACCTCTTGTTTGTGACAGATGATGTGAAACTCAGGAACAAAATGAGAAAAATGTGCTCTAGTGAAAAGTCTAAGGGTGATTTTCATCTCCAGGCCTGCAACATACAACAAATAAATTCCTTTCTTTTCCTATGAACAGAAGAGGTGGTTCGGGATAAACACAATGAGAGTCTTAGAAAAGCAGGCATATGTGTGTGCGTGTTTCCTCCTTTGAGGTTGAGGTGAGCTCACAAGAGAAAACATGCCTCATGCCATTGATACTATAGTCTCTAGCCCTAGGGTTGCCCTGGGATTTCCATAGACTTCAGAATGCTCAAGGCATCTAAGGGATTGATTGTTTTGCCCACTGTTGGTCAGCAGTCTGCTCTCGTAGACTGGGAAATGGACTGAGTGCCCTTTTCCATGCCTGGCCAGCCACAGCACCACTTGCATTCCTGACCTGCGGGAAAGCGTATGTGAGTACCTCAAAGCCTACAGGCCTAGTGCAATGTAGCAGCTGCATCTGATCATGTAACCTCTTGAAGCTGTCGTGTGTGGTCTAGTCTCATTTTGGTGTTCTGTCCAAGGAGCACAGTTCTTAACCAAACATATTTGAAAAGTTAATCAATTTGTTCACTGTATAATTTGAAATGCATTAAAGCGAATACTTATGGACCTTCTGGAATATTTCTGGGATCCCTGTTCTTTCACACCTTATACTCTTTGACACGTAATTATAGATTCTCATTTGCCAACTGCAATTCCCCCTCTCCTGCTAGGCCCTTCCATTCCTCTTGCCTCTCGGGTTCTGTAATATTCTGTTTGTTCTCCAATTCTGCATCCCAAAAGATTAGAAAAGGGTTTTGCAGAGATAAGCTGACTTTAGGTAAAGCGAATAGAAATTGGTCTGATAAACTGGAAGTCAATGGACATACTAATAATTGCTATTGTGTTTAGTTTGTAATTTTAGTTTACAAATTCTAGTGTCTGTGCTGCATTCTCATTGTGACTCGGTATGTTCTTTCCATTCCCTACAGTGTCCTAGTTACCCAATCCTCACAGTATTTTTGGCTGTGATTGTTGTTTATATGGTATCTTTTTAATTCTCCTGCATCTCTGACCTCTCTCTATTTCACTGCATTGTCGACTTCTTGCCTCATAATTTAGTTTGTCTCCTCAGATTCAAGCCACATGCCCTCTGCCTAGTCTTGCATTGTCTGATTGCAGGGGTAGGGACAAAAGTGAAAGATAAGACAAGGGCAGAGGAGAGGCAGGGACACAATTAAGGAAGATGCCTCAATTTAGGCTGGGGAGAGTCTGCATGCAAGGCAGGCAGGTGCTGATGCAGAGATCAGGAGGCGAGGATGGAAGATTTGCCTCTAGGGAAGATACTCTAGGAGCTCTGCTGCAGTTTCCCAGAACAATTTTTGAAAAAAGATCCTAAAACTGACTTGAAGAATAGATGCATCATTGGAATAATCACATAGCCTTTCAAGGATTCTACTTTGAAGATGTCAACACCATTGAAAGCTAGATATTTTGCTGTATTTAAGAGAAGTATCACTTCTGTGACTTTATAGCCATATCTCCTACATCTGTGCTATTGTTCTTCATATCTGAAATAGAGGTTGACAGTCATCACTAATGATGCAGATGGAGCTTTCTTTTATTAAATATGTAGTATACCTGAGGCCAGGCATGGTGTTTCACGCCTGTAATCCCAGCACCTTGGGAGGCCGAGGCAGGTGGATCACTTGAGGCCAGGAGTTCAAGATCAGCCTGGCCAACATGGCAAAACCCCGTCCCTACTAAAAATATAAAAATTAGCGGGGTGTGGTGGTGCGCCCATCTAGTCCCAGCTACTCAGGAGGCAGAATTGCTTGAACTCAGGAGGCAGAGGTTGCAGTGAGCCAAGATTGTACCAGTGCACTCCAGCCTGCGGGGCGACAGAGCAAGATCTGTCTCAAAAACAAAACAAAACAAAACAACAACAACAACAAAACAACAACAAAGAAAAACAGTATACCTGAAAGATCAGATAAGGAGCCAAGGCACTAACACATTTCCAAAATATATTATTTTCTCTAGTAACTGTCTAGGGAACTTAAATTCTCTAGACTTTACTTTTTCATGCAGGCTATTAGGGGTCTTAGTTTCGTGCCCTAGTGAAAAAATTTGGGGGTCCTTCAGCAAGAGTCAAGAGGCTAAAATAGGCAACAAAAGAGCTTTCATATGAACAGTTCTCAGGAACCTGAAAAAGCAAGCCCTCATCTCTTCAGCCCTACCTCTCCCTGTTTCTCAGAAACAACATCTTATTTTTTGGTTTTTACTTTCATATCTGAAGCAAATATTTTTTGACCTCCTTTTACCCACTCAAATCTCTCCATACTTTAAGGTCCAGATCAAGTCTAAACTCTCCCAAGACTCACGTTGACTGCCCCAGTTCACATTAATAGGTTCTCTGAACTCCTATGGAAGATTTCGATTTTTTCATCAATTCTACTCATCCTAGAGTTGTGCCATGGGTGTCAGTTTTGTCTTGATAATCAACCATATGACAGCACTTTCTGAGGAATGGGATTATTGTGCACCTTTTGTATTCTCTGCCCATTTAAACCTACTCAACACATTATGTAATGAGTCTTCAGTCAATACTAGCCAACTGTAGTTAATCAACAAATAAATACCCCCTAGAGCCCAAGATAAAAGAAAGTTATTTGGTAATAAGGAGTTCATAAGGGTCAAAATCTTGGGAGAGTTGTTCAAGATCTGAGCTAGGAAAAGCTAAAGATTTTGTGGAATTAATGTAAGGCATACCTCAGACAGGAAACATAAACCACAGTTATTTTTTAGAAAGATTTCTTCCACATAAGTTCCATGTTGAGAAATTGTTGCACCTAATTATTGGTTAACCTGATTTTCAACAAGAAAACAAATTTGATACCTGCAGAGAATCAATCAGGAAAGATTTTACCTCATGAGATTTGGGACTTTCAGCAAGCTCATTTTGTGAAGTTCATTTCCCTCATGAGGAAAACAAAGAGAATCCCTTGGTTCAACAACTTGGTCTCTTGACACTGCATGCACAAAGTGTAAATGTGGGAAGACATAGTAAATCAGGCAGAATTGGAGGGTGAAAAGACCAGGAGAAATTCTGCAAATTTCTAATTTGACCCAATTTTTCTTACACAGTGATAACTGCTGCCAGATTTAAGATTCAACTAAACCTCAAGCTGTGAAGACATTACGTTTACTCATAAAAATGATCCAATGGAATATTTATCAGCTTAATGGGTATTGTGTGAAGTTAAACACAAAACAGACAAAGATCTAGAATGCAACAGTCATCAATACAGGGCAAGGAGACAACAAAAATAAGGTTGAATTAACGCCAAAATTAAGACTGTATAGTATGCACAAATAAAGTGTTGAAAGTCTTTTATGAATCACTGGCTTAAACATATCTGTATGGAAGAGCTGGGAAAAAGGGTTGCTCTTCTTTCTGTTTCTTTAAAGGGGAGCCTCTGAGACACAGGGATCATTTTTGTTTCGGTAGGTGGAGTTCACTAACCAAAATGACAACAAACTCTGGGAAATGGGCACTTACTCCTGGCATCTGTTCAAACCTGCTAAAACCAGGCGTGTTTTCCTGTCTGATGTATAAGCCACCCAGGCACAAATTAAAAGCAGATGTTCCATGGTTTTTTGAGGATATTTATAGCTCAGAGTCTATACTTTCTGGTAATCTCTATACAGCAGAACATTCTGAAGGGATAGTGAGCATTTTGCAATAATGAATACCCCATTCTAGTAGATTTCAATTTCTCTGTTTTGAAATTATTCTACAGACCTTCTTTCCTCAGTGGGAAAAATTATTTTTGCAAAAGGAACATGTGGTATTTTCCATACTACATATGCCCTAATTACACAGTCACAAGATTTGATATGTGAACTAAAAGCAAGAAGTATAGTTTTATTTTTATGTCCTGAACTCCCTCTCTTGTTAAATTCATGCATTTTGGTTTAGTCTGTTCTTCAGAGCAATCACTTGAAATATGAAGCACAGCAGCATTTATAAATTAAAATGGAAAACATTAGGGTTTCCATCGAAGGAAATAAACATTGAAGGAAGTAAATCTATTCTACCAAGATGTATTGTGTGTTACGTGCATAGAGCAGGTACTACGGAGATTAAACAAAGAAGCACAATTGTTGCTCTTTGACTTCAATGAACTTGAAATTGTTGGGAAGAGAGTGATTCAGTGCAGAAAACTGAATTTAATAATAGAAAATAATACAGCAGGTGTTGCCTACATGTATACAGAAAATGATAATCCTGGGGAGAGATTTTAATATACCCTGAAATAGTCATCTTTGATATTAAACACAGAGTAGTCTCATAATTCAGGACTGAATTATGGAACAATGGACAATGAAAGTGAATTAACTTACTCCAAAAATGCCCATATCTCAAAAGGGCCAATGCCCTGAGCTAGGAGCCGTGAACACAGGAGGAATGAGATCCCATAGGGAGGTGATGTGCCTGCTAAAGTGGGTCCAACTTCTTTGCCTATTGAAACAATCTTAGAGTTCCCTTTCTACAAAATAATACTTGTCCCCTGTTTTTTGAAGCTTTTTTTCTAGGTGACACTTCTATCCCTTGAATAGATTCTTCTATCTCCCCCTTTCCCTCCCTAAACTGTACTTCGCTCATGAAGCACTTCCTACCAAAGGAGAGATGGTAATGAGGCCATCTCCACCGACGAGTGACTGACTGAAATAAGCTTGCCCTTAACTGGCTTCACTCACCGCTACACAAGACGCTCTCACCACTTTTCTTGAACACAATATCACTTTGGTAGTAGTTCGTGGTTTTTCTGTTTAGTTGTCTTTCCCCTTTTCTGCTAATATTAGTGTTTCCAACAAGACAATCGTGAGCTCTTTCTAATTTTTAACACAGTATCCATTAAGCAGATTAATGCTTCCAGTGATGATTGTGGTTATGAATAAATATAGTGCCTTAGAAGTTTAAAATGGAGGTTTATTTTAACATTTGTAAGTCTTAGCAGGGCTTACTGAGAAAGCTTCCAACCCTAAAGTAAAATAGAGGTGTTTCTGCAAAATGAGATGTTTCAAAATTTTTCTCTTCACCAACTCAAACAACTCAGAATTTTTGAACGTATTAGTGAAAATGATTCAGGAGAATTAAAAAATTTGGTGACGTTTGGGGAGTGATGGAACCTGGAAGCATTCTAAAGGCACATTTGTGACAGCAGAATCATAAAACTACCTGCAAATTACCTACAGACTTCAGTGATCTCTAAAGCCTCTACCCTTAAACATGTCCATTCTGTTTCTTCTTTTCAGAAAATTAAGCTTCCGTGGAAATCAGGGCAAAAGTTGCTCCTGTACCCTCTCTGTCACTTTCTATCTCTTATTGGTCAACAACAGCTACCTCAGAGAGGTCCACAGAAAGGATAGCTCCCGAGTTGACCCCCTTCATTTATTTATTTATTTATTTATTTATTTATTTATTTATTTATTTATTTATATTTTTGGTTTTGAGACAGGATCTCACTCTATTGCCCAGGCTGGAGTGCAGTGGTGTGACCTCAGCTCACTGCAGCCACAATCTCGTGGGCTCAAGCAATCCTCCCATCTCAGCCTCCCAAGTAGCTGGGAATACAGGCGTGTGCCACCACACCTGGCCAATTTTTGTATATTTTGTAGAGACAGGGTTTCGTCATGTTGCCCGGGCTGGTCTCAAACTCCTGGGCTCAAGCAATCCACCTACTTTGACCTTCCAAAGTGCTAGGATTGCAGGCACGAGTCACTGTACCTGGCCCACCTTTTAATTTTACTGGACTCTACTCTAAAATGATATGAGAAATTTCTTATCAGAACTTATTTTTCTACTGGGATTTATCTGTTGGAAGTTACTAGTAAGAAATCCCCACCCATCAAAAAATGAAAAAGTTTGCTGTTTGTGTTGGAATGGCTTAGGCTATGAATTCAAGTTTGTGCATTTATAGCCTGTCTTTTGCTTCTTCTGAGTTATTTGGCCATAGACAATGTACTTAACTTTATCTTGCTTCAGTTTATCTATAAAATAGAAATAAAATAATAAAATAAGGATCACTTTATTAACCATAGACACTGAACTCCAGCCTTACTCTCTTATTCTTTTTATAACTTGTTACTTGTCTTTGGAAAGTATGGATTACCCTGGTACAGCTTAGAAGCTAGTGTTAGGGAGCCTTGCTTTCCTTAGGTGATCAGGTCCTAAAGATGAAGTTGATCATTCGCAAATCAATAAATGTAATCCAGCATATAAACAGAACCAAAGACAAGAACCACATAATTGTCTCAATAGATGCAGAAAAGGCTTTTGACAAAATTCAACAGCCCTTCATGCTAAAACGCTCAATAAATTCGGTATTGATGGAACGTACCTCAAAATAATAAGAGCTATTTATGACAAACCCACAGCCAATATCATACTGAATGGGCAAAAACTGGAAAAATTCCCTTTGAAAACTGGCACAAGACAGGGATGCCCTCTCTCACCACTCCTATTCAACATAGTGTTGGAAGTTCTGGCTAGGGCAATCAGGCAAGAGAAAGAAATCAAGGGTATCCAGTTAGGAAAAGAAGAAGTCAAATTGTCCCTGTTTGCAGATGACATGATTGTATATTTAGAAAACCCCATCGTCTCAGCCCAAAATCTCCTTAAGCTGATAAGCAACTTCAGCAAAGTCTCAGGATACAAAATTAATGTGCAAAAATCACAAGCATTCATATACACCAGTAACAGACAAGCAGAGAGCCAAATCAGGAATGAACTTCCATTCACAATTGCTTCAAAGAGAATAAAATACCTAGGAATCCAGCTTACAAGGGATGTAAAGGACCTCTTCAAGGAGAACTACAAACCACTGCTCAGTGAAATAAAAGAGGACACAAACAAATGGAAGAACATACCATGCTCATGGATAGGAAGAATCAATATCGTGAAAATGGCCATACTCCCCAAGGTTATTTATAGATTCAATGCCATCCCCATCAAGCTACCAATGAGTTTCTTCACAGAATTGGAAAAAACTGCTTTAAAGTTCATATGGAACCAAAAAAGAGCCCGCATTGCCAAGACAATCCTAAGTCAAAAGGACAAAGCTGGAGGCGTCACGCTACCTGACTTCAAACTATACTACAAGGCTACAGTAACCAAAACAGCATGGTACTGGTACCAAAACAGAGATATAGACCAATGGAACAGAACAGAGTCCTCAGAAATAATACCACACATCTACAGCCATCTGATCTTTGACAAACCTGAGAGAAACAAGAAATGGGGAAAGGATTCCCTATTTAATAAATGGTGCTGGGAAAATTGGCTAGCCATAAGTAGAAAGCTGAAACTGGATCCTTTCCTTACCCCTTATACGAAGATTAATTCAAGATGGATTAGAGACTTAAATGTTAGACCTAACACCATAAAAACCCTAGAAGAAAATCTAGGTAGTACCATTCAGGATATAGGCATGGGCAAGGACTTCATGTCTAAAACACCAAAAGCAACGGCAGCAAAAGCCAAAATTGACAAATGGGATCTAATTAAACTAAAGAGCTTTGCACAGCAAAAGAAACTACCATCAGAGTGAACAGGCAACCTACAGAATGGGAGAAAATTTTTGCAACCTACTCATCTGACAAAGGGCTAATATCCAGAATCTACAAAGAACTCAAACAAATATACGAGAAAAAAACAAACAACCCCATCAAAAAGTGGGGAAAGGATATGAACAGACATTTCTCAAAAGAAGATATTCATACAGCCAACAGACACATGAAAAAATGCTCATCATCACTGGCCATCAGAGAAATGCAAATCAAAACCACAATGAGATACCATCTCACACCAGTTAGAATGGCAGTCATTAAGAAGTCAGGAAACAACAGGTGTTGGAGAGGATGTGGAGAAATAGGAACACTTTTACAGTGTTGGTGGGATTGTAAACTAGTTCAACCATTATGGAAAACAGTATGGCAATTCCTCAAGGATCTAGAACTAGATGTACCATATGACCCAGCCATCCCACTACTGGGTATATACCCATAGGATTATAAATTATTCTACTACAAAGACACATGTACACGTATGTTTATTGCGGCACTATTCACAATAGCAAAGACTTGGAATCAACCCAAATGTCCATCTGTGACAGACTGGATTAAGAAAATGTGGCACATATACACCATGGAATATTATGCAGCCATAAAAAAGGATGAGTTTGCGTCCTTTGTAGGGACATGGATGCAGCTGGAAACCATCATTCTTAGCAAACTATCACAAGAACAGAAAACCAAACACCGCATGTTCTCACTCATAGGTGGGAACTGAATAATGAGATCACTTGGACTCAGGAAGGGGAACATCACGCACTGGGGCCTATCATGGGGAGGGGGGAGGGGGGAGGAGGGAGGGATTGCATTGGGGAGTTATACATGATATAAATGATGAATTGATGGGTGCTGACGAGTTGATGGGTGCAGCACACCAACATGGCATAAGTATACATATGTAACAAACCTGCACGTTATGCACATGTACCCTAGAACTTAAAGTATAATAATAAATAAAAAAAAAAAAAAAAAAAAAAAAAGATGAAGTTGATAATGGGGTCTTAGGACACACAGATAGTGTCAATGTGAATTACTAAGCACCACCTTCTGCCCATTACCCAGTGGAGAACCCTACTAGTCAGTGAGAAACAAGGATGCTCAAAGATGCCCATTTCACAGTATGAATTCACCTTGGATGTTGGTAGCTCTGTCGTGTGAGTCTGTGACACTGTTGTCATGTGTTACTGATCATACCACAGTAATAGTACCTCTGGGTCCACCATTCTGCCTTTATAGAGTTTTCTCTCTTATTTGGAACAATCTGTCAACAAAAGATCTCTAGGTTAATAACCTTGAGTCTTTTCTTTGTCAATCAAAACTTCAAATCTACAAGAATGATAGTATTCTCTTAAACATACTGGTAATAGTGGTTGTTGATATATAATAATAGCAATGCTATAAGTAGCTGATAATTACGTTTCCCTCACTTTGTCAGATCCAGTGCTTTGTATATGTTAGTTCTTTTATTCCTTGTGACTCCCTCTGAAGAAGGTACTATTCTAGCCACCATTTATAGGCGAGGAAACTGTGGCACAGGTTGGTTAGCAATGTGCCCACGTCATCCAGCTAGTAAGTGGAAGCTGGTAAGCTAGGAACTGGGATTTGAATCCAGGTGATCTGGTCTCCAAGTTTTTACTCTTAGCCTCTAAGATGTATTACTTCTTTGTTAATAATGATATATACTGTTTATTATATGTTCCTTTTGTGCATGTCACTGTTTTAAGTAGTTTGTATGCAATATTTTATCTCTTCTTTATAACTATCTTGTGAGGGAGGTTTCTGCTTCAATTCTTCAGATGAGAAAACTAAGGCTAAAAAAAGTTAAATATTCTAACCAAGGTCACACAGCTAGGAAGTAGCAGAGCCAGCATTCCTTAAAGCCCCTAAGCTTAACCTATGAGCAAAACTGTCCCAGGTATATGGAGCTAGTTTCTTCCAAATTGAGTGGAAAGTTCCATTTAAGTCATTTATGGTTTTTTTTAAAATAACCTTTCCATAAAGTCATGTCAGGAACATGTCTTTAAAATTATAAGAGGCAAACTTTTTTTTTTAATCCACATATTTATAATTGGTGGGAAAATACTTTCTGGGTAGGCAGGGATTGGTATGTTCACAAACAAACATTTGGGGTGTGCGTGGAGAATTGTGAGCTATGTATTTTGACTGGAGACTACAGGGGATAATAAATGTTGAAATTAGACAAGAAATAAGCCTGGAGTGGTGGGATGTGGCCAAATCATGTAGGGTCTTGAAAGTTTTGTTTGGAGTCATAATGCGCTCCACCGACAGAGAGGGACCCGTTGAACTCTGTGCAGGGCCAGGGTTCCAGCCAACTGAGGGAGATTCCTGGGATGGTGGTGCGTAAGCCAGGTTGAAGCAGAGAAGCAGAAGTAGAAAGATTAGGTAAAAGGTTATTGTATAGTTTTTGTAAATCCAGCAAAAGATGTGCAAGAATGTTTATGACTTCTCATTCATAATAGCAGCTTTTTTCATAAAATCCAGAGAATAGAAAAATTATATAGTAATTAAAAAGAACAAACTGCTGCTGTATACAGCAATAGGAATCAGTTCCACAGATATAAGACTGAGTGAAAGAAGCCAGACACAAAAAAAGTAGGTGCTAGAGTCCAATGACGAGAAGGTCAAGAAACAAGGGGAAACAAAGGTGTGGCTAGAGAAGGCAGAACAGTTACTTCTGTGAGGACAGATGGTGCATATTGACTGGGAAGGAACATGAGTGTTCTGGATGTTGGGTGTTGTATCTTTTGATGGTCGTGGGATTACATGGTTTTCATACACACAACACACATACATAGATACATGTATACCTACGTAGATATGTAAAAATTAATTGAGTTGCATATTACGATTTGTACACCATGCAGTACATTGTGTACATATACCTGAATAAGAAGATTTTTTAAAAATTACTGTATAGTTCCATCAATTCTATTAATAATTGTAGAAACTTCCCACTGGAGAATTTCCTTTTATTTTTCTCTAATTGAAAAAAGAGAAGATATTTCTTCGTCTCCTACTCTAACTCAGATTTTCTTCGTGGTTGGTTGGGTGACCTCTCTGTGATTCACTGAATCAGTGGCAAGAGTGGCGGCTTCAGCGAGAGGTGAAGAAAGAGGAGAAGGCTTCAGAGGTAATTGAGGAGAGCGGAGGAAATGAGTCAACTTCCCCTGGGCATGAAGTGTAAGCTGCCTCCCTCAGCGGAGGGTGGCCCTCTTCCTCTCGGAATTTCAACATACCTTCCCTGTTTTCATTCTCCTACACCAATGCCACTGTTTCTTATGAATGAAAATCAGGCAGGTCACTGTGATTCACCCATTTTCACATAAAACCACAAGGGACTAATTTTTTTTTTTAACTGGAAGCTAATTGGCAATTTATATGCAGAGCATACAAAGGGTTTGTAGTAACTAGACGATATGAATGCTTATGAATGTGTAACTAGAAAGCAAGCTGATTTTCTCACAGAATTATGTGTATGGAAATTTATGGTTCTGAAATGAGTACATGCTTTTCTAAACAAGCTGGTGTAAACCACACAGAGAAGCCTATGAGTAAAGACAGCCAATGAGTGTTTTTGGAGAATAGTTGGTATAGGGTAGAACACATACCAGGGAGAGAGATTATGGCAGAAAAATTCATTCTGAGTAAGATCATGGTTGACTTTGAATGTCAGATGAAAGATTTTCTAAGTAGTTTAATAGGTAACTGGAAACCATTACAGACTTAAGAATAGGACGTAGGACTGAGCTCAGGACAGAAATATACTTCAGGAAAAAAGAACTCAGTAGCCTGAGAATTGTCTGGATGCTGGGGGAAAGTGAAAATGTGTTGATTTTAGAATGGTTTAAAAGGAAAAAATAAGCCCTTTAAAAATAATTCTAAATAATAATTTAATCTTGATATTCTTATCTTGACTTGCTTAGTGTGTTTAATCTGAGTAAGCTGCTACTTGGATCACCATCTGAATGTCTAATATGATAACAAGTAAATGGTAAGCTTCAGGGTTTGCATTTATCTTGGTGTGTATTAGAAATATGGCAATGCGGTGGATATATAATGACTTGCTGTATACGAAATTATGAATAGTTCTACTTTAAAAAAATACCTTCACAAAATTGAAGCCTTTTGGAGGTAACAATACTATGGAATGATGTTAATATATATTTTTCTTTTATATAATTATTTTTTATTTTACTTTAGGTTCTGGGATACACGTGCAGAATGTGCAGGTTTGTTGCATAGGTATATGTGTACCATGATGATTTGCTGCACCTATTGACCATCATCTAAGTTCCCTCCCCTCTCCCTGCACCCACCACAGGCTCTGGTATGTGTTGTTCCTCTCCGTGTGTCCATGTGTTCTCATTGTTCAGCTCCCACTTATGAGTGAGAATGTGTGGTGGTTGGTTTTCTGTTCCTGTGTCAATTTGATAAGAATGATGGCTTCCAGCTTCATCCATGTCCCTGCAAAGGACGTGATCTCATTCCTTTTTATGGCTGCATAGTATTCTGTAGTGTATATGTACCACATTTTCTTTATCCAGTCTATCATTGATGGGCATTTGGACTGGTTTCATGTTTTTGCTATTGTAAATAGCGCTGCAATAAACATACATGTGCATGTGTCTTAATAGTAGAATGATTTGTATTCCTTTGGGTATATACCCAGTAATGGGATTGCTGGGTTGAATGGTATTTCTGGTTCTAGATACTTGAGGAATCTCCATACTGTCTTCCACAATGGTTGAACTAATTTACATTCCTACCAACAGTGTAAAAGCATTCCTATTTCTCCACAGCCTCACCAGCATCTGTTGTTTCTGGACTTTTCAATAATCATCATTCTGACTGGCATGAGACGGTATTACATTGTGGTTTTGATTTGCATTTCTCTAATGATCAGTGATGTTGAACTTTTTTTCATATGTTTGTTGGCCACATAAATGTCTTCTTTTGAGAAGTGTCTGTTCATATCCTTTGCCCACTTTTTGATGAGATTGTTTGTTTTTTCTTGTAAATTTGTTTAGGTTTCTTGTAAATTTTGGATATCAAACCTTTGTCGAATGGGTAAATTTCAAACATTTTCTCCCATTCTGTAGGTTGCCTCTTCACTCTGATCATATTTTCTTTTGCTGTGCAGAAGCTCTTTAGTCTAATTAGATACCATTTGCCAATTTTGGCTTTTGTTGCAATTGCTTTTGGTGTTTTCATCATGAAGTCTTTGCCCATGCCTATGTCCTGAGTGGTATTTTCTAGATTTTCATCTAGGGTTTTTATGGTTTTGGGTTTTACATTTAAGTCTTTAATCCATCTTGAGTTAATTTTTTATAAGGTATAAGGAAGGGGTCCAGTTTCAGTTTTCTGCATATGGCTATCCAGTTTTCCCAGTACCATTTATTGAATAAGAGATCTTTTCCCCATTGATCGTTTTTGTCAGGTTGAAGATCAGACGGTTGTAGATGTGTGGTATTATTTCCGAGGCCTCTGTTCTGTTCCATTGGTCTATGTCTGTTTTGGTGCCACTACCATGCTGTTCTGGTTACTGTATTCTTTATTTATTTATTTATTTTTTTATACTTTAAGTTCTAGGGTACATGTGCATAATGTGCAGGTTTGTTACATATGTATGCTTGTGCCATGTTGGTGTGCTGCACCCATCAACTCGTCAGCACCCATCAATTCGTCATTTATATCAGGTATAACTCCCAATGCAATCCCTCCCCGCTCCATGATAGGCCCTGATGTGTAATGTTCCCCTTCCCGAGTCCAAGTGATCTCATTGTTCAGTTCCCACCTATGAGTGAGAACATGCAGTGTTTGGTTTTCTGTTCTTGTGATAGTTTGCTAAGAATGATGGTTTCCAGCTGCATCCATGTCCCTACAAGGGATACAAACTCATCCTTTTTTATGGCTGCATAATATTCCATGGTGTATATGTGCCACATTTTCTTAATCCAGTCTGTCACAGATGGACATTTGGGTTGATTCCAAGTCTTTGCTATTGTGAATAGTGCTGCAATAAACATGCGTGTGCATGTGTCTTTATAGCAGCATGATTTATAATCTTTGGGTATATACCCAGTAGTGGGATGGCTGGATCATATGGTACATCTAGTTCTAGATCCTTGAGGAATTGCCATACTGTTTTCCATAATGGTTGAACTAGTTTACAATCCCACCAACAGTGTAAAAGTGTTCCTATTTCTCCACGTCCTCTCCAGCACCTGTTGTTTCCTGACTTTTTAATGATTGCCATTCCAACTGGTGTGAGATGGTATCTCATTATGGTTTTGATTTGCATTTCTCTGATGGCCAGTGATGATGAGCATTTTTTCATGTGTCTGTTGGCTGTATGAATGTCTTCTTTTGAGAAATGTCTGTTCATATCCTTTCCCCACTTTTTGATGGGGTTGTTTGTTTTTTTCTTGTATATTTGTTTGAGTTCTTTGTAGATTCTGGATATTAGCCCTTTGTCAGATGAGTAGATTGCAAAAATGTTCTCCCATTCTGTAGGTTGCCTGTTCACTCTGATGGTAGTTTCTTTTGCTGTGCAGAAGCTCTTTAGTTTAATGAGATCCCATTTGTCAATTTTTGCTTTTGCTGCTGTTGCTTTTGGTGATTTAGACATGAAGTCCTTGCCCATGCCTATGTCCTGAATGGTACTACCTAGGTTTTCTTCTAGGGTTTTTATGGTATTAGGTCTGACATTTAAGTCTCTAATCCATCTTGAATAAATTTTTGTATAAGGAGTAAGGAAAGGATCCAGTTTCAGCTTTCTACTTATGGCTAGCCAATTTTCCCAGCACCCTTTATTAAATAGGGAATCCTTTCCCCATTTCTTGTTTCTCTCAGGTTTGTCAAAGATCAGATAGCTGCAGATGTGTGGTATTATTTCTGAGGACTCTGTTCTGTTCCATTGGTCTATATCTCTGTTTTGGTACCAGTACCATGCTGTTTTGGTTGCTGTAGCCTTTTAGTATAGTTTGAAGTCAGGTAGCGTGATGCCTCCAGCTTTGTTCTTTTGACTTAGGATTGTCTTGGCAATGCGGGCTCTTTTTTGGTTCCATATGAACTTTAAAGCCGTTTTTTCCAATTCTGTGAAGAAACTCATTGGTAGCTTGATGGGGATGGCATTGAATCTATAAATAACCTTGGGGAGTATGGCCATTTTCACGATATTGATTCTTCCTATCCATGAGCATGGTATGTTCTTCCATTTGTTAGTGTCCTCTTTTATTTCACTGAGCAGTGGTTTGTAGTTCTCCTTGAGTAGGTCCTTGACATCCCTTGTAAGTTGGATTCCTAGGTATTTTATTCTCTTTGAAGCAATTGTGAATGGAAGTTCATTCATGATTTGGCTCTCTGTTTGTCTGTTACTGGTGTATAAGAATGCTTGTGATTTTGCACATTAATTTTGTATCCTGAGACTTTGCTGAAGTTGCTTATCAGCTTAAGGAGATTTTGGGCTGAGACGATGGGGTTTTCTAAATATACAATCATGTCATCTGCAAACAGGGACAATTTGACTTCTTCTTTTCCTAACTGAATACCCTTGATTTCTTTCTCTTGCCTGATTGCCCTAGCCAGAACTTCCAACACTATGTTGAATAGGAGTGGTGAGAGAGGGCATCCCTGTCTTGTGCCAGTTTTCAAAGGGAATTTTTCCAGTTTTTGCCCATTCAGTATGATATTGGCTGTGGGTTTGTCATAAATAGTTCTTATTATTTTGAGGTACGTTCCATCAATACCGAATTTATTGAGTGTTTTTAGCATGAAGGGCTGTTGAATTTTGTCAAAAGCCTTTTCTGCATCTATTGAGATAATCATGTGGTTCTTGTCTTTGGTTCTGTTTATATGCTGGATTACGTTTATTGATTTGCGAATGTTGAACCAGCCTTGCATCCCAGGGATGAAGCCCACTTGATCATGGTGGATAAGCTTTTTGATGTGCTGCTGAATCCGGTGTGCCAGTATTTTATTGAGGATTTTTGCATCGATGTTCATCAGGGATATTGGTCTAAAATTCTCTTTTTTTGTTGTGTCTCTGCCAGGCTTTGGTATCAGGATGATGTTGGCCTCATAAAACGAGTTAGGGAGGATTCCCTCTTTTTCAATTGATTGGAATAGTTTCAGAAGGAATGCTAGCAGCTCCTCCTTGTACCTCTGGTAGAATTCAGCTGTGAATCCATCTGGTCCTGGACTTTTTTTGGTTGGTAGGCTATTAATTATGGCCTCAATTTCAGAGCCTGCTATTGGTCTACTCAGGGATTCAACTTCTTCCTGGTTTAGTCTTGGAAGAGTGTAAGTATCCAGGAAATTATCCATTTCTTCTAGATTTTCTAGTTGATTTGCGTAGAGGTGTTTATAGTATTCTCTGATGGTAGTTTGTATTTCTATGGGGTCGGTGGTGATATCCCCTTTATCATTTTTTATTGCGTCTATTTGATTCTTCTCTCTTTTCTTCTTTATTAGTCTTGCTAGCGGTCTGTCAATTTTGTTGATGTTTTCAAAGAACCAACTCCTGGATTCATTGATTTTTTGGAGGGTTTTTTGTGTCTCTATCTCCTTCAGTTCTGCTCTGATCTTAGTTATTTCTTGTCTTCTGCTAGCTTTTGAATGTGTTTGCTCTTGCTTCTCCAGTTCTTTTAATTGTGATGTTAGAGCGTCAATTTTAGATCTTTCCAGCTTTCTCTTGTGGGCATTTAGTGCTATAAATTTCCCTCTACACACTGCTTTAAATGTGTCCCAGAGATTCTGGTATGTTGTATCTGTGTTCTCATTGGTTTCAAAGAACATCTTTATTTCTGCCTTCATTTCGTTGTGTACCCAGTAGTCATTCAGGAGCAGGTTGTCCAGTTTCCATGTAGTTGAGCGGTTTTGATTGAGTTTCTTAGTCCTGAGTTCTAGTTTGTTTGCACTGTGGTCTGAGAGACAGTTTGTTATAATTTCTGTTCTTTTACATTTGCTGAGGAGTGCTTTATTTCCAATTATGTGGTCAATTTTGGAATAAGTGCGATGTGGTGCTGAGAAGAATGCATATTCTGTTGATTTGGGGTGGAGAGGTCTATAGATGTCTATTAGGTCCACTTGGTGCAGAGATGAGTTCAATTCCTGGATATCCTTCTAACTTTCTGTCTCGTTGATCTGTCTAATGTTGACAGTGGAGTGTTGAAGTCTCCCATTATTATTGTATGGGAGTCTAAGTCTCTTTGTAAGGCTCTAAGGACTTGCTTTATGAATCTGGGTGCTCCTGTATTGGGTGCATTTATATTTAGGATAGTTAGCTCTTCCTGTTGAATTGATCCCTTTACCATTATGTAATGGCCTTCTTTGTCTCTTTTGATCTTTGATGGTTTAAAGTCTTTTTTATCAGAGACTAGGATTGCAACCCCTGCTTTTTTTTGTTCTCCATTTGCTTGGTAGATCTTCCTCCATCCCTTTATTTTGAGCCTATGTATGTCTCTGCATGTGAGATGGGTCTCCTGGATACAGCAGACTGATGGGTCTTGACTCTTTATCCAGTTTGCCAGTCTGTGTCTTTTCATTGGAGCATTTAGTCCATTAACATTTAAGGTTAATATTGTTATGTGTGAACTTGATCCTGCCATTATGATATTAACTGGTTATTTTGCTCATTAGTTGATGCAGTTTCTTCCTAGCCTCGATGGTCTTTACATTTTGGCATGTTTTTGCAATGGCTGGTACCGGTTGTTCCTTTCCATGTTTAGGGCTTCCTTCAGGGTCTCTTGTAAGGCAGGCCTGGTGGTGACAAAATCTCTAAGCATTTGCTTATCTGTAAAGGATTTTCTTTCTCCTTCACTGATGAAACTTAGTTTGGCTGGATATGAAATTCTGGGTTGAAAATTCTTTTCTTTAAGAACATTGAATATTGGCCCCCACTCTCTTCTGGCTTGTAGAGTTTCTGCCGAGAGGTCTGCTGTTAGTCTGATGGGCTTCCCTTTGTGGGTAACCCGACCTTTCTCTCTGGCTGCCCTTAAGATTTTTTCCTTCATTTCAACTTTGGTGAATCTGGCAATTATGTGTCTTGGAGTTGCTCTTCTGGAGGAGTATCTTTGTGGTGTTCTCTGTATTTCCTGAATTTGAATGTTGGCCTGCCCTACTAGGTTGGGGAAGTTCTCCAGGATGATATCCTGAACAGTGTTTTCCAACTTGGTTCCATTTTCCCCCTCACTTTCAGGCACCCCAATCAGACATAGATTTGGTCTTTTTACATAATCCCATACTTCTTGCAGGCTTTGTTCATTTCTTTTTCTTCTTTTTTCTTTTGGTGTCTCTTCTCGCTTCATTTCATTCATTTGATCCTCAATCGCTGATACTCTTTCTTTCAGTTGATCGAGTCGGTTACTGAAGCTTGTGGATTTGTCACGTATTTCTCTTGTCATGGTTTTCATCTCTGTCATTTCATTTATGACCTTCTCTGCATTAATTATTCTAGCTATCAATTCTTCCACTCTTTTTTCAAGATTTTTAGTTTCTTTGCGCTGGGTACGTAATTCCTCCTTTAGCTCTGAGAAGTTTGATGGACTGAAGCCTTCTTCTCTCATTTCGTCAAAGTCATTCTCTGACCAGCTCCGATCCGTTGCTGGGGATGAGCTGCGCTCCTTTGCAGGGGCAGATGTGCTCTTCTTTCTTGAATTTCCAGCTTTTCTGCCCTGCTTCTTCCCCATCTTCGTGGTTTTATCTGCCTCTGGTCTTTGATGATGGTGACGTACTGATGGGGTTTTGGTATAGGTGTTCTTCCTGTTTGATAGTTTTCCTTCTAATAATCAGGACCTCTAATAGTCAGGTCTGTTGGAGATTGCTTGAGGTCCACTCCAGTCCCTGTTTGCCTGGGTATCAGCAGCAGAGGTTGCAGAAGATAGAATATTGCTGAAGAGCGAGTGTACCTGTCTGATTCTTACTTTGGAAGCTTCCTCTCAGGGGTGTACTCCACCCTGTGAGGTGTGGGGTGTCAGACTGCCCCTAGTGGGGGATGTCTCCCAGTTAGGCTACTCAGGGGTCAGGGACCCACTTGAGCAGGCAGTCTGTCCGTTTTCAGATCTCAACCTCCGTGTTGGGAGATCCACTGCTCTCTTCAAAGCTGTCAGACAGAGTCGTTCGCGTCTGCACAGGCCTCTGCTGCTTCCCGGTTTGTTGTTTAGCTGTGCCCTGTCCCCAGAGGTGGAGTCTACAGAGACAGGCAGGTTTCCTTGAGCTGCTGTGAGCTCCACCCAGTTGGAGCTTCCCAGCGGCTTTGTTTACCTACTTAAGCCTCAGCAATGGCGGGCGCCCCTCCCCCAGCCTTGCTGCTGCCATTTGGGTTAGATCGCAGACTGCTGTGCTAGCAATGAGGGAGGCTCCGTGGCTGTGGGACCCTCCCGGCCAGGTGTGGGTATAATCTCCTGGTGTGCCCATTTGCTTAAAGCACAGTATTGGGGTGGGAATTACCCGATTTTCCAGGTGTTGTGTGTCTCAGTTCGCCTGGCTAGGAAAAGGGATTCCCTTCCCCCTTGCGCTTCCCAGGTGAGGCAATGCCTCGCCCTGCTTCAGCTCTCACTTGTTGGTCTGCAGCAGCTGACCAGCACCAATTGTCCGGCACTCCCCAGTGAGATGACCCCAGTACCTCAGTTGAAAATGCCGAAATCACTGGTCTTCTGTGTTGCTCGCACTGGGATTTGGAGACTGGAGCTGTTCCTATTTGGCCATCTTGCTCCGCCCCCTTGGTTACTGTATTCTTGTAGCATAGTTTGAAAGCAGGTAGCATGATGCCTCCAGCTTTGTTCTTTTTGGTTAGCATTGTCTTGGCTATACATGACCTTCTTTGATTCCAAATGAAATTTAAAGTAGTTTTTTTTTCTAATGCTGTGAAGATTGTCAATGGTAGTTTGATGGGAATAGCATTGAATCTGTAAATTACTTTGAACAGTATGGCCATTTTCATGATATTGATTCTTCTTATCCATGAGGATGGAATGTTTTTCCATTTGTTTGTGTTCGCTCTTATTTTCTTGAGCAGTGGTTCATATTTATCCTTGAAGAGGTCCTTCACATCCCATATTAACTGTATTCCTAGGTATTTTATTCTCTTGGTAGCGATTGTGAATAGGAGTTTTGTCCATGATTTGACTCTTTGATTGTTTATTGTTGGTGTGAGGAATGCTTTTGATTTTTGCACATTGACTTTGTATCCTGAGACTCTGCTAAATTTGCTTATCAGCTTAAGGAGTTTTTGGGCTCAGATGGTGGGATTTTCTGAATATAGAATCATATCATCTGCAAACAGAGACAATTTCACTTCTTCTCTTCCTATTTGAATGCCCTTTCTTTATTTCTCTTGCCTGATTGCCCTGGCCAGAACTTCCAATACTATGTCAAATAGGAGTGGTAAGAGAGGGCATCTGTGTCTTGTACTGGTTTTCAAAGGGAATGCTTCCACCTTTTGCCAATTAAATATGATATTGGCTGTGGGTTTGTCATAAATAGCTCTTATTATTTTGAGATATGTTCCATCAATTCCTAGTTTATTGAAAGTTTTTAACATGAAGAGATGTTGAATTTTATCAAAGGCCTTTTCTGCATCTATTGAGAAAATCGTGTGGTTTTTGTCTTTGCTTCTGTTTATGTGATTTTACATTTATTCATTTGCATATGTTGAAGCAGCCTTGTATCCTAGGGATGAAGCTGACTTGATCGTGGTGGATAAGTTTTTTAATGTGCTGCTGGTTCATTTTGCCAGTATTTTGTTGAGGATTTTCACATCGATGTTCATCAGGGATATTGGCCTGAAGTTTGTGTCTTTGCTAGGTTTTGATATCAGGAGGATGCTGGCTTCATAAAATGAGTTAGGGAGGAGTCCCTCCTTTTCAATTGTTTAGAATAGTTTCAGAAGGAATGGTAGCAGCTCTTTGTACCACTGGTAGAATTCAGCTGTGAGTCCGTCTGGTCCTGTGCTTTTTATGGTTGGTAGGCTATTAATTACTGTCTCAATTTCAGAACTTGTTATTCAGGGATTTGACTTCTTCCTGGTTTAGTATTGGGAGGTTGTATGAGTTCAGAAATTTATCAATTTCTTCTAGATTTTCTAGTTTATTTGTGTAGAGGTGTTTATAGTATTCTCTAACGGTAGTTTGTATTTCTGTGGGATCAGTGGTGATATCCCCTTTATCATTTTTTATTGTGCCTATTTGATTTTTCTCTCTTTTCTTCTTTATTAGTCCTGCTAGTGGTCTATTTTGTTAATTAAAAAAAAAAAAATCAGCTCCTGGATTCATTGATTTTTGGAGGGTTTTTGTGTCTCTATCTACTTCAATTCTGCTTTGATCTTAGTTATTGATAATTTTTAATTTGATGGGATAAATTGTAAGTCAGGAGTTACACATGGGCAGAACAGGAAGGAAATGAAAACATATTGAGTAACTGTCGCATGCTACATGTTACAGTATTAGCTCATTTAATCTTGAGAACAGTACTGTAGGGTGGGAATTATTATCCCCACCTCACAGAAAGAAGTTGGCCAGGCACGGTGGCTCAAGCCTGTAATCCCAGCACTTTGGGAGGCCGAGGCGGGCGGATCACGAGGTCAGGAGATCGAGGCCATCCTGGCTAAAACGGTGAAACCCCGTCTCTACTAAAAAAAATACAAAAAACTAGCCGGGCGAGGTGGCGGGCGCCTGTAGTCCCAGCTACTCCGGAGGCTGAGGCAGGAGAATGACGTGAACCCCGGAGGCGGAGCTTGCAGTGAGCTGAGATCCGGCCACTGCACTCCAGCCCCGGGCGACAGAGCGAGACTCCGTCTCAAAAAAAAAAAAAAAAAAAAAAAAAAAGAAGTTAAATAGACTTGGCATTGAATTCCCCCTTCACTATCTTCAACTGTGTGATCCTAGGCAAGTGATTTAACCTTTTTAGATCTCAGTTTCCTCATTGGCTAAAATGGAGACAGTAAGTATGCAGGTTCTAGGGGTATTATCTGTATTAAATTCAATAACACACATTAAATTTTTAGCCCAGCACCTGCCTTATGACAGTTGATACATACTGACTTGCTATGTGCCAGATACTGGCTGGGAAACTTAAATTTATTGTCTCATTAAATCTTCACACAAATGTTATGGTAGGCACTCAATTGTTATGTTGTTCTTCCAAGTAATAACAAGCTTTATTAAGTATTTTACTGTGGCTCAGAGAGATTCTTACCCATCCAAGATCAATAAACTAACAAGTGGCAGAACTGATATTCCAATTTAGTTTTATTTAAGGGCAAAAGCCAGAAACTCTAAAAAACATCTCACATTAGAAAATGATAGGAATACTCATAAATTACCTAAGTTATTTCATCTCCCTGTCTCTGATTTGGAGACCAATAAGAGAATAAGCCACTTGCTAGGCACAGGATCACATTTTAAAAATTGTGACATATTTAAAAAATGGAGAAAAATGAAGATGTGATATGGACGGAAAGAATGTCTGCATGAAAACAATCAAGGTTGTAGCTGGAAGAGGGCCTATAATATCAGTGATACTTGAGCATCTGTGATTGTGCCTAGCCTTTCAGTGTGGCATTAACATAAAGTGCATATTAACATGAGTGCATATGCCTGAGCATCGAGGATCCATGCAACATTACGTCTCATGTCTCGTTAGACAGGAGACAAAGTGAGGCACATGAGAACATACAATCACTTTACTAGTCTTAAATTCCACACCTAAGTTATAAACCAGATTTCTGCAACTATGTGCATGTGACACAATTATAAATATATAGGCAGCATCTAATGTACTTTTATTAGGTACCCCTGTGAATAAATCCACTATTTTTGGATGGAGACTTCTGCTTAGGGTAGAGGCATGAGGAAGAGAACCTAGATGATGAAAGAGCAAGAGGTGTTTGCTCAGTTACCACTGGGTTCATTTTAGAATTTAGGATTTTATTTTCCTAATGTGGTTTGCAAATTTAGGGACAGATGTGAACTTCGCTAGAAGAGATTTTGAAGACTATTTTGGGGAAGGATTGAGCCAGGGGAAGAAATCTGAACTTGGCATCTGACAAGGAATTTGAAAGAAAATAGAAATGTTTAGTGAGGTTTTTTGTTATTATTAATTTTTCTGTATGGCATGTGATAGAAACTTGTGTTTCTGTCACCCATGAAATTGTCAGCCAAATTTGCATTTTGGGAGCTAATGCTTGAAAGAGTAATTGTTGTCTGTGTGTTTTTGTTTGGTTTGGTGGAAGGATAAAGAGGGCCCTACTTTAAGGTGGGGGAGAACACACTCACCTACGTATGACTACTTTTTCCAGCCTGCAAAAGCCATGGCCTTGAACCTGTTGTACTCTCAGTTTACAACTCTTTTCCGTAAATAATTATTTCTGTTTATACAAGACCTTCCCACCTCTGAGAACATGATATAATTTCCCTAAGCAGGTTGGTACAAGTTAGGCAAAGTATTGGGTCAGAAAACAAGTGACAACAAAACGTGGCATTATGATGAACTTAAATTGACCCTGATTGGATCTGGCGTATGTGGCCTCTTGGAGTGAATTCTGTCTTCATTTGGTACAAGGACTGAAAGTGTGTGGGGCCCTTGTACTGCCCATATCTTTTTAAATTGGGAATCTCTGTCCTGATAACTGGGAACAAGTTTTACTCCTTTCTGGCGATTCCTCCTGCAGACATCAATTAAACTTGACCATAGCACTAACTTGCTTAGTTAAAGCAAGAAGAAAATTCCTTTGCTATTGTACTCTCTGCTGGGGCCTCTGGTGGATGCCGAATGCCCTGTTGACCTCTGATAAAATCTGCAACTGGTGAATTTGTGACCCATTCTCTTGGTTGGGTCAGGCCCAGTGGTCCTCCTCTGCTGCCTTAACCCTACCTGGGGTTGCTGGCATTGTAGGTCCCTTGCATGTCTGCCACGTCATCCATGCAGTCTTAATCCAGCCTGCCTGCTTTATGACCTCATTCACCATGGCTGTCCCTCAGCAAGATTGGCACCCCTCTGGTCAACTCTCTTCTGTGCCTACTCTGGGGTACATTGGAGTTACTGGATTTGTCTCTCACACTTGAGAGCTTGGAGAGGAGAACAAGTGCTAATCTGACACTCTGTCTGCCTAATCACAGCACACAACTGTGTCTTTGGTCTCTGTTATATCCTGGGGAGCATCTTTTTGGATGTTACGTTTCCTTGTGAAGCTTGATCTCTTCTTGACTGTTCCTTGGAAAGCCAGGCAATTATTCCTTCTGCTCTAGGAAATGCCCACCCCTGTCATGAAATTTATCTAGGTTTTCTATCTCTTTGCCTTCTGGGCTCAAGTTCAGGGAAGTCTGACTGTACATTTTTGTCTTCACGTATCCTTGTTCCTCTCCCCCGAGCTTTCCTCTTTCCCTGCTACATGCGACTCCACATGTCATCCCCCTCACTCCAGCTTTATTCTTGGCTTTATTCTATGGTGTATGGGGACAGAAGTGGAAATAAAAGGATGAACTAACAAAAGAACATAAATTAGGAAATATTTAACAAACGTAGTGTACTTATTTCATGTTCAAAGCACATGAGAGAACTGAAAGTTAAGAAAGGGCAAGTTCATCATTCTCATAGACCTTACAAAAGTCTAGTTGGAAGATGTGCCCAGCGAACACTAAGAAAGACAAATGAGGGTAGACCATACAATAGAAATGGGCAATGTTTTGAGGGCTTTGGAGAGGGAGATGCCCAACGGAGGGTGAGAGTGGAGACTTTTTGAGGGAAGAAAGGAGAGGTCATAGACAGCAGATGAAGGGAAACGGGTTGGACAAGGCAGAAAGAAAGGCACGGTGACATGGTAGAAAGACACAGTGTAACCATCTGTGGTGTGCAGTCATGTGTGGCAGAGACACATCTGGAAGCCTGATCAGGTCTCAGGCTCTCTGGCCTCTGTATTCCCCTCTTATTAGAGAGAAAATGTAGACAAATCTTTACCAACTCAATCATAATTTATCTGCTAATCTCTTATCTCTAAGTAAATTGTTTGCTTGTCCAATTAAAAATTCCCACCCCAAACTTGCATAGTTGGATAGTTAGAACCTTTCTCTTCTGACTCATGAGGGAGAGAGAAATTATAACTTAGTTTACGTTTATAGAGCTATTTGTGGGACTGTCTTGTTTGCCTGTGAATAATGGTTCTTTTCTTTCTTCATTTCTCACCAGCCAGTGTGGTTTGTGATTTAATAACCAGGCAGAACACTAAAATTAATACTTGGTAATATTTTAAGCCCAAATGAGGACAAGAGAAGGGGAAATTTTAAGTTATTAGTTTTTTGTGTGGGAGCTTACTGTCTCCTTTGGAAAGCGTTTAGGCCAGGCAGAACCTCACCATTAGCTTTTTGTTTTTGTTTTTTTAAATGAGCGTGAAAAAGGAAATGTCCCTGTTCCTGCTTTACTTTTCCTTTAAATACAAATCAATTCCTAGATGAGAAGATAGGGTTTAAAACCCGGTTCCTGGCACAATGAAGTGATGGCTTGCAGAGATCAATTTACTTAAAAAAAAAAGCCATAATTCTGCTTCTTTTGTGAGTAAAGTTTTTGTGTGTATGTCAATGGGAGAGAGAGATGTTTCTTTTTGTGTGTGTAGGTATTGGGGAGTTCAGGTGAAGAAAGACTGTAAAAAATAAGACCTACTTAAGAAACCTAAGCAGGTGCACTTTACCAGAATAAGATTCATGGCCACCTTCTTTTCCCTTTTCCTTAATGCCTTTGAAGGAAGCTATTTCTTTTTTTTTTTTTTTCCTAAAAGAAAACAATTCTTCCTCTTGTAATGGTAGAACCAAGAAGAAATGGCCACTTGACCACTCTTTACTTTGGGGAGGAGCATTTAGTTTTTCTAGTGTCTGCTAGGAAATATTCAGATAATACAGAATATGCATTTTGGAAAGATGTGGGCTTGCACTTATTTCCCGTTATTGCCTCTGATGATATATTATATATAATCATGTTAATGGACTTGTCATAAAATTGAATAAATGAGTGTAGGGAATATTTATTTTTTGTTAGTCGTTTAGATTTATTTTTCATTTCTACTCTTAAAATCCTTGATAGAATTTGGATCTGCTTCCCCACTCAAATATCACGTTGATTTGTAATCCCCAATGTTAGAGGGCCTGGTGGGAGGTAATTGGATGATGGGGATGGATTTCCTTCTTGGTACTGTTGTTGTGATAGTGAGTGAGTTCTTGTGAGATCTGGTTGTTTAAAAGTGTGTTGCGGCCAGGCGTGGTGGCTCACGATTGTAATCCCAGCACTTTGGGAGGCCAAGGCGGGTGGATCACCTGAGGTCAGGAGTTTGAGACCAGCCTGGCCAACACGGTGAAACCCCATCTCTACTGAAAATACAAAAATTAGCTGGGTTTGGTGGCGGGCACCTGTAATCTCAGCTACTCGGGAGGCTGAGGCAGGGGAATTGCTGGAACCCGGAAGGCAAAGGTTACAGTGAGCCGAGATCATGCCATTGCACTCCTACCCAGGCCGACAACAGGGAGACTGCATCTCAAAAAAAAAAAAAAAAAAAATCGTGTTGCACCCCACCCCACAACCTCTGGGTTCTGCTCCTTTCATGTAAGAGGCCTACACTTGCTTTGCTTCCCATCATGGGTGTATGTTTCCGGTGGCCTCCCCAGCCATGCTTCTTGTACAGCCTGCAGAACCATGAGCCAATTAAACCTCTTTTTCTTATAAATTAGCCAGTCTCAGGTATTTCTTTATAGCAGTGTGAGAGCAGCCTAATACAATCCTCCATCACTTAACATACATTACTTGATTTCACCCCAGCAGCAATACACTTGGTATGACAGATCTCATGCTGCTGATTAAAGTGAGGTTCAGAGTAGCTAAATGAAGGACAAAACTTGCATAGAATTCCAAGGCTTTTTAACTCTGAGCCACATGCACTTCCTAGTTTCTTTATATCTTCTTCTCCTCAAGACAACTATGTGTAGATAGTGGAGTCCTTAGTGACTATTTGTTCATAATAAAAATAATTTGGAACCTTTTAAGGTAGGAAAAAATAAGTAAATCTACCCAAGATGCCTCCAGGAGTCTCCTGTTTAATATTCAGATAGTCCAGGCTCCCATCAAACATGACTATGGGAATATGATCATTTTATCAGATTCTTTTATTCTTGGTATTTCTGCTCTGACTGTTGATTTCCTTGGCCACTTCCCATACGCATACTCATTCTCTTACTATCTGATCACCAACTTTTCAGTCTTTCCTTCCTCCCTTGCAGATTTCCTCAAATGTGGACATGAGCCCCTAACTTCTTTCTAGAAAAACTTTTCAGAAGGCTCACAAATTACAGAGGGAAATTATATTGCAGAAAGGAAAGAAAACCATGAAACTCCACACATAATATCTGTAGATACAAATTCAAGATATTTGTAACATCTGCCAGCCTCCCACCTCCATAGAGGCCAACTATTTCTAGGCTCCTTGAGGGTGGCAGGCCAGTTACCATTCCAGATGGGTGTGCCTCTCTCTATCCCTGGATTGCAGGTTCCCCACTCCCAAGGGAATATGCCAGTCTATGCCCACCCCCGAGTTACCATCCTTGACTTCATCTTAATGACTGCTGAGTTGCAGAGCTCCCACCAAATGCTACTTTCTACATGAAGCCTCAGAGCTGGTTGCTCCTCATCCCCCAACCTCTTTCTCCAGCAGAAGGCTTGGCATTCACTTGTGCTTAATCAAATGACTCATTCAGTTTTGTGCCAAATTCATTGTTTCCACAAAGAGAAAGTCTCCCACCTGCATAGAGCAAAAGAAAACTACTGATACATTTATGTATTTCTCTTGCTTTCTTTAAAAGTATAGGAATATTAAGGTCCAGATGCTAAGAACCTTAATACTCAAACACAGTTGAAAGCCTATTTTTGTTTGTTAGTCCTTTAGGCAAGTTTAATACCTTAGCTGTAATAGCTTATGAAATGTTCCGATTATTTTCTTTTGCTTTTGAGCAGAAGAGATGATGTTCTACTACATTTAAGTAGAAAGCAAGTTATGATGTGGGATGGGATGGGTCCATGGGGAGATTTGAAAAATTTGCTGTCAGTGGGTACTTTGCAGAGGTCTTGGAGCTCTACCACCTGTGGAACACTGAAACTTTTCTGTTGAAATGTTTTGTAAGTGATTGCTATTAGATATGTCTTCAGGATTTGTTAAGAACTAGTTCACTTAGCTGGTTAGAACACTATGCTGTTTGTTTTGTTTGTTTGTTTGTTTTTGCCACGCATGGTGGTGCACATCTGTGATCTCAGCTTCTCAGGCACAAGAATCACTTGAACCCAGGAGGCGGAGGTTGCAGTGAGCCAAGATTGCACCACTTTACTTCAGCCTGGGTGACAGAGAGATACACTGTCTCAAAAACAAAAAAACAAAAAAAAAAAATTCTGTTATTATTTTTCCGTCTACCTAACCAGGTGAAAAACATTTTTTAAAATTTTCTTCCTTCCTTCCTTCCTTCCTTCCTTCCTTCCTTCCTTCCTTCCTTCCTTCCTTCCTTCCTCCCTCCATCCATCCCTCTCTCTCTCCTTCCTTCCATTCTTCCTTCCTTCCTTCTTTCTCTTTCCTTCTTCTTCTCTTTTCTTTTCTTTCTTTCCTTTCTTTCTCTCTCTTTCTTTCTTTCTTTCTTTCTTTCTTTCTTTCTTTCTTTCTTTCTTTCTTTCTTTCTTTCTTTCTTTCTTTCTTTCTCTCTCTCTTTCTTTCTTTTCTCTCTTTCTCTCTTTCTCTCATCTTTCTCTTGTTTTTGTGGAGACAAGTCTTGTTTTGTTGCCCAGGCTGGTCTCAAACTCCTGGCCTCAAGTAATCCTCCTGCCTTGGCCTCCCAAAATGCTGGGGATTACAGGTGTAAGCCACCTCCTGGACCTCTATTTTTATTTTTTTCTTCAACTTTTAAGTTCTGGGGTACATGTGCAGGATGTACAGGTTTGTTACATAGGTAAACGTTTACCGTGATGGTTTGCTGCGCAGATCATCCCATCACCCAGGTGTTAAGTCCAGCATTCACTAGCTATTCTTCCTGATGCTCTCCCTCCCCCCAACAGTGTGTGTTGTTCCCCACCATGTGTCCATGTGTTCTCACTGTAGATCACTACACTCTTAGAACAATTGTTCAAATGACATTTGAATGAGTAAGCTTAATTCTATGAATAGGCCACAGATTCTCCTTTTAAAACTTAAATTAAAAAAAAAATTATGAGAGTAGGTATAGTTAGACTTCCTGAATTCAAACCAATTGTTTACTGTGTGATCTTGAATAAGTTACCTAGTCTTTCTGTGCTGACTGTAATGTTGATAATATCTGCCTCATAGAATTGTTGACAAAGATTCAATGGAATTATAAGTAAGGCCTTAGCCCAGTGCTTGATACACAATGCATGTTCAATCAATGTTAACTATGATTATTAGTGTTAGTAATACTAGTAGTCATTTTACCTAATAGGGGTCAATAAGAATGCAACTCTTGGGTAATCAATGATGTCACATACAGCAGAGTGAAGGTTTAAGTCTCTGGAGTTAATTGTTGGTTTTGCTACTCGCAAGTTGTTTGCCTTTTGTAAACTACCTAACTTCTGTATGCCTCAGTTTCTTAATTTTGCAAAATGGGGATGATAATGACATCTGCCTCACAGTGTTTTTTGATGATTCAATGAGGTAATCCATGTAAAGAATTTGATGTAATGCAAGGTATAGAGTAAGGCCTCTGTTCATTTTATCCTTCTGTTGTTATTATCATTGTTTGACTTTTACTACTGTGAATAGTGACAATATCCTGAAAAGATTGCCTCTTCTAGGATATAGGGAAGCACCTGAAAGTGTGCAGGGCTGAGGAACACTGGCAGGTCAAGAAGTCAAGGAAACGGTATCTAATTAAAATTCTCAGAAAAATATTTTACTGTAACCAAAAATGACAAGTTTAGGCCAGAGAAAAATTCTTGTGGAAGGTACCAGGGGAACTCTTCTAAATGTTCACACAAATAGTCAAGTATGTGGCTTATTGCATCACCTGAAGGAAGGGTTTCCCTCCCCTCCAGGACTCCAGTTAGTTCTGTGTCACAGCTGTGTCACCCCCACCCCTTCCCTGCCTAGTGCCACTTCCCAAGGCTGGTGAGATTTTCCTCTGACAACTCCTAGGGATACTATGACACTGTTGTTTTATAGCTTCACTGGGAGGAATGTGATGTGAAAAATAACTCCAGCTCAGGAAATTGGAGATTTGGCTTTCAGCCCTGATGTATCAGTTGACCTTGGGCAAGTCATTAATGTTTTGCTGTTTCAGTTCCATTAAGCGTAAAGTAGAATGAATAATGTCTACCCTTCCAAATGTGTAGGATCACTTTTGAACATGCGCAGAAGCCACTGGAAAATTTCAAATACCTTTCCACATTTAAAATTTTATTATTTGCCTGGATAACATGGTTTAGTGTGATAAAAATAGCAGAGGCTTGGAGATGGAAAGAAGACCTGAGATCTAATTTCATCTCCGATATCTGCTGACTTCATGATGTTAGGTAAATCCCTTACTTTTTCTAAGTCTCAGTTTCCTCATTGGTGAAATAAATGTGATGATGATTATCTCATAAGGTGTTTATAAGTATTAAATGATATGAAACTTCTATAAAATGCTGATTTTGATCTTTCGCTAATGAAAATACATATATTTTTTGTACTTTCTTCTCTTCATCATTTGGTTTATTAAAATATGTGTAGGTATGACATGGAATATTCCTTGTTCTTTTTCCAGAACTATATACGTGTGTGTCTACACACAAACATATATACACATATATATAAACACACCATATATGTAAAAATATGTTTATAAAACTGCTTTATGGATCTTGAGATTTATAATTTATATATATATACTTATTAACATAGAAATAGATTATTATTTAAGTGTATATGTGTGTGATGTGTGTATTTGTATATGTGTATGAAATATCATGCAGACATGACATATGATATATCTCACAATACAATATTTGTGAAATTCTTTGGGTTTATCCCATATAGGATTTAATCAGCCTCTTGATTCTGTAGTTCTATGTCTTTTGCCAAATGTGGGTTTTTGTTTTGGTTTTTGCTTTAAATAAATACCTTAAAATCTGTTTATTAACACTAGTGTCAAGAAGACAGATCTTCTTAGAAACACATTTTTAGCTATTAATTTGTGATGATAATTATGATGATTGGAAATATTAAAAATTTATATTTTATATAATTCTGATTTTACTATTAATCATGATATCTCTACCCAACCCCTTCCAACTGGTCTCTATTTGTGTGATTTTGTTTTATAAATCTTCCCAAACCTTGGGATACCCAAATACCCAGATATTCAGAAATATATCCACCTAAGAATGGTAAAAATATAACTATTAATAATACAAGGAAGGAATATCAAAATGAAAATTCTTTTTTTCCTTCCTTCCACCCACCTACCTTCCATTCGTCTTTCCAGCCTTCTTTCCTTTCTCTCATTCATCCTTCTATCTTTCCACCCATCCTACAAACATTTACTTAGGACCTACCATATATCAAAGAAATAGAGCTGAACAAGATAGACACGGTCCTCCCTGTCCTCAGGGCATTTACAGCATCCGTATGGAAGCAGAGGCATCCAGCAAACCTCAAGACTAGAAAGATATTCAAGAGCTCTTGTGACACAGAATACACACATACTCGGGGCTTCTTCTTGTGTCAGAAACTGGGCAGGTATGAAAACAGCAAACTTCAAGAGTACCAGGCTGTACTTTAGAGTACATAGTGGACAAATTTACTGTGACAATTACAGACAACTCATGTTAATCCCAGGAGATCTGGATTCAATTCTGAATTTCTAGAAAGAGATGAACCCTACATACAAAAGGCACACATGAAGTGCTCATTTAAAAAAAAAAAAAAAAAAAAAAAAAAACTATTACTTTTGTGAAAGACTCAACAGAATACTCAATATTGTTGTGTTGCTTGATTTTAGTTGGCTAATTTGTATGGCTATTAACATTAGTTTTTAAAGAATACATAGTATAGAATAATAGTACTACTAAAGATGGTAGCCAAGCTTGGAGAACTTCTAGGCATTCACAAAGAGAACAATTCTTCAGTATTACTTGTGAGCATTCACACAGCTCTGGGCTGTTACAATTTATATATTCTCCACATGGTATGACTTCTTAGTAAATGAATGACAGCGATGGAAGCCAATATATTTTCAACAAATGCCAAATTTGGGGTTTTCTTTTTTTTTTTAAACTTTATTTTTTTTTTTTTATTATACTTTAAGTTCTAGGGTACATGTGCATAACGTGCAGGTTTGTTACATATGTATACTTGTGCCATGTTGGTGTGCTGCACCCATCAACTCGTCAGCACCCATCAATTCGTCATTTATATCAGGTATAACTCCCAGTGCAATACCTTCCCCCTCCCCCCTCCCCATGATAGGCCCCAGTGTGTGATGTTCCCCTTCCCGAGTCCAAGTGATGTCATTATTCAGTTCCCACCTATGAGTGAGAACATGCGGTGTTTGGTTTTCTGTTCTTGTGATAGTTTGCTAAGAATGATGGTTTCCAGCTGCATCCATGTCCCTACAAAGGATGCAAACTCATCCTTTTTTATGGCTGCATAATATTCCATGGTGTATATGTGCCACATTTTCTTAATCCAGTCTGTCACAGATGGACATTTGGGTTGATTCCAAGTCTTTGCTATTGTGAATAGTGCCGCAATAAACATACATGTGCATGTGTCTTTATAGCAGCATGATTTATAATCCTTTGGGTATATACCCAGTAGTGGGATGGCTGGGTCATATGGTACATCTAGTTCTAGATCCTTGAGGAATTGCCATACTGTTTTCCACAATGGTTGAACTAGTTTACAATCCCACCAACAGTGTAAAAGTGTTCCTATTTCTCCACATCCTCTCCAGCACCTGTTGTTTCCTGACTTTTTAATGATTGCCATTCTAACTGGTGTGAGATGGTATCTCATTGTGGTTTTGATTTGCATTTCTCTGATGGCCAGTGGTGATGAGCATTTTTTCATGTGTCTGTTGGCTGTATGAATGTCTTCTTTTGAGAAATGTCTTTTTATATCCTTTGCCCAGTTTTTGATGGGGTTGTTTGTTTTTTTCTTGTAAATCTGTTTGAGTTCTTTGTAGATTCTGGATATTAGCCCTTTGTCAGATGAGTAGATTGCAAAAATGTTCTCCCATTCTGTAGGTTGCCTGTTCACTCTGATGGTAGTTTCTTTTGCTGTGCAGAAGCTCTTTAGTTTAATGAGATCCCATTTGTCAATTTTGGCTTTTGCTGCCGTTGCTTTTGGTGTTTTAGACATGAAGTCCTTGCCCATGCCTATGTCCTGAATGGTACTACCTAGGTTTTCTTCTAGGGTTTTTATGGTATTAGGTCTGACATTTAAGTCTCTAATCCATCTTGAATAAATTTTTGTATAAGGAGTAAGGAAAGGATCCAGTTTCAGCTTTCTACTTATGGCTAGCCAATTTTCCCAGTACCATTTATTAAATAGGGAATGCTTTCCCCATTTCTTGTTTCTCTCAGGTTTGTCAAAGATCAGATGGCTGTAGATGTGTGGTATTATTTCTGAGGACTCTGTTCTGTTCCATTGGTCTATATCTCTGTTTTGGTACCAGTACCATGCTGTTTTGGTTACTGTAGCCTTGTAGTATAGTTTGAAGTCAGGTAGCGTGATGCCTCCAGCATTGTTCTTTTGACTTAGGATTGTCTTGGCAATGTGGGCTCTTTCTTGGTTCCATATGAACTTTAAAGCCGTTTTTTCCAATTCTGTGAAGAAACTCATTGGTAGCTTGATGGGGATGGCATTGAATCTATAAATAACCTTGGGCAGTATGGCCATTTTCACGATATTGATTCTTCCTATCCATGAGCATGGTATGTTCTTCCATTTGTTAGTGTCCTCTTTTATTTCACTGAGCAGTGGTTTGTAGTTCTCCTTGAAGAGGTCCTTGACATCCCTTGTAAGTTGGATTCCTAGGTATTTTATTCTCTTTGAAGCAGTTGTGAATGGAAGTTCATTCATGATTTGGCTCTCTGTTTGTCTGTTACTGGTGTATAAGAATGCTTGTGATTTTTGCACATTAATTTTGTATCCTGAGACTTTGCTGAAGTTGCTTATCAGCTTAAGGAGATTTTGGGCTGAGACAATGGGGTTTTCTAAATATACAATCATGTCATCTGGAAACAGGGACAATTTGACTTCTTCTTTTCCTAACTGAATACCCTTGATTTCTTTCTCTTGCCTGATTGCCCTAGCCAGAACTTCCAACACTATGTTGAATAGGAGTGGTGAGATAGGGCATCCCTGTCTTGTGCTAGTTTTCAAAGGGAATTTTTCCAGTTTTTGCCCATTCAGTATGATATTGGCTGTGGGTTTGTCATAAATAGTTCTTATTATTTTGAGGTACGTTCCATCAATACCGAATTTATTGAGTGTTTTTAGCATGAAGGCTGTTGAATTTTGTCAAAAGCCTTTTCTGCATCTATTGAGATAATCATGTGGTTCTTGTCTTTGGTTCTGTTTATATGCTGGATTACGTTTATTGATTTGCGAATGTTGAACCAGACTTGCATCCCAGGGATGAAGCCCACTTGATCATGGTGGATAAGCTTTTTGATGTGCTGCTGAATCCGGTGTGCCAGTATTTTATTGAGAATTTTTGCATCGATGTTCATCAGGGATATTGGTCTAAAATTTTCTTTTTTTGTTGTGTCTCTGCCAGGCTTTGGTATCAGGATGATGTTGGCCTCATAAAACGAGTTAGGGAGGATTCCCTCTTTTTCAATTGATTGGAATAGTTTCAGAAGGAATGCTAGCAGCTCCTCCTTGTACCTCTGGTAGAATTCAGCTGTGAATCCATCTGGTCCTGGACTTTTTTTGGTTGGTAGGCTATTAATTATGGCCTCAATTTCAGAGCCTGCTATTGGTCTACTCAGGGATTCAACTTCTTCCTGGTTTAGTCTTGGAAGAGTGTAAGTATCCAGGAAATTATCCATTTCTTCTAGATTTTCTAGTTGATTTGCGTAGAGGTGTTCATAGTATTCTCGGATGGTAGTTTGTATTTCTGTGGGGTCTGTGGTGATATCCCCTTTATCATTTTTTATTGCGTCTATTTGATTCTTCTCTCTTTTCTTCTTTATTAGTCTTGCTAGCAGTCTGTCAATTTTGTTGATGTTTTCAAAGAACCAACTCCTGAATTCATTTTTTTTTTGGAGGGTTTTTTGTGTCTCTGTCTCCTTCAGTTCTGCTCTGATCTTAGTTATTTCTTGTCTTCTGCTAGGTTTTGAATGTGTTTGCTCTTGCTTCTCCAGTTCTTTTAATTGTGATGTTACAGTGTGAATTTTAGATCTTTCTGGCTTTCTCTTGTGGGCGTTTAGTGCTATAAATTTCCCTCTACACACTGCTTTAAATGTGTCCCAGAGATTCTGGTATGTTGTATCTTTGTTCTCATTGGTTTCAAAGAACATCTTTATTTCTGCCTTCATTTTGTTATGTACCCAGTAGTCATTCAGGAGCAGGTTGTTCAGTTTCCATGTAGTTGAATGGTTTTGATTGAGTTTCTTAGTCCTTAGTTCTAGTTTGATTGCACTGTGGTCTGAGGGACAGTTTGTTATAATTTCTGTTCTTTTACATTTGCTGAGGAGTGCTTTACTTCCAATTATGTGGTCAATTTTGGAATAAGTGCGATGTGGTGCTGAGAAGAATGCATATTCTGTTGATTTGGGGTGGAGAGGTCTATAGATGTCTATTAGGTCCACTTGGTGCAGAGATGAGTTCAATTCCTGGATATCCTTCTAACTTTCTGTCTCGTTGATCTGTCTAATGTTGACAGTGGAGTGTTGAAGTCTCCCATTATTATTGTATGGGAGTCTAAGTCTCTTTGTAAGGCTCTAAGGACTTGCTTTATGAATCTGGGTGCTCCTGTATTGGGTGCATTTATATTTAGGATAGTTAGCTCTTCCTGTTGAATTGATCCCTTTACCATTATGTAATGGCCTTCTTTGTCTCTTTTGATCTTTGATGGTTTAAAGTCTTTTTTATCAGAGACTAGGATTGCAACCCCTGCTTTTTTTTGTTCTCCATTTGCTTGGTAGATCTTCCTCCATCCCTTTATTTTGAGCCTATGTATGTCTCTGCATGTGAGATGGGTCTCCTGGATACAGCAGACTGATGGGTCTTGACTCTTTACCCAGTTTGCCAGTCTGTGTCTTTTAATTGGAGCATTTAGTCCATTAACATTTAAGGTTAATATTGTTATGTGTGAACTTGATCCTGCCATTATGATATTAACTGGTTATTTTGCTCGTTAGTTGATGCAGTTTCTTCCTAGCCTCGATGGTCTTTACATTTTGGCATGTTTTTGCAATGGCTGGTACCGGTTGTTCCTTTCCATGTTTAGGGCTTCCTTCAGGGTCTCTTGTAAGGCAGGCCTGGTGGTGACAAAATCTCTAAGCATTTGCTTATCTGTAAAGGATTTTCTTTCTCCTTCACTGATGAAACTTAGTTTGGCTGGATATGAAATTCTGGGTTGAAAATTCTTTTCTTTAAGAACATTGAATATTGGCCCCCACTCTCTTCTGGCTTGTAGAGTTTCTGCCGAGAGGTCTGCTGTTAGTCTGATGGGCTTCCCTTTGTGGGTAACCCGACCTTTCTCTCTGGCTGCCCTTAACATTTTTTCCTTCATTTCAACTTTGGTGAATCTGGCAATTATGTGTCTTGGAGTTGCTCTTCTGGAGGAGTATCTTTGTGGTGTTCTCTGTATTTCCTGAATTTGAATGTTGGCCTGCCCTACTAGGTTGGGGAAGTTCTCCTGGATGATATCCTGAAGAGTGTTTTCCAACTTGGTTCCATTTTCCCCCTCACTTTCAGGCACCCCAATCAGACGTAGATTTGGTCTTTTTACATAATCTCATACTTCTTGCAGGCTTTGTTCATTTCTTTTTCTTCTTTTTTCTTTTGGTTTCTCTTCTCACTTCATTTCATTCATTTGATCCTCAATCGCTGATACTCTTTCTTCCAGTTGATCGAGTCGGTTACTGAAGCTTGTGGATTTGTCACGTATTTCTCGTGTCATGGTTTTCATCTCTGTCATTTCATTTATGACCTTCTCTGCATTAATTATTCTAGCTATCAATTCTTCCACTCTTTTTTCAAGATTTTTAGTTTCTTTGCTCTGGGTACGTAATTCCTCCTTTAGCTCTGAGAAGTTTGATGGACTGAAGCCTTCTTCTCTCATCTCGTCAAAGTCCTTCTCTGACCAGCTTCGATCCGCTGCTGGCGATGGGCTGTGCTCCTTTGCAGGGGGAGATACGCTCTTATTTTTTGAATTTCCAGCTTTTCTGCCCTGCTTGTTCCCCATCTTTGTGGTTTTATCTGTCTCTGGTCTTTGATGATGGTGATGTACTGATGGGGTTTTGGTATAGGTGTCCTTCCTGTTTGATAGTTTTCCTTCTGACAGTCAGGACCCTCAGCTATAGGTCTGTCGGAGATTGCTTGAGGTCCACTCCAGACCCTGTTTGCCTGGGTATCAGCAGCAGAGGTTGCAGAAGATAGAATATTGCTGAACAGCGAGTGTGCCTGTCTGATTCTTACTTTGGAAGCTTCCTCTCAGGGGTGTACTCCACCCTGTGAGGTGTGGGGTGTCAGACTGCCCCTAGTGGGGGATGTCTCCCAGTTAGGCTACTCAGGGGTCAGGGACCCACTTGAGCAGGCAGTCTGTCCGTTCTCAGATCTCAACCTCCGTGTTGGGAGATCCATTGCTCTCTTCAAAGCTGTCAGACAGAGTCGTTCGTGTCTGCACAGGCCTCTGCTGCTTCCCCTTTTGTTGTTTAGCTGTGCCCTGTCCCCAGAGGTGGAGTCTACAGAGACAGGCAGGTTTTCTTGAGCTGCTGTGAGCTCCACCCAGTTGGAGCTTCCCAGCGGCTTTGTGTACCTACTTAAGCCTCAGCAATGAGGGAGGCTCCGTGGCTGTGGGACCCTCCCGGCCAGGTGTGGGTATAATCTCCTGGTGTGCCCATTTGCTTAAAGCGCAGTATTGGGGTGGGAATTACCCAATTTTCCAGGTGTTGTGTGTCTCAGTTCGCCTGGCTAAGAAAAGGGATTCCCTTCCCCCTTGTGCTTCCCAGGTGAGGCAATGCCTCGCCCTGCTTCAGCTCTCGCTGGTCGGGCTGTAGCAGCTGACCAGCACCAATTGTCCGGCACTCCCCAGTGAGATGACCCCAGTACCTCAGTTGAAAATGCAGAAATCACCGATCTTCTGTGTCGCTCGCGCTGGGAGTTGGAGACTGGAGCTGTTCCTATTTGGCCATCTTGCTCCGCCCTTTCTAAATTTGGGGTTTTCTTAAAGCCATTATTTGTCTCTCCTCTCCTTCGGAGATTTCAAAGACACAGATTTAGATCTTTTTTAATAGTCTCACTCTTCCCCATGGCCCACCCCCCTTTTTTTCTATTTTCTTTCCGTGACTCAGAATGAGCAATTTATGTTGTTATATTTTCTAGTTCACTAATTATTTTCTCTGTCTCCTGTATCCTGTTGTTGGGCTCATTCACCAAGGTTTTTATCTTGAAAATCTTATCTTGAATAACGAAGGGTTATTGTATTTTTCAGTTCCAAAATTTCATTTGTGTCTCCTTTATATCTTTATTTCTTTGTTGCGGCTTTCTATCTTCTTAAAATGTGTTTCAAGTGTGTAATTGCTCATTGAAGCATTTTTATCAGGGCTGCTTTAAAATCTTTGTGAGATAATTGTAACATCTCTACCATCTCATTGTTGGCATTTATTGATTGTGTTTTTGCTTTCAGCTTGAAAGCTTGTTTCTTGGTTTGATGAGTGATTTTTTATTGAAAACTGGACATTTTCAAATTATTTTATGAGACTCTGAGACTTTTTCAAACTTTGTTTTAATTGGCGTTTTTGATAGTTTAATTGTTTTGGTTTGGTTTTGTTTTATTTAAGCAGAGAAAACCTCTGCTCCTTACTGCCTGGTGGAGGCAGAAGTCCAGATTCCCCATGTGGCCTCCATTGAACATTGTATATAAAGTAAACATAAGAAGACTGACAGGTATTGGGGCTCCTCCTTAGTGCTGGACTGTTCTGGCTCCCCATGTGGTCTCCATTGACACCAAGGGTCAGTGGCATCATTACCACTGGGCAGTAGTGAAAGTCTTAACTCTCCACCAGGTACCCTCTGAAGCCACCCCTGCAGGGCAGGGGAGGAGTGCCTCATTACTGCTGGGTGAGGGGAGTCCAAGTCCAGGCACCCTACACAGCCTCCATTGACACCATGAGAAGGGGTGGGCCAGGCTCTTTACAGGCTGATGAATGAAAGTCCTGGATCCCTAGTTAGTCTTCTTTGACCGCATCTGGTGAGGGAGTGTGGTGTCTGGTGACACCTCTCTCCAGAGTACAAGTCTTGGCTCTCCACGTAGCCTCTGTTGGTACTCATAGGAAGAGGGTGACAGTTGTTCCCTGGTATTTAATTGGAGTAAGCTGTTATTAGCAAAATTTTCTGTCTTGGCCGGGTGTGGTGGCTTACACCTGTAATCCCAGAACTTTTGGGAGGCCAACTGGAGAGAATCACATGAGCCTAGGAGTTTGAGACCAACCTGGGCAACATAGTGAGACCTCATCTCTACAAAAAAAAAAAAAAATTAAAAATTAGCCAGGCATCGTGGTGAGCACCTATTGTACCAGCTACTGAGGAGGCTGAGGTGGGAGGGTCACTTGAGCCTGAAAGGTCAAGGCTGCAGTAAGCGATGATCGCACCACTGCACTCCAGTCTGGGTGACAGAGCAAGACTCTGTCTCCAAAAAAAATTTTTTTTTCTGTCTTACTAGATATCCCCTTTCCTCATCCTTAGTTGAGAGAGCAGACTTTCTTTGGGGGTTATGAGTCTGTTCTTGTCTGCATTTCTGGGTTGCTGGCTCTTACAGTGACAAGTCTGGTATATGTAAGACAAAAAGAAAACTGAGGGAACTCATCACCATGTTGTGTCTCATCTCCCAATTTCCCTAGCCTGTTTTCCTGATGATCTCTGCCTGTCAGTCTCCTTATGTTTGCTTTATAGATAATGTGCAAGGTTCCTAGGTGTTGGTACTGGGAGGAGTGGAAAAAGTGTACTGATTCCTTCTTCCCAGAAATGAATAGCCCATGCATTCATTTTTCAAATAAAAGCCCCTTGAAAGTGTTCAAAAATACAGTTTACTCATCCATCCTATCCTTTCTACTTAGTTTTCCCTTGACCCAAAGTATTTTTAATATGATTGAGAGAAGGTTCCCAATTCTAAAATGTGCTCTTAGGATGTTAATAAATACTGCAAATAAAAGGACAGGTAAGTTTGGGAAATGTTGTACTAAACAGTTTACTGCAGATTTTTGGAGTGCTTTTTATATGTTAGTATGTGTTCTAACAGTTCCAGGTAACAGATTTTAGACCAGGGGACTACGACAATAGATTTAGAAGGGCAGGCAGGCAGTAGTTTACAGAGTACGGAGGTAGCTAGATTAATTATAATTTTTAAATGTTTGGCATCAAGATTGAAATAATGTTTTTGCCCCACCCAATGCATGAAAAGTAAAAAACTAAATAAAAATTCTGTTGTTACACCACAATTTACCATTTCTGTTTACATTCCATGGTCTTGTCCTTTGGAATATACATATTTATAACACACATTCTGGGCTCTAACCCTAAGACTTCTAAATGAACTTTATACATATTTAATGAAATAGAGAAGTTGAGGGAGTAATATGATGATTGAATGGAAATTAAAGGTGCATTTGAAGGTCACTCATGTTGTGTTTTCAATTAAAAAACAACAAGAAGAAACAGTGACTGCTCTGCTAACCCTCTAGAGAGACACGACTTTAAGGCTTCTGATAAATGAATCAGCCTTGGCTTTGGCTGCAGTAAAGAGTTAATTAATAAATAAGACTGGCCAGAAGTAACCCAATGTATTGTGTATTTAAAGCGCAGTTTCTTGTAGCAATATGTTTGAATAGCTGGGTAAGGAAAATAATGTTTTATTTCCTCTGGTACAAGCTGGAGGAGGGTAGAAGACGCACAAAGTGGAAGAGGAAAAGAGGACCCTCTAAGGAAGGATGTGGTAAGATGGCGTAACCAAAGCAAATTCCATGTGAAGGAAATGACAAATTCTACATTGTCCACAAGAGCATCCATTTGTCTGGGCCAAAGATTACACGTTTGTGTTGGAGTACTATGCATGCCCCTTTCTGAGTTCAAAAACATTTTGAAAGCTAAAGAGAACTGTCAGTTCCTTCCACTAAATTACAGCTTTTGTTTGGCTTATGAACCCACTTGTAAGTATGTTTTCCATACCATCTGGCTCTCATTCTTACATTTGCCTAAAATCACAGGCAGAGGGCTTGGAAATGAGCCTCCAGTAATTTAGTGAACTTGTGGCTATTGTGTAGGTGCATTCAAATTTTCTAAAACCATCCTCTTCAAGTGGATCTTAGCAGTTAGTAAGAAATATTCTATGACATCTTAATGCAAACGTTTTCTGTTTTTAAATGTTTCATTATGAAAAATTTCAAACATATAGAGAATTTAGAGCATAGTACAATGGACTTCCATATACCTTGCAAGCAGCTTCAACAATGATCAGCTTTAGTACAATCTTATTGCTTTCATTTCTGGACCTACCTGAACTCCCACCCAAGTTATTTTGAAGCATATCCTAAACATTGTAGCATTTCATTTGTAAATAGTTCATTATGTATTTCTAAAAGGTAAGGGTTTTTTAAATAAATACAATACCATTATCACACCTGAAAATAATAATTTCCTGAATTAACAAATCAATGTTAAATTTCCTCAATTATCTTGTATTTTATTTTTACTGTTTGTTTGAATCAAGATCCAAAGACAGTTGATCCTTGAACAACACAGCTTGAACTGTGTGGGTCCACTGATACATGGATTTCCTTCCTCCTCTACCACTCTGGAGACAGCAAGGCCAACCCTTCCTTTTCCTCCTCCTCAACCTACTCAACATGAAGATGATGATCCACTTTTTTATGATGATCCACTTCAACTTAATGAACAGAAAATATATTTTATCTTCCTTTTGATTTTCTTAATAACATTTTATTTTCTCTAGCTTACTTTATTATAAGAGTACAGTATATAATATATATAACATACAAAATATGTGTTAATCAATTGACAAGGTTTCCAGTCAATAATAGGCTATTAGTAGTTACATTTTGGGGCAATTCCAAGTTATGCATGAGTATCTGGCTGCACTGGGAGTTGCCACAATTAATCCCCATGTTGTTCAAGAGTTAACTGGGCTAAGAGAATTCTTCTGTAAATCTCTTTTAATCTATAGGTTCTCTCTCTCTTCTCTCTGGTTTTGCAGTTTGTTAAAGAAATGAGTCATTTGTCAGATTTTCTGATTGCATCTTAGTAATATTGTCAAAACATCAATTTTAGATAAGACATTTTGTGCATGACTATTTCATAGGTAGTTTTGTATAGATTCATCAAGAGGTACATGTCTGGCTGTCACTCTTTTGTGAATTTAACAGGCATTGATGACAGTTGTCTAGATCTATTCATTCATTAGGGTTGCAGAATGGTCATATTATATTTAGCTCCTTGACTTTCATCTCCCTTTGGCAATAGAATGGCTTACATTCTGTTCTTCCTTGTCCTAACAAGAATCAAGGCCCTATTGATATTTACCTAGTCCCTAAGGAATTCTCAAATTTTCACAAATCTTCAAATACAACTTTGAATTCAAGTTCATAGATTTTTACCAAGAAGTTTCTTGACACTTCTACATGGGTTTAGAATTAATGTTATGGAATATAAGAACCAAAGTAATGTATTTCTTTTTAATAATGTGATGCATTAATATTTTAATTCAACTATTATTGTGAGCAGAAAAACAATGTAAAGGATATTGGTTGGAGAGAGAGTTGGAATTTCTTAAAAATATTGATTTGGCAATCTCTCAATATAAAAAATGCAGAAATCTATATGAGCAAGAAATTCCACTTCTAAGAAATTTACTCCATAGACGTGTTTGTATAAATGTCCAAGAATGCATAAACAAACCATTTATTATAATACTATTTATAATTTTTAAAATAGGAAAAAGTAACTCCTCAATTTACTGTAGCAGAACAACAACTAAATACATGATTTTATATTTGTATGACGACCTACTATACAATTTTCACAAAGCATTAAGTAAATGTTTATGTACTCATATAGGGAGGTCACAGTCTATGAACTCAGCTTTTGTGGACAGGTAGGAAATGAAATTCTATTACTATGAATTGTATATAATTCTATAATTTTTATAAAAAGTAAGTATATTACTTTTTAGACAAAAAGTAAAATATAATAAAAATCTACAACTTTAGGTAAGATGGGAAAAAATTTTATTTGACTTCAATATTCCTGTAATGACATTTAATTCACATGCAGGATCTTATCACTAGCAATTGTTAAATCATGAGGGATAGTCTCACTCTTAATGCTGAAGGCAAATAACCACTGTCAATGGGCGGCAATTAAGAACTTTAGCTTCTTGGATCAATGATCCATGTCAATGGAAAGGAGCTGAAAACACTAGATATGATACTATGTAAGGGATATAGGGACCAATTAGTTCTAGCTAGGGAATGATTTGAATCTACCTGGCAGTGGCAGAGTTGGAAAGATGTGAACTGGACTTTGATACATTGGGATAGGTGGGAGAGGGGAGACTGGCAGTCCAGACAAAGATGACAGGGATGTAAAGGTGTGCTTGGGCAAAGGTGTAAAGACTATTTTGGTTGGGGTGAAGGGTTTATGTAGGGCAGAAAGGCAGGTAAGGATAGAAAGTTACATCTGGACCTTGAAGGCTGGTCTGGGGATGTAGATTTGCAGGCAATGAGAAGTCACTAAAAATGTGCAGGACTGATCAGTAAAGAAGAGACATACTGAACTGCATAGGGTCAGGGAAGACTAATTTGTAATATTTTAAAAGACTATGGGCTTGAAATCAAGAAGAGAAATCATCCCTTCTTACACTTTTAACTGGAGATTTTAATAGCTGCCTGCCTCAGGAAAACGGTGAGAAGGCTTTGCCTTTTGCTTATTACACTAATTGGTTATTTTAATGAACTCAATTTTGTCACCCAGCACCTCTAGCTGTAATTTTTTCCACTGGAGCAAGGACAGATATCAGCTGACCATTTTATTCATCAGAGTCATGGTGTTAGCTTTCCTCCTTCCTAATGAAATTCTTCTGTCAGCTGTGAAAATAGCAGGAAGCTAGTTATATTTAGCAAAGGAAAGAGCAAGAAGTCGAAGCAGTGTGCAGAGAAGGGGAAAAAGAGAAGCACTGAGTCTTATGATTAGTTCAACCAACAGTATTGCTTATAATTTTCCAGATTTTGTAACTGGCAAAAACAGTGTTTTTTTTTATTTTTTGTTTTTGTTTTTTTTTTAAATCAAAGTAAAGCCTACAGTTTCCTTCACTATTATGTCTAAATAAAATATTTTATTCATACAAGAAGCAGGGTATTTTTAGATTTCAAAGGAATGACAAAATAATGTACCTTTTGAAATAGACCAGAGGTAAGCATATCATACTGTTATTCAGTGCTTTCTTTCTGATTAAAAACATTGCAGAGCTAAAAACTGGCATTATAACTATTCTCAGTCAACTTCCCACAAGACTCCAACTTTGTCATAATCCTGTATTAAATTATCTCCACTTCTGTGAATTCCAGAAACTTCACCCAAGTTAATAGTTTTCAACCGTGGTCCATAACACTTAATGAGGCATGCTTAGAAGGGCTGCCCTCTGCATAAGTAGACAATGTCCAGTCCTAATGCATATCAGCTCTTCAGATTTTTGAAGTCACTGCCACTGCTCCTCTGGTCTTCTCTCTTACAAGGAAAGCAGCCTCATTGCCTTCATTCTTCCTCACACTCTTAGCTTTCCAGCCCATCGAGATACAGGTACAATCTAACCAGAGTATATCCTTCATGGCCTATGATAATTTGTAGCCTTGTAATGTCATTTCTCACCTTTGGTTCATACTGAGTTTATGGTCAACTCAACTTCCCAGACTTGAAATTAAAGGGCACCATTGTAGTGTATCTTCCTGTTTAATTAGGAGAACATTGTTCTGATGTCCTTCTAGGGAATCCGTTTTGTGAATATGAGACCTGTTGACCTGTCAATTCTTCTTTCACATTAGGCACGCACAGAATAACATTTGCTTAAACCTTCAAAGAAGTTATCTTTCTTTTGTATTTGTGATTTTACTCTGAGTCTCCAAAGTAAATAAATTTAAAAAGAAAAGAATTGAAGGGCTCAGTCTGGCGTGGTGGCTCAAGCCTGTAATCCCAGCACTTTGGGAGGCTGAGGTGGGCGGATCACGAGGTCAGGAGTTTGAGACCAGCCTGACCAATATGGTGAAACCGCATCTCTACTAAAAATACAAAAATGAACAGTATGGCAATTCCTCAAGGATCTAGAACTAGATGTACCATATGACCCAGCCATCCCACTACTGGGTATATACCCAAAGGATTATAAATCATGCTGCTATAAAGACACATGCACAAGTATGTTTATTGCGGCACTATTCACAATAGCAAAGACTTGGAATCAACCCAAATGTCCATCTGTGACAGACTGGATTAAGAAAATGTGGCACATATACACCATGGAATATTATGCAGCCATAAAAAAGGATGAGTTTGCATCCTTTGTAGGGACATGGATGCAGCTGGAAACCATCATTCTTAGCAAACTATCACAAGAACAGAAAACCAAACACCGCATGTTCTCACTCATAGGTGGGAACTGAACAATGACATCACTTGGACTCGGGAAGGGGAACATCACACACTGGGGCCTATCATGGGGAGGGGGGAGTGGGGAGGGATTGTATTGGGAGTTATACCTGATGTAAATGACGAGTTGATGGGTGCTGACGAGTTGATGGGTGCAGCACACCAACATGGCACAAGTATACATATGTAACAAACCTGCACGTTATGCACATGTACCCTAGAACTTAAAGTATAATAATAAAAAAAAATTAAAAAAAAATACAAAAATGAGCTGAGCATGGTGGTGTGTGCCTGTAGTCCCAGCTACTTGGGAGGCTGAGGCAGGAGAATCACTTGAACTCGGGAGGCGGAGGTTGCAGTGAGCTGAGATTGTGCCACTGCACTCCAGCTTGGGTGACAGAGCAAGACTCCGTCTCAAAAAAAAAAAAAAAAAAAGAAGAAGAACGGAAAGGCTGTACATTTACCCCAAGGCCAATTAATTTCTTAGTTCACTAGCCAACACTACTGGCTTTCCAACCCATACCTAGTTTGCTTAGGTATTAATACTTTTAAGAATCTTTCAGAATGATTTCAGAAACACATGTATACTATATTTAACTACAAGCCATCCTCCCTAGCACTGGAGCTCTTATTTTTCTAAATAATTTCCTCCTTGGTGGGCTGCTGTAGTTGTCAACTTCAGAAGTTCCCTGAAAACTTGATCAAAGGAGGATAAATTGAAAAATCAAATAATTCTTAATCACTATTACTCTTTTTCTCCCTATTACTCTTGCCAAACCTCTGGATGTCACCAGGGGACAATTATTAATAGAAAATTATCTTCCTGGATAATATAAAACATAAATCTTTCTTTAAGACATTTCTTTTCTTTACATACCCTAGCACAAAGTGACAGCAAAATTTGGCAGAAAAAATTGGAATAAATCTTGAACCTTCTTATAATAGACTTAAATTATATTTGCGTACCATTGGTAATGCTAGTGTTCATTTTAATATGTAAACCTCTTACTTCCTTTGTGACTTTTTTCAGTGTTTACATAATTATAACTGGGTGTTTTGAACTATTCATCAGGAAGGATTTGTGTCATATTGTCACATGTGTCTAAGCCCAAATCCTAAATTCGCAACTACTATATTTAAAAAGGGAGGGAGGGAATTTTGTGGATCCTAAGGGAATGCCAGAGTGGCATCCACAGACTATGCAGTACATAATTCTTCTCCAATGTATAAACAACAGAAGTCATCAGAATTTTCAAGTGCTTCATTGCCATTTAATGTCCCAGGTCCAGTCAAGAGTTGCATTCATGATAAACTTGACATACTCAGTAACTCCTAACTCACTCTTCCCAGCAGGGCCTTATTCTGGCTTAGACCGGCTTGTGCTAGTGCTTTTTCACACAGGCGACTGTGACGAGCAAGTGGTATCAAGTCTCACATCTCATTCTAGAAAGCTCTTCCTGGTCATCTTCACTCTCAGCAATATCTGCTTTCCTTGAACAGTTAGCCCTCCATTGGCCAGTTAGCCATTACTACTCGTGTTACCTCTCATGCTGTCTCAAGATATCACTTAACTCACTGTGATGAAGAAGTGTGCCTGAATTTTTTTTTGGTTCCCCAAGATGTTAACTTCTTGAGCAACTTCACTCAGTTAGTCTCCCACAGTTTTTAGGTATTCAATGGATAGTCATTGATTTTACTCTTTCTGGTATTATTTAGACCCAGTTTATTTTGCCATCAGCTCTATTATTATTTGTTTAAAGTGCTTTCATAAAATGCATTTTTCTTATAATACATGATTATATTTTTCCTTTCGGGAGTAATCTTGTTATACCTCTAAGTAGAACAATATAAGGTTTGTGATCTAAAGAAACTTTTCGCTGTTTTCCTACGTCAGTTTGGAATACTGATTCCTGATTTTTAAGGGCAGAGCAAGTCGAGAGTGCTTGTTTTCATAAGACATTTCCACTCTAAGTGGCACTTTCAAAAACACCATGATCCTATGATTTTGGGTTCTCATATTTATTTTAAGTTACTCTTTGGGGAAAATCCATATTGTAGTCATAAAATCAAGTCCTTTTCTAAGATAAATTTTGACTAGTGTTGGAGGTATTAATTCAGTCACAAATAATTTCCCCTTTTTCTACTCCTCAATCTATTTTACATTGTCCTTTCCCTTTACATGTTATAAAAAAATAATTGTCAGGCCAGGCACAGTGGCTCATGCTTGTAATCCCAGTATTTTGGGAGGCCGAGTTGGGTGGATCACTTGAGGTCAGGAGTTTGAGACCAGCCTGGCCAACATGGTGAAACCTTGTCTCTACTAAAAATATAAAAATTAGCCAGGCATGGGGGTGCACACCTGTAATCCCACCTACTCGGGAGGCTGAAGCAGGAGAATAGCTTAAACCTGGGAGGTGGAGGTTGCAGTGAGCCGAGATCACGTCACTGCACTCCAGCCTGGGCAAGAAGAGTGAGGCTCCATCCCAAAAAAAAAAAAAAAAATTGCACAAGAAGTTATTAGTTAAGACTTTCCTGCCTCTCCATGAAGTTTCAATAATTTGAGTCTCTGGAGTAAAATTTGAGTCTCTGGAGTAGACAGATTATTAGGGGAAAAGGCATACAGGTTTATTATGTGCATATGCATGGGAGTCTCATAAAATATGACTCAAAGAAGAATGCGATGATTGAAGTTTTTATACCATACAGAAAGGAATAGGGGCTGGGGCTCCTGGAAGGTGAGGGTGACAAGCTATGAGAGAGTGAGGGGAAGAAATGCACTGAAACCAAAGGCTGTCTTATTATGTAGATGAAGTTTCTCAAGTAGCAGCCCTCTGAAAAATAGATTGTAGCCTGTGGTATAAGTCTCTCTGAGCAACGTGTTAGACCTTTAGTCTCTTTTCCTGTGAGTTAACCTCCCCTGGCTGATGATTGCGTTCCTTGTAAAGGAACTTCCCATAGTCAGGTAAGGAAAGATTAGAGAAAGCCTTCCCTGTGTTTGCTACTCCCAGGTCCTGTTAGTTTGAAGTTCAAAACAGTGTATTTTGGGATATTGTTTTCTGAGCCCCCCAAAATGAAATAAGAACATTAAATTATAGAATACAGTTTAGAATCTAATGAGTAAAATACAAGTCATATTTTATGTTTACATAACTTATTTCTCTAACTTTCTTGGAGGAATTCAAAGAATGCATAAGAGCTAATGATTATGTAAACTATGTGCCATGTGCCACAAAAAGGGCTTTGAATGCATTATTTATTTAATCCCCTACAATAATTTTTCTAGGTGGCTAGAATATTCAAGTGCTTTCTAGCACTTGAATAGCTATACTATTCAGTGCTTTCTTTCTCATTAAAAACATTGCAAAGCTAGATTGGGTGCGGTGGCTCATGCCTATAATCCCATCACTTTGGGAGGCCAAGGCGGGTGGATCATGAGGTCAGGAGATCAAGACCATCCTGGCCAACATGGTGAAACCCTGTCTCTACTAAAAATACAAAAATCAGCCGAGCATGGTGGCATGTGCCTGTAGTCCCAGGTACTCAGGAGGCTGAGGCAGGAGAATCACTTGAACCCTGGAGGCGGAGGTCGCAGTGAGCTGAGATTATACCACTGCACTTCAGCCTAAGCAACAGAGAGAGATTCCATCTCAAAACAAAATTGCAAAGCTAAAAACTGGCATAGTAACTATTCTCAGTCAACTTCCTACAAGACTTCAACTCTCTCATAATCCCATATTAAATTATCCCCATTTCTGTGAGTTTCAGCAACTTCACTCAAGTTAACAGTTTTCTGTTGTGGTCCACAACACTTAATGAGGCATGCAATATAAAATTTCCACTTAACAAGGGCTGCCCTCTAGATATATAGACAATGTCCATTCCTAATACATATCAGCTCTTCGGATTTTTGAAGTCACTGCCACTGTTCCTATGGCCTCTCTTACAAGGAAAGCAGCCTCATTGCCCTCGTTCTTCCTCACGCTGTTGGCTTTCCAGCCCATTGAGGTGCAAGCACAGTCTGACCAGAGTACATCTTTAATGGCCTATGATAATTTCTAGCCTTGTAATGTCGTTTCTCACCTTTGGTTCATATTGAGTTTATGGTCAATTCAACTAGAATATTATCTAGCCACCTAGAAAAATTATGTAAGGAATTAAAGGAGAGCACACCAATGCTTAGAGAGGCTAAATCACTTGGCCAACATCACAAACTTTTAGGGCACAGTGGCTGAATTTGGACCCACATCCAACTCTGTCTCAAAGCTCATAGGTATTCTAAGCCTCTGTCTTTTGTTCTGCAAACTGTAGGTCACAGCTCAGTACTAGATGATGAGAATTATTTAGTGTGTCACAACTGTAATTTTCAGAAATGAAACAAAATAAAATTAGCAGAGTATCCACATAATATTGCCCTGTGAGTGCGTGTGTGTGTGTGTGTGTGTAAGTGGACTTAGCCATGATGTGAAATGTAATATTTACTGTGGGTTGGAAGCAAAACAGTTTGAAAACTACAGTTGTACTATGCTGCCTCAAATAGAAACCTTGATAATCAAGCCCACAGAGAAGATAGAAACAGGGGTTGATTTTTCTAATTAACGGATGAAGACTGAGGATTTCTAATTAATGGATGAAGATGTAAGGTAGGACTACATATTAAAATGAGGAAAATATGGAACTGGGAGCTCAGTTTGGCTTTACTGAGTGGCAACAATATACAAGGTATTGTACTAGATGCTATACAGTGAATACAAATATATTAAAGATACTCTTTGTCCTCCGAGCTTCCTGTGTCCAAGAACAGTAATGTTAGTGCGGAGAGATGTTGGGTATGAGTGGTAGGCTAGGCATTATGAAGAGGCAGAGTAGGCCGGGCGCGGTGGCTCAAGCCTGTAATCCCAGCACTTTGGGAGGCCGAGGCGGGCGGATCACGAGGTCAGGAGATCGAGACCATCCTGGCTAACACTGTGAAACCCCGTCTCTACTAAAAAATACAAAAAAACTAGCCGGGCGAGGTGGCGGGCGCCTGTAGTCCCAGCTACTGGGAGGCTGAGGCAGGAGAATGGCGGTAACCCCGGGAGGCGGAGCTTGCAGTGAGCTGAGATCCGGCCACTGCACTCCAGCCCGGGCGACAGAGCGAGACTCCGTGTCAAAAAAAAAAAAAAAAAAAAAAAAAAAAAAAAAAAAAAAAATGAAGAGGCAGAGTAGGGGTGCTTGAATTACCTCTTCTTATGATTTTTGGGATAGAGAATGCCTTTATTCCAGGTCATCTCCCTGCCTGCTTTATGTGAACTACCAGTAAGACTTACTTCTCGTGGGGGAGATATTTTCCTTCTTCTTCTTTTTTTTTTTTTTTTAAAGATGTTCTTTTAAAATGGAAATGATTCCCAGAGGAGTAATACATCGGTTGTATGGGCTTAGTCCTTCACATGTAAGAATTATGCCAGATTCGCTGGTTTTATTTCACAGATAGGGGTGAGATGCTGAATGCTTAGGAGTTTACTGGGTGCATGAGTAAGAATGAGTTTTAAATAAAGTGGTGAGGGGTACTAATTATCCAGGGATAACAAGAGGAGAAGACAGAAGGTAAGAAGGAGAGCTACATTATGCCATTTTGCTTAAGACTAACACTGGCTGCAGTGGTACACCCAAGTGCCTATATATATACATAGAAATGGAATAGAATTAGAATTCTCATAAAATATACTTGCAGTTTGCTGGTGTCACTCATCTGTCAGTTCCAGCTCCTTTCTACTTATCCTGCCTGTGTTGGAGACCATGCATTCTCAGCGGGGATGATACTGCTCCCAACAAGGAGGACTGGCTCTTGAGGGGTGAAAAATTATACTCTTTTTATGTATAAATCACAGATATACATATAGCACATAAGCAAATATATGGTGTATCCGTGGGAGGGAGTTATAAAGTCTTCTTAGGAAAAGCAATAATGAAAAGAAGGTTGAGAAACATCAATGTAGACCAGGTTAACTGGGAAGAAAATCCTGAGAAGAAGATACGGTTGGGTAGAAGTCATAAATAAAAGGCCAGATTTACTATGTATGGAAAAAAAATTAGGAGAGACAGAAAGGGGGTAGTAAATCAGTAGGCTTCAGGGAAAACATTTAAGGTTGGTGACAAGAGAGATCTCAGGGAGTCATGGGGAGAGAAATTGAGTGCAAGAGGAAGGGGAAAGGAAATTTCAAAACATATATTACTGTGGATTGTTTATAGAATTCCCATTGACACTGGTCAAAGGAAGCAAGTAAGGATTAGAACTACACATGACTAGTTTTGACTCCTAAACTTCAGTGGTGACATCAAAGAAGTCAATTCTTTGGGAAGAATAATTAGTGTTTTCTCAGTCTTATGTAAAATGCAATGAAAAATGCTGCTATTATAGGCTCTTTAGTAGCCCTCCAGTAATATATGGACTCCCTAAGCCCATATTATTTAGAAGCCACTACAGATGATTGTGTTCCTTGGACAGCAGCACCTAGACACTGGGCACCAAGGGCACCTTGGAAAGCAGCACCAAGAACCCTGGAATTTATTTGGGTTATGGAGTTTATTTAATTACCCTAGAAGACATCTAAGTTCACTGGTCTGTAGGCAGTGTTTCAGTTCTTAAGAGTTGCCTCAAAATATATTAATATTGCCCTTGGTGCATCTTTGAACACCCATCTACATGAATGCCACCAGTCTAGAGAAGTCCAAAGACTTGTGTCAGAATATCTACAAAGGAACCAGGCATCCTATGTGTTTCCCTGGCCTTCCAAAAGAGCTATGTCTTCTAATGATGGAGAGTAGAGAAATGATTTTTTAGAGAGCATGCTGCAAATTGATGTCATTCTTGGGAAATAGGTGAGGTCTACCTTGTTCCATTCACCAGCTTGAAATAGCAGGAATATAAATCAGAGAAAATGGCAGAGGTGCGTCTCAGCCATTTTAGAGGTTTATTTTGCCAAGGTTGAGGACAAGAAAAAGGAATACAAAATCACAGGAACATCTGTGCTTTTTCCAAGGAGGTTTGGGACTTCAATATTTAAAGGGAAAGAATGGGCAGCAGGGAAAAGAGAAAAGAAAAAGGTGCCGGGGTTAGGGTATGGGTGGGAATAGATAAAAGGAGCAAGCTGTTGCATTCTTTTGAGGGATCATCATTTACTGAATCTACATTTTACATGTGAAAGGAGAGGATAGAGAAATAGTCAATTACGCACTGCTCAGTGACTCTGCATTTTTACATGAGGTAAACACAGAGGAAGAAGTTGAATATTATTTGTCTCAGGCGAGGGGAGGGATGACTTGCAGTCCTGTCCTTTGATCTGTACCTGTGAAGATAACCTGTTAGTTTACACATTGTCAGGGTGAAATTCAACAGAATTGTTTTAGGGTAAAGATCTTGAGGCCCACAGGAAATTCCCTCATGAGCAAATTGTGAGGGAGGCCCCCGGGGAGGTAGGTGGCCTTCTATCTTTGTTGCTCTTTAGGAATAAAATGGGAGGCAGTTCTGTGTGGTTCAGTTCCCAAGGCTGACTTTTCCTATTGGCATAGTGAGTTTGGGGTCCTCAGATTTTTATTTTTCTTTCACAGGATTCTCCCTGAAATGAGCAACAGTATAGTCCATTTCCCACTGTCAAGGATGTACTCAAAAATCACTCATTTTATTGTGCATAGAGTCTTGTGACTGCCAGAGAAAGTTTATTACACTGTGCCAACTACAGTGAGGTTGTTTGTTAAATGGATTACAATACAAATAACTAAGTTATACTTTTCAAAAATAATGCAGACCACATAGGTCAGAAAGGCATAGAACTTTTGCATTAAATTAGGAGCACAAGTTTTCCCATTAATTTAATAAGTAATGCTTTACCATGATAAATGCCCAAATCACCTGAATCAATTATGTAAGTCAAAGGAAGAAAACATGGTTAGAACTTTCAAATGCAACTGAGTGCTTCTCTGCTAGCCTTAAGTTGGCATCTGAGTGCTGGGAATGTCTGAGGCAGAGAGAAGAGAAAAAGGAGCAACATCACGGTCAAGGGCAGACAGGCACTTCCCAGAGGTACTTTGGAAATAGTCCAAATTTTGTGGTTAAAAATAAACAAGGCTTTCTGTAAATTTCTTTTGCCCCATTGTAAGTTGTCTGATGTGATCATGACCTTGTTGGCAAATTCTGTTTTCATTGTGACTGGAAAACCTTTTACTTCAAGCTCACTTTGGGGAAAATTTAGTCCTTACAGTTCTAATTTCTTCCTTTACCAGTTTGCCATCTTTTTTCTCCCCTGTCTGAGGAACTTCTTGGAAAGTTCAACTCATTTGTCTAAGGGTTTCTTCCTCAGGGTCATTGTGAAACTTCATCGTATTATATCAATTTCATTTGATATCCTTAGGTTTAATCAATAGAGAATGATATTTATTGGGAGGGAAACAGCAATGACTAAAGCAAAATATAGTTGGTACAACCTGAATTCAGATGGTAGCAACATGACTGGAGTAGTGATGCAAGAATTTTATGGAAGTAAAAAGAATACTTGGTATCTTAAAACTTGACTTCATAATATCCCCACTTTCTCCAAATACTGTTGAGTAGCTAATATCAATTAAAAAAATAAAGTTTGTTTTATTTTGAAGCTCTTTCGAGAACTTCCAGAAGTACCTCAAAGTGATTTAAGAAAATCTGTGATATGCTGTAACTAGAAATTAATGATTAGAAATAAAGTAACTTTGCTCAAAACCTCTCATTATTGGCATATATACAGGAGGTAGTTAGGAAAGTGTGTCAATGTTAAAAGTTATATTTAACATTGACTGCAAGTTTTTAGGGGGGTGGGAAGAATAGGTAAAATTTACAGATAGTCTCTACACAATGTTTTCTCATATTATGATACAAAGTTGAGCTTTATTCAGCATATAATTGAGACAGCCAGCTGGGAAGGGGTCCCCAGAGAATCTCCAACCAGACTTCCCGCTGGGAGGAGTGTGCACTGGGGTGGAACCATGGAAGTCTGTGTCATTTGCACTGGGGAGGAGCCTGGCCCCTCCTCTTCCTGGGTGGAATTTGGGATTCAATCTGTGAGGCGGGAAGCCTATACTAGGAGGATTCTCACTCTGTTTTTTTTTTTCTCCTTTTTGCCCAATAAATCCCATTATTCTCACCCTTCAAATTTAAGTGTGCGAAGAGATGTGGCTACTTCTGTGGCCATGTGACAAGGACCCTGTCTTTAGCTGAATTAAAGAAAAAGTCCCGCAACATGATTGTAATAGTCCCAGACTTACTGAGATACAAAAGAACTAAGTGGTTTCCTGCCAGGGAGAAAATTACCACGGAAAAGGTTATACAACACTCCGATGGAACTGCTTCAGGGAATTAAGAAACTTGGTTTCAGAGCTGGTAGACTCCTTTAAATCACCGATGTATTTTAGCAGACACCTACAACACACTGAGAATATCAATGAACCTCAAGATGTTTAATAGCCAGTATTTTTGTGACTGTCCCTTGAATTAGACATGGTAGCCACAGGAAGCAAAGGAATTGAGGTGGGGCAGAGAGTGGGTGGGGACGAGGCTAGTTTTGCCCCACTGTGTTTCCATGAAGTTTTGTATAAAGTGGTGTTTATGGTGTTTGCTGAAACCCATCTGCAGGGGAAATGTTTGCTTGAACTTGAGGTAAAATAAGCTACCAGCTCCTGGACTTCCTGGCCTGCTCAGTGAGCCAGCCAGGAAGGGGTTATCCCCAGGCACTTCTCTCCCTCTGACCCCACTGCAGAGGTACTGCTTGTGCTGCCCTAATGCATATACTCTTCCTGGCCTCCTGAATTTTCTTTTTTACCTAAACGGAAGCAAATACTGAAAACCTAAGATGTGTTATTGCAAAAAGGAGGAGTAAAGACAGAGTCTGTAATTTTCCCATTCATCAGTGGAAGCTGGTGTTTTCTGAATAGAAGTCATCTCTGTACAGCTGGTTGTCACACAGAACCCCTCCACACAGAAGGGACCCACACTGGGTTTCTTTCTCTCCTCTTACCATCTTGAGATTCTTACTGATTATCTTTAAACTTACGGTTTATAACTGAAGTTTGATGGGACGCTGGAGCATGGGCTTGAGCTGATGAAATATGGGAAGCAAGCAAGGGGCTTTGTAGTTTAGTACTTAATAGCACTTCACCCTGCTTTTTGAACAAGAGATGCTGCATTTTCATTGGTACTGGGCTTCATGAATTATGCATTTTCGTTGGTACATGGGCTTCATGAATTATGTCCTGTGTCTCTGTGGATCTCCACTGTTTTTTATTCTACTAACAACTAATAACAGCATGCTTGTATTAGTCAGGTTCTCCAGAGACACAGAACCAATAGAATATATACAGATAAACAAGAAGAGACTTGTTATGGGAATTGGCTCATGTGATGATGGAGGTCAAGAAACCCCACTGTATACTGAAGCCAGCTGGAGAACCAGGAAAGCTGGTGGTGAAATTCAGTCCAAGACTCAAGGCTTGAGAACCTGGGGGGCTACTGGTATCAGTTCTGGAGTCCAAAGGTCCAAAAACCAGGACCATCCATGTCCCAAGGCAGGGGAGGATGGATGGCCCAGATCAAGCAGACAGAGAAAATGAACACTTCTCCACCTTCCTGTTCTATTGAGGCCCTCAATGGATCGGTTGGTGCCCATCTGCGTTGATGAGGGTGATATTCTGTACTGATTGATTCAGTGCCGATCTCTTTCAGAAATACCTTTAAAGACATACTCAAAATAATGCTTACAAGCTATCTGGGCATCCCTTAGCCCTGTTAAGTTGACACATAAAATTAACTATCACAACACTTTTTTATTATTTTTGCCTATGAAGTGGTCATGTTAATCTGTTAAGCTTGTATTATAATGTTTTTCTGTAAATATTCTTGGGAATACTCTGTAGGTGTCAGTTTATGAAACTTATGAAATGGTGTTAACTATTAGTACTAATGGCACTGGAAATTCTAAAATCAAGACCACCTAAGAGAACAAAGATGTGACAGTCAAATACAGTTGCTGTGGATTCTGAAGGCATTTCTAAAAGATTTCAGAAATGTAGCATATAACTTCCCAAGATGACGATTTCAAAGAGATTTCATTTGGATACATAAGTATTGGTAATTTAAAAATCAGGCCACGTGCAGTGACTCACGCCTGTAATCCCAGCACTTTGGGAGGCAGAGGTGGGCAGATCACTTGAGGTCAGGAGGTTGAAACCAGCTTGGCCAACATGGTGAAACCCCATCTCTACTAAAAATACAAAAATTAGCCAGGAGCGGTGGTGGGCACCTGTAATCCCAGCTTCTTGGGAAGCTGACAGAGGAGAATTGCTTGAACCTGGGAGGTGGAGGTTGCAGTGAGCTTAGATTGTGCTGCTGAACTCCAGCCTGGGCAACACAGTGAGCCTCCATCTCAAAAAAAAGAAAAAAAAAAAAATTAGCCTCAGTAGTATATAGTCATTACTGAAAAAGAAATATATGTAGAATTGAAGTAAAGCTGAAGTCTTGCTATCTGATCTGATTTTACATCTTAAAAAGAACGGAAGTTCCTATAGACCTGCTTTGGGTTAATGATGCAGTTCAAGAGTGTGAAACCTCTAGCTACTAACATTATCAATTCAGGTTAACCTTAGCTCCAGAAAAAAAGATCTGTATCCAGCTAATTAAACACACACACACACACACACACACACACACACACACACACACAGACACACATACCACATTGTATATATATGTATAAAATGACCTCTAATTATGAGAGCACAATTTGCTTAGGTGGCAGGATGAGCTACTGGAAGTCAATTGTCGTTGAGCAATTTTTTCTGTCATGAACTTACTAGGACAGAATAAAAGCCCATTTATGCTATGCTACCTACACCACCAGTCTCCCCCAGAAAAGGGGAAGACAGGAGTTTCTAAGGGTCAATGTTTGTTAAACCTTATTGTGCTTAAGGAATATTTGAAAAGCCTTTTAAAATATGTAGACTTCTAGTGTGAACCTGGAAGAGCAGAGATCCTGGTTCTTTCAATCTTCAGTGAGACCCGGCATTAATACATTTAATTACTAGAAATAGTGTTTTCATTTCCTTGAGTTTCCTCTGACTTCTCTGGCTGCTCCTCTTTGACCTTTTTTTTTTTTTTTTTTTTTTCTGGTTCCTCCTCAGTTCTCTGACCTCTAAGCTTCAATGTGATCAAGGGTTTGAACTTTTCGGTCTTCACTCACTCCCTTGATAATGTCAGCTATTCCTATGATTCTTAACCTATCCATATGATGCTGACTCCGAAATTTAGATCTCTAGCCTGATTGTTGCCTAAATCACAAAGATTAAGTGTCCATCTTCTTCCATAGCATTGCCTTTTGGATGTCTAATAGGTATTATCGTAGTTTCAGTTGTTCAAGAAATGAACTCTAAGAAAGGATTCGAGTGCTAGCTCCTGTTGTTGTTGTTGTTTGTTTTATTTTGATGGAGAGAGATATGAAGGTAAGGAAATGGGGAAGTGAGACAAAGAAATAATGAAATCCAACAAAGAACTTATTATCAAGCCAGCTACCACTGTGGGCAATTTGAGTATATCCCTACTTTCCAGAATTCTGAGGGCTAGTATAAAACACAGCCTCCTAGTTCTCCTAGCCAAAAGGTGAGGGAACTTGGGGTATTTATACACCAAATCCTGCCAGTTACTGGCTGATGGCTGCTCCTGGAGGGCATTAATTCCCCAGCACTTCCAGGGATGTTGGTGGTAAAGTAGCCTCCACTGGCAAAAGAGTCCTCCGGCAAGGATGTGAAGTTCTGGCATTGGGAGTTGATTGGGTGTGCATTGCAGTGGACGAGAGGACAGTTGGGGGAATCAACCTCTCTTGCATCAAGAACTTCAAGTTTAATTTAGTCTTCTAATATTCATTAATTGCAATGCTGCTCCTCTCACAGGATTCCCAACCTCAAAAACTGTTCAGGCTGAAAATTTGGGAGTCATTGTTGAGTGTTTCCTAGCTCTCACACCTCAGAGCCAATCCACCAGCAAATTCTATTCACTTTACCTTCAAAACACATCCTGAATCCAAATACTTCCCTCCAAACCTACTGTTACTCCCGGTTACCCTCTCCTCTTGCCTAGATTGTCACCATAGCCTCCTAACCTGCCTTGCGGCTTCTGCCTCTGCCTCAGTCTTCACCCAGCAGCTGGGGGATCCTGTTAAAATGGAGGTCAGATGATGGCACTGCCTTGTTCGAAACAATCTGATGGCTTCCTATTCCAATCATCGTAAAAGCCAAACTATTTTCCATGACCTATTAAATCTTATATTTTGACACTCTCCCTGACCCCACCTCCATTGTATCTCTAACCCCATCTCTTACTACCCTGACTAACCTCTATGTAGCAGCCACTCAAGTCATACTTGGTGTTCCTCAACATGCTAGGCACATGCCTGCCTCAGGTCCTTTGCATGTGCTGTTCCCGCTGCTTGGAACACTTTTTCATCTGATATCATCTTGGCTGTTTTCCCTACTCTCTTTGAGGTTGTATTCATAAGTGACGTGTTCATTTTGGGTTTTTCTTGCCACTCTACACAAAATATTAGCCCTGTCCACAAGCTCTTAGACTTTTTCTCCAACTTAGTCTTTTCCTTAGCTTCTGTGGCTATATTGTATAGTATATTTTTTTTAATATAACTTGTTTATTGCTGGTATTCACCATAAATGTAAACTCTTAAAGGTAGGAATTTTAGTTTATTTTGTTCATTGCACTGTCCTCAATGCCTAGTACTGTGTTGGCTCTCAATAGATATTTGTTGAGTAAATGAATGAAACTCATACTGTTATACTTTTTTTGAACTCATTCAAATCTGAATCATAAAGCAAATTATATTTATATGGAGGATCAGACTAAAGTTTAATGGAAGGCTTATTTATCCATTGCAAGAAAATTATTCAGTAGGAGTGTAGACAAAGATAGACATAAATTGGTATAATTTGCATGGCTGGCACACTCTTTTAAGGGCGAGAAAAAAATGGCTGCAATGTTTCCCCTCCTCTCACCACAGCCTCAGTTGGTTAGGTCGTTGTTACTTAAGCAGTTGTATGTCTCAGGGCTTATCTTTGTGATTTGTTGTTGCCAGTGGTTCATTAGCAACCATGAGCCAAGCAAGGCATTGGAAAGTGCTTATATATGAGACTGTCATGAGACTGAGCCTGGGCTAGCCTGCTGGAGGATGAAGGCCATGAGCAAGAGAACTGAGGCAACAGCCTGCTGAACACCAAGCATGTGATTGAGGGCGGGAGGCTATACGTAACCAGCCAGCTGAGCACAGATACATGAGAGAGCCCAGGTGAGATCAGCTAACAGTCCAGTCTGGAAGAACCTCCTAGCCAAGCCAAAGGCCTACAAGCTAAGTAAAGTGCTTTTTGTTTTAAGCCCCTAAGTTTTAGGGTGGTTTAATGATATTTATGAATATATTTCCCAGATAGTTCACACTTGGTTTTCATGTTTTCCAATTTTCCTTTTAGTTTCTCCCATTTGTTGTATTTATTATAAGTCCTTAGAGGAGCCTCTACACAAGTGTCCACTACCCTAATTTCAACCCAAATATTTAAGTATAAAGTCCTACAACAGTAGGATTTGATGTATTATTTCTCCCCATCTAAATCACATGATTCGACCTTTCCTAAAAGTAATAACTTATCATAAATAAAGAAGTCTGGCTTAGTGTATTCCAAATATGTAACCTATAAAATGTGTTTTAATTCTTTAGCATGCTTGTTTTAATAGAGATTCTTGGTACTACACTGTTGTGAATGACCTAAGTCAATTAAACTATTCACAATTATCAGGTTGTTCTGATAAGCACTGACACATCCAATAGTTAGGAGTGGCCAGGAACTGTGGAATTATTTTCCCATGACTTTGCTCCCATGGTGGTATCTAACAGTGAAAGCACGTCTCAGACAGAATGCTACCACATGTTCAAGCATTTATTAGCAAACAGAAAAAAACAGCCAAGAGCCTTTTCCTTCAGGCACAATAAAGTCTCCACTCTGACTTCTTAGGCTTTCCAACTAGCACCCTGTATGAAAGGTTCACTCTTAGGCAAATGTAATAACATTCTGATGACAGGTTCGGCTAACCTTCTGATTGGGTCAGGAAATAGAATCCTTCATTACTTGAGAGATCAGATGACCTTACTCTAGAGGAATTCTGCTAATGGATGCATCAGATTCTCTCACTCTATTCATTCAGAAAGGAGAAACCTGCATGATCTTTCTAGCTTGCTGTGGGTTTCTGTAGGTTTATCCTGTCTGCAGTTCACCCACCTATTTAAATCTGTAGGTTTTTGTCTTTTGCCAATTTTGAAAGCTTTCAGCCATTATTTCTTTGAGTGCTTTTTCAACCCTGCCCTTTTTTTCCTCTCCTAGAACTCCAATGATGCAAGTGTTAGATCCATAGATCCCTGAGGCTCTGCTCTTGTGTTTTTGTTTTTTGTTTGTTTTTATAGGCTATTTTTTTCTCTGTGTTCAGGTTGAAAAATTGTTCTATCTTCTAGTTCACTGATTTTTTCCTCTGTTCCCTCCATTCTTTTCATAAGCCCATCTACTGAGTTTTTCAAAATTTCCATTATTGTCTTTTTCATGTCTAACATTCCATCTGGTTCTTCTTTAGATCCTCTCTTTCTTTGCTGAAACTTGCTACTTTTTCATTTGTTTGAAGTGCATTTATAAATTTTGCATTGAAGCATTTCTGTGATGGCAGCTTCACAATAATTTGTTAGGAAATTCTAACATCTCTGCTGACTCAGTGTTGGCATCTATTGATTGCCTTTGTTCATTCGGTTTGAGATCTTCCTGTTTCTTTGAATGATGAGTGATTTTCATTTGGATCCTGGGTACTTTCACATTATAAGACTCTGGGTATTATTTAACTTCTATTTTTGCTTCCTATAATACCACTTTAGAAGGGTGGAGATAGAAGCCCAGCTTTCCCACTTGGCCTCCCTTGACATCCCTGTGTGTGCATGCATGTGTGTTGGGGGCTCCTCATTACTACAGGAAAGGGTGGAAGGTCTGGCTCCCCACACGGTCTCCACTGGCACCGTAGGTAGGTGGCATTGTTACCGCTGAGCAGTAGTAAAAATCTTGACTCTCCACTAGACCTCCTGTGCCCCCACCTCAGCAGGAAGGTGCCGGGTGGGAGTGGAGTCCAGGCTGTCCTCATGGTCTCCGTCGATACCACAGGAACTGCTTGTAATAGGCTGGCTGGAATGAGAGTACCAGCTCTCTCCTCGGCCTTCTGTGATACCACTCCGGAGGTGGTGGTGGTGGTGGTGACGGGGCTGAGGCACCTCATGGCGGCGTCTCCAGGTTGGAAGTCTGGGCTCCCCACTCAGCCTTGGCTTGTGTGGGTGGGGTTGGGGCCACAGTTTTCTCTGTGGTGTTTGGCTGGAGTAGAGTGGTTATTGTCTAAAAGTGTTCAGCACTGCTGGGCTGCCCCTTTCCTGTTCCTTTGGCTAGAGTGTGTAGGCTTTTTTTGTCTGTACTTGGTGTTTCTGGGTTGCCAGAATCTTGAGCTCCAAGTCTGGGATATATGAGACCAAAAAAAGCCCGGAAAACGTAATGCCTTGTCATTCCTTGAGTCTTAAGGTCCCTGGCCCATCTTTGGAATTCTCTCCACCTTTCAGAGTTTTCTTGGGTCTGTTTTACATGTGTCCAGGGATTGTAGTTGTAATTTGGTTGTAATCTATTTCACCTTTCCAAGAGTGAAAGTCACTTTTAGTTTTTTTTAAAGTCTACATTATCACAGTTTTCTGTATTGTCAGTATTCTGATTTCATTTTTTCTTTTTCTTTTTCTTGAGACAGAGCCTTGCTCTGTCATCCAGGCCGGAGAGCAGTGGTGTGATCTCGGCTCACTGCAACCTCTGCCTCCCAGTTTCAAGTGATTCTCCTGCCTCAGCCTCCTGAGTAGCTGGGACCACAGGAGCATGCCACCACACCCAGCTAATTTTTGTATTTTTTTGTAGACAGTGGGTTTTACCATGTTGCTCAGGATGGTCTCAAACTTCTGGACTCAAATGATCTACCCAACTCGGCCTCCCAAAGTGCTGGGATTATAGTGTGTGTCACCGTGCCTGGCCTGATTGCATTTTTGATCTTATTGCTGGTCTTGTAGATTTAGAAAATGCTGTAGAGCTCAGCATATTGATATTAGCAAAGCATTTGACAAAATTCTTTTGTGAGCATATCTAGGCTAGTTAATAATAGAGCCATAGTCATTATTAACTGAACAGCTGCACCCAAAAAGTATTGATTAATAGATCAGCATCAGGCTACAAGGGGGCCAACATCAATATGCTGCAGGCACTGTCCTAGCCTGTCCTCTGCCCTGTTCAGAATTTCTTCAAACTGCCGAATGAACACCCAGGAAGTATTTGCATCTCAAAAACTGGGAGTGATAGTTAATATTTAGGATCACAAAATCGAGATTGAAGAAACTTTGATAAAATAGCATTATGAAATAGAGCATGATGCATGCTGGATCGGAAAATAAATGCTATAATATGGTACAAAGAGAAGAGCTGGTCTAATATTGTTTTTTATGGAGTAAGTGCATGAGCAAACAAAAACCGGAAGGAAGTTAGTACTTATATAATTAGAAATTAAATAAGGAGAAAGGGAAACTGATATGAACTCAGCCTGTATTTTGGACCAAGTGCTGGCATAGGCATTTTGTAGCTCTTAAGGAGTCTAACACAATCCTAGACTATGTTAACAGGATTGAGTGACCAGAATAAAGGGTGGACTATTACATGGTCTGCTGAGATCTTCAAACAATATGTGGAATATTGTGCCCAACCAACTGGAGGTAAGTGTGGTGAAAGAGCACACGAAAGGTCATTGAAAAATGTTTAGTTTGATGAGCAGAAGTGTAGAAAACAGGAAACATGCCATGTGGAAAATGAATGAATCATTCTGCCTAGCACCAAAAGTGTAAGGTAAGGTAATGAACTCCCTGTTAGTGTAAGTATGTAAACAGGGCAAAACGACCAGCTATTAGGGATGAAACACAGTGAACCTGCTTTAGGTGAGCACTGGACCAGATGATCGCTAAGGTTTCTTCCAAGAATCTCTGCACTCATATAGAGCCGGTTAGAAAAAGAATGGCAACATGTTAATATCAGGGGGTTTAACCTCACAAAACTAAGCACAGCTGGCCTTGGCTTTAATGAGATTCGGACATTAGTAAGAAAGCAAAGAGACTTTTTAGTTAAGACAAATTCCACTTTATTATCTAAGGAAACAGGAAATTCAGAGTTTTGTAGGAGAGATGTGTGCAAACAAAAACTCGATTAAGTTTCCAGAGGGGCCTGTTATTATTCAAACAGAAGAGCCCTTCTTTTTAACTATGGAGTTTAAAATTAATAGGATACGGGCATTATAAAAGAGAGGCACCTGATTGCATTTTTTTTTTTTTTTTTTTAAAAAGCTTCCTTTAGGGAGACATTTCCAAATTTAATTGTGAATGAAAGTTAAAAACTCTCTTTGCTTTGTTTCAAAATGCTTTTCAAAAAGTGAGCGAGGTTGCCACCTAGTGACTGTTTTCTGGTTTTCCATTTTAAAAGCTCCTTAACAAGGGTTCTTATGGCAGTATTGCTCAAACCTGGCTGTGCATTAGTGTCATCTGGAAGTTTCCTAAAATGCAGAATACTAGGACCCACCAAAGAATCTGAATCTTTGGAGAAGGAGCTCCAGGGGTTGTGCTTTATGATAAAGATCTTCAGCTGACTCCACGGGACCTAGTCTTTCACCAGTGTTTGGAATTAACTGCCCTGGGGCATATTGTTTGCAGGTGGAAGTGTCACAGAGGCAAATTTATGTAAAGTGCAATATTCACCTACTTGCTCTAAGAACCTGGTTTCAGGTATATGAAACTTGGTGTTGCATCTTTGTATCTCATATTTAAAATAGACTTGGTAATGCTAAAAATTTACCCTACCGTTGTACACAAAGATATATGACCAGTGCTGTTTATTGTAACACTGTTTGAATAGTGATTAGCTAAAAATCATTTAAATGCCTATCAATAGGGATGTGGCTAAAAAAAGGACGGTAAACCCAAGCAGTAAACTTTATGCAGCCATTTAAAAAGAATGGTTAAGCATCATATACAATTTTTATTTGTCAATCATACCTCAGTAAAGTTGAAAAACATGAGTTTATAACAGAGAAAAACTGGGAAAATGCGAAGTATCCTTCAATAGTAGACTGAACAAATTGTGGTAAATGTATATAATAAAATTTAAAAATGATTTAAAAATATGTGGTAATGTAATAAAAGAACAAATTAAGATAGCAGAAAATGACACTAAGAATATAATGTTTTCTTAGAATATATGTCAGTATATAGTTAGAAAAAGAACTGGCAGGAAAAAATGTGATGAAAATGTAATTTTTTTCTTGTTTTTTTTTTGTAATTTTATATAATGGGTTTTTCATTTCTCTCATAATCAGAAAACTATAAACATTATTTTGAGAGAGAAATATATGTGAATGGATTCAAAGCTTACTGTCACATGCTTTTAGTAGTGTTAGATGAACAGACCAGAGTAAGCTGAAATGTGGAAGCCAAAAGATCGGGTTGGAGACTTGTTTCTGTTGGCTACCAGTAGGCTCAGATGTTGGGGGGCTTTCACGCTTGTACGTCCCTTCTTTATTCATCTGGTCCTGATGAATAACATGATGGTGCAACTGAGGGGCCCTTCCCTGGAAGGGCCTTTCGTCAACCCAGATCTCTGTGGAAGACAGAGCACCAACTCTGAATCAGGACAGAGGCAGATTTTGTAGAAGAACACTACAGATTTATGGATCATTGCTGTAAAATTCTACTAACTAAAGATTCTATTAATAGGGAATGCTCTTCCAGAACTCACACTTTTGCGCAACATGAGGCAGTAAGCTCAGTCTCAAATCAGCATATTGTGACTTTTGTGCCCTTGTACTTTCAACTTTTGCTCCTTCTGTTCCTATTTTGTTTCCTTGTCACACTTTCTGTTCTGTCTTTTACAGAGACACATAAACTTTGAACAGTTGTGATCATATCCTGTCAGGATGACCGGTTTGTATGTGACCGGTGGCACACTACGGCTCTACAATCACCAGATTATTTTCCACAGAGTAGCGAGTTGGGGAAGTCACGTAGTGAATAGTTTCTGTTTTGCAAGAGCCTATGTAAAGGTCCGTTTATAAATGCTATCTTGTACATTCACTTAATTAGTTAATTAATTAATATTTATTTATTTGAGGCAAAGTCTCACTTTGTCACCCAGGCTGGAGTGCAATGGAGCTATCTTGTCTCACTGCAGCCTCCACCTCCCAGGTTCAAGCAATTCTTGTGCCTCAGCCTTCTAAGTAGCTGGCATTATAGGCCTGCGCCACTAGGCCTGACTAATTTTTGTGTTTTTCATAGGGATGGGGTTTCACCATGTTGCCCAGGCTGGTCTCGAACTTCTGACCTCAGGTGATCTGCCCCACCTCAGCCTCCTAAAGTGCTGGGATTACAGGCTTGTGCCACCACTCCCAGCCTTGTACACTCACTTTAAATGATATTTTTATTATTTGTTGATATAATCCACAAGGACAAGCTATTTTTCATCATAAACTGAAATATTCCTGCAATGGCAGGTCAATACAGGGGAACGTCTGGACTAGCCATAGATTTGTGGGAGGCCCAGGTGACTGATTTGAAGGTCACTGGGAAAGATCCATATTAGTGATTTCAAACTTTGGCTTGCATTAAAATCATTTGAGGGACCTGTTAAAAATGGAAATCACTGGACCCCATTCACGGCCTTATATCACAAATATTACTCCATTCACTTATTTATGCAATGTGTCTAAGATCTGCCCCAGCCGGCCTGCTCAGAATTACCTCTTTGCTAAATAGACAACTTTCTTTCTTCACATGATATTGTGTTGGAGCAAAAGTAATTACAGTTTTTGCCATTAAAAGTAATGGCAATTACTTTCGCACTAACCTAATACTTCTATCTTCCTAATGCTGTTTTAAGTAAAAATTATTTAAGATTGTTTGACTTCTATTATTAATCTGTTAACCTAACAATTGTAAAAATCTACCTGAAATTCAAATCCAGCAAGTCACTTCTAAACAGGGAGTGTCTATGGTTAGTTACACTAAACCATATGCCCACAAATTGATAAAGTATTATTCATTTAATGAAACAGCTCCTCTTGTTCTTATTCTCGAAAGTATAAACCATAGCTTCAGGTAGATTTTCTTGCAGCTTTTGTGTGAGTCCACTCATTGTTTTTGACATTATTCTCATTTGGATTTCTGGACTTAGGATTGTATTGGAGTTTTGTTCTCTTTTCTTTCCAGACTTTCTCATTAAGTTTTTCTAACCATTTATCTACCCCCTTCTCTTTCAGCCTCCCAATTCCCCTCTTCCTGACATTCATCCAGACTCATCTGTTTCTTCTCCTTTTCCTTTGGGACTTCTAATACCATGTTTTAACACCTATGACTGTAAGTATCATTCTCTTGACTAGCAGAGTTTACCTTCTCATATCGAAGTTGTTTTTGAAAGGTGGACTTCCGTAAAATCATCATAATGTCTTTGAAAATTATGCTGTCTTGAGCTCCTACTTAGTTACAGGCAGGCCCTAAAGACAGAGTGAGGAGACAACATGATGTTTATTCTAGACCACAGCGAAAGCCTGTTGAGTGACTTCCTCCTGGCTGGTCTTCTTCCTTCCAACTCCCCTGACCCCTACCTCGCTCACCACTCCTTCCCCATCCACTGGTTGGGGAGACCTATCTTAAGCTCTAAACTACACATGGGATCACTTAAGGACGCCACTGTGAAGCTCTTATTTACCAGTGAGACTTATTGTCTGCAGCCTCTCTACATGTGTAATACATTAAGTAAAATAGATTTTACTATCTCCTGGCTCTTCCCTTCAGCTAGACTTCTTCTTCTCAGAACTCCTGTCTCACTTTACTTATATTTCTATTATTTAATACATTCTGCCTTGTATCTTTCATATGACTTTCTCCCTACTTACTTAGAGTTTTGATAAAGACCAAGAGCATCTCTTCTTTTGATCTCCAAAGAATTTTGTAAAAGATGGTTGTTCAATAAATATTTTTCAACTGAGCTAAATGTTATTTCAGACAAGGTCAGATATGTTGCCCTGACTGGTAGACTTGCCAAGAGCAGATTAATTAGTATTGTAAAATGAAAGTAAATATTTACAAGCAGAGAAGGCCAGGAAGGTGAGGTTGGATGGAGTACCAGGGCTGCACATAAATGACGGAACTGGACCCTGCTCACAGGACTGGTACAGCGATCTTTTCTTTTTGAGCACAAGGTGGCAGGATAGGTCAATTTCCAGCGTCCCTTATAAGGCAGCTACGTGAGGGTGAAATTTTTTGTCCAATTTCAGAAGCAGATATCTTTTTTTTTTTTTTTTTTTTTTTATTTAACTGAGGTTAGTGCAGCTTGATGGCTAAAACATGGCTTTGGATAAGACATGGGCCTCACTCTTGACTACTGACTGTCCGTGTGGATCCCTGGCCTTTTGTGCTTGGACTAATTCCTCCACGTCTGCATCAAATAGCAATGCATCGTGGATGCCAACACACTTCTAGTTTCTGTTAACTGGGTGAAAAAAAATATGAACATTGTCAGTGTTTTGAAGAAATATCCATGAACACTGAAGCTTGGAGAGAGGAAACAAAATCGGACCAGAGAATTGAAATATGCAGTTTCTCCACTAGATAGCAGACTATGACAGATGACTTTTGGAAGGGTCCATCTGTATTTACCCAAAGAAAGCATTCATTTTTCTCCATCAGTTCATATTTTTATTTTACCATGCCAAGTGTTTTTATGTGATCAGACCATTTACATGTAAAACTCTGATATAAACCTGAAATATAAGTAGCAGGTTGATTTCAATTTATTAATCTGCAATTTAAATTCTGATAGAGTTTTTCTTTTTTTACTTCATTAATTGCCTCCAGTTTTTTTTTTTTCCCAAATTGTCTTTTACTTTTTAAAAAACAAATTACTAGGAATAGTTTATTACGGAATTCTGATGGTAACATTGGGTGATATGTTAAGTCTTTCCCTTGATTCTGATCTGTTGTTTCCAGAAGATAGGGAACAAATGAGGGGGGCGGGGGGAAGATATTCCTTGTTTTTAGGTTCTACTTTGCATTCTTTCAAGTTTCTCTCTGTATGTGTATGTGTGCACTCACGAAAACACACATATACTCACATATATTCATATTACGTGGATGAATATACACACAATCTATGTACACGTGTGTATACATACATGTCTATATATACGTACATGTCTATACATACATACAGTCATATGTATGTGTATGTTATGTATATTTATCTTTGCAATAAATGTCAGGTTAGTAATTGTTTAAGAGTAAACACTCTGAAACCAGACTCCTTGGGTATAAATCCTAGCTCACTGGCAAATACTTACAGGTCTGTGTCTTTTTCTTCATTTATAGAATGGGGGTAATAATGGTAACCATATTATAGAGTATTTGTATGGATGAAAGGACTTCACAGAGCATGGCTCATGGTATCTATGCAAAGCGTGTTAGCCATTATTATTTGTGTATGTTGAGAGTCTGATTTATTCAATAGCTTATATGGCCACTTTCATTTAGTAAATGAAGCACCCTCTATCTACCCAATGTGGGAGTTTAGATTTTTTGAAGGTGCCATAATATATTGACATTGACTTGACTTTTGCTACATACATTATTCAACTTAATAATTTAGGTGCTGTACAGAATGTCGCAGTTACGATTTCTGTTGTTTGGGAACTTACATGTTAAAGAGAAAATGTGTGCACTTTTCTTTCTCTATTCTTTGCCTCTTTCTTTTCTTCTCTTGACCTTCCTCATTTGGAGGAATGTAAAAAACGGAGAGGTATATCAATTACAAATTCAATTCAGCTACCAATAACAGCAGCAACAAAAATTCCAAACAGTCGCTTAAAAAGAGCATTCTTTTTCTCACAGGACAGAGATTCTGGAGGCAGGAAGCTGATGATGGAGCTGGTTCAGTAGCTCCTCTAGGATTATTTTGTCCTTTCCTTCATGGCCACAACGTGACTGCTCCTGCAGGCATCAGGTTCATGTTAAGCCAAGAAAAGGGCAAGAAAGGAGAAAGGGTGGTAAACCAGCTATATAAATTCTTCTTATCAGGAGGCAGAAGAGCTTTCTAGAGCTCTTCCCTGTTCCCTAACCGAGGAGACTTACGTCTAGTTTCCAGAACAGTGTCACAAAGCCATTATTAGCTGGAAAAACCTCTACACTGAAAGACAAGAGAAAGAAATAGCCTGGAAGTGATTTGGGATCAGCCAGTGAATGATATTCTCAAACTAAGTTTTCGTTTTGGCTTTGCATTGTGTTTCTCCTTAAATTCTCCCTCTTGCCCTCTCTCTACCCTATAGTCCTCTTTGTCTGGAAGGAGGTAGAACTGAGAAAAATGAAAACATGGAGATTTGTTTCAGGAGCTAATATTTGCCTCAGAATATGTGCAACATGTGCAACAGAGGAAAGAGTGGAAGAAGATATGAACTAGGATTTCTGTATCAGCACAAATGGAGGTCAGAGGGCAAAGGAAAGGCTGGCTCAAGCAGAGAGGGTGGAGAAGCACAGCTGAGATTTCCCCACCGGGTCAATTTCATAGGCACTCCCTGTGCTGGAGGCAGAACTAAGCTTGTTGCCTTTGAAATGAAGCACCACAGACAACAGAGTTTCTTATAGATCACTTAATACAAATTATCATCGAGAGATATTGTTTATTTTCTTGTCTACAGAGCAAACAACATAGAAGGCATTTGTGACATTCACAGAGTATTTTTAAATGACACCTACTCAAATGTTACCTATTTCATAAATCTGTAATGATTTTTTTTTTCTTAAAAACATTATAGCTTTAATAGAATTTTAGACTGTGACTATTAAGATAGCAAAAATTCCCCCAAGGAGACCAGGATTCTTGGTTCACTCATTTCTTCACTCTGTCCTCTCTTCACCTGGTCAGCTGTCAGGTGGCTCTCCTGTACATCAACTCACAGGTGATGAAGTCTTCAGACCGTCACCCTGCTAGGAACTCCTGGTGGACTAGTCACCATCGCTCTCACTTGAACTGCCACTGTCAGATGACTCACTACTGTCGTCCCTTCTACGGGAACTAAACCTCCTGTTGGAATACGGTTGTCTACCCCAGGAGCCTTTCCTGTGTGGCATACCCTTATTCCGTGTAGAATTATTTTGTCTATGGGGTACATAATGATATTTTCTGCTGTGTGTTATATTCTCATTACTGGGGCCATTAAGGGAATCCATTTCGGTTTTGATTTCATTATCAAGACCACGAGAAGGAATGGGCAGGCTCTGACCTTTGCCTTTACTAGGAAACCTTTGTTTTTCATGTAAGGCTGCTTGGTTCCTATTAGAGTCATCTACACCCTTTCTGGCACTGCCTTTGCCGTTTTTAGGAATTTCATTATAGTTGGTACTTTCAGTTGCATCGCTACTGCCTTCTTTTCTTTTCTCTTTTGAGGGTACAGGAGGGTAATGAAACTCAACCTTCCCTTGGTGAGCATTTTGGCCGCCAGCATCCACTCTGTTTCCTTCTCTTCCAGGGAGTTCCTTAAAATTGGTACTACCCATGATATCGTTGTTGCCCTCTACAAGACTGACATCAACAGCATCTGCCTCTTTCGCCGTTTCATCCCCAGTTCCAATGGTATTTCCGCCATTTTCTTCTCTTTCTGGGATCTCATTATAACCTGGCTCTTTTGTGTCAAGATTAGTACTCTCAGCTTCACTTGGGCCTGCAAACCCTGTTTGAATATCTTTGCCTTCTAGGTCAGGACCAGTAGCTTCTCCTGTACCAGGAATGTCCTTAAAGGTTGGCCGTCCCCACTGAAAGGAGACATATCATTGTCCCCTCTCTCTTGAAGATCTGTGTAACCGCTGCCTTCAAAATCACTGGGGATTTTTTTGACTTTTGAGAGATGTTTTGGGTAGTCAATGTTGTGTTGAGTACGATGGGTGCTTTTGCTTTTTACTGGAACTTTCTGGACTTGGGAATCTCTTTGAGGCTTCTTTTTATCCTTCGAGTGTGCTTTAGCATAGTTCATACTTGCTGGAATTTTGTTTAGAACATTCTTAGGTTTGTTCTGTTTGTTTTCTTCCCCCAGGAGTTTAATCGCAGTCACTGGCTCCATCATATGTTGCATGTTATTTCTCATGAGAGCTGCGCCATATTCTTCTTGGTCATGTAGTTTGCTGATAGCATCATCTCCATCCTCAAACCGTTTATTCCCAGTTGACTTAGGATAAATTGACATCCTCAGGCCATTGTGAATATTCTCTTTGTTACTGATACTATATTCTTTATTCAGTCTCTGTCTATTTGTGAAATAATTTTGAGATTTACTACTTCCGTTATTCTCACTGGCTTCAAAAAGGGACAAATCTTTCTTTCTTTCCTGGACAATATTTTCTTTAGATGATAGCTCTTGATTTCTTCTCTTGCCCAAATGGTGAAAACCAATATTGTCTTTGTTTTTCTCTTCCTGTTAAAATACAGTTTTCAATACGAAGTGATTATTTCATGTAAAATTTTAAAAATATAATAATTCTTAGGCAATATAAAAACTATCCACCAGATATTTAATAAAAAGGATCTATTAACTCAATAGAGGTTTACTGGTAGAGGTCATTCTAGAATGGTCAAATCAGGTTTCATGGAGAAAGAAGAATGAACTAGGCTTGAAAAATGGGTAATATTCAAATATGCAGAAGGGAAATTGTGAGAATATTTTAAGAATAAGTGGCATATTCAATTTTTTGGAAGCAGGACACAATTGAAACATAATATGATTAAGCTTACAGAGTGGGAATAGTGAGTCATTGCAAGTAAAATGGATTTCATAAATTAAAATTAGTTCTCTCTCTCTCTCTCTTTTCTTTCCTTCAATCTGATCATCAGAGGTATTCATCTGCCTAAAGGAGTATTTTCTTTTTCTTTCCTTTCTTTCTTGCTTCTTTTTAAACAGAAAATCTGCAAATAGAAGAATCTTCTGACATTTAAAAGAAAAGTCCCTGGGAGAATAATGGGATGAAAAAGAGAAAGTGGAGCAGGAGAATAAAATATTTATATCTATATTTCAATTCATTCTTTTTTTTTGGTGGGGGAAGGGGCAGGATCTGTGAAGATGCCGCTCCATATCCTGGGTTTTATAACCCTTGGGTGCAGTCAACTTTCAGTAAGCTTGGCAGAACAATGCGGTCAGGAAGAAAGAGCTGAGATTGACTGTACCCTATGCCACTCGCTATTTCTCTGCAGCATAGGCTAAATATAGAAGTGTCTGAGCATCTGGTCTGGAGATTTCCAGAGAGTGTTGCCATAGAGGAAGTGAAGTGGCTCTAAAAGGAGCAGCGTAGACGGAGTACATACTAGGGACAAATGTGAGTCATACTCAAACAGAGAGAAGTCTAAATTGCCCATGGGAGCTAAGAGAGACTGAGTCACCACTGGGCCCCAGTCAAGACTATACTGATTGAATCCTAAGCTATGGTAGCCAACAGCTTCATTTTAGAATGAAGCAGGGCAAGAAGCATTCAAGTGGTTAGGCAACATTATCCCATGCATGTCTGAAGATTCCAAGTCTTCCTCTTCACTATGGTGTAAGCCATGTTTGTCCATTTGTTGCACGGTATGTAGGGGATGGTGTAAGCCACACCTGGATGCCATCTTAGAGGGAGAAGGAGGGGGAGTGAGGATCTGAGCATTTTTAACTAAAAGAGACTGATTTATTTAAATAAACTATTTTAATTATTAGATAACCTTCAGTTTAAACAGACTGAATTTAATTTCTGCACATTCCCTTGCTCCTCCATGAGGAGCTCGTGAGCAACAGAACGATTATAGACAGACTAAATGTCATTTTTTTCTTTTCACCTCCAAATTGTAGGATGAGCTGGAATATACAATATCCTTACATAGGCTTTTGAATTGATGAGTAATATGAAATCAACATAAGAGATATTTATTGAAGGAGTGGAACATGGAAGAAATTAGGCTGGGTGCTACATGTTCTAAGCAATATCTGGCGATATTCATTGGCAAAGGCAGTGATCCTGAGGGGTATGGAGGGTGGGGGCAGGTCTGTGAGGCAGAGACATCATAACTAATTAGGTCTGCACAGACAAGCAGAGTGCCAGAGACTTGTAGAAGATGGAATGCCGGGGTGAAGAATTTGGTTTTATTTTGTAGAGTGTGAAGAGCTAGTGAAAGTTCATAGGAGATTAACAAAATACAAATTAAGGATTTAGGAGGAACAGTGGTAAGAAAGAACATGTAGGAAGCTTTTGCAGTATCCAGTAATGAGATGTAATCACTTGGATTAGGATTATACCAAAGAAAAACATTACAAAGAAAAAAAACCCCTTCTTCTGGTGCCCAAGCAGAAAAAGCCTTAATAACTAAAACGGACTGGAATGTTAACATGTAAAAATGAAGACAGGGTGAAAAAGACAAGGACTTTAATGTTAGACATGTTGATGTTAAGGGAATATAGAACCTGAGCTCAAAAAGCAATATACAGTTAGAGATAGAGAATTGGGTATCACAGGCTCTTGGGGGATCCCAGTACAAACCCTTCCCAGTTTTCATAGCCTATGGTCAACTCTTCTTTCCTTGAACATCTTACAGGCTAATTGTTTATTACTTTTCAGATTCTATTGTTTCACTTATACATAGTTGTAATTTTTTCAATAAATTTTTAACTTGAAACTAGTATCCATTTTTCCTGATGCAATACCTAATAAGGTTATGTCCTCTTTCCTATGAAACCCTCCCAACATTTGAAAAACGTTTAGTTTTCCTTCGAACTCACTGGCTGCTTTCTCTTCTCCAGGTTGACACTACAGTTCTCTTGTGTTAGGTGACTACGTTCAGTCCCATCACCTGATGATGAATTCCCTTTGTTTGTGCGGTCCCAGATCAGACCTTGACTCTGATGGGTCCCGATCAGCCCCAAGCATGGGGAATTCATCCGCTTCCTTGCCTTGACCACAGCCCTGTTTTTACTAATAACAGCTTAATTTTGTGCTTTTTGACCACCACTTCAATTTATTGGCTCTTGTCAAGCATGTGGACATCTTAGATGTGTTCATTAAAGATGTCAGAATACACGAGAGCTCCCTGATGGAGAGAAAAAGAGCATGCAGCCAGAAGCTCACAGTATTTGGTCAAGTGTGTAGGGAAGGTAGCAAAGAAGATAGAAAAACCAAATGCACGCTGGGGTGGTGGCTCACGCCTGTAATCCCAGCATTTTGGGAGGCTGAGGTGGGTGGATCATGAGGTCAGGAGATTGAGATCATCCTGGCCAACACGGTGACACCCCGTCTCTACTAAAAAAAAATACAAAAAATTAGCCGAGCATGGTAGTGGGTGCCTGTAGTCCCAGGTATGCAGGAGGCTGAGGCAGGAGAATGGTGTGAACCCAGGAGGCGGAGTTTGCAGTGAGCCGAGATTGCACAGGATCATAGGGAATGTGTTGAGTGAAATAGCAGGCAGGAATTGCCAAATAATCTTTCTTAATCCCTCAGTCTAGTGCTCACGAAAGTAGCTGTGCTATGGAAAGAGCACATGCATTAGAATCAGTTGCCTCACTGCCATTTACGGGCTGTGTGATTTTGGGAGCATTATTTCACTTCTCTGAGCCTTAGCTTTTTTAGCTGTAAAATAAAAATGATATCTACCTTTCAGTATTTTGGGACGAATTAAATGATTTTTATTAAATAATGCATGTAAAGCATACAGAAGTGGGTATAGCCCTTTAATGAATGATAGTTTCTTTCCTAGATAATATTAATGATAGTCATGTGATTACTGGATGCACAGATGTTCTCCCAGTCTCTGGACTTCTCTAATATTGGTTGTAGAGGCAGATGAAGATGGACAAACTCTGGACCCCCTGCTCCTGTATTGGCCAATTGTCACCCTTGGGCTGTGTGTTCTGCAAGCTTGTAGCCGTTGATGGGATGTTATCTGAAATAGATTTTGATTGGACTCTCTCTTTCTTTTTGCTCCCAAACAGAGGGACTGTTCTGCTTGGAGGACTGTCTGCTTTTATATATGTATCTTATTAACTGTTAGATGTAGTGGGGAAATTGTTGAATCAGCTCACATTTGAATCTCAAAATAAAAATGGCTTTTAGAAGTGCCCTCTACTTTCAAGAAGCTGGCTAATATGTGGTCTGCAAAAGTGCCAATGTGTAATATTTGTAAAATATAATTTGAAATTACTTATTTGTAAAAGTTATGGCATTATTGTTCATTAATTTTTTTAATATTGGTGGGAATATTCTGAAATAAGATTTTGCCATGAGAAAAAAATAGAAATAAACTTTGTAATATATCATGAAACAAAAAGTATTTTAGATATTTGACTTGAGTAATTGAGTCTCAGAAAGTTTTACTTGGACATTTATGTTTTCCTTTGCAATCAAGTTCATTGTTGTTTGTTTACTCATTACTAATATAACCTCTTGAGTTAAACACTAAATCTAGGGTTATAGTAATCTCTTCCTAATTTTTTTTCTCTCTTGTCTGAAGTGGGAAGTTATGTTTTATTTTTGGTGCTTTTCTGCTTTTAAAAAAAGTAACATATACACTAATGAATTGTGTGCATTTTATTAGAAGACTGAATAGGATAATTTTATAAATGAAAACATGAAACAACTTTTAACCTGTGGTATATGATGGCTATTTTTGCATTGAAGAAAATATCAAAAAATACAAAGAAACTTTTCTTACATTTGCTTGTGTTAAATGATTTCTGACTGTTCGATGGTCCATGTACCAGTTGGCTGACTGCTTCTCTAGGCTCTGCTTTTCGGTCTCCATGCTTTGGTTCCTATGAGTTTTTTCATGGAGAATGGCCTCACCCACTCACTTCTGTTTGCTCAAATCCTACTCATCCTCCAAGGCCCAGTGCAATTGTTTCCATTATGAACATCAGATGCTAGGAACTAATTTTTTTCTACTCCAAGCCCCTAAAGCATGATCTTTTTTTCTCTTCTGGATACTACTCACATAGCACCTCCCACATTCTGTCTCGTTTCACAATAATTTCTGTAAGCGCCTTTTGTTTCTTTTCTAACTCTAAGATCCTGGAGAGAAAGAATTTGTTTCTCAATCGTTTTATCTCACATAGTATTTTACATACTAGTTAAGAACTCCACATGTATTTGTCAAATGGATATGTTTTAACTTATTTACAGTTAGATGTAGTCTTAGAGATGTCCTCTAAAGGATATTGATGGCAGAAGAAAATAACATTCTGAAGGGAAACAAACTATTGCTTCCATGGGGAATAAAACCAGATTTGGAAAAAGTAAATAGCCCTTTCTCTGATGGTATTTCAAGCTATTTCCAGTCCTTTGGCCAATGAATCTACAAGAAGGGACTGAGTGAAAAGAATTATTGTCATTGCAGTGACAAGGGCCTCATTCTTTTACTTCTGAGCAACCCAACACAGATGGAGTTATCCATGGAATGACTTTAAGAGACAGTAAAATGGGTCACTCATTAGGCCAAAATGGTTTCTCCTCTTAGCCGTTCCCTGCTGAGATCCCTACCGTCAGAGCATATGGTAGAATATGTCAAGAAAACTTCCTTATAAAACACCCAACGTTACTTAAGAAGCAATAACACAGCAGCCCATGGGCACCTGGGGTCCATGAGTATCACACCTGCAGCCGCAGGTCCTGAAGCAGAGCGAGATGTGGGCCGAGGCATGGGTTGGGGATCAGAAAGATTCTGGGACCCAGAGTTTTGTAGTACAGAGGCTTGAGGAGCCCGGGGAGTGAGAGAAGGGACAAAAAGTGCCAGCCATAAGACAGAAACCCCAGAGCAAGCGAAAGTAAACTTCTCCTCCCCTGCGTTTTCCTCTAGGGCTAGTCCAGAGTTTAGTCATGCTAAGAATGGTCATTCAGAGATTCAGCTTACCTTTACATCAGTTTGATTTTTCTTCCCAGGTGACGTGTAAACACACTTAAAAACATAATGTCCATGTTTCTCATGGTGACCCTTGTATGTTATCTACGAAAACACAACATTATATTAAGACACATTTTATCTCTTACAAAGAAATTGTTGGGCTCTCTTTTTAATCCTATGAGAAACTTTAAAACTTGGGTGAAGCTGAATTCTGCCTCTGACAAATGGTAGTACTTCTTATAACCACAGGAGGGTGTGTGTCAGCCAGCTCCCGAAGACAGCAACTTGTTCCTTCTCTCTTTTCTACATAACTCTAAATTTGTTTTCCCTAAGGGCCTGTCAACTGCTTTTTGTCCTAGGGTGGATGGATTTTATTACCAAATTTCTATGGAAATGGAGCATGTGGAAATATTTTCAGGTGGGAGGGGGTGAGAGGACCGGGAGAAAGGCAGGATTTACAATATTCATGTCTGATGTCTAATTGGCAAAACTCACAGCATGAACGTTCAGGCTGTTAAGCTGGCAATGTTGGCCTTTGTAATTTTCAGCTGAGATAAAGTACAGAAGATTGTTAGTTCTTAGAACACAATTTTCTGTGATAGGCAGAAGTAAGCTGCAATTTGGTGGCATGCAAAGCGGGGAGGATTCGTTTAACTGTTTGCATATGGAAAGCTGATTCCATGGACATAGAATTCCCCATTAAGACCTGATAGCTACCTTCCCCTTTACTCCCTTATTTATCATTCTGAGAGCCAAGTGTTTGTCAGGTGCATGTGTGGGAAAATATTTTTTGCTAGTAGCAATGTTCCCAAATTCTTACTCACTTAGCCCCAAGAAGGTTGCCTGGCAAAGCATTGTTTCATATGAAGGAAGAAATCACATTGGAGAGAAAGAAATCTCTATTCACAATGTTTTCCTCTTTTCTGTCACACATGGTGTGTGAATTACAATACCTGATTGACTAGAAAGTGCCAATATTATGTTGTATAATTTTGCACTTCCATTCAAAGTGCCCAAGACTATTTTGACAGTTACACTTTTCTCTTACTGACTTTTTCTTTACAGAGCCGAAATAGAGTTATTTGAGAAGATGAATTCTGTTTACCCTCTGCTCTTCCACACAGCTTTGCTTAGTTTTCTCAGTCTGCGGTTGAAATGTCTGAAAGGAAACAAGAAACAAAACTTCACCCACTAGAACATTCTATTTCATTAACTTCATTAAACAAATGTTTCATTTATTTTTCTCTCACTGGGTTCTATTATTCAATGTGGAAAATCATTCTAACCAAAAGAAGATTGACACATTCATCGCGTTAATATTTGTTTCAGTATTACAAAAGACAGTGCCAACTTTCTGCCCCCAGAGGGAGACAATGCTTTCTCCACTATAGAACTGGATTCAAGCTCAGACAACCGCTAAGTGGGTGTGGTGGGGGAGAAGGGAGGGATAGCACCCCAGATGAAGGAGCTTGGCTGCCATCGGAATCCACTGAAAAAGAAGTTTTCACTGACAAACTGGGAGCTGTTAAATATAAGTGAACTAAAATCAGAGTTTGACGATTTAAATTATATGTGTGCATTAATTATATAAGTTGAGTAATTGTAATATTGAATTAAGGTATGAGGCTGTTGATGGCCTAGGGAGAGTCAAACCATAGCTGTTCACATGAGGGGTAGGATCACACCTAAGAATAAAATCTTATTGCTGCCAGGTGTTTCATTCTGAGAAGGAAAAATGGAGGTGGCCAGCAGATTAGGACAAATTCTTTTTCTTGGTTTGACATAAAGTGTCAAAATTTCTTGAGGGTAGCATAGGGTGAAGGGTAGCTATTGAAGCGCAGAAAGGGCAGAAATGAAGAAAGAATAGACTCCGGCAGTTTGTCTCAGGCCTTTGGGCTAACGTTTGTATACCACGGGAAAGCATGCAGAACAGGGACCATAAATCTGGGAGCAAATGTTTTATGAAAGGAATAGATGTAACAATTCGTTAATTCTCAGTATTTTTCATTTACCTCTCTCTTTTAGAAACTCCTAGCCTATGTCAGATGTGGGACCGGGAACCAGTGGGCGGACTGGGTTGTGTTTGAATGGGTGTGCTACAGTGGAAGCAGGCATCACAGTGGATCAATCATATAAAAGAGAGAACCCCTTAAGGGAAAGATTGAATAAAGAGATAAACAGAAAGAGGGCCACCTAGGCCAGCTGTCATATTTACCTGGAAAGTGTTCTTCCTGAAGAAGCTGTAAGTTTCTATATTTTGTTTAATACAGACAGGTTGTTCCTTCAACTAAGATATTGGGAATGTCCAGGCTTGCTCTAAGCTCCTTTAAATCTCCAGCTCAATCTGAACTGATTCCTTCATTTCCCAAACTCGTTTGTCCTCTGTGTTCAGACTGGGTTTGGGTGAAGGAGGCCTGGCATGAGACTGGGGGGTAGAAGGAGAGAGAAGCCAGGGTATGTCCTTCTTTGCTCTTTTTGGGGCTGCATCTCTAGAATTGGGTACATCTCCTTTGTGGTCCTAGTTCCCCCACCCAGGGGCCTAGGAGCAGCACCTTTTGTTTTCCCTCCAGCCCTGAGGGTGGTGGTAACTTTGATCCTTGGGTGGTCTCACCACCCCTGGTTGGCCTTTCTGTTCTTCCTTATACTTTATAGCTAGTTTCCCTTAGAAAGTCCCTCTACTGAGCTCTCTGTAGTGGATTTTGTTTTCCGGACTGGACTCTGGCGGATAAAATCATCTTCAAAATACAAAACTCAGAAGTTTAGAAAGCACCTCCATGGCTGGACTCCAAGGCATAGCAGGCTAATATTCTATTCCATTCTAGAAAATAACAATAGTTTATCAATAACACCTTCTATTTATAGGATACTTTATAGTTTGTAAATTGCTTTTGTACACATAATCTCATTTGAGTCCCAAAGTAACCCTTATAAGCAGTAGAAGAAACAGAATTGTCTACACTCATACAGTTGGTAGTTGCAGTAGAAGTAGAGAAGATATTTTGATTTAAATCTTCTGCCTCAAAGTCCCAGGGTTAAAATAATAAATTTTTCAATGACTAAATATGAAAAAGCATTTAGTAATAAGAGGAAGTGTTCCTAAACTTTATATTAATTATCTTCAAGGCATATTTTATAGTTTTGTCCTTTATTGCATTTCTTATGTTGATTCTTATATAATTGTGTGAACATAAATTTGGACCATTATATCACTCTTCAAAAATATAAAAACAGTGCAAACAGTTCTGGAAATTGGACTATAGGAAGAAGAAAGCATAAAAATGAGATGGGCAGATACTGAGCAGAAGAAAGAAATCATAGTATGGGGTATCAGGGATCTTCTTACAGAACACACACACACATATGGGTTAGAAACATACTTGACAATATAGAGTACCTAGGCACAGTTTTGATTTATTGTGACTTACAACAAAGTCTTTCTAGTCTAACTGCATGTTGATGAATATTAACTGAATTGCATAGCCTAATAAACATTCATTTTCTTCCTTTTAAAAATCTTTTAGAATTTGGCTTGTAATTCCAAGACGCAGTTAAGTGACTGAGTATATACTAGTTTCTTAAACCACCAATCTATCATTTAAAAATTTAGGAAATTACTAAAATGGCATCTTTATACCTGGAAGAAAACATTATATTTCACAATTCACAGTTACAAATGTTGCCTCTGCATCCTTGCTGAGCTGCTTTCATTTGAAATATGCATCCCTCCCTTCTCCCCCCTATACCCTCAGGCAGATGTCTTGGGCTTGAATGTGGCCCTGTAATGGAGATGGCACTGTCTGCCTCTGGGGAGGAAAGCTGGCATCCTCTTCTGATCAGTGGTCACTGAATCGATGTTGACATAGCACATTTACTGGAAAATGATGAGAAAGCCCCACTCCAGCTGTTTCTTGGAATACGTTGCTCAAAATAAAATCTTCAACTGGCTGACTTGAGCTGGGTCAGTAAGACTCATTCTTCCACCGCGAGAGGTGGGAGAGACACCTGAGCCTCTAGGCCTTGATTGAGTGAGGTCTGTGCATGGGGCCTCGCAAACGTGTGTTGTGAGCAGTACAGGCCCCATAGGACTGTACTGCACACGCTTGTTACACAGAGTGTGTGGAGAAGGTAACACATTTCCCTAACTTTCACTGCCTTCCATGTGGCCCTTGGCTGCCTGGTCATCCTCATCAGCCTGGTTACCCTACTAGTCACCCACTCACTCAGGACCTATATATAAGTATGACTGGCAATGGGATGACAATTTGTTTCCATGGTTCTCCAACCAAAAAGGTTGTTCTGATAAGTTAGAATGCTGCTCAGACATTATCTAATTAGCACTGTGTCTGCATTGCAGAAAATAACTAACACTCAGCATTTTCACAAGATAATTTGGTCACATCCTGAATATTCAACTGGGTGAGTCAGAGAGAAGGAAAGACACCCAGGGAAGTAGGAGCTTGATTTGGGCTAAGCTTGGGGGTACTACGTCCCATCTGTAGCCTCACTGATGAAGAGAAAAATCACAAGTAGGATCCCACAGTATTGGGGTGTTGCAAGAAATACAGAAGAGTTCTTGTCTCTTTGCATTTTTATCTATGTGCTAAATCTAGTTGGTTAGCTTTAAAACATTCATGTCAGATTCTTGAAGTTTTCAGGAAAATATTAAAACGTTATTTTGCCATGTTATAGTTTGAGTCTTTGAGTATCACTCATTAGTATCAGCTGATTTGAAATGCTGTGGCTGCCTCCTGGTTTTCTCAGAAAATCTGGTTTTGGTGTTCCTTAAAAGGCAACGTTGTGAGATCTCATAGTTCAGCACACGTTTATCGAGAGCCTCCTTGATTAAGTGTGTTAAGTGCTGGATGCTTTCTGTTTGCTTGGTACTTCTTAAAATAAGTGAATTAGGTAGATGCTACTAATTTAAATAGACATTGCTTGAAAGAAAAACAAATGAAGAGAGCAAGAGATTATCTGAAACATAATTGAATTTGTAAATGCTTACTGGTGCTGCCCAGGTCACACTCAAAAGGAGTAGTCCCACACAGAAAACTCGCATCTTTGAGAATCTCTGAGGAAAGATAACAATATCTTACCACAAAGCATTGCCAGTTATAAACTGCGGCCGTAAGAAGAGATGAAACGCATAGGAATATATAAACACCCTTCCCCTTGGCAGTTCATTTCCTTTTGTGTATGTGTGTGTATAGACCATGTATAATTTCCTTATACCCAAGTGTGGACATTTTAATCTAGGAGCTTTCATATGTCTAGTTATTCCAATGTGAAAATGAAAATTATTCAATATCATTAAAACAGTAAAGTCAGTGGATAGAAATATATTTTATAGACACATTCATTTGCTGTATCATCAGCTCTTCTTCCTCTTGTTTTTAGAACGAGATTGTTTAATTATTTGCGTCATTCAAAGTGACATGAAGTTGATACAGCAGCCCATAACACACTCTAGGTCTGTCAGGGTAGCAGATTGCACTGTGGGGAAAGCTTATCTCCCTGCGGGCTGGTACCCTAATCTGTGTCTCATGTTCATTAGCAATGTGTCTGAATTAGTAGCCATTCATGGGCTGGAGAGTGAACTAATTTTTGCAATGCTGACATTAATAGCTAACATTTATTGAATACTAAAATGAGCCAAGCACTGGGTCTAAGAATTTTGCATGCATTCAATTATTTGAGCCTCACAACAACCCTACAAGTTAGGTGGCGTTACTATGCCTGTTGTATAGATTAGGAAATAGACACAAAAAGATCAAATAACTTGCCTTAGAACTCACTAAGGGGCAGAACTGGGATTAGTATCCAGGCAATGTGGCTATAGACCCAGTTTTCTTAATCAAGACTCTCTACCACCTTAAATAACTTTCTATTCTTTTATCTCATTACAGAAAAATCCGTGTGCAGTTGACTTAAAGGCTTATATTGGGTTCAACAAAATGATGTTCAAAATACTACCATTTAGTTACAAACAAAGGTATTTGTTTACTGTTTTGGCAAATATGCCAACAGGAACTAGTGAGCTCACTTAAGTAGCCATTAGACTGGAAAAAAGTCAACATGTCTTTGGACTATTGATCTTATTATTATATTATGAAAACAGTAAATTTATACCACTCTGAGATTTCATGAAGAAAAAATATTTTTATGGGAAAAAATAATCTAAATATTCTTGCAATCTTTAAACATCTCAAGGAAAAGCTGGTATTTGGAGAAATGAATATAACTATTAAATATATTCTAAAATCCTAGGCTATGTTTTTCTAAATTAATGGATCTAAATTCTAACTATAGTTGACCCTTTTTTATAGTTGATCTATAAAAAAGCATTTTATAGATCAGGACAACGTAAGTAATTTATGAAATGATTTAATGCTGATCAGTAGAAATATCAACACAGATGAGGTTTCAAAGTATGAATAAGATCAGATTTCCCTGATCGCAGTTTGTTAAGTGAAGAGATAGAGGAAAATTAAAGTCGGAGTTACTGTGGATCTCGATAATGCTAATAACAAAAAAAGAGAAAGTTGTTATCAGATCATCAATTTTAGTTGATGATTTCTAGAGCATGGTAACACATTTTCTAGTTTATAAAACAAAGCAGCAAATAATACATAGTTGTGCTCAGTAGAGAAGATTTTCAAAAGTAATAAAACCTACTTGGGTGGCAAGCATCTTAAAAACGTAAACAACTACGATATAAAGCTATTTGCTATCAAGAACATGAAAGCCAAATTACCTGGTATCTTTTACCTTCAGAATACCTGGCTTCTTGTTGCAGCATTAGCAGTCTCTGAGCATTTTGCTGAAATTTAAAGTTTGTTAGAGTTCCCAATGGCCAATCAGCACTGGCTCACTCAGCACTAGCAAACAATTTGTTACAAGTGCCCACAGATAACCATAGGGGGGCGAAGTAATTTTAATCTAAAAATGTGTTTGTGGTGGAAAGCTACTATCAAATGTTCCAGAAAGTGGGATAAACAGAAAATATAAATACCTCAGTTTGGACATCATGTTGTCAGATAATCAAAATTGATTTCAGAACTGCTAATTAGGACCGACTGAATACCTAACAAGTTTAGAAATGGAAAACATTTTTGCTATCGTTTTTTGTAGAAAGTTTATGATGTCAATTTTATCTAAATGAAATTCAGCAACATTTAAGAAAAATGTTTTAGGTGCCTACTATGTGACAGGCATTGGCGAAAACTACAGTGAACAAAAGACAGAAAAAAAAAATCCCTGTCTTCCTGGAGCTTAGAATCCAATAAGGGAGACAGATAATAAACAAGATAAATGAGTTAAATAGATTAGATACTGACATAGACGAAGTCTAAGGAGAAAAGGTATTGTGGGGGAGGAACAAGCATTGAGGGTGGGGACACTGGGCTGAAATTTTAGATAGAAAGTCCTGGGAAGGCCTCAATGAGAAGGTAACTTTTGAGTAAAGACCTTGCTGTGGTTTGAATGTACGTGTCCCTCCAAAATTCATATATTAGAACTTAAACCCCAAGGTGATGGTGTTGAGAGATGGGCCCTTTAGAAGGTAATTAAGTCATGAGGACAGACCCCTTATGAATGGGATTAGTGACCTTATAAAAAGGCCAGAAGAAACTAGCTAGTCCCTTTTTGCCCTTCTGCTTGTCTGCAATGTGAGGACACAGCATTTGTTCCCTCTGGAGATGCAGTAGCAACGTGCCATGTTGGAAGAAGAGATAGACAGCCCTTGCCAGACAATGAACATACTGGCCTTTTGATCGTAGATTTCCCAGCCTCCAGAACTGTGTGAAATAAATTTCTGTTTTTTATAAATTACCCAGTCTATGGTATTCTGTAGTAGCAGCGTGAACAGACTCAGGTAAACCTGCAGCTATATGACTGTCTATGGGAAGACCGTTCCAGGAAGAAGAAATAGGAAAAATAGTGCCCCAGAAATAAAAGCCCTGTGGCTTGTTCCGGGAACAGAGAAGAGGCCACTTTGGTTAGAGGGACTGAGCAAGGGGAATAGCAGCAAATGAGGTCAGAAAGGTATTAGATGGCAAATGGTATAGGACCTGTAGGTCATTGCAATGCTTTTGACATTGCTATGAGTAAGAGGAAAAGTCCTCGGAGGTTTTAAACACCAGCATGATTGAGGAGTGACTGAAGTAGGAAAAAGGCAGAGAGGATGGTTAGGAAGATCTTGCAATAATCCCAGCCAGAGATGATGGAGGCTTGAACCTGAGTACGGCAGAAGGGATAATGAGACCTGGTCATATTCGGAAGAAGTTTGGGAAAAAAAGGTAATAGGATTTACTGAGGTACCAGAAGTGGCCTGTGAGAAAATAATCAAGAATCAGGATGACACCAAGGTTTTTGTCCTGAGCAACGGGAAGAATAAAGTTGATTTTTTCTTTATATTGGAAAAAATGCAGAAGAAAATGGTTTTGAGGAAAATATTGTGAGTTTGGATTTAGACATGGATCTTATAAGATGGACAGTTTAGGACACTCAATTTCTTAATGAAACAAGTAACACACCTATATTAGAATGAGTCTTTCCAGTGCGATTGCCTGCTCTCTTGTTTTGCCCCAACTGGCTACCAAAATCATTGTTGTAATAGTTTGAGAGGTTCCACTTAATCTCAAAATATTATAATACCTGTAAAGGTAATTGACATTGCAACTATATTAAAGCATCAATAAAAATTATGTAAGAGTTATTCAACCTATACTTTGTGATAAGAACTACCTTCACTTACAGTGACATATGCTTTTAACAGTTGTATATTAAATATACAAATAATATATAATAACGTTTAAGTGTAAACTCTCAATTTCTCTCAACTCTCCAAATAGACAAAAACCAAAACATAAAACACAAACAAGTCTTTCATCAGTTCTATCTGAGAAAATGGTTCCTTTTCTAAGTCAGGCTAACTCTCTCTCTCTCTCTCTCTTTTTTTTAAATCATATCTAAACTCTGCAGTTCCTCTTTTGAGTGTCCAGAGCTGCTTTTCCTCCTGTCCCTCACCTCATGTCTTCTTTTTATAAAAATTTTTATTTAGGTTTGGCGGTACATGTGAAGGTTTGTTACATAGATAAACACATGTCACTGGGGTTTGTTGTACATATTACTACATCACCCAGGTATTAAGCTCGGTACCCAATAGTTATCTTTTCTGCTCCTCTCCTTCTTCCCACCCTCCACCCTCAAACAGACCCCACTATGTATTGTTTCCTTCTTTGTGTTCATAAGTTCTTATCATTTAGCTTCCATTTATAAGTCAGAACATGTGGTATCGGTTTTCTGTTCCTGTGTTAGTTTGCTGAGGATAATGGCCTCCAGCTCCAGCCATGGTCCCACAAAGGACATGCTCTCTGTTTTTTATGGCTGTATAATATTCCATGGTGTATACTTCCCACATTTGCTTTATCCAGTCTGTCACTGATAAGCATTTAAGCTGATTCCATGTCTTTCCCATTGTGAACAGTGCTGCAATGAACATCCCTGTTCATACGTCTTTATGGTAGAATGTGTCACATTCCTCTGGGTATATACCCAGTAATGGGATTGCTGGATCAAACGGTAGTTCTGCTTTTTCAGAACTGCTTTTTTTTTTTTTTTTTTTTTTTTTTTTTTTTTTTTTGAGACGGAGTCTCGCTCTGTCACCCAGGCTGGAGTGCTGTGGCCGGATGTCAGCTCACTGCAAGCTCCGCCTCCCGGGTTCACGCCATTCTCCTGCCTCAGCCTCCCCGGTAGCTGGGACTACAGGCGCCGCCACCTCGCCCGGCTAGTTTTTTTTGGTAGTTTTTAGTAGAGACGGGGTTTCACCGTGTTAGCCAGGATGGTCTCGATCTCCTGACCTCGTGATCCGCCCATCTCGGCCTCCCAAAGTGCTGGGGTTACAGGCTTGAGCCACCGCGCCCGGCCTCAGAACTGCTTTTAAGAACATTTTCTAGGACTAGGTTTGAGCTATTGGGTGGGGCCACTATTGATTTACAACCATTCAAGCATAGATCTTAGAATATTTGAATATTGTCATTGACAGTGGAAACATTGAACTCTAGTAGCTTTGGAAGCAAATAGACTTGAGTTCAAATCCTGACTCTACCGCTTGTTTACTGTGGCAAATTGATTAAACAACTAATTTGAACTTTTCTGTGCTTCAGTTTCTCCAACTGAAAATAAGGAGCACAGAGAATCCATGACCAGAATTTAAGCAAAGTCAAAAAAAAAAAAAAAAAAAAAAAAAAAAAAAGAGGATTTGGGTGATATAGAAAGGAGCTAACGAGGAAATGGAAGTCAAGGAAAGTAGGCAACAAAGAGTGTTCAGCCAGTTATGAGACAGAATGGAAATATAGAGCTTTCTAAATGGAAGACAATGAAATCCACAAAAATGCTCATTTTCAACTTTGGATATGCTATTAAAGCAATAAATAATTCAGGAATTTCTATAATAAAGTGTATATAATGCAGTTTTTTAAGCTGTTACACTGTTTCATAACATTAACTTTATATTTTGAATGATCCAGTTAAAGAGCAAGCACTTGATATGTGCCTTAGGAAATGTTCAGTTTTTTATTGCTATAATTTTATAAATAATTTCAGATATTCCTCAAATGTGTCTTTCTTAGTTTCAAATGAATTTCAGTGTGCATTAAACAGATTTCCCTTTCATTTGAGTGATGGAAAATTAATTCTGATCTAGAAAAACCTGTGTTCTAGGATAAGAAAATGTATAGAGTTTTAAGAGAAAAAAATTGGCTTAGCCACTAGTCCTACCAAGGGGTGAACTGGCAGTAGCTAAATATACTACTCTCAAAGCTAAAATGAATTCAAAGCTAAATAAAAAAAATTCAACTTGAGTTTTAAATTTAGAACCTACAATTGACAAAAGCAAAAAAAAAAAAAAAAAAGAGAGAGCCTATTCTGGCTAGAAGGTTGCAGAGAAGAAATTCTGGGGAAAAAAAATTAGTAGAATGATCCTTTGCCTAAGTTCTGTGGAGTAGAGATTTTACTTCTACCCTCTTAAAACTTGCCCTCTGTGTTGAAATTGAACTTCAAAAACTCAATATAAGTTTTCTAAAGGTTATTGTATAATAAAGAGTTTTGCCATGACATTTCTAAGGAACCAATAACTAAAGTTAAAACCAGGAGTCTGTTAAAAAATATGTATCTTCACACCATCTCTATTTAACTGGAGAACAAAACAAAATAAAACAAACAAACAAACAAAAGCAGGAAACAACTGAGAAGAGAAAGAAATTGACACTTGAACTTTATTCCGGTTCCTGGTTCCTGGTTCAAAAATGGACACCTCCACCAGTGATGCACCTAGCCTGACTTTGCTGGCTCAGACTGACACACAGAGCTGTTCCTCAAAGAGAATCTGGATGGAAGTACTCCATGGAACATGTTTCGTCCTGTTGTGGGTTTTTCATTTCTTACCCCTCACTTGAGTGTGAACAATCTCATAAAATGTTAGCTAACTAGAAACCTATACTATCAGTTCCAGCTATTGGATTCTCACCCAGGAATAAGGCTTTTTGTTTTGTTTTGTTTTATTTTCTCATCTATTTCTAGGACCCATCTTCTCTGTACTTGTGCTCTGGGATTAATTGCTTTGATATACATTTTTTCAAACTTAGTTTTGTAGGAAGTCCTTTTTTCCCTGCTATCATAGTCCTCAATTTATTCTTGACTCTATTAAGGTAACACATTTCTCTGTCATCATTTTAGACAGGCTTACACAATATACTTTTCCATATGTTCTAACTAAAATAACTCTCTGTTTTACATATACAATATACTTTTCCATATGTTCTAACTTGCCAAAATAACTCTCTATCTTCTAATTTATATACATTACAAATAAACAGTATTTCCCCTCCTGCATCAGTGGGCAAGTCTTTGAAGTGTTGTGAATAGAACAGAGGGGTCCATGTTGAGTAATCTCTTCTTTACCATACAGATGCTTAGACTGGTCAAGGCTTTAGGCATTTCATAGAAGTATTTACTTCCCACTGATCTCCAAAATAGAGTCCAGAATGGGTGTGTTGGGAGTCTTGCCCTGTTTTTAGCAGAAGGAATGTTTTCATTTTAAACACATTCATTCATGAGTATCAATAATCATCCTAAGCTCGAAAAGGTCACCTTTTCTAAAGCATCACTTACAACCAGCTTTCTCCTTTACCCTCAAATTAATTTTATTTTTAGTTATTATTTTTTCTCTCAGCATTTGGGAATTTCAACAGAAGCCATAAAAATTTCAGCCAGATGCAGAATCATGGAGGGTCACAGCAGAGCATGAAGCTAGCTGTGTTCATTCCTCTAGGCTTTTTGTTTACCCATTCCTCTATTACAAGCAAAGAGAAGACATGTCAATATAATTTGCTTTTATTTTTATATTAGAAAGATGTCTTATTCCACCTTAAAATGTAACTCAGAGGATGTAGTTAAAATATAATTATAATGATGCCAGCCCTTTCCTTCAGGACATGGTGACATTGCTGGAAGTGGCTGCAAAACTTTGTTGTGTGACCTCAAGAGGAAAATATCTCTTACTCTCATAATAGGCTTTTTCAGAGGTTGCTGTTTTGTTTTTCAAGACCAAGAATCTTCTCCTCAGGATACAGAACATGAGGACTTTTACCAGCTAGCTATTCATTGTATTGAACATGTATTAATATTTTCTTACCAAATTAGGGTGTATATAGTCTTCTCAGTTTATTTTTAACTTCATGCTTATTATCTGCATTGTGTTATCATTTTTATTTTATCTCCTTTTTCATGAATTCCTTAATTCTCACCAATGCAGATTTTCTCTATGCTTGTCAGTTCCTGTTCCAATTATCTGCTGCTATTAACATATCACCTTAAAACTTTAAGTAGTTTGAAATACAAATTCCCTGTTTTCTCTCAAGTTTCTGTGTGTTGACTTGGCTCAGCTGCATGATTCTCACTTGGGATTTCTCAAATGGCATAATCAGAGATGGGGTGCAAGAGTCATCCCAAAACTTGACTGAGCTGCACATCCGATATGCCGCAGTGCTTCTCCACAGGACCTCTCGCTCCTGCAGAATAAACTGGACTTCCCATACAGTAGCTCAGGATTTAAAATACTCCATCAGAAATGGGATCTAATCAAACTAAAGAGCTTCTGCACAGCAAAAGAATCTATCATCCGAGTGAACAGACGACCTACAGAATGGGAGAAAATTTTTGCTATCCATCCATCTGACAAAGGTCTAATATCCAGAGTCTGCAAAAAACTTAAACAAATTTACAAAAAAATAAAAATAAAAAATAAAAAAACCCAGAAACAAACAGCCTCATTAAAAAGTGGGGAAAGGACATGATTAGGCACTTCAGAAAAGAAGACATGCATGTAGCCAGCAACATATGAGAAAGAGCTCAACATCCCCACTGATCATTACAGAAATACAAATCAAAACCACAATGAGATACCATCTCACACGTCACAATGGCTAATATTAACAAGTCAAAAAAAAAAAAACCCAAAAACATATGTTGATGAGGCTGGAGATAAAAGAAATGCTTTTACACTGTTGGTAGGAGTATAAATTAGTGTAACTATTGTGGAAGACAGTGTGGCAATTCCTCAAAGATCTAGAGGCAGAAATACCACTTGACCCAGCAATCCGATGACTGGGTATATACCCAATGGAATATAGCAGATCACGAGGTCAAGAGATTGAGAACATCCTGGCCAACATGGTGAAACCCTGTCTCTAGCAAGAAAAAAAATTAGCTGCATGTGGTGGTGCACACCTGTAGTCCCAGCTACATGGGAGACTAAGGCAGGAGAATCACTTGAACCTGGGACGTGAAGGTTGTAGTGAGTGGAGACTGTGGCACTGCACTCCAGCCTTGGTGACAGAGCAAGACTCTATTTAAAAAAGAAAAGGAAAAAAAATGAATATAAAGCATTCTATTATAAAGAAACATGCACACATGCACATGTATGTTTATTGCAGCACTACTCACAACAGCAAAGACATGAAATCTACCTAAATGACCATCAGTGATATACTGGATAAAGAAACTGTGGTGCATATACACCATGGAATACCATGCAGCCATAAAAAAGAAGAAGATCGTGTCATTTGCAGGGACATGGATGGAGCCAGAAGCCATTATCCCCAGCAAACCAATGCAGAAACAGAAAACCAAATACTGCATGTTCTCACTTATAAGTGAGAGTTGAATAATTAATGAGAACACATGGACACAGGGAGGGGAACAACACACACTGGGGCCTGTTGGAAGTGGGGGCTAGGAGAGGGAAAGTATCAGGAATAACAGCTAATGTATTGCTGGATTTGATTCCTAGGCAATGGGATGATCTGTGCAGTAAACCACCACCACACACATTTACCTACGTTAATAAACCCGCACATCCTGTACATGTACCACGGAACTTAAAAGTTGAAGAAAAAAAAAAAAGTCAGGTAAAATTCATTAACTGGATTTGTTGGTCTACAAATAAAAGTTTCCATGCAAACTGAAAGCAGAGATTGACAGGCTAGTTTTGTGGGCTAAGCCTGGGACTGCTGCACAGTTACGCTCTACTTGTTAGTTAAAGCTGTCAGATTGAAGCGGGTGCAGAAATAGTCCTCACACCTTGATGGAGAAGTGGCAACCTCACATTGCAGAATAGCTTGAGGAATGGGAGATAATGTTTCAGTCATTTTTGGATAATACAGTGTGCCTAAGACATGCCCTGGGTGCAATTCAGGTATTGGGCATTCACTGACAGTTATTCTCATAATGTTTGGTGTACTGGATTTGATCATAGCCCATTTTATGTAGCAGGAGTAATGGTTGTGTTGTTGATTTTACAGAACTAACCTACAGTTAGAAGTAAGAGCAAGCTTCCCCTCAGCTGGCTAAGTGGTGAGACATACCTGATCATTCTTGTTACAGAATTTTGAAAGACGGTATAGTGAAAAAGTTACCTTTAAATATTATTTATCAAACATAATACTTCTTGCCATGCCTAGGTCCAGGAACTGTCAGAAACATCTTATCAAATAGCTGCAGAGGGTGGATTGCTTGAGCCAGAGATGGAGACTAGCCTGGGCAGCATGGCAAAACTTCATCTACTAAGAAATACAAAAATACCCTGGCATGGTGGCACACACCTGTAGTCCCAGCTCTTGGGGCCGCTGAGGCAGGAGGATCAGCTCAGCCCTGGAGATGGAGCCTGCAGTGAGCTGTGATTGCAACACTGCACTCCAGCCTGGGTGACAGAGCAAGACCCTGTCTCAAAAAATAAAAGTAATAAATAAATATGTAGCTGCAGAAAGGAGAAAATCCACAGGTTGCTGTATCAAACATCAGAAATTTTCCTGAGTTTTTGAACAGAGTTTGAAGCAAAGGACAAACCTTCAAATTGAAAACAACAACAACAACACACACACACACAGAAAAGAGAAAAAGATATAGTTTATCTCTTAAGTGATTAATGACAACAACATTTTAAAAGTGATCATAGTTTATACAATCATCTAAAAGAGGATCAGTGAACTATGGCCTGTGGGCCAAATCTGACTCATCACCTGTTTTGGCAGATAAAGTTTTATTGCAACACAGTCATGTTCATTTGTTTACAAATCATCTATGGCTGCTTTCACTACAGTGTCAGAGTTGAGTAATTGTGACACAAACCGTATGGCCTACAAAGTCAAGAATACTTTCTACCTGGTCTTTTAAAAAAAGAAGTTTGCTGACTTTTGCTTTTTAGTGAAAGTTTGCTGACCCCTTACTAAAATATTGAGGGTGGAATTTGTATCTTAAAAAGAGATAAGATGAATTCTCTACATATTAATGGTGGTCTGATCTTCCTGGGCCCTGGGAGCCAAGAAATACAAGGGAGAAGCCTCCTGAGAAAGACCAGGATATAACAGAGTGTAATTTGCATGGGAATATTTATTCTTCAACCAACAAATCAAGTTAATGAATTTCTAACCCACTAAGTATTTTAAAGACCTAGGGCAGAAAATGTTGACTCCACTGTACATGGATAAACAAAAGGTCCAAGTCATTGTGTCATGGTTTACTTTCAGTTGATGTTGATTCTTTTTTTAAACTGAGACTCATGTTTCTTTATTTTAGATTTTCCTTTTCAAAAGAAAAGGAGAAAAATGTGTATGCTTTTCTGCCTTTCTTACACTTCCACTATTTGTTCTCCTCATCATTCAAAGAGATTTACTTTGCCTGGAGAAGGATTGGAGTTTTTGACAGAAAGGATCCAAATGAAAAGAAAGTCAACATTTGTTTTCTTACTGCTGAAATAGACTCTTGAAACCCACATCAGAAACAATCATGTTGAAAGCTAAAGCTTTAGTTTTGCGAAAGTATTGTTTGTTTTACCTTTTTGGTTAAAGAAAGCACGGTAGAAAATCAACATGGCTAACTATGAAGGATGCAGGGTATAGAATTTATGTCACAATAATAAACTAAAAAGGAGAGGGATATTTGGTGACCTTCACAGATTAAAGATGGGTCCCCTCTGCTATCCTGTCTGCTACCAGCTGCAGAGGATATTGATTGAGTCATTGTGTTGAAGGAGGTAAGAAGGACTTGAAATGAGAGAACAAGATATAGGGTGATCCTGGGAAAAGGGCAGAGTCATCTCTGAGAAACAGTTACACTATGGCGACACTGATACCTACAGACCGTCCACCTACACAGTGGGTGAGCAGTCATTGAGCATACCACTGACTGGCGAGGGCCCACATGTGTGCCATGAATCATCTTGTAGGAGTCACCCTCTTTGATGCATTAAAACCTTTTTTAAGCCAATCCACACTCCTGTGTGGCCAGCCTCCTTCTGAACCATCCAGGATACTCAATGCTTCCCAAACTTTGAGATCTGGAAGAGGTATTCAGGGGAGCTGCTCTGCTGCAACTTCCTGACAACCTTGCACAACTCCATACCGACCATGTCTTTATGGATTACATATGGGACCAGAATTGACTGCAGCACAACCTGAGTTTTGGCAAAGTACCCTGCGATTCCTCCTGGAGCAAGAAAGGATAAGCAAGCTGGTAAAGAGATGCCATGGGCAGTTCCCACCCACCCCCATATCTTGTGGGAGATGACCACAAGGACATTTCTCATTCGTCTCTTTAGTTTCTGTTGATCACAGGACTTTTGACCTTGCTCCCTCAGGGTTCAACTGCAGACTTCTTTGTGAGTTTATCTATTTGGCTAAGAGTTAGAGCTGACTCTTCAGTAGCAGAGAGACCTACCACCTGTGCCATCTGTCATCTGGCCTCTTTGTTCAGTGTCATTCTATGGAATTAGGGATGCAGGGAGCTGACACCATGCTTGTGGTTCTTATGCATTTTGTGTGAGTAATAAACTGTCTGACCGTATTTGACTTCATGGTCTCCCTACTGGCTGAATCTATGGAAGTGTGGTGTGTGAACCTAGCAGTTGCATTCAGGAGCTTCGTAGTCCCATTACCAACCACACTGCTGCTCGGGGACCACTTAATTGCTTGACAGGTTGTGAGTGGGAAAGTCCTGGGAGTCTGCACTTGGGTAGAAGTGGAGATTACAAAACCCACTCCAATTATCCAAGGTACTCAAAACCAGATGGGTTATTGTGGAAAGCATGATGAGTCAGGTGATTGGGCTTCCCACTAGCTTAAAAATGTGAAATAATACACCAACCAAAAGACTCTGAGACTAAGCGCTGAGTAATGAATGGAAGTCCTACTGCCAAAAAGGAAATCCATTTCAACCAAGAGAGGATAGACTTTGGGAGGTAAGACTTGGCGGGAAAGTTGGGTGAGACATTTTTTTAAAGCCAAGACTCACAGTCTTTGTCCCACATTGGAGAAAGACAGTGCTAGGTGTTGGTTTGGCAAGCACTGTGTGGGCTAGTTGGTTAGGCATCGGGTAAGGGTTGTGTTGGCCAACTGTGGTTGCTTTAGTAAGTGGTCTTGTGCTGCATATACGAGGTGTGCACGCTGGGATTATGGTGCCCAGCTGCCGTCTGTGTGAATGAGGGCTCCCCTGCAGCTTTATGGTGCTCAGAGGTCTTTTATTTCTCTTCTTGGGCTATCCTTACAGGACTATGAAATCTGGTTGCCCCTGCTTCTCTTTGTATGGAGCACCCTTGCAGGCAGCCATGTTCACCATCCCTCACAGCAGCCACAGCAAGACCAGCCCAAGAAGAATCTGAGCTCAGACATACCTAGCACCACCCCCATCTGATGGTCCTTCCCTATCCACCCTGATAGCGGAAGACAAAGGGCATATAATCTTGGGAGTTCTAGGGCCCTGCCCACCACCAGTCCCTCTCCACACTACTACAGCTGATGCTTTCTGGAAAGTTCCACCTGCTGGCTGGAGGTCAACCAGCACAAAAATAGAGCATTAAACCATCAAAGCTAAGGACCCCCACAGAGTCCACTGCACTCTCTGCTACCTCCACTGGAACGGGCGCTGGTGTCCATGGCTGAGACCCATAGATGGTTCACATCACAGGACTCAGTGCAGACACCCCACAGTACCAGTTCGGAGCCGAGTAGACAGCTAGACCCGGAAGAGAGACAACAATCACTGCAGTTCGGCTCACAAGAAACCACATCCATAGGAAAAGGGGGAGAGTACTACATCAAGGGAATACTTTGTGGGACAAAAGAATCTGAACAACAGTCTTCAGCCCTAGACTTTTCCTCTGACAGAGCCTACCCAAATGAGAAGGAATCAGAAAACCAGCCCTGGTAATATGACAAGACAAAGCTCTTCAACACCCCCCACCCCCCCGCCATCAAAAATCATACTAGTTCATCAGCAGTGGATCCAAACCGAGAAGAAATACCTGATTTACCTGAAAACGAATTCAGGAGGTTAGTTAAACTAATTGTGTGTGTGTGTGTGTGTGTGTGTGTGTGTTGGGGGTGGGGGGCAGGGGGGCGAGAAGGACCAGAGAAAGGTGAAACCTAATGCAAGGAAATCCAAAAAATGATAGAAGAAGTGAAGGCATAAATATTCAAGGAAATAGATAGTTTAAAGAAAAAAAAATAAAAAATTCAGGAAACTTTGGACACATTTCTAGAAATGTGAAATGCTCTGGAAAGTCTCAGCAATAGAATTGAACAAGTAGAAGAAAGAAATTCAGAGCTAAATACAAGGTCTTTGAATTAACCCAGTCCAACAAAGACAAAGAAAAAAGAATAAGAAAATACAAACAAAGACTCCAAGAAGTCTGGGATTATGTTAAACGACCAAACCTAAGAATAATTGGTGTTCCTGAGGAAGAAGAGAATTCTAAAAGCTTGGAAAACATAACTGGGAGAATAATCCAGGAAAAATTTCCCAGTCTTGCTAGTTACCTAGACTGCAAATACAAGAAGCACAAAGAATACCTGGGAAATTCATCGCAAAAAAATCTCACCTAGACCCATTGTCATCAGGTTATCCAAAGTTAAGATGAAGGAAAGAATGTTAAGAGCTATAAGTCAGAAGCACCAGGTAACCTGTAAAGGGAAACCTATCAGATAAACAGCAGAATTATCAGCAGAAACCTTACAGCCTAGAAGGGATTGGAGCCCTATCTTCAGCCTCCTCAAACAAAACAATTATGAGCCAAGAATTTTGTATACAGCAAAACTAAGCATCATATATTAAGGAAAGATACAGTTGTTTTCAGACAAACAAATGCTGGCAGAATTCACCATTACCAAGCCCCCACTACAAGAACTGCTAAAAGGAGCTCTAAATCTTGAAACAAGTCCTGGAAACACATCAAAACAGAACCTCTTTAAAGCATAAATCACACAGAATCTATAAAACAAAAACACAAGTTAAAAAGCAAAAGCAAAAAACAAAATAAAAATCAAAGTACACAGGCAGCAAAGAGCATGATTAATGCAATGGTATGACACATTTCAATATTAACATTGAATGTAAGTGGCCTAATGCTCCACTTAAAAGACACAAAACTGTGGAATAGATAAGAACTCACCAACCAACTATCTGCTACCTTCAGGAGATTCATCTAGCACACAAGGACTCACATAAACTTAAAGTAAAGGAGTGGAAAAAGACATTTCATGCAAATGAACACCAAAAGTGAGCAGGGGTAGCTATTCTTACATCAGACAAAACAAATTTTAAAGTAACAGTGGTTAAAAGAGACAAAGGGAGACACTATATAATGGTAAAAGGATTTGTCTAACAGGAAAATATCACAACCCTAAATATATATGAACCTAACACTGGAGCTCCCAAATTTATAAAATAATTACTAATAGACCTAAGAAATAAGATAGACAGCAAAACAATAATAGTGGAGGACTTCAATACTCCACTGACAGCACTAGACAGGTCATGAAGACAGAAAGTCAACAAAGAAACAATGGATTTAAACTATACCATGGAACAAATGAACTTAACAGATACATACAGAACATTTCATCCAACAACCACAGAATACATATTCTATTCAACAGTGCATGGAAATTTCTCCAAGATAGACCATATGATAGGCCATAAAACATGCCTTAATAAATTTAAGAAAATTGAAATTACATGAAGCACTCTCTCAGACCACAGTGGAATAAAACTGGAAAGCAACTCCAAAAGGAACCCCCAAAACCATGCAAATACATGGAAATTAAATAACCTGATCCTGAATAAGCATTGGGTCAAAAATGAAATCAAGATGGAAATTTAAAAATTATTTGAACTGAACAACAATAATGATACTACCTTTCAAAACCTTTGGGACACAGCAAAGGCAGTGCTAAGAGGAAAGTTCATAGCCCTATATGTCTACATCAAAAAGTCTGAAAGAGCACAAATAGACAATCTAAGGTCACACCTCAAGGAACCAGAAAAACAAGAACAAACCTAACCCAAGCCCAGCAGAAGAAAGAAAATAACCAAGATCAGAGCAGAACTAGACAAAATTGAAACAAAAAAACAAAAAATACAAAAGATAAATGAAACAAAAAGCTGGTTCTTCGAAAAGATAAATAAAATTGATAGACCATTAGCAAGATTAACCAAGAAAAGAGGAGAGAAAATCCAAATAACCTCACCAAGAAATGAAACAGAATATATTATTACTGACACCACTGAAATACAAAAGATCGATGCGATTCAAAGACGACCGAATAGCAAGAGCTCCAGTCTGCAGCTCCCAGTGTGAGCAATGCAGAAGACAGGTGATTTCTGTATTTCCAACTGAGGTACCAGGTTCATCTTACTGGGGCTTGTCAGACAGTGGGTACAGCCCATGGAGCAGGGCAGGACATCCTCTCACCTGGGAAGCACAAGGGGTTGGAGAATTCCCCTTCCTAGCAAAGGGAAGCTGTGACAGACAGTACCTGGAAAATTGGGACACTCCCACCCTAATACTGCACTTTTCCAATGGCCTTAGCAAATGGCACACACCAGGAGATTATATCCTGCGCCTGGCTCAGAGTGTCCCATGCCCATGGAGCCTCACTCACTGCTAACACAGCAGTCTGAGATCCAACTGCAAGGTAGCAGTGAGACTAGGGGAGGGGCATCCGCCATTGCTGAGGCTTGAGTAGGTAAACAAAGCGGCTGGGAAGCTCCAACTGGGTGGAGCCCACCGCAGCTCAAGGAGGCCTGCCTGCCTTTGTAGACTCCACCTCTGTGGGCAGGGCATAGCTGAACAAAAAGCAGCAGAAACTTCTGCAGATTTAAAGGTCCCTGTCTGACAACTTTGAGGAGAATAGTTGTTCTCCCAGCACGGAGTTTGAGATCTGAGAATGGACAGACTGCCTTCTCAAGTGGGTCCCTGACCCTGGAGTAGCCTAACTGGGAGACACCTCCCAGTAGGGGCCGACTGACACCTCATACGGCTGGGTGCCCCTCTGAGCCGAAGCTGCCAGAGGAAGGATCAGGCAGCAACATCTGTTGTTCTGCAATATTTGCTGTTCTGCAGCCTCTCCTGGTGATACCCAGGCAAACAGGGTCTGGAATGGACCTCCAGCAAACTCCAACAGACCTGCAGCTGAGGGTCCTGACTCTTAGAAGGAAAACTAACAAAAAGAAAAGACATCCACACAAAAACCCCAACTGTGCATCACCATCATCAAAGACCAAAGGCAGATAAAACCACAAAGATGGGGAGAAACCAGAGCAGAAAGGCTGAAAATTCTAAAAATCAGAGTGCCTCTTCTCCTCCAAAGGAATGCAGCCCCTCACCAGCAATGGAACAAAGCTGGATGAAGAATGACTTTGACGAGTTGAGAGAGGAAGGCTTCAGACGATCAGTAATAACAAACTTCTCTGAGCTAAAGTTGGATGTTCAAACCCATCACAAATAAGCTAAAAATCTTGAAAAAAGATTAGACGAATGGCTAACAAGAATAAACAGTGTAGAGAAGTCCTTAAATGACCTGATGAAGCTGAAAACCATGGCACAAGAACTACGTGATGCATGCATAAGCTTCAGTAGCCGATTTGATAAAGGGGAAGAAAGGGTATCAGTGATTGAAGATCAAATGAATGAAATGAAGTGAGAAGAGAAGTTTAGAGAAAAAAGAATAAAAAGAAATGAATAAAGCCTCCAAGAAATATGAGACTAGTGAAAAGACCAAATCTATGTCTGATTGGTATACTTGAAAGTGAGGAGGAGAATGGAACCAAGTTGGAAAACACTCTGCAGGATATTATCCAGGAGAACTTCCCCAACCTAGTGAGGCAGGCCAACATTCAAATTCAGGAAAAACAGGGAACGCCACAAAGATACTCCTCAAGAAGAGCAACTCTAAGACACACAATTGTCAGCTTCACCAAAGTTGAAATGAAAGAAAAAATGTTAAGGGCAGCCAGAGAGAAAGGTCGGGTTACCCACAAAGGGAAGCACATCAGACTAACAGTGGATCTCTTGGCAGAAACTCTACAAGCCAGAAGAGAATGGGGGTCAATATTCAACATTCTTAAAGAAAAGAATTTTAAACCCAGAATTTCATATCCAGCCAAGCTAAGCTTCATAAGCGAAGGAGAAATAAAATCCTTTACAGACAAACAAATGCTGAGAGATTTTGTCACCACCAAGCCTGCCTTACAAGAGATCCTGAAGGAAGCACTAAACATGGAAAGGAACAACCAGTACCAGCCACTGCAAAAACATGCCAAATTGTAAAGACCATCAACACTAGGAAGAAACTACATCAATTAATGAGCAAAATAACCAGTTAACATCATAAAGACAGGATCTAATTCACACATAACAATATTAATCTTAAATGTAAAAGGGCTAAACATTCCAATTAAAAGACACAGACTGGCAAATTGGATAAAGAGTCAAGACCCATCGGTGTGCTGTATTCAGGAGACCCATCTCATGTGCAGAGACACACACAGGCTCAAAATAAAGGGAAGGAGGAAGATCTACCAAGCAAATGGAAAACAAAAAAAGAAAGGGGTTGCAATCCTAGTCTCGGGTAAAACAGACTTTAAACCAACAAAGATCAAAAGAGACAAAGAAGGCCATTACATAATGGTAAAGGGATCAATTCAACAAGAAGAGCTAACAATCCTAAATATATAGGCACCCAATACAGAAGCACCCAGATTCATAAAGCAAGTCCTTAGAGACCGACAAAAAGACTTAGACTTCCAAACAATAATAATGGGAGACTTTCACACCCCACTGTTAACATTAGACAGATCAATGAGACAGAAAGTTAACAAAGATATCCAGGAACTCAATTCAGCTCTGCACCAAGCAGACCTAATAGACATCTACAGAACTCTCCACCCCAAATCAACAGAATATACATTCTTCTCAGCACCACATCACACTTATTCCAAAATGAACTACATAGTTGCAAGTAAGGCACTCCTCAGCAAATGTAAAAGAACAGAAATTATAACAAACTGTCTCTCAGACCACAGCACAATAAAACTAGAACTCAGGATTAAGAAACTCACTCAAAACCGCTCAACTACATGGAAACTGAACAACCTGCTCCTGAATGACTACTGGGTACATAACGAAATGAAGGCAGAAATAAAGATGTTCTTTGAAATCGATGAGAACAAAGACACAACGGGCCATAATCTCTGGGACAGAGCTAAAGCAGTGTTTACAGGAAAATTTATAGCACTTAATGCCTACAAGAGAAAGCAGGAAAGAAAAAATTGACACCCTAACATCACAATTAAAAGAACTAAAGAAGCAAGAGGAAACACATTCAAAAGCTAGCAGAAGGTAAGAAATAACTAAGATCAGAGCAGAACTGAAGGAGATAGAGATACAAAAAACTCTTAAAAAAAAATCAATGAATCCAGGAGCTGGTTTTTTGAAAAGATCAACAAAATTGATAGACCGCTAGCAAGACTAATGAAGAAGAAAAGAGAGAAGAACCAAATAGATGCGATAACAAATGATAAAGGGATATCACCACTGATTCCACAGAAATACAAGCTACCATCAGAGAATACTATAAACACTTCTATGCAAATGCACTAGAAAATCTAGAAGAAATGGATAAATTCCTGGACACTTACACTGTCCCAAGACTAAACCAGGAAGAAGTAGAATCCCTGAATAGAGCAATAACAGGTTCTGAAGTTGAGGCAATAATTAATAGCCTACCAACCAAAAAAAGTCCAGGACCAGATGGATTCATAGCCGAATTCTACCAGAGGTACAAAGATGAACTGGTACCATTCCTCCTGAAACCATTCCAATCAATAGAAAAAGAGGTAATCCTCCCTAATTCATTTTATGAGGCCCACATCATCCTGATACCAAAGCCTGGCAAAGATACAACAAAAAAAGAGAATTTTAGACCAATATCCCTGATGAACATTGATGCAAAAATCCTCAGTAAGATACTGGCAAACTGAATCTAGCAGTACATCAAAAAGCTTATCCACCATGACCAAGTGGGCATCATCCCTGGGATGCAAGGCTGGTTCAACATACGCAAATCAATAAACGTAATCCAGCATATAAACAGAACCAAAGACAAAAACTACATGATTATCTCAATAGATGCAGAAAAGACCTTTGACAAAATTCAACAGCCCTTCATGCTAAAAACTCTTAATAAACTAGGTATTGATGGGATGTATCTCAACATAATAAGAGCTATTTATGACAAACCCACAGTCAATATCGTACTGAATGGGCAAAAACTGGAAGCATTTCCTTTGAAAACTGGCATGAGACATGGATGCCATCTCTCACCAGTCCCATCCAACATAGGGTTGGAAGTTCTGGCCAGGGCAATCAGGCAAGAGAAAGAAATAAAGAGTATTCAATTAAGAAAAGAGGAAGTCAAATTGTCCCTGTTGGCAGATGACATAATTGTATATGTAGAAAACCCTATCGTCTCAGCCCAAAATCTCCTTAAGCTGAGAAGCAACTTCAGCAAAGTCTCAGGATACAAAATCAATGTGCAAAAATCACAAGGACTCTTATATACCAATAACAGACAGAGAGCCAAATCATGAGTGAACTCCCATTCACAGTTGCTTCAAAGAGAATAAAATACCTAGGAATCCAACTTACAAGGGATGTCAAGGACCTCTTCAAGGAGAACTACAAACCACTGCTCAACAAAATAAGAGGACGCAAACAAATGGAAGAACATTCCATGCTCATGGATAGGAAGAATCAATATTGTGAAAATGGCCATACTGCTCAAGGTAATTTGCAGATTCAATGCCATCCCCATCAAGTTGCCAATGACTTTCTTCACAGAATTGGAAAAAACTACTTTAAAGTTCATATGGAACCAAAAAGAGCCCACATTGCCAAGACAATCCTCAGCCAAAAGAACAAAGCTGGAGGCATCACGCTACCTGACTTAAAACTATACTACAAGGCTACAGTAACCAAAACAGCATGATACTGGTACCAAACAGAGATATAGATCATGGAACAGAACAGAGCCCTCAGAAATAATACCACACATCTATAATCATCTGATCTTTGACAATCCTGACAAAAACAAGCAATGGGGAAAGGATTCCCTATTTAATAAATGGTGCTGGGAAAACTGGCTAACCGTATGTAGAAAGCTGAAACTGGATCCCTTTCTTACAACTTATACAAAAATTAATTCAAGATGGATTAGAGACTTAAGGGGTAGACCTAAAACCATAAAAACCCTAGAAGAAAACCTAGGAGGCCAGGCGCGGTGGCTCAAGCCTGTAATCCCAGCACTTTGGGAGGCCGAGACGGGCGGATCACGAGGTCAGGAGATCGAGACCATCCTGGCTAACACTGTGAAACCCCCTCTCTACTAAAAAATACAAAAAAAAAAAACTAGCTGGGCGAGGTGGTGGGTGCCTGTAGTCCCAGCTACTCAGGAGGCTGAGGCAGGAGAATGGCGTAAACCCGGGAGGCGGAGCTTGCAGTGAGCTGAGATCCGGCCACTGCACTCCAGCCCCGGCGACAGAGCAAGACTCCATCTCAAAAAAAAAAAAAAAAAAAAAAAAAAAAAAAGAAAACCTAGGCAATACCATTCAGGGCATAGGCATGGGCAAGTACTTCATGACTAAAACACCAAAACAATGGCAACAAAAGCCAAAACTGACAAATAGGATCTAAAGAAACTAAAGAGCTTCTGCACAGCACAAGAAACTACCATCAGAGTGAACAGGCAACCTACAGAATGGGAGAAAATTTTTACAATTTCACTATCTGACAAAGGGCTAATATCCAGAATCTACAAAGAACTTAAAGAAATTTGCAAGAAAAAATCAAACGACCCCATCAAAAAGTGGGCAAAGGATATGAACAGACACTTCACAAAAGAAGACATTTATGCAACCAACAGACATATGAAAAAGTGTTCATTATCACTAGCCATCAGAGAAATGCAAATCAAAACCACAATGAAATACCATCTCACACCAGTTAGAATGGCAATCATTAAAAAGTCAGGAAACAACAGGTGCTGGAGAGGATGTGGAGAAATAGGAACACTTTTACACTGTTGGTGGGACTATAAACTAGTTCAACCATTGTGGAAGATAGCGTGGCAATTCCTCAAGGATCTAGAACTAGAAATACCATTTGACCCATCCATCCCATTACTGGGTATATACCCAAAGGATTATAAATCATGCTGCTATAAAGACACATGCACACGTATGTTTATTGTGGCACTATTCATAATAGCAAAGACTTGGTACCAACCCAAATGTCCACCAATGATAGACTGGATCAAGAAAACGTGGCACATATACACCATGGAATACTGTGCAGCCATAAAAAAGGATGAGTTCATGTCCTTTGTGGGGACATGGATGAAGCTAGAAACCATCATTCTGAGCAAACTATTGCAAGGACAGAAAACCAAGCACCATATGTTCTCACTCATAGGTGGGGATTGAACAATGAGAACACTTGGACACCAGGTGGGGGAACATCACACACAGGGGCCTGTTGTGGGGTGGAGGGAGTGGGGAGGGATAGCATTAGGAGATATACCTAATGTAAATGACAAGTTAACGGGTGCAGCACACCAACATGTCACATGTACACATACGTAACAAACCTGCAGGTTGTGCACATGTACCCTAGAACTTAAAGTACAGTAATAATAATAATAATAATAATAATAATAATAAAGAAATACAAAAGGTAATTCAAAACTACTATAAACACATTTACATGCATAAACTAGAAAACCTAGAAGAGATGGATAAATTCTTGCAAAAATACAACCCTCCTGGCTAAACTCAGGAAGAAGTAGATACCCTGAACAGACCAATAACAAGTAGCGAGATTGACATTGGAATTAAGAAATTACCAACAAAAAAGTCCAGGATCAGATGGATTCACAGCAGAATTCTACCAGATATTCAAAGAAGAATTGGTACGAATCCTTTTGACACTATTCCACAAGATAGAGGGAAAACGAACCCTTCTTAATTTATTCTATGAAGCCAGCATCACCCTAATACCAAAACCAGGAAAGGACACAAACAAAAAGGAAAACTGCAGACTGATATCCTTGATGAGCATAGATGCTGAAATCCTTAACAAAATACTAGCTAATCGAATCCAACAACATATCCAAAAGATAATCCACCATGATCAACTGGGTTTTATACCAGGGATGCAGGGATGGTTTAACATGCCCAAGTCAATAAATGTGATACACCACATAAACAGAATTTTTAAAAAATCACATGATTATCTCAATAGACGCATTCAACATTCGAAAAACATTCAACAAAATTCAGCATCCCTTTATGATTAAAACTCTCAGCAAAATTGGCATGCAAGGGACATACCTTAATGTAATAAAAGCCATCTATGACAAACCCACAGCCAACATAGTACTGAACAGGGAAAACTTGAAAGCATTCCATCTGAGAACTGGAACAAGACAAGGATGAGCTCTCTCACCACTCCTCTTAAGAATAGTACTGTAAGTGCTAGCCAGAGCAATCAGACAAGAGAAAGAAATAAAGGACATCCAAATTGGTAAAGTGAAAGTCAAACTGTCACTGTTTGCTGAGGACATGATTGTTTATCCTGAAAACCCTAAGGATTCCTCCAGAAATCTCCTAGAACTGATAAAAGAATTCAGCAAAGTTTCTGCATACAAGATTAATATGCACAAATCAGTAGCTCTTCTATATACCAACAGTGATCAAGCAGAGAATCAAATCAAGAACTCAATCCCTTTCACAATTGCTGCAAGAAAAAACAACAACAACAACAACAACTTAGGAATATACCTAACAAAGGAGTCAAAAGACCTCTATAAGGAAAACTACAAAACACTGCTGAAAGAAATCATAGAAGACACAAATAAATGGGACATATCCCATGCTCGTGGATGGGTAGTATCAATATTGTGAGAAAGACCATTCTGGCAAAAGCAATCTACAAATTCAATGCAATCCCCATCAAAAAACCACCATCATTCTTCACAGAATTAGAAAAAAACAACTCTAAAATTCATATGGAAACAAAAAAGAGCTCACATAGCCAAAGCAATACTAAACAAAAAGATCAAATCTGGAAGCATCACACTACCTGATTTCAAACTATACTATAAGGCCATAATCACCAAAACAGCATGGTACTGGTATAAAAATAGGCACATAGACCAATGGGACAGAATAGAGAACCCAGAAATAAACCAAATACTTGCAGTCAATTCATCTTTGACAAAGAAAATATAAAGTGGGGAAAGGACACCCTTTTCAACAAATGGTCCTGGGATAATTGGCTAGCCACATGTAGGAGAATGACATTAGATCCTCATCTCTTACCTTATACAAAAATCAACTCAAGATGGATTAAGGAGTTAAACCTAAGACCTGAAACTATGAAAATTCTAGAGGATAACTGGAGAAACTCTTCTAGACATTGGCTTAGGCAAGGATTTCATGACCAAGAACCCAAAAGCAAATGCAATAAAAACAAAGATAACTAGCTGGGACCTAATTAAACTTAAGAGCTTTTGCACGACAAAAGCAACAGTCAGCAGAGCAAACAGATAAGCCACAAACTGGGAGAAAATCTTCACAATCTATACATCTGACAAAGAACTAATATCCAGAATCTACAACGAACTCAAACAAATCAGTAAGAAAAAAAATCCTATCAAAAAGTGAGCTAAGGACATGAATAGACAATTCTCAAAAGAAGATATACAAATGGCTAAGAAATATGTAAAAATGCTCAACATCATTAATGATCAGGGAAATGCAAATCAAAACCACAACACCATACTACCTTACTCCTGCAAGAATGCCCAAATCAAAATATCAAAAAACAAAACAAAAAAAACAGTAGATGTTGGCATGTATGTGGTGAACATGGAATGCTTCTACACTGTTGGTGGTAATGTAAACTACTACAGCCGCTATGGAAAACAGTGTGGAGATTCCTTGAAGAACTAAAAGTAGAGCTGCCATTTGATTCAGCAATCCCACTACTAGATATCTACCCAGAGGAAAATAAGTCATTATTTGAACACACATATATTTATTGCATATTTGAACACATTCATATTTATAGCAGCACAATTCACAATTGCAAAATTGTGGAATCAACCCAAATGTCCAGCAATCAATGAGTGGATAAAGAAACTGTGGTGTATATATATATATGTATGATGGAATACTACGCAGCCATAAAGGAATGAATTAACAGCATTTGCAGTGACCTGGATGAGATTGGAGACTATTATTCTAAGTGGAATAACTCAGGATTGGAAAACCAAATATCGTATGTTCTCACTGATATGTGGGAGCTAAGCTATGAGGATGCAAATGCATAAGAATGATACAATGGACTTTGGGGACTTGGTGGGAAGAGTGGGAGGGGCGAGGGAAAGACTACAAATATGGTGCAGTGTATACTGCTCCGGTGATAGGTGCGCCAAAATCTCACAAATCACCATGTAACCGAATACCACCCGTACCCTCACAACTCATGGGAAAAAATATATATTTATTTAAAACCAAATATTTTAAAATTTGTGGTTTGAATATTTGAGAAACAAATTTTAGAATAAAGATATAATAAGAAAAAAGTTACAAAAATTGAATGTCATGATGCATGGAAAGTCTCGCAACTGGTAGCTAATAGACTAAAATTACCCCGAAGACAGCATTCTTCATTTTCATATGCTCAATGTGTGAACATACTCTGGCTCTGTAAATGTTCAAAACATCTTTTCAGTTAATAAATCAAAAGGTGAATGCATTTTGTTCTTCTTGCTTCTTCTATCTACTTTCCTTCTTTACTCCCATTTTAAATTTATTTCAGGTTTATATCAAGGTGTGACTTGCTGTTAAGTCTTTGTATATCAGCCCTTCTTTGTGTGTGTATGTGTTGTGTAAGAGTTTTTTTTCTACCTCATTCCGCCTCTTGCCCAGCTAAAGTTAAGCCAAGTAGAAGTAGGATTGCTAGATAAACAAAGCACTCAGTTAAAGTTGAGTATTAGGGCTGGGCATGGTGGCTCACATCTGTAATCCCAGCACTTTGGGAGGCCGAGGTGGATGGATCACTTGAGGTCAGGAGTTCAAGACCAGCCTGGCCAACGTGGTGAAACCCTGTCTCTACCCAAAATGCAAAAATTTAGCCAGATGTGGTGGTGTATGCCTGTAATCCTAGGTACTTGGGAGGCTTAGGTAGAAGAATGGCTTGAACCCAGGAGGCAGAGGTTGTGGTGAGCCGAGATGGTGCCACTGTACTCCAGCCTGGGTGATAGAGTGAGGCTGTGTCTCAAAAAATAATTATATAATAAGGTTGAGTATTAGATAGGTAGTGAATCATTTATTTAGTATAAGTATGTCCAAAATACTTCACAAAGGCCAAATATTGCATGGGGTATACTTACACTAAAAATTATTCATTGTTTATCTGAAATTCAAATTTAATAGGCATCCTATATGTTTGTTATATCTGGCAACCCTAATAAGAGCCATTCATTCCCCTGATATATATGGCTAACCCTGCCCACAAGCATGGCAAAGTCTTAGTTATGTTGATTTAGCCAAAAGAAAATGTTTACAGTCCTCTTAGTTTTAAACCATAGTGGAAATAAGCTTTTCTCCTTTAGTGAAATAGTCTTCCATTTGTTTCACCTTTTTCCGTTCTGAATCTCTCACTTCTTTTCTTAATTATAACACATTTGAAGGATTGCATTTTTATTTGTGATAAAACTCATAGATTAGAGTATACATACAGGTCACATAAAATACATGAGGATGACAAACCTAATATACAGTGTTGCATAGGTAGTGCGATTAAGAAACTACACATTTATTGTATACAGTGTCATTAATGTCAATGAAATTCTTCTTAGAAGCACTTCTTGTACAAAGAGTATGTTTTCGCAGTTAGCAATAGTACAGTCATGTTAAAAACTACTATTCATAGAGCTACAACCTCAAACCATTCAATGGAATTTGATCTTATGAGCTGGTGTACTGCTTGATAGATGGCCCTGATTTCCAATGATCTTTCCATAACATGCCAGAAAGAAAAGAGACAAGAAGCCTATTACTTTGCAGAAGCAATTACAGAAAATTTGGAACGGTAATACCATTCCTCATTATAATATGCACATTTGTTATATTGCACCTTCCTGAGTTGAACCTTGAAAATGTTAGCCGGATGCAAAGCCAGAATGGATGAATTCATCGCAGGCTGGAGCTTCACTGGTGGTGGTAGTAATTCTGACCATCGTAGCTGTCGTAGCCTTGCCCTTTAAAGTAGCTGTACTCATCCTCGTAGGCTCGGTAATTGTCCCCACGAGGTTCCCCGTTCTCACTTTCATAGACTTCATATCCATTGTCGTATTCATTGGTGCCCGTGTATTCGTACTCCCCCTCGTATTCAACGGTGGTGGTTTTCCCAAAAGGTGGGGAGGTGGTTCTATAGACTTGTGGTGGGGTTGTAGGTTCAAACCCACCGTTTGGAGAGGTTGTTGTCTTAGAGCTGACCTTGTCCTGCCCTCTGGTTGCTGTAGTGCCTTCTGTATTGGCTCCAGTGACACTTTCTTCTTCCCCTTCTTCTCCGTTGTCTCCGCCGCTGCTGCCGTTGCCGTTTTCTGCCTCTGTGCTGTTGGTACTGGTGCCGTTTATGCCTTGTTCATTTTCATCCACTTCTGCTTCGCTTTCTTCGTTTTCATTTTCTTCCTCTTCCTCCTCTTCTTCTTCATCACTTTCCTCCTTTTTTGTAGCTTTGTTTGTTATATCCCCAGCCTGTAAGGAAACGTTTGAAAGAACCCAAATCTAGCTGTGAAAAATGTAAAACTTAAGGCCATCACTCATTCAACACAATATTCTATACTGACAGCCTTGTTCTAGGCGTCTTATTTGAATTAAAACCAATTTAATTTACAAAATGATTGGGGGCTTTAAAACTTCAGGATAAATCCCTTTGTCATGGGTTTTGATGGGGAAAGTGTGCCATTATTTACAGAAAATGCCTTTCTTGGGGGAGATTCTTCCTATCGTTTTGCTACTCACTTTCTCTGTCTTGGAATTCTCTTCCCTGGAATGTCATGGTATCTCTCAGGACCTTTTATCCATGCCTAGATATGTGTTCTTAGTCTTCCGTTATAATGTAAAAGTCAGTGTAATAACATGGGAGGAGAACTTGTCTGGCAGAAGATCCTTTCTTATTTGTAAATAGGAAAAGTGTATCTGCTCTCACTTTTTTAATGAGTTAATGAAGATAGTGTAAAATATTATGTGTATAGTGTTAGGATACCCTTAGACTCCAGTAAAAATGTTTAAAAAAGATTGAATATTACCATTATTATTAATGGTAATAATTTCATTTTGGAGGAATAATTCCACTGTTACCTTCTTGGGAAGCTGGATTGCAGCTAACCCTGTATACCATGTGCCAGGTGTGGCGTCCTCTCCATAGCCCAGTGTTGTAGCAGAAAGTGTAGTGTTCTCAGCCTCAGAGTCTTCATCTTCATTTGATTCTTCATTGTTTTCTCCTTCATTTGAAGTCTCCTGTTAGGAATATTCATAGTAAGAGAAGTTATTTTACCTAGAAGATAGTTCAAGATTTGTTGGAGCTGTGACTCATTTGTTGGAGGTTTATTATTTGGAAAAACTTTGTATCCCTCAGCTGGCTGATCACTCAAAGCCTGCCTTCGCTTATGCCATTTGCACTTCTCACTTCTAAGCGCTCAACTCCAAGTTATTTAATACTCCTTACTCCACACTATATTATGTTTTAGATATTTCTGCTTTGTATTTTGTCAATTAAAAAATATTTGTGTTTCAGGCATTTGACACATCATTTGTTTCTGTACAAAGAAGGAACTAAACACTCCAAGAAATTCTTAGTGATATATTATTGCATGAAGGCTTTTTTTGTTTGTTTGTTTGTTTTTGTTGTTGTTGTTTTTTTTTTTTTTTTGACAGAGTCTTGCTCTGTTGCCAGGCTGGAATGCAATGGTGCGATCTTGGCTCACTGCAACCTCTGCCTCCTGGGTTCAAGCGATTCTCCTGTCTCAGCCTCCCGAGTAGCTGGGACTACAGGTGCATGCCACCATACCCAGCTAATTTTTGTATTTTTAGTAGAAACAGGGTTTCACCATGTTGACCAGGATGGTCGTGATCTCTTGACCTCATGATCTGCCCACTTTGACCTCCCAAAGTGCTGGGATTACAGGCATGAGCCACTGCACCCAGTCTGCATGAAGTGTTTTAAAAAATTAATACTCTTCAAATGAATGTCTATTATAATCTTTAATATTTCATCTTTTGCCTTTATTTTGTGTTGTGAGGCAATTGTTTTTTAACTGAGTTGATCTCAGTGTAATTCGTAGGTAATATTAAAAATCAGGGTTTCCTATATATAGAATTTATTTAAACAAATACAGGAAAATTGAATTCATTTCAACACATTTTAAGAGATTGTGATAACTTTTAAAGTTTAAAACAAACAAAGAAATAAATATTTAGCCTGCCTATTATTAAAACAAAATGACTAAAGCACCACATGTTTGTTTCATCAAATTTGTAAATTTCACTATTTCAGTGAAGGGTTGCAGTACTACCAGAGTGTACCCCAAACAGTCTCCAAGCTAATTGTGTCAAATATCCCCAAAACACTGTGCTGTTTGTTTATTGTTTTATGTTTATGCTTTATTCCAACAGATCTTTCAGAGGTAGAAGGAGAAATTAATGCTAGCATCCTTAGAAAGTTCCCCAGAGTAGAATACACTATTTGCATTTGAAAAATCTGATTGGGTTATATGACTCGTATGAGGTCAAATAGACACCAGTTTATTGGTGGCAGGGTCACCACTAAAGGCCCAATATCCAACTTTTACGTTTTCTCTTACAACACCTTTTCTTTTCCCAGATACTTTATTTAAGGATGTTCCACTGCACATGAGTTAAATAGGAAAATAGGTCAATCTGTTGATGGGTATGAGGCTTCACAAATTTTATTGGATAGAAAAACAGCACTAATTTGGGCTTGCAAAGATATTATCAACTCACTAGACTGGCTAACAAGACTGAAAGAAGCAAGTGTTGGTGAGAATGTGGAGCAACCGGAACCCTCATACACTGATGGTGAGAGTTTACCTGAGTACGTCTGTTTTGGAAAGCTGGTTGCCATCTAAGGTTGAATATATGCCTTAGTAGATTTTGACTCTGAAATTTCACTTTGGGTGAAATGGCCTCCAGAAACGACTATGTGTATGTTCACCAGAAGAAGTTCTAGAAAGTTCACAGCAGCACTTTGTAATCACCCAAACTTGGAAACTACTCAACTGCCCATCAACAGAAGAATAACACATTTTGGTACATTCACATAATGAAATACTGACAATGAGAATAAATGACCTACAACTACAGAACAACATGGATGAATCTCTAAATTTGAGAGCGAAGAAGTAACACACGAAGAGTAAATGAAGTATGATCCTACATTTGTAATATACAAAAACAGGCCAAAGTATTAAGAGTCAAAATAGTGGTTGTCTTTTGTGGGGGTTTGTTAATGAATGGAATGGAACACAAGGCATGCACTGTTTTTTGATATGAGTGCTAGTTTCACTTATGTGTTCAATTTCTGAAATTTCAATGAGATGTATAATTAGGATAATTTTATTATGTATATTTCAATAAAAGTTTATTTTATGAGACTAAATAGTTTAGGAGTGGAAAAAGAAAATGTGTGATCACCAAGTAGAAAATATGCCTAAGTGTTCTCCTCATAAGACTTTTAATGAATGAAGTTTGTTGCATTTTTTCCTCTAAAGTTTCAAAACCAAACCACCAGATATTTACTGGGCACCATATATGTATAAGCAATTATGCTAGACAGCATAAGGAGATATAAAACTGGGTAGCATGGCTCTTCCCCAAAGCAGGGATTTTAACCTACGGTCATGAGGTGTCTGCAGATACATTCTGGGAAGATCTTAAATGTTCAGAGATCCTTGGCAAAATTTTGTGTGTACTTGATTTCATCAGAACCCCCAAAGAAGTCCTAGTCTTCCTCAATCCTCAACCACCACCACAACGAATGAAGAGCCACTCCCAAAAGATATGCAATCTAGTTGGGAAATGTAGTTGGCAAGGCAATTTCACAATCACTGTACAGCGAAGAGCTATAACTAAATGGATAACCCTAGCCTAGTTCTTGTGTAAGATTGCTATGTGGAACTCCAGGAGAAATTTTGTGGGATTTAGTGGGTGGCATTTTTCCTGGTACTGGCTTAACATTCTTGTAAGGCCTTCCTTCAAGCTGTTAGTGTAAATTATGATATGGGAAATGTTGCTTTTATAGTTAAAAATATACCAAACTAATGATTCGTCACCTTTCAAGTTCCCACATCATTTTGTTTTCAAGATAGCTGTTAATACATGATCCATTTTTGATTATCATTGTCTGTTCATAAATAGCACCTGAGAATACCTGAATTTAAAAGGTTCCCAAACCAGTGGATAGCTATAATTGACTATGCGGGAAGATGCATCCTAATTGGTGTGTTTCCTTAGGTAAGAATGTCAGTTATAAACATGGTAGCACAATTTCCAAGCCATGTAGATGAATCTTAGCCCGGGACTACACTAATCTATAAAACTATACGGGAAGATATTTATATACCTATGAATTTTATTGTTACCCAAAAAGACGTATCATTTTTTTGTTTTGTTTTGTTTTTGTTTTTGTTTTTTCTGCGACAGAGTCTTGATCTATTGCACAGACCGGAGTGCAGTGACAGGATCTCAGCTCACCGCAACCTCCACCTTCCAGGTTCAAGCGATTCTTGTGTCTCAGCTTCCCAAGTGACTGGAATTACAGGTGCATGCCACCACACCTGGCTAATTTTTGTATGTTTAGTAGAGACGGTGTTTCACCATGTTGGCCAGGCTGGTCTCAAACTCCTGACCTCAAGTGATCCGCCCACCTTGGCCTCTCAAAGTGTTGAGATTACAGGCGTAAGCCACCACACCAAGCCTGAAATTTTTATTAAGAAGAATAACCCTACTTTGTGAGTTATGAAAGGCTGATGAATCACAATAATACTGTAGAGGATGTAAACTAGTTTTTACATACTACCCTCTTGGTAAATTAAGTTTTAAAGTTCAGTCCTTAAAACAAGTCTTGCACTGAGTTTAGGATTATTATTCATTTGTCTTCTAACATCATGTTCTATCCACCTAAATAGAAGTAATGCTATCTGTTGCTTTTTGTCAGATTTTATACTACTTCCGTTGCTTTTTATCAGATTTTATACTACTTCTACTTAAAAGGGAGACATTTTTGGTTTTGAGCACCATTTGTAAGTAACTTCAACCCCAAACTGCAATAGTGTTTTAAACAGGTAATGTTAGTGGATTCTAATTTAAATAAAATTTTGCTTATCCAAAATAGGATATTGTGGGCAGTTAGTAAAGTGACAATGGCTATTTGCTGAGTCCAGACTGCAATAGACTAGTTTCCTATTTGTTTTTTGTGCTGTCTGCTTTATTATGAAAAGATTGCAGAATTCCTTACCTCTTCTTCCTCCTCCTCTTCTGAACTATCATCTCCATTTTCTTCGGATGAGTCACTACTGCCCTAAAAATATATATACATGTATGTATACACTTATCTGTGTACAAATGTATTCAACAGCAATTTAAATTTCCTGCTAATTGAATCACAATAAAATACACACAAATATTTACTCAATCTAATTAGTATTACCATCTTGATTGATTTGTTTACTAAGAACTGACTACATACTGATGTGAGAAAGATAGATTAGACATGCAAAATGAAGTTAGAGAAAAATAGGCATTTTACTATGATCAAGATACGAATTGGATATCCCATTTGTCAACTTCCAAAGCGTTGGCAATATATTGACACTTTTTTAATGTAAAAACTAGGGCAATGAACCACAGAATTGTTTAACTTTGAGAGAACAAGTGGATTATCTGGTCCAATTTTTAAATTTTATGGAGAATGAATCAGCAGCCTAAAAAAGTTGTGACTTCTCCAGCAGGTTCAAGGCAGACCTTGGGCTAAGATATAGTTAACATTTTAAAATTTTATTTATAAAACATAAAAGAAATCATTCAGTTTACTATAAAATGACAGTTGCTATAGATGATTCTCTTACATAGTGAGCTCTCCTGTTGAATTTAAGTTAGCATTTAATTTAACAAAATTTAATTTGCATATAATTTTTAGTGTCTTTAAATTTAATTAAAGTCAGTTACTAAAATGAAGTTAATTTATACATGTGAAGTAAAAGTCTTATGATAGAAAAAATTCATTCATTTAACTATTTAGGAGGTTATATAGAGCAACATCCCTCTAACAAGTTCAGTGTTGAATGAGAAGAAATTAAGATTTTGTATATAAAAATATAATTATAAGCTAATGAGTTTTGCTACTTTTTGAAGGGAAATGTAAATTCCAACCTAAGATTCTGTCATTTCCTTCCCTGCAATTTTTAGCTTTGATTCTGATGACCCAGTTAAGTGTCCTGCATTTAGAAAATATATCTGCAGAAGGATCTCTAATTTTTACAGATATGTATGTGTTAGAAATCAGATGTAAGACAACATTCATGTCCAGGTCCTGTGGGACTGTCCCTGCTGGCTCATTCTTCAGATGGCCACATCATCCACCCAAGGAAAGGGAATGCTTGTCACCTCAAGCCAGGAATAACCTCAGGTGGAAAAGAGAATAATTAAACCTGTTCTTCCAGTGCCGTGACCTCAACAGTTGTGCCTTCCTCTAGGGTGAATAGAGTATTATATTTGAACTGTTTCTATTTATTAGTTAACTTAATTATAGAGGACAGTATATTTATGCAATCAGAACTGTTTCTCTCAGTGGGGGGATTTCAATCACTTTACATGCTCCTTCACCTCTGTCTTTCTCCCTAGCTCAACCATATCACTCTTTGATTAGTGTCTGCAGTGAGGACACTTTAAAAGCTGTATGAAATGCCTTGAATCTTTGGCATTTTTTTTCCTATCTTTCATTTATGCCTTATTACCAATTTGTTACTAAGTCCAATTGATTCTCCAAGAAGTCTTTCATCTGTCTACACAGATAGATGAGAGAGTTCTGAACTGGAAGACAATTCCGAAAACCCACAACTCTTGTATCATAGCTGAGATGAGTCTGATAAAAGAAATGTAAGATTAAATTCTTGCCTTCTATGAGTTCACACACTAATAAAACATCATTTGAATCACAAAAAGACAATTTTTTGCAATTAAGAAGGTTAGGATGTTAAATTTACTTACACTTTCATTTCTATAGTCTAGCAGATACATAAGCTCTAGTAGATAGCTTGCTGATAACTTTGCTATCCAAATAACATATTTCATTGTAACTCGGTAGTTTAGAAATGATTGTATATAAACACAGATTTGTTTGACGAAAACATGAATTTCAAAGCCAATACAGCTTAATGCATTTTGGGGTGACAACTTGGGCACTAAATACCTAACGATACTCTTAAAGAAAATCAAATTTTGTAAAGCAGAAGAATGGGTCATGAGTACTAGGTCAGACAGTTGGATTGGGAGATATATTTTATACAATTTTATTTAAAAACTACCATCTTACAAATTCTACATTAGTTGAGATGGGCCTATCTGTATATAATTTGTGAAAAAAATTGTATACTAAAGATCTCCTTGATCTACAAACTTCAGATCTATCAATATTGAGAACTGTAATGCCTCCTAATATTTCTTCACTATGGACATTTTAATTGGCCCACACATACATATCTGTAAAAATATCCAGATGGGAATGAATATCTCTATGTACCTAATATTTCAGAAAACTCTAGGAGCTAGTCAGAGACTTGAATTTATTATCATTTCCATTTAGTTTAAAAAAGAGAATGAAGCAAACTTTCAAATGAGCACTGTTTATTTATGGGCCTGAGGTGAACCAAAGAAGGGAATACAATTCTGAAAACCCACAACTCTTGTTTCATTCATGCTCATATTTTTGTGGCCACACAAATTCCCCATAATTATGTTGGTTCTAGAAATACTTTAAAATGATCATTTCCTATCATTGTAGGGGTTAGAGATGGATTAGCCCAACATATGGTAAGATGCAATGCCAAGCCACTGTGCTGAGGCATCGTTTTCAGCATCCTGACTGCTTTTGGTGTCTCAAGAGTCCTGGGTCAAGTGGTGCATAATTGGTGTCCTGAACCCAAACTGTATAGTACTAAAAACAGTGCAATCTTAGTTTGTTGTATATTTAAAATCAACACCACACCCTCTGGTTTTCAAAGGCACCCTTCACAGGTAACCCAGCAAAATTGGAAACTCTTATTTTTAGTTTTAGTTATTTTCCTTTTTGTTTACAAATTTAAGGGATGGTTTGTTTTTCTCACAAGCTTTTTTTCATGCACGTCATGAGTTTCTCTTTTTCCTCTGCAGTTTTACCATTATAATTGTGCTCCAGTGTATGACATATTACTCTAGTGACCCACACAGATTAAGGTGAAGAAAATCTTCAGAAATTACCAATGATTATCAAAGTTTTAAAAAAATAATGACCTCTGATGTTTATGAAGTCAAATTTTCCTCTACCAATTAACGGACTCAGCAGTGCCACATGTAAACAGCTGTCTGACAGTTTTGAGTCAGCTATAATAGGACAGCCAGTGACCTTATCACTGATGGAATTGGTCAACAACTGATAAAATCTTCCACTTTTGTCTGTGAGTTAGCAAAAACACCAGAGCTCGATGTGCTACCGTATTTGTTTTTATTGTATTATTCTAGACTGTACCCAAATGACCCAAATGATTTTACTCTGTGTATATGTCTGCTTTAAAAGAGAACTTAGAAAATAAACCTTATTTCCCTAAAAACAAACTTCTTATAGTAAGCAATCTTTCTGACTGAATTTCAGTGAGAGATGAATTTAGGTGTTTTATAAATTTGATCTCCTTTAAATTATAATAGAAATTAAACTGAAGAAAAATGAATTTCTGTATTTACCTGAACTGGAAATCGTTTTAAAGGAGGATAAAAGTAGGCATGCTTGTAAAGATAATATCGTGGCCTGTACTTAAAGACCTGCAAAAACAAAATAAATGATATATTCATGTTTAATATACAATAAATACACAGCAAGTATAATCAGGCCAAGGAAGTATGCTAAAATGAATTACCCCATTTTCTTCAGAATCCTCTATTTTGACTCTTCGATGCAAATTTTTCATCTGTTTTAAAGAACATTTAATTGTGACATAATTTTTCTTTTACATAAAAAGACAAAACTGAAAATAACTGTAGGTTTTTGATAAAGAACTTACTGAGAAAGCACAGGCCATTCCCAAAATGCTGAGCAAAATTAAAGCAGTCTTCATTTTGGTGATTGCTTCTGGAATTAATGAAGTGGTAAGGTTAATAAAATATTAAAACTAAGTGCAAAACTTTTTTGCTCATACTCAAAGATGAAGTATTTAATTTGTTTTCATTTCTGTGTAATTATCACTTTGACTAATTAAACTAAATTATAGCTTTTATTTTCAAATTCTTCCTTCCATTTAAGTAACATAGAACTGACTTAACCCATCCGTTTATATAATCATGAGTTCCGTACTTGGTTTTAACCTATGTTCTGTGATTTGTCAATGGAAGACCTTTTCATTACTGCAAGAGATTTTGAATACTTAGGGTAATTCACACTGGTGTAACAGCCCTCTTAATATTGACATGGGAGTGTCAGCTAAGTGAATTGAATTGTTAGTGTAGTTGTGTGCCCTGTTTGTTTGTTTACAATTAAAAACTCGACCAGGTGTGGTGGCTCATGCCTCTAAAACCAGTACTTTGGGAGGCCAAGGTGGGCAGATCATTTGAGTCAAAGAGTTTGAGACCAGCCTGGGCAACATGGTGAAACTTGTTCTCTACAAAGAGTGCAAAACTTAGCTTGTCATGGTAGTGCACACCTGTAGGCCTAGCCACTAGAGAGGCTGAGCCTGGGAAGCCAAGGTTGCAGTGAGCTGTGTTCATACCACTGTACTGTACTCCACCCTGGGCAACAGAGTGAGATCCTGTCTCAAAAACAAAACAAAAAAGCAAAAATCACCGATAACCTATAGGCAATTTCCAGCTTCTGTATAGGTTTTGGGCTAAAAATTTATTTGTAAAATGGAAAGTAGGAGCTATTTTCCTCTGAATATCTTGGAATAATTGGTGTGTGTGTGTGTATGTGTGTGTGTGTGGTGTGTGTGTATGGGTGGGTGGATAAGACACAAAGAGAGAGGCAGAGAGGATGCTTAATACATGAAATACCACACAGCCACTCCTCTAAGGATGCTTCCATGAGAAGAGCTCTTCAGAGTTTCGCCTTGGGGTATCAGGGGCAGATTTCCTCAAATTAAATTGCTCTCCAGCTCCATTTAAGTTTTCCATCTGCTAGTGTGTGAGACTGTACTGGGATGGATTAGGAGCTCTCCAGGGTTAGGGTGACAGACATGGATGAAAATTTCATTTCTATGGAACAATTGAAGATGCAGCTCTCAAAGTGGGAATAGGGCCTGAATAATTTTGGGGCTTGGAGCCATGCAAGGAGCCTCAGTTCCACATAAATTCCTCATGAGTAAAAGGAGATAGTCAAATGCTATCCTATTTTAATTTTATTCTATTTAATAAAATTGTATTTAAAATTTTATCATAATAGGGGTTAGGCAAGGTTAGCTGAAAGCCTACTAACGCTCAGCCATTTACATTTACACACACATTTAACTGTTAGCACCTTCTCATACATAGTCACAGCTCTGGCAATATTTTGGAAGCAAAATGTAGTGGTGATGGCAATTTCCCATGAATACATTTCAAAAAGTAATATTTAAAATGTGCAAAACAATGTCATATATTGAACTCTGCTGGTAAATTTTGTGTTGTGTCATCATCAGCCAAGATTTATTGCATCCTTATTGAATATTTGACACTAAGTCCTGGAGATACTGTCTTGGGTCCTAAGTCACACTCTTTTTGTGTGGCAGAGTGAGTCTTTGGGTTTTGGTGCCCATACAGTTTCTCACAGTCCTATCTTAGTAAAAGTCCTTATTGGCCACATGGAAATAAACAGGCTTTGCTCCTGAAGGAGCCCATCTTTTTAGGCAGCACTGATTGCTATTGGGGTGGTCTAAATAATGCTTTGAACTTTGCCAGCTGTGACCAAGCCCATCAGCAAAACAGAAAGATTATTACTTTGCCACTTTATGAAAAGGGTGGGAATATTTACCATATTTTAAAGAGCTAAAAACTTAAATACATAGAATTATAGAAATAGTTTTGATTACATAAATTTCTCATAACAAACTATAAAAATAACCAGATAAAAGACGGCAGAAATAATAATAATGATACAAAGAACCAAGTAGTTCATGTAGGCAGAATTGGTTGCCTATATAAATCTAATTTTATTTACTTTGTGAGTGACGAAAAAGCAAAGACCTCTATAGTGACCACTACTAACCCAGACAGCAATTCAAACATCCTTAAAGGAGAGTTTTGAGGATTTAATTTCAAGTTTTATTGGGAAGAGTATGATAAACTACCAACAGTATTTATTTCTCTAGTTAGTACAATGTATTTTCTGTTCTGACTTTAGAGCTATAGGAAACATTAAAGCCTAATGTTTAATATGTTGAAAAGACAACATAAATACATGAAGTACAGACTAGGTGTAGTTTGTAGAGAAATATGCATATATCTAGGCAGATTTGCAAATGCAAAATAGTATTTCAATTAGGTCATCTTGAATGCATCAGAATGAGAAAACAAACAGTCAAGCTATGATGTGCAGAGAACGAAAGTAAGAAGCATAATGTAGTTTATGTGCATAATATTAAGAACTTGTTTACGTGCTGAGGTTAACAAGTTTAGCCTTTTGGAAAGAATTTAAAATCTGAAGTGCCAATTTAATGATAAATAATTATTAAACCATGTACAATGCAATAACATCATTTACATGAAAAATTCAAAGCCAAGTTCAGAAATGTAAACTGTGGAGTGTCCAATTTTATGATAATGAAGTTGTCCTATTAAATCTTACCCTCTGGCAGTCCTGGAGTGAGGAAGCAGGCTCACGGCAGTGAGTGGCACAGATTGAGTATTTCCTCTGCTCTCTCACTCACCCATCCACTTGCTCTTGCTGGCTATAAACTCTTCTTTGCCTTCCAACAGCCAATCACTGTCACGACCAAGGTGATGTCAGAACGTGGATTCTCACCAGAAAACCCCCAAACTTCAACACTTTTTCAAGACACAGGCTCAGTTGAATAAACATGAATGTGGTTCTAGAGCCAAGAGGTTTGCATTGTGGAATTTAATTGAAGGTTTAGGGGAAGATGAATAGTTTGGGTTCCGAATATATATAATAATACACTGGATTCGAATTAAAATAAATAGCAAAGGATTTAACCTTTTAAAATTTTCACAATTATGCAAGTTTTCACTATGTTGAAAGAAAGGAAAGCTTACTGTCATTAGATATAATTTTACATTAGTTTAGCTAAAAAAAGAAAGAAAAACTAAGTAATAAGGGAAAGGAGTGGATGAACAATCAGTATTTCCATATCAACTATTTTATGTTTCGTCCTGAAATATACTTTAGTGACTCATAAATTAACGTTGATATGATTAAGTCAGTCAGACTTTGTAAGATATAGTTGCTAAAACATGATGCTGAATATAAAAGTTAGAACTTTTGAGAATCATACCACTGAGAGGCAGATTTTATATTTTGTTTTGTAAATTAAATCTCTGTGGCCGGGCGCGGTGGCTCAAGCCTGTAATCCCAGCACTTTGGGAGGCCGAGGCGGGCGGATCACAAGGTCAGGAGGTCGAGACCATCCTGGCTAACACAGTGAAACCCCGTCTCCACTTAAAAAAATACAAAAAATTAGCCGGGCGAGATGGCGGCGCCTGTAGTCCCAGCTACTCGGGTGGCTGAGGCAGGAGAATGGCGTGGACCCGGGAGGCGGAGCTTGCAGTGAGCTGAGATCCAGCCACTGCACTCCAGCCTGGGCGACAGAGCGAGACTCCGTCTCAAAAAAAAAAAAAAAAAAAAAAAAAAAAAAAAAAAAAAAAATCTCTGTATATTGTCCATTTATGTGGCCCTTCCTGTCATGCATGTGAGGTCAGCTCATTTTTTTTCTTGGGCTTCCATATACCTCTTTTCTATTCATTTTCATATTTTTTTTTAATGGGGGCTATAATTTATTACTGTTATTTTCTAAATCCATAAGGCAGAATCAAAACTGGGAAATTTCAGAATACAAACTTTTCCTACTATACTTTCTCTAAACACAGGATGAAATAAAAGACATATGTTCTTAAGAATATGATAAATGTATGTCCCGGAAAAATATATGCTTGACAAATAAGAGAAGTGGTGTGCTTTACTTGAAGGGGCCCTGTAGGCAAAATGTTCTCATCTAGTGAGCTGGGCATCCTGGTTTATTATGTAACTTCTTATTTATTTATTTGTTTATTTATTATACTTTAAGTTCTAGGGTACATGTGCATAACGTGCAGGTTTGTAACGTTTTCGTATGAGTATAACAAAGTGACTAGAGCTGGCAGGAGTGATCCATCGTTTTTGAAGTGATTCATGAAAACCAACCCCACAAGGAATGAATTGATAAACTAAAGTCCTAGTTTTTTAATTTACAAAGGGAAATGTAGCTTAATAGTTTGCGTATTCTCCTAGTCCAATCATTTTATTCTTCCTCCAGTTGCGAAGTCTGCTTGAGAAATCAAAAATTAATGAATATCATTTTTAAGTTGTGTGCCAGTCACCCAATTAGATTCTTTGAATAAGTCATCTTTTCTTTCATAAAAGTTACTTGGAAAATACAAACTCATAAAAAGAGAAGTTGGATACATTCTTTCAATTTAATTCAACCCCATCAATGTAGTTTAATTTACCAAACCTTGAATTATAGAGCTTTTCACTGAGCCATACTATGATATAGGATATGAGAAGAAAAACAAAAAAAAATATGGTTTCTGTCTAAAAATTTCACAGTTGTGCAAGGCAGATAGACATACAGCCATGGGATACAGTAAGCTTGAATTACACAGCTTTTCACTGAGCCATACCGTGACATAGGATATGAGAAGAAAAACAAAAACATATGGCTTCTATCCAAAAATTTAACACTTGTTCAAGGCAGATAGACATATAGCCATGGGATACAGCAACCTAAATATCTACAAGATTCCGAGGTGCTGTGGAATGAGAGAGGTTTACTACTAATTGGCAAAAGAGCAGTGGAGCTGGGCCCTTACACAAGAGTAGGAATTTGCTAGCTTGTCAAGAAGGAGAGGTTGTCAAGAAGGAAGAGAGAAACATTCTTAGGAATGTGTTCAAAGGTTATAAAGACATATGAAACCACATAACAACACCATCCTGTATTTACTGAGCAAGGGCTCACATGCAGGTTCTTCACCTGCACTATTTCACTCATTCTTCATACACATAGAAAACAATTCTTTGAGTTTATTCCCATTAGAGAGGTGAGGTATATGAGACATAGTGCTGGTAAGTATGCCTTGTATTGCACAAGTAGTAAATGGGGAAATTCAAGGATCAAAGTCAAGTATGTCTAATTTTAGAGCCCATACTTTTAATCACTACATATTCCTGCTAGCAGATCCAGAAAACTTCAATAATTCAATAGGTTGGAATATTGTGAGTGAAAATAGTGACACATGAGGTTGGTCAGCTAGGCAAAGCCAGATGATGGAGGGACCTGTCTGTCACACGAAGGAGTATGAACTCCATCATGAAAACCAAGAAAAATAACATATTCATATTTTCAGTTGGAAAAATCTTTTGTTAACAAGGCAGCAGTGACTGAAGAAGGCAAGAGTGTTATGGAGAAGAGCAGCTCCTCTAATTGTAGTGGTCCAATAAATCAACAATAAAGTCTGAAATAATGCAGTGACAGTGGGAATGGTGAGGAGGGAACAAATGAGAGCGATGTTAAATAGATACAGTCAGTAGGACTTAGTAGAAGTAAGAGAGGTGGAGAAGCCTAGGATGACTTCTGGATTTCTGGCTTGAATAATTTTGTGAGTGGTGCAACCATGTCTTATGATGTCTTATGCAACGCCTAATAGACCACCTGCTACATTCTAGTGACTTAGCAAGGTTTTTTTGATAGTAACATGATATAATGAAAGAGGTAGAGTCTGAGACTCAAAAGTCTGAGGTTTAAATCTTGACTCTCCCACTAACTTGATTCTACCTCTTAACCATTCTGAAACTTCAATTTAAACCATCTTTAAAAAATAAGGGACTTTTCACCAAAAAGAAGAAACCAATCATTATGTGTGCCTTCACACTCATGGAGCATTCTGACCAAATAAATGAACTTGAATCTGATCAGGCCTCTATATCTACCAGGTTAGAGGAAATGCAAGAATAGAAGAACACGTAAAATAAGACCATTGAGATGCATTCAGGAAAATCAGATCATGGGCAGCTTTATTAGATGCCTTACCTCATTTCTTCAATAAAACGGAAGCAAAAATAAAAAAGAAGGAAAGGGAAACTCAAATTATAAAGACTTTAGAGACATTTCTAAAGAAATTATGAAAGAATTGGAAAAATGTTGAATGCTGATCAGCATTTTATAGTATTAAGAAATTATTGTTATTATTAAGGAATTATATTAGTATTAAGTAATTAAATAAGTATATAGTTAAGTATATATTAGTATTAAGGAATAGTATCATCACACCTGCAACTGGTGCGATTGTATTATTATTATTATTATAATTATTATTATAATTATTAGGCTTTAAAAGAATTCTTGTTTTTCAGAGATAAAATAGTTATCTGAGGGTGGAGAAATGATTAAACAAGATTGGCCATAAATTGATAATTGTCAAATTGTTGATAAATTAATGGTAATTCATGATATTCATCTCCACTTTTGTATATGTTTGAAATGATCTATAAATAGTTGTTTAAGGAAATGATAGAACTATTATAGGTGATCTCTAAGACTGTTTCAATTTATAATATACTGTGATGCCTTATTTTCAACACAGCATTAACCCTAACAAACCTTTTCCAACAGTCCTCTATCTACTAAATTGATTAGATTTATTCATGTATGCTCATTAAAGCATTTCTTCCCTAAGGAATAGTACTAGAGGAAAAGAATCACAGATCCTTACTAACTTTGCTGTTTCTATAATCAGGACTGTCCCAACAACCGTTTTTACTGCAGTTCTCATGATCATAACATTCTTCTTCATTTAAACAGGTTATAAACTTATTCCCTTAGATGGTATGTGAGCATAGGTTCATCTCACTGGCCCACCATGACCAGCTGCTGTGTAAGATGAATACATTCTGGCAAAACCCCACACTCACTGTAATGTACCTGCCACATACACTCAGTTGTCGAATCCTATTAATACCACTTTCATGTTTCCTTTGGAATCCAACCTTCTCCCTTCTTTCTTGTCAGTTCTGTCTTGGTTCAAGTTCTCATTACTACTTTTCAGGCTACAGTAGTAATATTCTAATCCCAGGCACTTTGCCTATTTCCCCTTACAATCAATTCTATGGCTATAGGATGTGGAATCAAATATTAAAATCTTAGTGCTGTCTTTTGTTAGCTTTTATTTTTAAATTTTCAAACTTTTTCAAATTTTATCTTGGAAATAACACTTAACATGAGATCTACTGTCTTAAATTTTTAAGTGTACAATACAATACTGTTAAGTATAAGCCCAATATTATACAGCAGATCTCAAGAACCTAAGTATTTCACGTAAGTGAGAGTTTATGCCTATTGATTAGCAACTTCTCATTTTCCTCTTCCACTAGCTCTGGACAACCACCATTTCACTCTTTGATTCCATGAGTTTGACTGTGTTAAATATCTCATACAAATAGAATTATGCCATTCTCGTTCTTCTGTGATTGGCTATTTCACTTAGCATAATGTCCCCAAGGTTCATCCATGTTGCCTCATATTTCAGACTTTCCCTCTTTTTTAAGGTTGAATAATATTCCATTTATGTGTATACCACATTTTCCTTATCCGTTTATTCACTGATGGACATTTAGGTTGTTTCCACATCTAGCCATTGAGAATAGTGATGCAACAAACATGGGGTGTTAGTATCTCTTTGAGATTGGATTCAAATTCCTTTGAGTAAGTACCCAGATGTAGGGTTGCTGTATCATATACAGACAATCCCCAAATTACAATGGTTTATGACTTTTTTGACATTACAGTAGAGTGAAAGTGACGCACATTCAATAGAAATCATACTTTGAGTACCCATACAACCCTTCTGTTTTTCACTTTCAGTACAGTATTCAATAAATTACATGAGATACTCAACACTTTATTATAAAATAGTCTGTATGTTAGATGATTTTGCCTAACTACAGGTTAATGTAAGTGTCCTGAGCACATTTTAAGGTAGGCTAGGCCAAGCTATGATGTTCAGTATTAAATGCAGTTTTGACTTAATGATATTTTCAACTTCCAATGGGTTTATCAGGATATAACCCCATCATAAGTTGAGGAACATCTGTAGTTCTATTTTTAATTTTTTGAGGAAACTTTATACTATTTTCTGCAGCAGCTGCAACATTTTGCCGTCCCACCAACAATGCACAAGGATTCCAGTTTCTCCACATCCTTGCCAACACTTGTACTTTTTGTTTTTATAATGGCCATCCTAACAGGTATGAGGTGCTATCTCACTGTGGTTTTTCTTTGCAATTTCCTGATGATAAGTGACATTGAGTATCTTTTTATGCACGTTGACCAAATGTATGTCTTATTTGGAGAAATGTCTATTTAAGTCTTCAGCCAATTTTTAGTTGATTTATTAGGTTTTTAAAATTGATTTGTAGGAGTTTAAAAATATATTTTTGAAACTAACCACTTATTAGATACCTGGTTTGCAAATAGTTTCTCCCATTTCATAGGCTGCCTTTTTGCTAGCTTTTAAAGACTTTGGGCAAAACTCCCTCAATGTAAAAATATCTAGACCCTACTCCCTTTCCAAACTCATTTAGTCTTTCTTGCTTGCTAGAATACATTTCAAGATGCCTTATATAAGACTCATGAATAGCCAAGACTAAAAAAGGAGATAAATACTCTTCAAATATATTTCTCACGTAAAGTCTCTTTGTAGCTCTTATTTGAAAGCTTAAGAAGCTAGAACTTTTTGGATTCTAGCTTAGAATGACATAATTTTTATGTCAAAATTTTATGACAAATTTTTCTATCAGAAAAATGTTAAAATATTGGCTATGCCAATATTATATTTATTTCTAAACTCTCTGCTATTTCTTTCATATTCTTTACATCCAGCTTGCTCTCTGAAACCAAAAGGTAATGTCTAGTTTGGGCACCAACCCTCACCTTTACAGTATTCCGCTGAGCTGTCTGGCCATAACCATAATTACTCTTTAATCCTCCATCACTAGACCCTTTGATAGGCAGTCCAAGAACATTTCATAGCCCTTTAACTCTCCTAATTTCCAGTACTCATTCTGCCTTCCATCCAGCCTTATCTGCTCAAACTTTGCCTAGGTTTTCCATCACTAAGTATCTATGTCTAGGACTTTATATAATCAGTTAACTGGTGTTGTTTATTGAGGGCTTGTAAGTCTGAGTGGTGAGGGATATAAGAGACAGGTTTCATCCTGGGAACTTAAAATAATCAAAGCTCTACCTCTTGTCTTTTGTCCCAGGCCTCCCCTGTTTACGTGAAGGTCAAATAGTACTCTTCCTAACCCCACCCAATTTCTCAGAAAAACCTTCATGTATTTCATAAGCCAGAAATAGCAAATACCAAACTTGTACCTACTATAGATGCTTATTTAAGACCATCATGTTCTCTTACTATAATATTGTGTCCTTATGCGGTGGTGGTGGTGGTGATGGATGTGTGTGTCCATGTCATCTGTTTTTTATTGTGATTTACTGAAGGGCAAGGATTGCATCTGTTTAAATTGCTTTATGTGGAGTCAGGGAAACCACATCTATGGTTATTTACATGAGACTAGAAGTTCTCATAGAATTCGACATCAGGTGAATTAGTAAGATGTCTCAATTGAGTCCTTGCCCTTTCTAAAAGAGAGGTCAAAGTTTAACACACAACACTGTTTGCAGATGATAGATCTGAGGGCAGAGTACTTGTAGACTCTTCTCTGTGATGCGATTCATGTAGCCAAAGGAAAGCTCTTGAATTCATTTCTCCCTTTCTCAATCTTCATTATTCAAGATTTAGGAATCTTGAATCAGCGAATGAAGGTTAAATCTCGCTGAATCTATCTATAGCCTTCCCAGGCAACTTTCTCTCCCAACTGTATTATCGATTTCTCCCTATTGGCTGTTTTTCATTGGCACTTAATTTTCAAGTCTCTTCCATAAAACAAACAAAAACGCCCTCTCGCTCATACACATTTACACCTAGTTTCTCGTAGATCTCTTGCTTGCTTTTCACAGCCAAGCTTCTAGAAACTTGCCAACATTTGATGACTTAATTTTTTCACCATCTACTCACTCCTCAACCTACTGCAATATCACCTTTGCCTCCACAACTCTGGAAACAGGTACCAATGACTTCTTTCTTGTTAATCAATGAGTTTTTGCTTGTTAACTAGAATGGACACTTTTCAGTCACTTTCCTACATGGTTTATATGCCAGTTCACACCACCAACTATTTCATCTTCTTTCAAAAGCTCTACCTTTCCACCATACCCATGGTACTGCACAGTCTGATTTTCCTCCTCCCTCCCTTCCTGCTACTTCTCAGGTGTTCCTGTGTGCTGTTCTTTCTCTCTTTGTCTTCTGATGTTCACATTCTCAGGGCTCTGACCTCGTCCATTTCCTCTTCTCATTCTGCAGTCTCTTTGGATGACTCTTCTCATTCTCACGGCTTCAGTTACACATCTGTTACTTTAATACAGATTTTCCTCCTTTGCTTCAGGGTCATATATCAAACTTACATAAAAATCTATATATATAAATATACAAAATATATATTATATATAATAGTATATATAGAAATTATACTATATAAATTATATATAATTTTATATATTTATATGTTATATATAATTTATATATAAATAAATACATATATTAAAATAATGTATAGTATATAATATATAGATATATAATATATATAAATATATATATAAATCTCCACTTGGAAGTTCCAAAATTATCTTAAATTCCCAACTACCTTTTTTCCTGTATTCTTTGTCCATTTGGTCAAGCTAGAAGTATGGTTGTTATCCTAATCACCTACCTGTTCCTTAACCCTACCTGCTCAATGTAGGCTTGTCCATTCCTATCAACTCTACACCCCTCAAATCTTACTGGTATCTATATCACTACTGCTATTATCTTATTTGAGGCCACTATTGCCTCATCTGAGTTAACATAAGATCCTCTTTATTGTCTTCCTTTCAAGCCATTTTTCACACTGTGGCCAAAGCAAACTTTCTAAAATACCACTAATATATTTTTAATTTCTGCTTAAAGTCTTCCATGACTGGGATACACTCAGGATACAATATCAGCTTCTCAGAATTTCCTAGAAATCCCTTCATGATCTGGCTCTTACATATGATTCCAGGCCCACCCCTTTTACATCTGTCCCTCACAGTAAGCTCAGTCATTTAAAAACATTTCACTTCCTTCTTCGCACCTCGCATCTTTTTCTCAGGGTCTCTGTACATTCTACCTTTGTCTGTCCAACTCTGGTCTGTCCTTCAGGACTCAGTTCTGAAGTCACATCCTGCAGGAAGCCTGCCCTGATTCCCATCTCAACCATGGCTGGGTCTACCTCTCCATTCGTTTCTATAGGACTCCTTTGGTGGTGCCAAACCTTCTCAGCTGTGGCTGGTCGCCTCTCTCTCATACCCTCTAGATTATGAATTGCTCAGAATAGGAGCAATCTTTTATCTGTCATTATATCTCTAGCCAATGTGCCTGAAGTATCTCCACACAGTGCCTGAAGTAGGGCATATATTCAATAAATATTCTTGAAATAATGCCTAACAAAGAATGAATAGAAGACCATCTATTTCAGTGTTTCCTAACCTTTTTTTTTTTCATTATTATTCTGCTAAAGAGCAAAATTTAATTTAATTTAAAGTCTCTTTATGGACAGAAATTAAATACCAAGGAGTGGACAACTCCTGTGCGGATGAGTTGGTGAAGCTCAGCAGAGCCCAGAGCACCAGGGGTGCATTACTTTTCTTAAAGACCTCAAAAGTCTTGCCAAGAGCTAGTAGAGTAGACAGACGCACTGAAAGCCTTAACTTTATGGCAGGCTTTGGCCAGTGAACAAAAACTATTCTGAAGGTAGACACATGTGCTTTGAAATCGTTATCATCCTAATATCATGAGAAAAAAACAGCAAATTTAAGTTATTTTTGTTGTGCTCTGATTTGCTATCCATTTGGTTTTTCTGTACAAATTCATTATTATTGTTTCTAGAGTTTTGTATGACATGATGATAAACAATGAAATTTGCTTATAGTCTCAATAAAAGGAATAAGATTTTGTTGGATAGGGTTGAGCTTTGGAGGGCTATAAACCATTGTAATATCTAAGATTTTTTGTACTCCTAAGAACCATTCCCCAATGAGACAATATTATTTTCTTTGAGAATTAAGGTTTATCAGTATTGCTTTTTGCTCTGAGAGATTGAATAAGAAGCTCGTAGCTCATCTGTAGGAACAGTATTGATAGCCATTATAGAATGTGTTTTCTGAATAGGTTTGTGGCCAATGAAATTAAAGACCTATTTAAAAATGTGTAAAAATTTTTTAAGTCTCTCTTTCCTGCCAGATTTATCCTCAAGGTATCTCAGTCAGTTTAGACTGCAATAGCAGAATTCCATAGACTGGGTGGTTTAAACCACACACATTTATTTCTCAGAGTTCTGGAAGCTGGGAAATCTGAGATTAAGGAGATGGACGATCTGTGTCTGGTGAGGGCCCTCCTCCTGGTTTGCAAGTGGCTGCCTTCTTCCTGTGTCCTCACATGGTGAGAAATGGATCTCTTCTCTCTTCCTACTTTTATGAGGGCATTAATCCCATCATAAGGGCCCCATCCCATGACCTAATCTAATTCTAATTAACTCCCAAAGACTCCACCTCCAAATACCATTGCATTGGAGATTAGGGTTTCAACATGTGGATGTGATGGGGGAGAGGGACACAACATTCAGTGCAGAGCAAGGGGCTCACTCTCATTTGATTCAAACTGAACCTCTTAACAAAATAGGATAAATGACTCTAAATCAACTGAAAAGAGAAATGTTATTTTACTCATACACAATATTCATCTAAACAAGCTACAAGCTTTCTACCTAAAATTAACCTTCAGGGAGGAGGGATTTGCCTTGCAAATTCTGTCACATAGTATGGTGTACTTGTTGACTTCCTTTATATTGAACAATTTGATAGTTTAGGCCAAACTCTAGATTCTTGTCTATTAGTTTATCTCTTTCAACCACTGTACAAGCATAAGCGGTAGTGTCTCTTGTTTTTCCACACTCTTTAGTAAATGGTGTACCTAAAATGGCCAAAAAAAAAGTTAATCAAATACGTCTGTGATGTCACCAATGATAAATGTGGCATTAAATTTTTTTTTCGGCTTTTTGTCTTCAGCTCTCCTTCTTCTTAGAAACCCATGGGTTCTTAGATTTTTGTGCATCCAGACGCTGAGCCACCCCGCACCAAGGATGCTACTTGGAAGCTGAAGCTGCACCTTCCATATGGCCCCTCTGGCCAGCTGGACACCTCAGATGAGAACGGCACACAGGCCAGCAGCAGCTCCACCGCCAGCAGCAGCACCCTCTCTGCAGTTGGCTTTCCTGCTGCTGCGCCCCGGCTGCAGGTCTGATGCCCAGATGGCAACCCTGGCAGTTGGCGTGGCTGTGGACTCTGCTGTGGGGCACACACTGGGTCATGCCATCACTGGAGGCTCATGGAGGAAGTAATGCTGAGCCTGCAAGGCCCGACATCACTTATCAGGAGTCTCAGGGAACCCAGCCCACACAGGGGCCGGCTTACTTACATGAGACTAAAGCCGTTTTTGGAATATGCGCAGAACCTGAGTGACATAAATCTCTGTAAGAGTTTCGACGAGGTGCTGAAACAGTGCAGACTTGCAAATAAATTGGCCAAAGAAATGGAAAATTGGCTGTTACGACCAAGTTAGTTTAGTATAAAAATATAATTGATAGTGGAGATATAAAGAGTAAAACCATCAGTTAAACCCCTTCTGTGTCATTCATAGCTTCCTTGCTTCAGAATTGAAATGGAAGAATGTGTTCTTACTTTGTAGAATTTCATTAAGATGGGGTATACTTTGGGGCTGGGCAAATGTTTGTGTGGCCTCCTTCTACCAGCTATTACGATTTTATTCTTTGTGAGTTAATTAGAATAAAGTGATTTTCTTCCAAAAAATTTTTTCCTGGAAACATCTTGTCATAATAATCAGAGTATGTGCATTCTCAAAGTTTTTAATATGTTCATCAAACTCCTTCACACTATTTTTGTTGTTGTTGTTGTTGTTGTTTGAGATGAAGTCTCACTCTGTCACCCACGCTGGAATGCAATGGCATGATCTCGGCTCACTGCAACCTCCGCCTCCTGGGTTCAAGCAATTCTCCCACCTTAGCCTCCCGAGTAGCTGGGACTACAGGCGCACGCCACCACACCTGGCTAATTTTTTGTATTTTTTTAGTAAAGATGGGGTTTCACCATGTTGGCCAGGTTGGTCTCAAACTCCTGACCTCAAGTGATTCACCCACCTCGGCAAAGTGCTGGGATTACAGGCGTGAGTCACTGTGCCCGGCCTCACTAACTATGAAGTTAAAGAAGCAGTGCTTCAGAGTTACATGATTTCCAGGCTTACTTCTCATTCATTTATTCACTCAATACATATTTATCGAGTCTACCATGTGTCATTACATACTTTATTCTGGGCTCTGGGAATATAATAGTGAAAAAATCCCTTCATATATTTTAGTAGGGAGACAGATGATACATACAATAAATAAGCAATTATATAATGCTTAGAGTATGATAGAGTAATAAGTGAAAAGTTAAAAAAAAGGTTGATGAAATAATGGAGGAGGGTGTTCAAAATCATCTACATTTGCCTTCAAATGAATCTAAATTGCGGTAAACTCATTTGATTTCTTAAGCTTCTGTTTGAATGCCCTCCCTCCTAATAGGGAACTATTCTCTTTCTAGTGGAATATTTTAGTTATTTTTAAATATGATTAATTTTAAGCATTGAACAAAAAAATTTAAATATGTATATTCTTGAAAATTTCTAGACACAAGTTGGCCAAGAAACTTTTGGAGTAATCTTACTGAGGAAATGGACATTGCTATTTATTCAAGGACATAGAACAAGTGACAAAAGTAAGTGTATTGGCATGCTTAGACATACCAGCCTTCCAGTAAACATTGTGAATTTCTTCCCCATTCTATACCAGCCACAGTTAAGGAACAAACAAACAAACAAACAAACAAACAAAAACCTTTTTCTACAAATGAACAGACTAGGGGATAATTTTGAACTTGCTCTTTATGTAACAATATTCTTTGACTCTCTGTATTTTCATCCAGAAACAAATTTTTACTTACTAGAGAGGTTTCATGGTATTATTTGATTATTCAGTAACTTTTCGAATAACCTGAATGTTGCACTGAATGTTCATTTTATGGTGTTAAAATGCCAATTTTTAAAAAATCAAATCAGCACATTCTTTGGTAAAGAACTGAGAAATCTGTTCTCAGAAATCATCATTTCAGGGATTCCACAATTGACAAATATAGTCTTTTAGTTACTAGGTAGGTTATATTTTTGGTGTTCCCTAGGTTTTCCACTGCCTTGGACCTTCTGCAACGATGACAATAATAATAGTTTGTGATTCCACAAAAAAACAAATCACTGCCAGGCTTCGGTTGTGGTCTTGTAATTCTGTACGATATGGCTCAATCTGTTGCATCAACCATAAAGGTTACAACACTCACTGGACCTTTGAGGCCAGCTGGTCACTTAGTGGACATTTATTGGGAATTATAGTGATGTTTTCTGCTTGAGTGTGTCCAATATGGATTCTTAGGGATACCTCTGGCCTAGTGCATTCCAAGCAAGTTTCTCCTCCTTGAAAGAATAATCTCCTTAAGTATGTCTCATTTTCTTATAGCTGATTTTTTTTTTTTTCTTGACTAGGCTTTCTTTGCCTTAAAAATGTCTAGCTTTAGGGGTTTTTTTTTTCTTTTGTGTGTTGACATTCTCTAGTTACTTAACTGCTTTTTTTCTATTCCCAAATAACTCTCTGCATTGCTGTCATGGTATTGCACATATAAAAAGAACTTACGAAGTAAGAGACTGATGGAATGACTGCTTTCGTGTATGTATCCCTTTTTGCAGAGGATGAGGTCTTCCTACTATCCATAACTTGACTAGCGATATAATTTCTGTCCTCCTCCTAATTCCTATCCACAACTCTAAATATTAAAATATCAGTTACTTAGATTCAAGATTTTAAATACCTATGAAATGCATCTGCTCCAGGGATTTTGAAAGTCAAGATGGCTGTCTATGCCTTTGTACTCACCAGGCATGGCCATGTTCAGAGGCAAAGGATATGACAAATATCTCTGTTTGGTTTTTAAAACTAAAACTTTTTAAACAATTTATAATAAAATCAAATAGAATAAAGTAATGATGAGTTAAAGGATAGGCCAATATCAGAAATAAAATAAATTAGATTAAGCAAGAAATGTAACAACTCTGGAAAACATGAACTTTTCTCACTGTCATCACCACCACCATCAAAAATGTTAAAATGCCTATTTTCACCTGATACCTGGCAGTCTCCCTTCTGGAAGAAAAATAATCTCTATATTTTAAAAAAGTGTGTTTCAATTTTATATAGAAAAACCTAAAAATCTAGAAGTAGTCATTCCTTGATAGAAATATCAGCTCAAATGTAATAGTCAAAATAGGCCAGATTCAGTCTTCCATGGTATAAGGAAAATCTTAAGTACAATTATGGAATGATGGACTGGAGAGTTCATTAAAATTTCAAGTTTTGTGAAAAACACATGGAACTCATTTTTCTTTAAATCTGATGAGCTGGCATCAGGAGATGATATCCTCTCTTGGTTGTGTGGTTTTACTTCGAGGGTGGGGGTCAAAGGATTTGCCTACAATTTCAGGCTGATTCAAAACCAGAGCCAAGTCCTCCTTGTAATTATGTTTTCCTGTAATAGCTCAAAAGCTCTGCTCCTCATTCAGATTCATACTTTATTAAGGTAAATTGGAAGAGTCTTTGCATCTGTTGGTGCTGCTGTATTGAACAGTGAGAAGCTGCCACCCAAGAGAAGCCAGAACTGGTCTTTGAGGTGGAACGAGTGTTGGCCACCATGAGAAACAGAAGTTTTCCGTGAATTTAGGTGTTTTAAAATTGGTAGTAGATACTGTTCAAGTCTAGAGAGGAAAGTCACAAAAGAATAGGTTATTCGGCAACAACCAAATTTAAAAGACTTCAACAAAGGCAGCAGAGTGGATCAAATGAGGCATTGGCTTACATGGGGGCCACTATTCAGTTCAGGGAACCATGGATAAGTTATAAGCACAGTATCAGTGATAGCTAGGGTAACAGGTGCAAGCAAAGAAGGTGGCAGAAAAAGATGAACCTAATGGAGAAACTAAACGCCTTACTGTACGTAATCATAAGAAATAAACTAAACACCTTACTCTGCCTAATCATAAGAGAGGCACAAGAAAATTCAGAACTTGACAAAGCTCTTCCATGGCACTAGTGGGAGAAAAACATTGCTTCATTCATTTCCTAAAATAAAATTTATATTTGAAGAAAGAAGGCGTTTGGTTAGCACAATATAGCCATTTGTTCCAAAATTTAAAGAATGATTGCAATTTTCTGAAACACATTCTTGCTAAGCTATAATATTCCATTGCTGCCTCTTCATTACTCCACTTTCCATTTAACTTACACTTGGCATTACTATGTAATTTATAGCTAGATTTAATGTTGGCTGATTTGTCAATTGTCATTCACTTTATAATAAATGCAAAAGACATTTTAAACACTTGTGAGGTAATCATTATATGTCAGTTACTGTCATTTGCTCTTTATAAAAACCATATCATAAACAGTAGGTTTTAATAAATACCTTGATCATAATATAAAGACTTTCCATTGCATTGTTCAAACTTAGTGCTATAGATATACCCAGACAGTGAAAGAGTCAACTCCAAGTTAGTAAGGTAGTTCATTACTCACTCGCAAGACTATTACTCACCCTAAGCAGAATAACGTACAAAGTTGAAATTGACATAAATCATATGTGTAAGTTTCAGAGCAATGCAGTTATTCACAACATGCTTGGGAAAAATGAGAGATGCCATTTCCTGGAGCACAGTGTGCTGTGGCCTTCTTTGATTATGGCAGAACGATGAATTACATTTTCTGATTAACGTTATACTCTTTACATTGTCTTTTCTTTTCCATTAATTTTGAAGATAGGTCTAATTATTGTGACCGATATAAAAACTCTGAGTGGAAAAAGGTATGGAATAGAAATTGTTACTCTTAAACCTAAAATGTTTGAAGAGTTATGCTAAATGGTATTTATGCTTTTCAGTGTCCTCTGAATAGAAGTTAATAAATGTGACTTCTTATTAATGTTAAGAAAGAATGAGTAGAGGTTTGCAGTAAAAATATTTAAATTCTTCAACTGATATGAAATTACCAAGTTGACACATTAGTCTTAGACAATAGCATTTTAACCTTAGAGCAGTAACGAAAAGGTTTACTTCTTTGACCATTGCAGTAATCAATTCACAGGAAACCTGGGAATGAAGTCAAATATTGGAAAATAAATGTTAAATGGTGTGGTGGTTTTACTGATTATTTTTGAACATTTTAAAAATCGATAGACCACAGCTTCTGCAGTTAAAACTTAATAAGGAAGATTGAAATGAGAAAAGAAACGAGAGGGATTCGCTTTCTTGGAGAATTACATGGTCATCTTTTTCACTCACATTGGACATTGTTCAAAACTTTTATCCCTTCACCAAAGGATTATTTTTCTCTTCAATTCACATAACACCAGCAAGCTAGAGACTTACTTCTGTACCTAATGGCTGCGAAGTAAGAGATTTGTAGCCTCCTAATTTCAGCTTTTTCATAAGCTCCAAATTTATATTTCCACAAGCCAGTAGTAATAGAAGCCCGTTCTTCTCTTTGTTCTTCTTTGATGTTACAGGCAACAGATGCTTCAAAGTTTCTCTCGTCCATCCATCCATCCATCCATCCATCCATCCATCCATCCATCCATCCATTTCACCACTTACTATGGACCAGGCACAGTGCAAAATGAATGCTGAAGATACAAAGATAATTAAAGCAAGAGCTTTGTTCATAAATTTTTGTGAGGAGGCTCACCAGTAGCACTTTAATATCTATATTCTGAGATGGCCAAACAAACCAACTACAATGCCTTTTATAATATTTCTTTACTTGAGGTTTTTTCTTTCTCAACAGACAGCAAGCTTATCAAAACTAAATCAAAGAAACACATTCTAGGAAACTTTAAAAAGATTCCAGTGTGGGTGTTTAGTGTGAATTTAGTTGAAATGAGATATATACTTTTTCATTGTTTTAGACATATGAAGACAACTTTCACCAACTCCTACATGAATTTATTTCATTTTCAGAATACTGGAAATCAATTTTCCTGCCTTTTACTACAAGGTTTCTTCTATTACCCTACAATAGTGTTCACATTCACATTATTTTTAGAATCATACCAAAGTTCTAGGCACTACAAATGGAATTATATTTTTCCACATTCACAGAAAGGGAAAGCCTTGTGGTCCCACATGAACTTCTAGGTACTCCTATATACATGGAGGGCAGTGGCCCAGCAGCTTTCAACCACCAGACAATGCTGAGGGGAAAACTGTGGGCTATTTTAAATTTAACTCTATAGATTATCTAACTCTAAAGAGTATGTTTTCTTTTTGTTTTCCCTCAAAATTATGTCATGTTTTGGCCTGTGGATCTGTGTTTGTGTCCATGTAAGGCAGAGTTGATGCAGTAATCCCAACATGTTCCATGCTGATGGATGCACTTAGCAGGATTTCAAAACTGATAGGGCTTAAGGAGGCACTAGAATGTAGATTAACCTTACGCCTTTAACAAACTTGTTTTTTAAACCAAGATATAAATACATATAATAAAATGCATAGATCTTAATTATATAGTTCAACCAGTTTTAATAAATGTTTATATCCCAATAAACACATAAAGCATTTCCATTACACTGGAAAGTTGCCTCACATCTCTTTCTGGTTTCTGTTTGCCAGAGACAACCACTATTCTGATTTTTATTCCATAGAGTAGTTTGCCTTTTCTTGAACTTTATAGAAATAGAATTGTACAGTAAGTTTCATTTTCAGTCTAGCTTATTTTTCTGAGCATAATACTTTTTGTATCTATTCATTTGCAAGCATGTATCAATAGCTCATTGTTTTTATTGACAAATAGTATTCCACTACATAAAGATATCACAGCACGGTTATTCATACTCCTGTTGATGGACATTTGGTTTCTTTCCATTTTTTTCTCTCATAAAAAAGCTGCAGTGAACATAAATGTACACATCTTTTTATGTCCAACATGTTTGATTTTAAATTTTAGCTGTAATGAAGAGAGAGCATGACAAACTTTAGTCAAGTGGGTGCCTTGAGTAGAATCAGAGTATAAAGAAGATGGACAAGGATGAATGCAATGCACTCAGTAGGCTCTCTCGGCAGGGGAAACATCAGGACTCACCAACAGCTCTACACGGTAGTGCTCTCACGTCAGCTCCCAGCACTTCCACCAGACTGCTTTGGGAACTGTCATGGAAGTAAATAGACATCAGGTAGAGACGTACTGTGGAAAGGCATACTTGAAGCCAGACATACCTGTGTCAAGTCCTGACACAGTTCCCTAAGACAAATTAGTTGAGTTGAGCCCCAACCCTCAGTCTTCTCATCTATAAAATCAATCCCACCTCAGTAGGTATAAAAATTAAATGGGATGCACTAGTGAATGTCCATGCTAAATTTAATTTGTGCACAATTTCATCAGAGATATGCTAATTTATATATATAAACATACATATACACAAACATATATACACAAAATAAATATACACGTATATATATATGTGTGTGTGAGTGTGTGTGTATATTAGACAAAATACATTCAGACTACAATTTGAGCACTAGTTCCTACTGTATAGATAGTGGGATGATTTAAATTTTAAAAACTTTTTTGTCTGTTTTATGTAGGTGATTCTGTGGGTGAGTCCACACAAGGAAAGTTGATGCACTGAATTAAACCTACTCCAATGGATAACCCCCCTAATGTCAGTGGCTTAAAAAATAAATGTCCAATCACGTTTATCTGGCTGGTGGTAGGATTAGAAGCTATTCTCCATACGTGCTATAGGCCAGCCAAGCAAGCTGTCCTATTATCAGGCAGATGGAGTTCTGACATCTTCAACCTGTGGGCTTCCAAGTCACACTGGCCATAAACATGCAATTAGCAGATGGAGGAAAAGAGATAGGATCATGTTTTGGGAGATTTTATTTTGGGGAGGACCAAAACAGTATACATCATTTCCATTTTTTTTCCACCAGCTGTAATTGAGTCACTTGGCAACACCTGAATGCAAGGGACGCTGGGAAATATGGTGCCACTGTAACTAACACCTGGCATATAGCAAGCATTCCATAAATGTTAGTTTCCTTATTTCCTCAATAATTACTCATGGGAGGACTCCCATGGCCTTTTTTCTCAAGAACTATCTTCTTATTCCAAGTAGAACCCATTAGTCTAGCATCTAAATTGCTCCCTAATCACATAGGAAAACCCCAGGATACACATTGAAAAAGAATCAGTCATGTTTTAGACATGGTACAGGAAAGTATAAACGTAAGTTGATATCTCTCACCTTACTTAAAACTGCGATTAAAAAAAGCTAGTGAAGCTAATTCTGTGCTTCATGACAACCAAAGCAAAGAAGGAAATATGAGCAAAGAGTTTGTAGTAGAACCTCTGAAAAGATTAAGATACCTTCCCATGTGATATTTAAATTTTTTTAGGTATAAGATACATCAATGAACATTTTTCCATGATGTTTAATTTGATGCATTTTAAACAAAATTTGAAATAACAAACCCCTTAAAAATTATTTTGGTTAGCAAAGGCATGGAATCAACCCAAATGCCCATCAATAATATACTGGATAAAGAAAATGTGGTACATATACACAATGGAATACTATGCAGCCATAAAAAGGAATAAGATCATGTCCTTTGCAGGGGCATGGATGGAACTGGAAGCCATTATCCTCAGCAAACTAACACAGGAACAGAAAACCACACACTATATGTTCTCACTTATAAGAGAGAGCTGAAAAATGAGAACACATGGACACAGGGAGGGGAACTACACACACTGGGGTCTGTTGAAGGGAGAGCATCAGGATAAATAGCTAATGCATGTGGGGCTTAATACTCAGGTGATGATTTGATAGGTGCAGGAAACCACTATGACACACGTTTACATACATAACAGACTTGCACATCCTACACATGTATCCTGGGACCTAAAATTAAATTCAATTAAGTTTGAAAAAATGATTTTGGTGTCTTCACTCTGTTGGCATTATTAAGCATATGCTTAGCATAGCTGTTGGGTAAATCCAGCATTGATTATAGCTCCCTGGGGAACCAACAACAGTGTTAGCAATGACAAAAGTCAAACATTTTGAAAGGGTAGACAAACTTCAATTTAAACTCTTAGAGGAATTTGTCCTGTAGATTTACATAAAGCACAGTAAAAGTAATAATAATTTACATACTTGTTGGTATTTAACCCAAAACGAAGAGATGTTGAATACTTCTTACTGTGGATATGTAATGACTGGATGAAAAATACTTCAGAAAATTCTCTTCTCTCCTGATGACATATTCCTAGCTATCTCAATCCAGAAGTCGAATAGAAGTAGCTAAACCTCTGAGTCAATTATTGTCAAGAACCAAAAACACAATAGCTAAAATTAAGATCTCAGTAGACGGGTTTAACAATAGAATGGTTGCAGTTGAAGAGAGTATTCGTGAAAAGGAATGTAGATTCATAGTAAGTAACTAGATTGAAATACCATGAGAAAAAGGGATAGGCTGCAGAAAAGAACATAAGGTATATAGGGGACTGATAGAAATTTCTTACATGTGTGTAGTTGAAGTCCTAAAAGGAAAGGAAGAGAGAGAATAAAGCAGAAGCAATGGTAGAAGAGAAAATATCTGATAAAATTCTCAAACTGACAAAAGACATAAAGCCACATATTCAAAACATGTGCAAATTCCAAGCTATATTAAATATAAAGAAAACCTCACCAAGATATATCATAGTAAAACCATGAAAACCAAAGACAAAATATAATCCTAAAATCAGAGGATTAAAGATACATTAGGAGCAACAATAAGGCTGACAATGATTTCTCAACAGTGATGATAGAAACAACTATGGAAATAATAAATGACATCTATCTTTAAAGTACTAAAAGGAAATAACTGCTAACTTCAAATTCTGTTGAGAGGAGTATTCTTCAAAAGTGAAGATGAAATAAAGACATTCCAGACACACAAAAAGTGAAAGAATTTGTCACCATTGGGCCTGCACTAAAAAAAAATGGAAGTTCTTTAAGAAGAAGGATAAGGTTCTTAGCAAACTAACACAAGAACAGAAAACAAATACTGTATGTTCTCACTTATAAGTGGGAGCTAAATAACGAGAACACATGGACACATAGAAGGGACAACACACACTGGGGCCTATTGGAGGGTGGAGGATGAGAGGAAGGGGAGGTTCAGGAAAAGTAACTAATGGGTACTAGGCTTAATACCTGAGTGATTAAGTAATCTGCACAACAAACACACATGACACAATTTTACCTATGTAACCAACTTGCACTTATACTACTAAACTTACAATAAAAGTTAAAAAAAGAAAGAGGATAAATAGCTGAGATGGAAACATGAAAATATAGGAAGCGGGGGGGGGGGGGGGGGGGCAGAGGAAGATGGCCGAATAAGAACAGCTCCAGTCTCCAACTCCCAGCGCGAGCGACACAGAAGTCCGGTGATTTCTGCATTTTCAACTGAGGTACTGGGGTCATCTCACTAGGGAGTGCCGGACAATCGGTGCTGGTCAGCTGCTGCAGCCTGACCAGCGAGCGCTGAAGCAGGGCGAGGCATCGCCTCCCCTGGGAAGCGCAAGGGGGAAGGGAATCCCTTTTCCTAGCCAGGGGAACTGAGACACACAACACCTGGAAAATCGGGTAACTCTCACCCCAATACTGCACTTTAAGCAAATGGGCAGACCAGGAGAATATATCCCACACCAGGCCGGGAGGGTCCCACGCCCACAGAGCCTCCCTCATTGCTAACACAGCAGTCTGCGGCGATCTAACCACAAGGCAGCAGCGAGGCTGGGGGAGGGGTGCCCGCCATTGCTGAGGCTTAAGTAGGTAAACAAAGCCACTGGGAAGCTCGAACTGGGTGGAGCTCACAGCAGCTCAAGGAAACCTGCCTGTCTCTATAGACTCCACCTCTGAGGACAGGACACAGCTAAAAAACAACAGGGGAAGCAGCAGAGGCCTGTGCAGACCCGAACGACTCTGTCTGACAGCTCTGAAGAGAGCAGTGGATCTCCCAACACGGAGGTTGAGATCTGAGAACGGACAGACTGCCTGCTCAAGTGGGTCCCTGACCCCTGAGTAGCCTAACTGGGAGACATCCCCCACTAGGGGCAGTCTGACACCCCACACCTCACAGGGTGGAGTACACCCCTGAGAGGAAGCTTCCAAAGTAAGAATCAGACAGGTACACTCGCTGTTCAGCAATATTCTATCTTCTGCAACCTCTGCTGCTGATATCCAGGCAAACAGGGTCTGGAGGGGACCTCAAGCAATCTCCAACAGACCTATAGCTGAGGGTCCTGACTGTCAGAAGGAAAACTATCAAACACGAAGGACACCTATACCAAAACCCCATCAGTACGTCACCATCATCAAAGACCAGAGACAGATAAAACCACAGATGGGGAAAAAGCAGAGCAGAAAAGCTGGGAATTCAAAAAATAAGAGCCCATCTCCCTCTGCAAAGGAGCGCATCCCATCGCCAGCAACGGATCAAAGCTGGTCAGAGAATGACGTTGATGAGATGAGAGAAGAAGGCTTCAGTCCATCAAACTTCTCAGAGCTAAAGGAGGAATTACATACCCAGCGCAAAGAAACTAAAAATCTTGAAAAAAGAGTGGAAGAATTGACAGCTAGACTAATGCAGAGAAGGTCATAAACGAAATGACAGAGATGAAAACCATGACACAAGAAATACGTGACAAATGCACAAGCTTCAGTAACCGACTCAATCAACTGGAAGAAAGAGTATCAGCGATTGAGGATCAAATGAATGAAATGAAGCGAGAAGAGAAATCAAAAGAAAAAAGAAGAAAAAGAAATGAACAAAGCCTGCAAGAAGTATGGGATTATGTAAAAAGACCAAATCTACGTCTGATTGGGGTGCCTGAAAGTGAGGGGGAAAATGGAACCAAGTTGGAAAACACTCTTCAGGATATCATCCAGGAGAACTTCCCCAACCTAGTAGGGCAGGCCAACATTCAAATTCAGGAAATACAGAGAACGCCACAAAGATACTCCTCCAGAAGAGCAACTCCAAGACACATAATTGCCAGATTCACCAAAGTTGAAATGAAGGAAAAAAATCTTAAGGGCAGCCAGAGAGAAAGGTCGGGTTACCTACAAAGGGAAGCCCATCGGACTAAGAGCAGATCTCTCGTCAGAAACTCTGCAAGCCAGAAGAGAGTGGGGGCCAATATTCAACGTTCTTAACGAAAAGAATTTTCAACCCAGAATTTCATATCCAGCCAAACTAAGTTTCATCAGTGAAGGAGAAAGAAAATCCTTTACAGATAAGCAAATGCTTAGAGATTTTGTCACCACCAGGCCTGCCTTACAAGAGACCCTGAAGGAAGCCCTAAACATGGAAAGGAACAACCGGTACCAGCCATTGCAAAAACATGCCAAAATGTAAAGACCATCGAGGCTAGGAAGAAACTGCATCAACTAACGAGCAAAATAACCAGTTAATATCATAATGGCAGGATCAAGTTCACACATAACAATATTAACCTTAAATGTTAATGGACTAAATGCTCCAATGAAAAGACACAGACTGGCAAACTGGATAAAGAGTCAAGACCCATCAGTCTGCTGTATCCAGGAGACCCATCTCACATGCAGAGACATACATAGGCTCAAAATAAAGGGATGGAGGAAGATCTACCAAGCAAATGGAGAACAAAAAAAAGCAGGGGTTGCAATCCTAGTCTCTGATAAAACAGACTTTAAACCATCAAAAATCAAAAGAGACAAAGAAGGCCATTACATAATGGTAAAGGGATCAATTCAACAGGAAGAGCTAACTATCCTAAGTACATATGCACCCAATAGAGGAGCACCGAGATTCATAAAGCAAGTCCTTAGAAACTTACAGAGACTTAGACTCACATACAATAATAATGGGAGACTTCAACACTCCACTGTCAACATTAGACAGATCAACGAGACAGAAAGTTAACAAGGATATTCAGGAATTCAACTCATCTCTGCACCAAGTGGACCTAATAGACATCTATAGACCTCTCCACCCCAAATCAACAGAATATGCATTCTTCTCAGCACCACATCGCACTTATTCCAAAATTGACCACATAATTGGAAGTAAAGCACTCCTCAGCAAATGTAAAAGAACAGAAATTATAACAAACTGTCTCTCAGACCACAGTGCAATCAAACTAGAACTCAGGACTAAGAATCTCAATCAAAACCGCTCAACTACATGGAAACTGAACAACCTGCTCCTGAATGACTACTGGGTACATAACGAAATGAAAGCAGAAATAAAGATGTTCTTTGAAACCAATGAGAACAAAGATACAACATACCAGAATCTCTGGGACACATTTAAAGCAGTGTGTAGAGGGAAATTTATAACACTAAATGCCCACAAGAGAAAGCAGGAAAGATCTAAAATGGACACTCTAACATCACAATTAAAAGAACTAGAGAGGCAAGAGCAAACACATTCAAAAGCTAGCAGAAGGCAAGAAATAACTAAGATCAGAGCAGAACTGAAGGAGATAGAGACACAAAAAACCCTCCAAAAAATCAATGAATCCAGGAGTTGGTTTTTTGAAAAGATCAACAAAATTGACAGACCGCTAGCAAGACTAATAAAGAAGAAAAGAGAGAGGAATCAAATAGACGCAATAAAAAATTATAAAGGGGATATCACCACCAACCCCACAGAAATACAAACTACCAAGAGAATACTATAAACACCTCTATGCAAATCCACTAGAAAATCTAGAAGAAATGGATAATTTCCTGGACACTTACACTCTCCCAAGACTAAACCAGGAAGAAGTTGAATCCCTGAATAGATGAATAGTAGGCTCTGAAATTGAGGCAACAATCAATAACCTACCCACCAAAAAAAGTCCAGGACCAGATGGATTCACAGCTGAATTCTACCAGAGGTACAAGGAGGAGCTGCTACCATTCCTTCTGAAACTATTCCAATCAATTGAAAAACAGGGAATCCTCCCTAACTCATTTTATGAGGCCAACATCATCCTGATACCAAAGCCTGGCAGAGACACAACAAAAAAAGAGAATTTTAGACCAATATCCCTGATGAACATCGATGCAAAAATTCTCAATAAAATACTGGCAAACCGGATTCAGCAGCACAGCAAAAAGCTTATCCACCATGATCAAGTGGGCTTCATCCCCGGGATGCAAGGCTGGTTCAACATTCACAAATCAATAAACGTAATCCAGCATATAAACAGAACCAAAGACAAGAACCACAGGATTATCTCAATAGATGCAGAAAAGGCTTTTGACAAAATTCAACAGCCCTTCATGCTAAAAACGCTCAATAAATTCGGTATTGATGGAACGTACCTCAAAATAATAAGAGCTATTTATGACAAACCCACAGCTAATATCATACTGAATGGGCAAAAACTGGAAAAATTCCCTTTGAAAACTGGCACAAGACAGGGATGCCCTCTCTCACCACTCCTATTCAACATAGGAGTGGTTAGAATGGCAATCATTAAGAAGTCAGGAAACAACAGGTGTTGGAGAGGATGTGGAGAAATAGGAACGTTTTTACACTGTTGGTGGGATTGTAAACTAGTTCAACCATTATGGAAAACAGTATGGCAATTCCTCAAGGATCTAGAACTAGATGTACCATATGATCCAGCCATCCCACTACTGGGTATATACCCAAAGGATTATAAATTATTCTACTACAAAGACACATGCACACATATGTTTATTGCAGCACTATTCACAATAACAAAGACTTGGAATCAACCCAAATGTCCATCTGTGACAGACTGGATTAAGAAAATGTGGCACATATACACCATGGAATACTATGCAGCCATAAAAAAGGATGAGTTTGCGTCCTTTGTAGGGACATGGATGCAGCTGGAAACCATCATTCTTAGCAAACTATCACAAGAAGAGAAAACCAAACACCGCATGTTCTCACTCATAGGTGGGAACTGAACAATGAGATCACTTGGACTCGGGAAGGGGAACATCACACACTGGGGCCTATCATGGGGAGGGGGGAGGGGGGAAGGATTGCATTGGGGAGTTATACATGATATAAATGATGAATTGATGGGTGCTGACGAGTTGATGGGTGCAGCACACCAACATGGCACAAGTATACATATGTAACAAACCTGCACGTTATGCACATGTACCCTAGAACTTGAAGTATAATAAAAATAAATAAATAAATAAATAAGAAGAAAAAGAAAGAAAATATAGGAAGCAATGAAGAGCAATGGAAAGTATAAAATACAATACATCTAATCTTGACTATACATAGTAATAACAATATTAATAATTTCTTGTAGAGTTCAAAATATTTATAGAATAAAGTATATATTATAAAAGATAAACAAGAAATAAATGAATTTAAAGTATTCTAAGGTCTTAATATTGTATGGTAAGGAGCAAAAATTCCACATTTTAATAAGTCAAGGAGTCACACTGTGCGGCCACTTAGAAGATATTAGATATGTGTAACCAGCACACTTACAGATGAGAAAAATGGAATGATAAAAAATACTTGATGGATTCAAGCAAGGGCAAGAAAAAAGGGAAACAGAACAAGAGGGGCAAATAGAAAACAATAGAAAACAAGAAAAGGGTAGTTATAAACCTGATATATTAGTAGTTATATTATTTATTAATGGACTAACCACTTTAATTAAAGAACAAACAAGAACAAAGATTTCAGACTGGATAAGAAATTTTCTTTAAAATTTTTTCTCTATTTTAATTTTTGTGGGTACATAGTAGGTGTGTATAGCTCCAGAGTACATGAGATATTTTGATACAGGCATACAATGTGTAATAATCACATGAGGGTAAATGGGCTATCCATCACCTCAAGCATTTATCATTTCTTTGTGTTACAAACATTTCTATTATACTATTTTTTTTAAATTATACTTTAAGTTCTGGGGTATATGTGCAGACTGTGCAGGTTTGTTATATAGGAATACACAGGTCATGGTGGTTTGCTGCACCTATCAACCCGTCACCTACATTAGGTATTTCTCTTAATGCTATCCCTCCCCTAGTCCCTCACTGCCTGATAGGCTCCAGTGTGTGATGTTCCTCTCCCTGTGTCCATGTGTTCTCGTTGTTCAACTCCCACTCATGGGTGAGAACATGCGGTGTTTGGTTCTTATGATAGTTTGCTGAGAAGGATGGTTTCCAGCTTCATCCATGTCCCTGTAAAGGACATGAACTCATTCATTTTTATGACTGCATAGTATTCCATGGTGTATATGTGCCACATTTTCTTTATCCAGTCTATCACTGATGGGCATTTGGGTTGCTTCCATGTCTTTGCTATTGTGAATAGTGCCACAATAAACATATGGGTGCATGTGTCTTTATAGTAGAATGATTTACGATCCTTTGGGTATATGCCCAGTAATGGGTTTGCTGGGTCAAATGGTATTTCTAGTTCTAGGTCCTTGAGGAATTACTACACGGTATTCCACAATGGCTGAACTAATTTACACTCCCACCAACAGTATAAAAGCGTTCCTATTTCTCCACATCCTCTCCAGCATCTGTTGTTTCCTGACTTCTTAATGATCACCATTCTAACTGGTGTGAGACAGTATCTCATTGTGGTTTTGATTTGCATTTCTCTAATGACCAGTGATGATGAGCATTTTTTCACATGTCTGTTGACTGCATAAATGTCTTCTTTTGAGAAGTGTCTCTTCATATCCTTTGCCCACTTTTTGATCAGGTTTTTTGTTTTTTTCTTGTAAATGTGTTTAAGTTATTTGTAGATTCTGGATATTAGTCCTTTGTCAGATGGATAGATTTCAAGCATTTTCTCCTATTCTGTAGGTTGCCTTTTCACTCTGATAGTAGTTTCTTTTGCTGTGCAGAAGCTCTTTAGTTTAATTAGATCCCATTTGTCAATTTTGGCTTTTGTTGCCATTGATTTGGTGTTTTAGACATGAAGTCTTTGCCCATGCCTATGTCCTGAATTATTTTAAAATGTACAATAAATTATTATTGACTGTAATCACCCTGTTGTGCTAACAAATACTAAATATTATTCATTCTATCTACTTATACTTTTGTACTCATTAACCATCCCCACTTTACCTCCAAGTCCCCACTACCCTTCCCAGCCTCTTGTAATCATCATTTTACTCTTTATCTCTATGAGCTCAATTGTTTTAATTTTTAGCTTCCACAAATGAGTGAAAACATGTGCAGTCTGTCTTTCTGTGCCTGGGTTATTTTATTCACTTAATATAATGTCCTCCACCATATTAAGTTCCACCCATGTTGTTGCAAATGACAGTATCTCATTCTTTTTTATGGCTGAATAGTACTCCATTGTGTGTATGTACCACATTTTCTTTCCATTTGTCTTTAACTGGACAATGAAGTTGCTTCCAATTCTTGGCTATTGTGAATAATGCTGCAATAAACATGGGAGTACATATATCTCTTCAATATACTGATTTTCTTTCTTTGGAGTATATATCTAGCAGTAGGGTTGCTAGATCATATGGTAGTTCTATTTTTAGTTTTTTGAGGAAGCTCCATACCATTCTCCATAGTGGCTGTACTAATTTACATTCTCCCCAATAGAATACAAGTGTCCCCTTTTCTGGCCAGCGTTTGCTATTGCCTATCTTTTGGATAAAAGCCATTTTAACTGGGGTGAGATGATATCTCATTGTAGTTTTGATGTGCATTTATCTCATGATCAATGTTATTGAGAACAAGAAATTATCTCTGAATCTCCAAATCAATGTCAATGCCTTTGTTGTTTACTTTCTGAAATGAAGAGTGTACTTCTTTCCTTTAGAGGTTGTAATATGTTCAGAGTTAGTGTTCTCTATCACCAAAATTGACTGCAAAGGTACATCTGTTAATGAAATTAGATTTTATGTATTTCATCTTTGAAAATGTCTTTTTACACTGATAGGTTCTGCAAAATATTGATATTAGTCCATGAGCATGTGATTTTAATTGAGCACATTAATCATTTGGAAGGCATTTGTGGAATTCTATTAGATTCTTTTGTTGATAGTTGTCTTTTATATTATTTCATTGCATTGCTGATTAAACACTTCCAATTGAAAGTTAGACGGAAGCTCCTTAATTGCTTTAGTTAAATGAATTTCCTGTGTGTTAAATGAATTTTGAAATACACAAATTTCCTTTATACTTGCATTGAGATCTGAAAAACATTGCCAGAACTGTAGTTTGAGCTTGTAAAATATATCTGCTGCAAATTTGTGTGAGAATGAAGATCTCACTTCTTGTTTTAACTTTTGACAGCATGGGAAGTACATAAAGCATTCTAGGTGTAACCAAGAAAAATAACTTGGGCCCTAAGAATTTACATTTTATTTATTTAGGTGGCTAATTCTTACTGATAGCACCTGTTAATTAGAAACTTTTATTAATCACAGTAAAACACAATACTATGCTCAATTTAAATTAACTTTTGTATTTAATTTTGTTATCTACAACACAATTTACAGAATGGCTCTATAAAACATTTTTCTCACACATTATTTGTCACAGTTAATTTTTATCGTTCTATGGCCTTTTGGAGTACATTACCATTTCCTTTGTTCTCCTGGAGTGAAGCCTTCGTTGGCTTCTGATTTGGAATTTTTATTAAGGAATTTGGAAACCAAAATGGACTAGAAAGCATTAGTCTTGTCATTCAAAAGGTTGCATCACTAATTTTCACTGCATTGTCACCTTTAAATCATGCTGAAAGAGGAAATGGCAAAATTAGAAACCCGTTGATCTATTTGCACATTTTTTCATTAGAATTAATCCTCATTTTTGCTTCTCTGAGCCTTACTTTCTGCATGTGTAAAATGGGGATGATGATACCTATTTTAAGGTCTTCAGGAGAAATAAGTTAGTGCATATAGAGTATTTGCTATTGTAGATCCTCAATATATTTTGCTTCTTGGATATTAAATTACTTAAATGTAACTTTAAACATTACTTTCAAATTTTTGCATACGTGTATTTCTTTTATCTTGGGACATCTCAAAGAATTGGTTGTTTATATGTCAGCTTACTTTCTTTTTTAAAGCATGAATTGCAAATACAGTACAATTTTATTACTTTTAGTCCTCGTGTTTTGTATTAGATCTCTAGACTTTGTTCATCTTACACATATGCTTAAGTTTACTTTAATCATATCCTAGGGAAAAATAACTGTACAAAGTGTTCTTTAAATATATATGTATGTATATATGTATATATCTCTAAATATAACACATTATTCATATAATTAAAGCATTTTCTCCTCTGTTTTATTATTTCTATAAATATGCTGTCTTTTGGCTAATTAAATATTATAGTGAGAAAATTAGGGAAGAAAATGAAAAACATATCAGCCACCATCCCTTGAGGAGTATCATTCACAGACCATAGAAAAAGAACAAAACAGTCTGTGGAACCCTGCAGCCTGAAACCAATCATTAGCAAACCAAAGCCTTTCAAATCCAAAGGGTCACTTTTTGGGTGGGGGGGGATCACTACAACCCGATGTTTCTAAGCATCGCAAGAGGAATACCCTATGGAGCAATATTTTCTTTGGTGGCAACTTGTTAACTCATGAACCACAAAATTTTGTGCTTAACATGTGGTTGAAATTTTAAGCAGAAACCTGTAAATGAGTAGCTTAGTGTCTTAAAACCATATATTTAGCCAGATGAAGGTGTGGCTCCATGAAAGTTTCTCTTTAGATGCCAACACTTTCAAGAGCAAAGGGTTGGACCACTTTTAGGCATTTCTTGCAAGTGCGTAGAGGCTTCTTTCCTCTTATTTTCTCCCCCAAATACTATTTTCACAGCTTGGTGAAATAGAAGTCACCTTTTATATTTGCCACATTTGAATGTGAAGACTGTGGTGGTTGTTTTAATAACTCAAAAGTATTCACATGTTTCCACCTGAAGCTATTCTAAAGAGAAACCACAGCTCCAGAAATAAGCAAAGCAAACAAAAACAGAATAAACGAATGTCATGCCTTTTAGATGGCAGTTATTAAGGTTACTGGTAAAAACAATGTTTGACTCTGCTAATATACTTCCCCTGTCTTTAAAATGTAAATATAATTAGATATTTCTGCTAAATTCTATTTCGGTACTCTCTGAATGTCAACGAGAGGTCAGAAGGGGGACACCTGGAGTGCGGGAAGACCATTCCTGCCTGCCTTGTGTTCAGGCCTTGGGAGTGGCTCACTCTGTTGGTCCATTCTCCTAGTCCTCCTTGAAGAGAACACACCACCAGTATTCAGTATTTCTGTTACTAGGGCTTCCCCATCTCTTATTGCTGACTCTTTCTGAGTGCTCAAAGACTCCAGAACTTCTTGCTATTATCATCTTTCTAGAGACTATTGAAGAATGAGACATTTACTTGTTTGTTCATTCAGCAAGTATCTAGAGATCATCTACACACGATCATAAAGTTCTGGGATCCAAGGTTATAAAAAGAAATGAAGAATACAATCTAAAACTTGCAATCCAAGGAGAAAATACTTGCACATTTAAAATATTTACACATTTAAATATTAAAAGTTACATCATAATGCAAACACAGTAGTCAGTTGAGAAAATGGTAGCCAATGGAGACTGTATTTTCCAGCAGGGTGAACTTGGGCATGGCCAGTCTGGCAAGTGTGGAAACCAAGTTATCTGAAAGGGTAGGCCGTATTTAGTGAGGAATCATTTGTTTTCAGGGAACAAAAATCATCTTAAGATACCTCAAGGAACGGGAACTCAACTAGAGCAATATAACGAAACTGGAATGTCAGAGGCTGCCTCTCTGTCTCTCTTTCCATGTGATCTCTCTGCTCTTGCCTGTCCTATTCTCTTCTCTACAAACTACCTTCTTTCATAGGGGTCTTGATTTCTGCTCTTCCTTAACCTCAGTTTAAATGCACTTCTTTTGGCCAAGATCCCACCTTCAATTCCAATGATGGAAATGAGCCAGAGATAAACTCTCATGAGTAGTAATGACATAAATCTGCGCTTTTGTGTTACTTTTTCCAGAAGCACCCAGAAACCCAGATGTAGGGATGGAGAAGCCAGATGGTATAAATGGTTGTAGAATTGGCAGGATATAGACTGAATGTGGTGAAAGCAAATGGAAGCAAAGGCGTACAAAGTATGGAAAGAAAGGGTTTAAACTATTGTAATCAAAACTGTATTAGGGAGTTCAAAGGGACAAAAACAGTGAGGAAAAGAGGAAAATCCAGGGACTGGAATAAAGAGATGGATAAAATGTATTTAATTTTCCATTTGTACTAGATTTCCCCTTGTAATTAACTTGCACGAGGTACTTTTTCTTGCTGAAAGCATTACTGTAGTAAATTGATGTGTAACAAGGAATTTCCTAGGAAAATCATCTGTGTTGGAGAAAATGGGTAGAAATTGGGAACCAGGAAGTATCTTGATGGCACCTGTAGTGCTTGTGTAGGAGTAGATGGATTAATTTTATGTTAATTCAGTGGTGGGAAGGAAGACTATCCAGTTGGCTAGTAGGTGAGTAGTGCTGAAGACACTGTTCTGGGAGGCAATCATTCATCTTCTCTGATTATTGGTTTAAGAATGGTCAGCTAATGACATTGAATTTCAGTGGGTAGAAAAGAGTTCGTAAATAAAAATGTGGGTTCTGATCTGAAATAAGATAGCTAAGGAGTCTATATAAATGGAAGATGACAATTCTGAGCATAAATTTCTACAGGTGCTGTGGGGAGTTTATTCTTTACTGTATTAGGATCATAGTCATTTTGGTAAAGCATCAGTGGTCATGAGTATGAGTTCTTTGTCACCACTGGACACACACACACACCTCTGACCTTTGAACTTATTCCCAAAGGATACTCCATGGGATATTTGACCACCAGGAGTGCCAAAGCACAAATCTTGAACTAGAAGACCTAAGTTCCAGAGAGTTTCCCATGGTGCCAGTGCTGTGCACACAGGCAGAGAGAGGAAGAGACTGGGTTTTGGGTGGAAGAGTCTGTTGATATGTCTGTGCCTCTGAATTTGGTGATGGGATAAAATAGAGACCAAAGCCAGGACCTTAATGCATGGACCCTGTGCTGTTTTTGCTAAGAAGAAAATGACCAGGAGGAAGGGTCGGCACAGATATCTGACTCCAAATTACATCAGACAAGATTAATTAGTTAATCCAGTAGTCTGTACATTTTTTTACTCTAATAGGCTAAACATTTATTTAGGTGACAAGGTACTATTTGAGACTGAGGCCCAGAGAGGATATGTTGCTTCTGAAGGTTGATACATCTGTGTTGCATGATTCCTAGTTCCTGGAACATAGTGTCTCCCAAGACTTATAGTTGAGATATATAGTCTTATTTTCCCAGATGGTATAGTTTTGAATGATATGGATGAAATTGTGGGAAATATTAGCCTAGAATCACAAATGGGTCCATTTTAGTCACTGGCCCACAGTTCATGTCAACGAACGTGAGCTATCTTTGGATAGCATCTTCTTTGGGAGATGCAAGAACTGTATTTCAAAGGTAAATAAGGATACAGTTAAAACAGATGACCTCAAATGTGTGTCCATATGCTTGGCATAAGCCTCCAAGTGGCTGTGACTCTTGAACTACGTTCAGAAAATTGCACCCCAGAATATATATATGTCTGTAACATTCTTCATGCCTTTTTAAAATTAAGATAAAATTTACTTAACATACATTAACTTTTGAAAAGTGTGCAATTCATTGACCTTTAGTACATTCACAATGTTGTACAATCATCCCTTCTATGTAGTTCTAAAACATTTCATCATCCCAAAAGGAAACTCCAAAATCATGAAGCACTTTATGCCTTTTTGTATTCATACCATTTCCAACTTCCTGGAGGTTCTTCCATCTCCTACCCATCTGTAGAAATTCAAACCAGGTTATGTTGAAACTAAAATAGTTAGAAAAATAAAATGAGACAGGAACAAGCCTGAGCGTGGGCCTAGTAGCTGGGATCCCAGGTGGACTTACGCCATGTTTTGCCTTCAGTCGGAAGTTCTCTTAGGAGATCTGCATTAAGCAGTAGGCTGTCTTCTATTTTTTAAACTTTAACTTTTATTTGTATATTTGTGTATATATATGTATACCTTTACACTAATGCATCATGCAGATTTGACTTTTTAATTTCAACTTTTATTTTAGATACAGGGGGTACATGTGCAGGTTTGTTATACGGGTATATCCCAACCACTTAGTAAGCATAGTATCCAATAGGCAGTTTTTCAACCCATGCTCCCTGCTCTCCCTCTCCTCTTCTGGTAGTCTGCAGTGTTTATTGTTCCCATGTTTATGTCCATTGTGCTCAATGGTTAGTTCCCATTTATAAATGATAGCATGAGATATTACAACAGATACTGGCAAGGCTGAAGAGAAAAGGCAATGCTTATACACTGTTGGTGGGAATGTAAATTAGTTCAGCCACTGTGGAAAGAAGTTTGGAGATTTCTCAAAGAACTTAAACCAGAACTACCATTTGACCCAGTATCCCATTACTGGGTATATACCCAAAGGAAATAGGGTACTTATACCAAAAAGACACATGCACTCGTATGTTCATTCTTGTGCTATTCACAATAGCAAATACATAGAATCAAGCTGGCTTCTCAGGAATGGTGATTTTATAAAGAAGATATGGTACATACATACCACAGAACACTACAAAACCATAAAAAAGAACTGTCCTTTGCAGCAACGTGGATGCAGCTAGAGGCCATACTCATAAGCAGATTGTTATTTCAAGTACAGCCTTTCTTTGCATTTTTGGTTTTCATTTTTTCCTTCTCCTCATACTCATAACCTGCCTCCTCTACTCTACATATATTCTCTCATTCATAACAACTTAGTATGTATCCTTCCACTTCTTCATTTCTATATGTTCATAGAATCATATACAGACATTTATTGACTGTAAGATGCATATATTTTTTCTTATTTTTCTTTTACAAAAATTATTATATACGAATACCTGTATAACCACCCATGTTGTATGTTTTACACAATAATATATACGTCATGAATATCACTTCAATTCAACTATTTAGCTCTGATTTATTCTTCTTAATAAATATCATATAGCATGAATGTGGCCTAATTTACACTGCAATTCTGCAATTGATGGTCATTCCTTATGCTTTCATCTATTTATTTATTCTTTTTCCACTATTAATAAGAGTACAATAGACTTTCTTACAACATGTCATTGTATACTACAAGTTTGACTTACATAGTATAGATTCCCTGAAAGGGTATTAAATCAAAGCATGTGCATTAATTTTTAAATTTCAACAGATTTTTTCTAAGTTGCTTTCAGAAAAGCAGTGGCAACACACATTTCCATTTTGGAGAGAGCCCTATTTATTACACCTTTGCCAGCTTGGTAAGTGTGCCATAATATTCATTGTTACTTTAATCTGTATTTCACTACCTGTAAATTTGATCATCTTTTCATATTTGTGGGATACCTAGGTTTCCCATTTGTTAAAATACATATTTCTTGCCGACTTTTTCTATTTTATGTCTTTTACTTCTCCATTTTTAGTATAGCTACCACTTTGTCTTAATATATGTTGTAATTATTTTCTTTAAATCCGTTGTTATTTCATTTTTATCAAAAATACGTTGGTTTTTGTTCTGTTTTAGCTCCCAGTATATAAGCACTTCATCATCTATAGACTGATGTTAGGTCTCCTAGGCTTTCTTACAAGATTTGTATTATTCATTTTCCCATTTAATTCTTTAATTCATCTTAATTTTTAAATTTTATATTGGAAAAATAAGTATCCAATTGTATTTTTTCAAAAGGTATGTAAATGGTTTGGCTGTGTCCACACTCAAATCTCATCTTAAACTGTAGTTCCCATAATCCCCATGTGTCATGTCAGGAGAGGAACCAGGTGGAGATAATTAAATCATGGGGGCGGTTTCCCCTATTCTGTTCTCATGATAGTAAGTTCTCACAAGATCTGATGGTTTTATAGGGGCCTTTGCCTTTGCTGGGCACTTATTCTTCTCTCTTGCCTGCTGCCATATAAGATGTGACTTTGTTCTTCCTTCACCTTATGCCATGATTGTGAGGCCTCCCCAGCTATGTGGAACTATAAGTTCAGTAAACCTCTCTTTCTTTATAAATTACCCAGTCTTGAATATTCCTTCATAGCAGTATAAAAATGAACTAATACAGTAAATTGGTACCAGGAGTGGGGCACTGCTATTAAAATACCACAAAATGTGGAAGCAACTTTGGAGTGAGTAACAGGCAGAGGTTAAAACGGTTTCAAGGCTTAAAAAAAAAAAAAGAAGAAGAAGAAGGACAAGAACAAGAAAATGTAGAAAAGCTTAAAACTTCCTAAGGACTTGTTAAATAGCTTTAACCAAAATGCTAATAGTAATAAGGACAATAAAATCCAGGCTAAGGTGATCTCAAATGAAAATGAAAAACTTATTGGGAACTGGAGCAAAGGAAATTCTTCCTATGCTTTAGCAAAGAGACTGGCAGCAATTTGCCCCATCCTAAAAATCTGTGGAACTTTAAACTTAAAAAAGATAATTTAGGGTATCTGGCAGAAAAAATTTCTAAGCAGCTAAGCATTCAAGCAGTGACTTGGGTGCTCTTAAAAGCATTCAGTTTTATTTATTCACAAAGATACGGTTTGGAAATGGAACCTATGTTGAAAAGGAAAGCAAAGAAAAAATTTCAGAAAATTTACAGCTCAACAATGCAATAGAAAAAAAAAAAAACACATTTTCTAAGGAGAAATTCAAGCTAGCTGCAGAAATTTGTATAAGTCACAAGGAGCCAAATGTTAACCACAAAAACAATGGATAAAATGTCTCCAGGGCATGTCAAAGATCTGCATGGCAGCCCCTCCCATCACAGGTCAAAATGCCTAGGGGCGAAAATGGTTTTGTGTGCTGAGCCCAGGGCCTGGCTGCTTTGTGCAGTCTTGGGATACGGTGCCCCACGTCCCAGCCATGGCTAAAAGGGGCCGACATAAAGCTCAGGCTATTGCTTCAAAGGATGTGAGCCCCGACCCTTGGTGGCTTACACGTGTTGTTGAGCCTGCAGGTTCACAGAAGTAAAAGAATCAAAATTTGAAAACCACTGACTACATTTCAGAGAATGTATGGAAATGCCTGGATGTCCAGGCAGAAGTTTGCTGCAGGGGCAGAGACTTCATGGAGAACCTCTGCTAGTGCAGTGCAGAAGAGAAATGGAGTTGGAACCGCCACACAGAGTCCCCACTGGGACACTGCCTAGTGGAGCTGTGAGAAAAGGGCCCCTGTGCTCCAGACCCCAAAATGGTAAATCCATCAACAATTTGCACTGTGCACCTGAAAAAGTCATAAACACTCAAAGCAGCCTATGAAAGCAGCCAGGAGGGTGGCTGTACCCTGCAAAGCCACAGGGGTGGAGCTTCCCAAGGCTGTGAAAGACCACCTCTTGCATCAGTGTAACCTCAATGTAAGACATAAACTCAAAGAAAATATTTTTAAAACTTTAAAGTTGAGTAAGTGCCATATTGGATTTTTGACTTGCATGGGACCTGTAGCCCATTCGTTAAGCCAATTTCTCCCATTTGGAATGGGTGCATTTACCCAATGCTTGTACCACATTGTATCTAGAAAGTAACTAACTTGTTTTTAATTTTCTAGGGTCATAGGCAAAAGGGACTTGCCTTGTTCCAAATAAGACTTCAAACTTGAACTTTTAAGTTAATGCCAGAATAAGTTAAGACCTTGGGGGACTTTTGGAAGGGCATAATTGTGTTTTAAATTGTAAAAACATTTGGGAGGGGTCAGTGGTGATATAATACACTTTGGCTGTATCCCCACCCAAAACTCATCTTAAATTGTAGTTCCCATAATCCCCATGGGTCATGGAAGGGACTAGGTGAAGATAATTGAGTCATGGGGGCAGTTTCCAGCATCTTGTTCTCATGACAGTAAATTCTCATGAGATCTGATGGTTTTATAAGGGGCTTCACCCTTTGCTGGGCACTCATTTTTCTCTCTTGCCTGCTGCCATGTAAAATGTGCCTTTGCTCCTCCTTTACCTTCCGCCATGATCGTGAGGCCTCCCCGGCCATGTGGACCTGCAAGTCCATTAAACCTCCTTTTCTTTATATTTCCCAGTCTCACGTGTTTTTTCATAGCATTATACAAATAAACTAATACAGTATGGTTACTTGTCCCAGAGTCATTTATTAAAATCCTGTGTTTCCTAAAAAATTAAATGGCTATCTTTGGCATACATTAAATGTTTTAATGTGCACTGGTGTCTATATATGGCATATTTATTTTATCCTACCAAGCTGATTATTATAGTTTTATACTACATCCTATTATTTGGTAAGAACAATATTTTCCCAAAATGTTCTTTTAGAAACTTTTCTTGAACATCTTCAAGTATTCTTCTTTAGAAATTGAAGATTATTTTAACTATACCTGCCACCACCAACCTACAAAACAACTTGGATTCTAACTGAGGTTGCATAAAGTTTATGTATCAATATTGAGATAATTTATTTTTATTAAATGTAATCTTTATGTTCAAGAACATTGTTTATTTCCATTTGTTTATATATTTTAATGTACTTTAATATGTTTTTATAATTTTATTCATATAATCCTGTCTGTATTGTTATATTTACTTCTATGTTTTCTAAAATAGGTTTTCATCACTATTGGGAATGTGAATATTTTTCCATATCAATTTTTGATTATTACTAGACAGAAAAAAGTTATTAATTTAGGAATACTTTTATGATTTATTTTGATTTTTCTGTACAGTTTTTAGATTTTATAGGTATAAAGCCAAAACATGGATAAAATGCATTTTTTGTAAAGCCTTTTTTGTTTGGTCTTTCTTCCTTAAAAATGAAGTCATTCACAGCTAAAAATTTTCTTCTGACTCCCATTGTTTTTCAAAGTTAGGGTGTTCCTATTTATTGCTCTCTTGATATAATTTCCAGTTTGAGTTCCTCTTTGATTCAAGAATTCTCTAGTAGCATGCTTCTTTATATTCACATAGTTAAGATTTTGGTGAGAGCCTCATTCATTATTTGCTTCTAATTTTATTGGATTATGCTACTCAAATGTAAGCTATAAAATCCCTCTTTTTTAGCTTTTAAAATTTTCTTTGTGAGTGAGCACACAACTGATTATTTTCCATAGACAATATAGAAAAATGTAAATTTCTATTGGAAGGAAACTCGTTCCTCTATGTTTTTGCTTAATGTTTTTGGCTATTGAAACCATCCTAGTCTAAAAGAAGTATGTTAAAGCCTTTAACTATCATGTTATTTTCACTACATTTTCCTTGTTTTGCTGACAGTTCAATTCAATATGTTTAGTTTCCATATTACATACTATAACTAGGTTTATGACATATATGACATAAATTCCACAAACTGTGCCTTTTATCACTAAATAATGTTACTCTTCATATGATTTAATAAACTGGGATTTTGAAGAGCTACTCAATAAATAGCATCGCTCTGCCCCATGTAAATAGAACAAGGTGAGAAATAAAAGCTAATGAATGGTATCAATGGCAGGAATGCTGTGATAGATTGTAGATCCCAGTGTGAAAATGAATATGTGAGTCTCCTTGTTTAATGGCCATTAAGAAATTCAAGGTAATGACAGCAGAGCATTATGCCAATTCAAGGGATTTTTAAAGTATGGAACACTGTGTGATTAGTTAGATTATAAACCCATGCAGCTGGCACAGGATATGGAAGTCTAAATATTAATTTTGTTACTAATAAATCCGATATAGTAGATTATATGAGAGCTAAATTGGCCTGCTTATGACTGACCAATACCCCATTTTTGGTAGTCTAAGTGCAGTGTTTAAAAAGTCGATAATCTGTTGGACACAGAGTCCCACGCCTATAATCCTAGCACTTTGGGAAGCCAAGGCAGGTGGATCACTTGAGCTCAGGAGTTCAAGGCCAGCCTGGGCCAAATGGTGAAACCCAGTCTTTACCAAAAATACAAAACTTAGCTGGGCATGGTGGCATGTGCCTGTAGTCCCAGCTACTTGGGAGGCCAAGGTGGGAGGACCGCTTGAGCCTGGGAGTTTGAGTCTGCAGTGAGCCGAGATCACATCACTGCACTGCAGCCTAGACAACAGAGCAAGACCCTGTCTCAAAATAAAACAGTCAATAATTTAAAAATCTCATTGTATATAATATTATGTTAAATGATGGCATCTCACAGGTAATTTTGTGTGTGGAAGAAAATTCTGAATAATGTCATTGCGCCTCCTTTTCCATATTTTTAGCATATTTCACTTTCTCTTAACTTTTGCAAGAAAGATTTGTGGATGAGTCATGGATGATAAATGTCCCAGGATATTCTCTCCTTTTTCTTCTGCACATGTTAGGAACAATACAAGCATTGGCCACGTGCACTATCTCACACTGCACTGGAACTGGACTTCAACCCTGACCCAAAGAGGCCACCCGAAGTGATGAGAAAGAGCCTGTTCTTTACAGTAATTTTATTCTTGGCTTTTCTTCTGAGGAGTTGCAAGTGAAGTACATAATTAGTGTCAACAATGATGACATGTGTTTATTTTTTCATGATGTGGACACCCAAATTCTGGGACCAGCTCTGAGGTCAGCGTTTGAGAGACCACCCAAATGGTTTCATTTTTTTGCTGTCTTTGTTGCCCTATAAGATTAAGAACTAAAAAAGTTAAGATCATGACATGCTGGAAATAAGGCATGTTACAAAAAGGATAAAATACAGTTCTGTTATACACCAATTGTGCATGACGCATTCCATTTCCTCACATTGAACAAATTACCAGTAGCAATATGCTATGAATAGATTCAGATATTGATATATCCTTGAGAATTGCAGAAGCCAATCAGTTATCCTAATATTATTTAGAGTTGTGTGCTCCAATAAGTCAGGGGGAAGAAAGGAAAGTATTAGGAATTCTGTTGAAGTCTTTAGCCAGTGGATGGGAAGACAATCAATGATGGTGGTCCCATAAGATCATAAAAGAGCTGAAAAACTCCTACCACCTAATGACATCATTGCCATCATAATGCACAACTCATTACCATTTCTATGTTTAGAATGTTTGGATACACAAATACTTACCATTATGTTACAATTGTCCACAGTATTTCAGTAATATGCTGATCAGATTTATAGCCTGGGAGCAATAGGCTATACCACATAGCCTCGGTATGTAGTAGGCTATACCATCTAGGTTTGTAATAAGTATACTCTATGATGTTCACACAATGACCAAATCACCCAACAGTGCATTTATCAGAATGTATCCCTGTCATTAAGATACTGTATATATCTTAATAGTCAATGAAATGCAAACTTCAATTCAGTATGTAGTCACTGTATGAGGGTTACAGACTATAATTTTATTTGAAATTTAGGAATACAATGACTCAAATTTGAGGGAATAGGTAATGTAACTAACTTTTCCTTTATGTTCAGAGTCATTGATAGGGCAACTACAAAGGACGTCACCATGTTCCATCAGTCTTAAACGCGATCTGATGGCAACCTGACTGATGTTGCTGGTACTCAAAAAACAAACAAAAAAAAATCAGCATGCTGAGAATATTTTCATGGAAAAAAAAATCCAGTATTATTTGGGGTGCATAATTGTTTTCTTAATGAGTATGCACATTTTAAATTTGTGAAAATTTAAATATTAAGTATAGAAATTGTAAAGACAATTACTCATGTTTTGAATTGAGGAAGCAGCATATTTAGCATTTTAAATACTTAGAAAGTATAAGAGATTATCCTACTAGCACAGCAAGTCAGCTTTGTAATTCTACATAAAGAATCAGCTTTTGGTTGTTGATTACTTGTATCTTACACTTGTTTTCTGTTTCATTGATTTCTGTTCTTAACTTTATTATTTCCTTCCTTCTATTTCTTTAGACTCAATTTTATGTTCATTTTCCATCTTCTCGAAATGGATGATTAGATCATCAATTTTCAGCCTTTCTCGATTTCTACCATATATATTTAAGGTTATAAATCTTAGTCTAAACATGGCTTTATGTATCATAAGTCTTGATAAATAGCATTTTTATTATTTTTTAGTTTACAATTTTTGATTTTTGTTTTTTTGACATGTATTATTTAGAAGCGTATTGCTTCCTTTTTAAACATATGATCATTTTTCAGTTTTCTTTTTGTTTATAGCTAATTTCTACCATGATCAGAAATGTTAATTTTGATAAATGATTCATGTGCACTTGATATGATTGTCTCTTTTCGAGTTATTGGGTGTAGTGCTTTATGTATACCAATTAGGCCAAGTTTGTTACTCATGTTGTTCAAATAGTCTAAATCCTTAATTTTTTCTATATGCTCTTGAAGCTACAGAGGGAGTTGTGTTAAAATCTCCTACTAAGAATATGAATTCATTTATTTTTCTTTTATATTCTGCAATTTTTTTTTTTTTTTTTTTTTTTTTGGACACGGTGTCTCGCTCAGTTGCCCAGGCTGGAGTACAGTGGCGCAATCTCGGCTCACTGCAAGCTCCGCCTCCTGGGTTCAGGCCATTATCCTGTCTCAGCCTCCCAAGTAGCTAAGACTACAGGTGCACGCAACCATGCCCGGCTAATTTTTTGCATTTTTAGTAGAGACAGGGTTTCACTGTGTTAGCCAGAATGGTCTCCATCTCCTGACCTCATGATCCGCCTGCCTCGGCCTCCCAAAGTGCTGGAATTACAGGCGTGAGCCACTGCCTGGCTTATTCTGTAATTTTAAAATTCATATCATTTCAGGTTAAGTTACTAAGTCGATAAAAATTTAGAATTGCTGCATTTTCCTAATAGGTTGGTCCTTCTGGTATTATACAAATATCCCTCTCTATAGCTAGTAATGGTTTTTAACTTAAGGTCTACTTTGTCTGATATTAGTACTGCTATACCAGCTTCCTTTGAGTTAGGTTGGCATTATTTATATTTTCCAAACTTTTACTTTCAACATTTGATTTTATTTTATGTCTTCCCCTCCTTGATCTTCACTCTTAGTTCATGAGAGTTTTACTTTGCACAGAAAAAATGAAGTACTCAGAAGAAAACCGGCACAGACTTCCAGTACCACAGCAGCCCACACACTAGCATGTGCCCACGCATTGCTCCTTTCCATATGCCGCTATATATATTTATTTAAAGACAGGGTCTCTCTCTGTCCTGCAGGCTAGAGTGCAGTGGCACAATCATGGCTCACCGTAGCCTCAACCTCTTAGGCCCAAGTGATGTTCCCACCTCAGCCTCCTGAGTAGCTAGAGCTACAGGTGTGTGCCACTGTGTCGGGCTTCTATATGTCACTGTAGATGAACTTTATGTGACCCTGTATAAGGCACAGTATTATCCATCTGCTCTTGCCTACTCCAGGCACCACTCTAGCAATCCTTACCTGTCTCCTAATTCAAGAATTTCCCACTCTGCTAGATGATCCTGATGGCAGCTACCGGCCATCGGATACAGCCACTGCCATCACACCACGACTGCACAGAAGGCAAAAGGAGGAGGCAAACAGCACTTCCCTACCTTCCAACCCCCTCCCACTGTGGGGAAAAGAAAGGAAGATCAGATTGTTACTATGTTTATGTAGAAAAGGAGGACATAAGAAACTCCATTTTGATCTGTATTAAGAAAAATTGTTTTGCTTTGAGATGCTGTTAATCTGTAACTTTAGCCCCAATCCTGTGCTCACAGAAACATGTGCTGTATTAAATCAAAGTTTAAGGGATTTAGGGCTATACAGGATGTGCCTTGTTAACAATATGTTTGCAGGCAGTATGCCTGGCAGAAGTCATTGCCATTCTCCATTCTCTATTAAACAGGGGCACAATGCACTGTGGAAAGCTACAGGGACCTCTGCCCAAGAAAGCCTGGTTATTGTCCAAGGTTTCCCTCCATTGAGACAGCCTAAGATATGCCCTCATGAGAAAGGAAAGACCTGACGTCCCCAGCCCGACACCTGTAAAGCTCTGTGCTGAGGAGGAGGAGTGAAAGAGGGAGGCCTCTTTGAAGTTGAGATAACAGGAAGGCTTTGGTCTCCTGCTCATCCCTGGGAATGGAACGTCTAGGTGTAAAGCCGACCATTCCCATTCATTCTATTCTGAGATAGGAGAAAACCACCCTGTGGCTGGTGGCAAGATATACTGGCAGCAATACTCCTCTGTTACTCTTTGCTACACTGAGATGTTTGTGTAAAGTGAAACCTAAATCTGGCCTACGTGAAGATCTATACACAGTACTTTTCTTTGAACTTATTCATGATACAGATTCGTTTGCTCACATGTTTCCCTGCTGAACTTCTCCCCACCTGTTGCCCTGCTACACTCCCCTGGCCAAGATAGTAAAAGTGATGATCAATAAATACTGAGGGAACTCAAAGACCAGCGCCAGTGCAGGTCCTCGCATGCTGAGTGTCCCGGTCCCCTGGGCCCACTGATGTTTCTCTATACTTTGTCTCTGTGTCTTATTTCTTTTCTCAGTCTCTCATCCCACCTGATGAGAAATACCCACAGGTGTGGAGGGGCAGGCCCCTTTCATCCCCCCAAGCCCACCACCCTGGGAGCCACAGTGATGGAGCTCAACCCCTGAGTGCCAGGGCCAGGCCCAGCAAAGCCCTGGAGAATCCATCCCAGACTGCAAGGGGGCACAGCCAGGTGCCACGCTCCATTGAGTGGCAGGAGAGCTGCCCAAGTCATGGCTGTGATCTGGGTCTCCTGCTCCACAGAGCAAGTAGCAGCCCCATCCCCCTGGGCACAGCTGCAGTTGCCCAAACCAGTGCTGCAGACCCAAGCATCCCTGCCCTCTTGGGGGGCATGGAAAGGTTCCCCATTGCCCTTGCAGGCTCAGAGGTGCCTACTCGCATTGCCTGGCCTCTCCCCACTCCCAGTGCCCACTCAGATCTCAGAGCAGGGTTGGGGCCAAGCCCAAGTGCTGTCACAACCTGGCTGGGTGTGTGCACACTCAAGGTAGCATTGACAAGCCAGCCCCCCACTACTTAGGCTCCCTCCATTCTTTGGGCACCAAACAGTATGGGAGGAGGAGCTGAGAGGGGTGCTAAGGGTGGCTGAGCACTGGCCTGCAGGTGCCCCTCAGCACTAGCAGCCTGGGTGCCACAGATGGCCAAGGGAGGCAGATAGGCTCCTGAGCAGAGGCGGAGGATCCCCAGTGAAGTCCCGCCTTCAGACCAGGGAAGACTTGAGGCCTGTTGGCCAGGCTACCAGTCCTGCAGACCAGAGGTGGAACTCATGGGAAGCCCACCCATTGCTTCCCATGGACCAATTAGCATGCACTTCCCTCCTCTGAGGCCCATAAAAGCCCTGGGCTGAGCCAGGGCAGTGCAGAGAATTAAGAAAGGACTGAACAGGATGGTCAGCTATAGAGAATACTCTCTCTGCTGATAGCAGGAGAGGAGCTACCTTCCCTGTTGATAGCAGGAGACAACAGGAGGACAGGCTGCAGACGGGAACTACCTTCTCTGCTGAGAGCTACAGAAACCCACAGAGGCATTGGGACTACTGGCTGCTGAGAGCAGCAGATGTCCAGATGACCAGTAGCAGAGAGAAGCTGCCCTCTCCAGGGCCTCTTTCTGCTGAGAGCTGAACACTCAAGTGGATGACCTGCCTACGGAGAGGATCTACCCACTGCAGGTCTCCTCTGAGCTGTGCTGACACTTAATAAGCACTTACTAAAGCTCATCTTTGTCTTGTTCACCCTTCGCTTGTCTGTGTACCTCATTCTTCCTGATGCTGAACAAGAACCTGGGCAAAGGCACCGCCAGCCATGAAGGTTACCAGCCAGAAAATTGACACCCCAAAGATCTGCGTAACAATTCCCAGTAGCATATAAACAGGCAATTTCCCCCAACTATTTCAAAAAATATATACAATCAGACCCATACTGGTAACATATAAATTAAGTGCTTATTCATGGCGGGGAAATATGGAACAAATTATGGGAAATATTTGCCACTCATGTCACTCATACTGCAGACAAAGAGCTTCTATCTACACTATACACAGTTTCTACAAATTAATAAAAACACGATCACTTTATAACATTGGTAAAGGATAGAAACAACTCAGGAAACTGTAAATTATAATTTCAGTCTAATCATGTAACATGCTATCCCCTACCATGAGAGAAATGAAAAACACATCCAGATACCATTTTCACCTCTTATATACGCATAAGACAAAAAGTTGGTTAAGGAGACTCTATGGAGTACTGGTGAAGAGCCTGTGTCTGGAGGTGGAGTACATGGGCTCTGAGTCCTATGCATAGAGTGACCTTGAACATGTCTTGACCTCTCTTTCCTTAGTTTCCTCATTTGTGAAAAGGGAATCATAATTATACTCATACTGGGATTATTTTAAGTATTCAGTGTATAAATTTATGTTACATACCTACAACAGTTCCTGGCACAGAGAAAAAAAGCTGTTACCATTAAAGCAGTATTTTGGGATGGTGAGGCTGCGAGAAAATCGTCAACTTCATTCATTGTTGGTGGAAATAAAAATTGTTACAACTCCCGTGAAGGGCATTTTGGCAGAAATTAGCAAAATTACAACTGAAGATGTGCTTTCACCAAGCAATTTCACTGGCGTGAATTTATCTTAACATAAGCTTGAACATTTGAAATGACGTACATATGAGTTTAGTCACTGCAGCACTGTTTGCAAATACTCATCAGTAGGATAGTGGTCAAATAAGTCAGATGCATTCATTCATTGAAATATTAATACTATTCACCTCAGCTGGTCCGAGTGCAGTGAGGTTTACAACTGATTGATCACAACCAGTTACAGATGTCTTTGTTCCTTCTGCACTGCCACTGCTTCTCTTGACTAGCCTTAAAAAAAAATTTAAATTTTTTTTAAAAATTTAAAAAATGAAACACTATTCACCTAACTCTCTGCATACTGACCACACCACCTTCTTGCCATTCCTTGAAAATATCAAACATGCTTCTATTTTGGACTCATTGCTACTGTTCTTTTGCTTTCACTGCATTTCCTTAGACATACTTGTGGCTTGCACTATCATTTCTTTCAGGTGTGTGTTTACTTTATCAGAAAATCTTTTTGTGACCACCCTATAAAAGAGTATGCCTCCATCTCAGTCATTCTTTAACAACCCTGCCTCCCCCGCCACCCTTCACATACATTATTTTTCTTCATGGCATTTACCACCACCTGAGATTATAATGCATGCAGGCAGTCTGGCATGCGTCCACACACACACATATACACAAACCACATTAATTTACATGTTTATTTCTCTCTTGTCTCTTCCACAGAGAATGAGCTCCATGAAAGCAGGGGTGTGATTGCTTTTGCTCACTATTTTATCCCTAATGCCTAGAACAGTGATTGAAAATGTATCAGGAAATCAAACATGGTTAATAGGGTCTCGACAACAAGTTATCCATTTATTGGCTCTGCTTCCGTTTGTAGTTTGGCCTCATTCTCTTCTATTGCAGACGAGCTCTCAAGAGTTAGCTGCCAACAACTTCATTTTCCCATTTTGGGAACCCCAAGTCAAGTAAGGGGGCTGATTTGAATAGAATCACTTTAGAGACAGGGGATGTTTACATGAATGGGAAAGCAACATTTAGTTCCCCTGATGATTGTCTGCTTAACCAGTGGATTTGCTATTTACACATTTTACATGAATGATAGCCTAGAATACACATTTTTATACCTTCTATTGATTAAAATGTTGAAGTACTGAAGCCTCCAAGGAATTGAGGATTCTCTATTTATCTTTTCAGTTCTGTGAGTTTTTACTTCATATATTTTGAAACTCTGTTAGGTACATACACATTTAAAGTTGTTATGTCTTCTTGGCAAATTGTCCTCACTATTATTATGTAACGCTTCTCTTTATTACTGGTGATATTCCTGGTGAGGTCTACATTTTCTGATGTTAATACAGCCAATCAAGGCTTTTTAAAATTACCTTTGGAATGATCAACTTTTTTCACTCTTTTACCTTTAACTTCTTTGTCTTTATATTAAAAGCAAATTTCCTGTTGATAGCATATAGTTGTGTCTTGCTCTTTAAAAAAAAAATCTAGTCTGATGATCTCTGTTATTTTATTTACATGTTCATACCACTTCACACTTAATATAATTACTTGTATGGTTGAAATGTAATCTGTTAATTTGCTAGCAGTTTTCTATTTGTTCTATTTGTTTTTTTTATTTTCCCTTGTTTTTCTGCATTCTTTTGGATGGAGTTTATTTTATCATTTCATTTTAATCTAATGTATTTGCTTATTATATTTTAAATAAAAAGTTTAATATTTGTCCTAGGATATATAGTACACATCTTTATTTAATTGCAGCCTAATTCATAATATTATATAGCATCACATGTTACATAAGGGCCTTACAACAGTGTACTCTCAATATCTTTCTCCCATCGTTTGTGTTATTTTTAATCATACATACTTTTGGATATGCTATAAACATAATGCATTGCTACTCATTTTACTTTAGACCATCTACTAAGTTTTAGAGTCTATTATAAATAAGAATATAATAAATATATTTATCTTCCATTCATGCCATTTTCAGCATTTTTTATTTCTTTATATAGATTCAAAATTCTTTCTGGTATCTTTTTTTTCTGAATAATTTACTGTAACAATAATTATAGTACACATCTGCTGGAAATGAATTCTTTCAGTTTTTGTTTTTAATCTGAAAATGTATTTATTTCTCTTATTTTTGAATTTTTTTCTTTTTTCTTTTTCTTTTTAAATTTTTTTTTTTAAATTTGAGATGTCTCACTTTGTTACCCAGGCTGGTCTTGAACTCTTGGGTTCAAGTGATCCTCCTACCTTGGCCTCCCTAAGTGTTGGGGTTCCAGGTGTGAGTCATCACACCCAGCCTTGAAAGATTTTTAAATTTGAGTAAGGAATTCTGGGTTAACAGTTATTTTCTTTCAATATGTTAAAATGCCAATCCACTGTCTTTTGGCTTGCATGGTTTATGAAGAAAAGTCTACTACAATCTTATCTTTGTTTCTATGTGTGCAGTGTGTCTTTCCTGCCTCTTTCTGCCTTCAAGATCTCTCTTTATCTTTGGTTTTAACAGTTTGAATATGATGTACCTAAGTGTATTTTCTATTTGTTATTTATCCTACTTGATGTCCTCTGAGCTTGATGTCTTAGAGCTTAAGGTTTGGTATCTTTTATTAATTTTATTGTTTGAAAAAAATACATGGCCATTTTCTCTTTAAATATTTCTTTTGCCTCATTCTCGCTTCTTCTTCTGGGATTTGAATTACATGCATATTATACTTTTTGATATTGTTTTACAGCACTTGAACACTCTGTTCTTTTTTATCACTCTTTTTTTGTGTATCTCAGTTTGGGCAAATTTAGTTTACCTATCTTTAAACTTACACCTTCTTTCTTCAGCTGTGTTGAGTCTACTGGTGAGCCTGTCAAAGTTATTCTTCATTTCTGTTACTTTTGTTACTTGGTTTGTTAGCTTCAGTGTCATTCTGTTATTTCCAAATATGACAGATGCAGAAGTCAGAATACATATTTGACTACAAATCTTTTATTTCTTCTTTTGCCTCTCAATTTTTTAGTTAGCTCATTTCTACATTATCAGAACACACAATATTTACATTCCATAATTATTCTTAGTCTCCACTTTTATTTAAGTTTTAATTCATTTAGTTTTAATTTAGACTTAATTTATTAATTCAGTCAATGCTCACTACTAATCATTTGTTTCTGTGTTCCAATCATCTTTAGGTGGGATATAGTTTGTTATGTACGAATTTTTCAAAAAGACTTTAAGGAACTTCTCCTTGAGGAATATGTGTTCTTGCATTTGGCATTTTTAAAACAGTTGATCTTTTTTCTTTATATACAAGTTACCGTTTGACAATCTATAAAATGTTTGGGTCATATTTTCTTTCTTTGAGAATTTGGTAGTTATTATTACATTATTTTCTGAGATGCAATTTTGTTTAGCCTGATTTTATTTTCTTTTATGTTAGTTGACCTTTTTTGCCTAGATATCAAAATATTTATTTTTGAAGTCCAATAAATTTATTGTTCTCCAAATAATAAATTTAATATTATCTTTAAATTTAATAAAACAAATAATAAATTTAATATTCTTCAGGGCTGATCATTTTTAATCAACTTTTTACGACCCATGATGTGCCTTTTCAATACTAGATCAAGTTTCCTTTGACATCAAAAATGCTTTCTGACATGTTTTTGTTTCTGTTCCACATTTTGCTTTCTTCTTTGTTCTCCCTGATTATGAGTATTTTAAGGCTCTATTGCCTACTTTCTGTGTCTATCATAGTTTCTTTACTCTTTCTAACGTTTTTATTTTCAGTTCAATTTGACTATTTTTCATTTTTATCTTCTATGTCACTTATTGTGTTTTCTACAACATTTCTTCTCTTTTCAGGTCCTTTTAATTTTACCATGATTGTTTTAATTATTCTTTCTTTCACTTTTTCATGTGCTGTGCCAGCTAATTTCATATCGTTATGCCATTTATTCCATGGGTTTTTGCATGTTTATTTTGTATCTTGCTTTATAAAAGCAATTAACTCATTGTATTTGTTTAAAATCAGGCAAAATACGTGTTCACAATATCTATCTGTTCCATGGCAATAATTTTCTGATGAGTGCTCTTTATCAATTACTTTTTTTGCTTTTCCTTTCCGATTTTTTAAAAGAATCTCTGTATAGAACACTGGCAACAATGTTGGAAAGTGGGAACACTTGTACAGTGGTGGTGGGAATGCAAATTAGTATAGCTACTATGGAGAACAGCATGAGGGTTACTAAAAAACTAAAAATAAGACTACCATATGATCCAGCAGTCTCCCTGCTAGATCTATATCCAAAGAAAGGAAATCAGTGCATCAAACGGTTATCTGTACTCCCATGTTTACTGCAGCACTTTTCACAAGAGCCAAGGTTTGCAAGCAACCTAAGTGCCCATTAACAGATAAACAGATAAAGAAAATTTGGTACTTACACACAATAGAATACTATTCCATCATAAAAAAATCTGATCTTGTCATTTACAAAAACGTGGATGGAACTGGAAGGCATTACGTTAAGTGAGATAAGCCAGGCCCACAAAGACAAACTTCATATATTCTCATTCATTTGTGGAAGCTAAATGTTAAAACAATTGAATTCATGGAGATAGAGAGTAAAATGATGGTTATCAGAGCCTGGATAGGGTAGTGAGGAACACGGGGAAAAGTGGGGATGGTTACTGAGTACAAAGATATAGTTAGATAGAATGAATAAGATCTAGTGGTTGATAGCACAACAGGGTGACTACAGTCAAAAATAATTTATTGTACATTTTAAGATAACCACAAGAGTACAATGGGACACATTGTAACACAAAGAAATAATAAATGCTTTAGGTATTGGATATTCCATTTACCCTGATGTGATGATTACACATTGTATGCCTGTATCAAAATATCTCATGTTCCCCAGAAATATATATAGCTACTGTGTACCCATAAAACTGCAAAGTACACAATTAAAAAAGATTTTCCATATAGGTTCTGTACTAGTCCCTTTCAATTATTTATTATTAAAGTGTTTTCTTTCTTTGCTGGGTTTCTGAACCAGCTCTTTGAAGGAAGTTTATGGGAAAGGTAGAGGTCAGGACCTTGTTACAGGATATCTGGGATTTTTCTTATGATCTAGGAATTTGTAAGAGAGTTTATACAGCTTTTACTATTTCCCAAACCATTGAGATAGGTGATATTCCCTTACCTCAACACCCAACACACACACACACACACACACACACCCCTCAAATACTGTTCTCTTTCCTACTGCCACAGAGAAGCACTGCTTCCTGGAAACATGGCTTGTCTATGTGACATTCCATTTGACCATACTTACTTCTGCTTCTAGAAACAAGTAAAGCTGTAGCTCACCCCTGCCTCCTACATCCTTGCAAACAGGAAACACTGTTTTTGTCCTTCAAGATATTCACATCAATTTTATAAAGTGTACAATTTTCAGTTTTTTTCTAATACCTATTGCAATTGGGTCCTATCACCAGTTCATTCTCTCACTGTGCTACCGTCTGTCAGTATCCTCCCTTGTGACACTGGCTTTCATTTACCTTGTTGCCTGCAGATGACTTTTTGGCAGACACGAAGGACATGCTGATTTTATGTCAACCTACATAAATTTTAAATTTCTTGGATTATAACTTTCTTGAAGCACTCTGTAAAAAATGGCAGTCCAAAAAGATAAAGATAAAAGGGAAGCATAGTTAACAGGCCTATTTGTTGTGTGCCAGCTACTCTGCTAGTACAGGAAATAAAACATTGTGCTAGACATTGTCTCTTATATTCTAGTTATAGAGATCAAAAGAAAAAGAGTAAGAAGATCTAAATAAAATAGTTGAAATTTATAGTAAGTGGACTGAAGAAAAGAATATGCCTGCAGGGCACAGTGGTTCATGCCTGTAATCCCAGCATTTTGGGATGCCGAGGTGGGCAGATCACGAAGTCAAGAGATCGAGGCCATCCTGGCCAACATGGTGAAACACCATCTCTACTAAAAATACAAAAATTAGCTGGGCGTGGTGGTATGTGCCTGTAGTCCCAGCTACTCGGGAGGCTGAGGCGGGAAAATTGCTTGAACCTGGGAGGCGGAGGTTGCAGTGAGCTGAGATTGCACCACTGGACTCCATCCTGGTGACACAGTGAGACTCCATCTCAAAAAAAAAAAAAAAAAAAAAAAAAAGAATATGCCAATCACGTGTTAGATCTGACAGCTACTGGTGTCAGGTTCAGGTTAGATTGGCCTTTGTTTTTACTTTAAAAATTTAGCCACAAATGGTTTTTAAAACTTCAAGCAGCATCTTTCTTTATTGGGCAAACTTGGAAATGTAGGTTCTATCCATTCGCCAGGGCTGGCTTTGTGGCTAACCAGAGATTTATGGGAAGGTTTGAGTAGCTCAGTTTCTTTTCCATGGAATGCCACAAAGTGAATGTTATCTTTCTCTTCATGAGAACTTATTTCTTAGTTAAAAAATTAAAACACAATGTTTCTTATTGGATAAAAATACATATATTTGACTTACTAAAAAGAAAAGTTAGCAAGTCTTAAAATAAAAAACTAGACATGTCCCTGATCTTAGTGAGCCAATGTTAAAATACCTTTCTTTTCTTCTTTGGGCACTGGAAATTTTAGCTAGAGTTTAATTGTGTCTAAGGCATCATGCCTGTTCCTGATATAGATTAGAGAAATGAATATAATCATCTGTAGGTTAGGCCAGCAACCTTATGCCAAAAGATGTTTCTATGTTAGGAAAAAAATTAGAAAAATCAGTCAAAGGCATTTGAAGAAAACAATGTAAATGTGTTAAAGAATGCAAAGATGAAAATTCTAAGTTAATGGAGAATATGAGTGCTTTCTTTTATTCAATTAACAAAGGAGTTTTGTAAATTTATTTTCACCTATGATCTTTTACAAAGGATATGTTACAGCCTCTTACTAGTTCTCAGAAAGAATTTATAGAACACTAGAATATCTGTCTCTGTCTATTTTCTACTGAAGTTTGTTTATCTTGCAAAAAAGTACAGATAATAATAGAAAATATCTTGCACAGCATACTTTTGCTTACCCTCTTTTAGCAAAGCAACTTTTTCTTTTCTTTTTTGTTTTTTGTTTTTGTTTCTAGAGAGACGAGAATCTCACTATGTTTCCCAGATTGGTCTGGAACTCCTGGGCTCAAGCAGTCCTCCCTCTTCAGCCTCCCAAAATGCTGGGATTTCACGCATGAGCCACTGCGCCCAGCAAGAAAGCAAATTTATTTTCATTTTACTGGCACAGGGTAACTATTTAAATTTCTTAGACTATAACTTTCTTGAAGCATTCTATGAAAATGGTCAAAGAGTTATCCATACAGAGCACTAAAGAGTGAGTATTGCAGTGGGTTATAAAAACTAGTTAGGGGATTCCAAAGAATCAGGCTATATTCTATTACTTATATTATTCTTTTAACCTTCTGTCCTGCAGACTCCTTTATTTATGAACTGACATGATAAACTAAGACACTTTTAATCTAGTTTCACACTGTGAATAGCCAATCATATCTTGAGGTCCAAAGTGTAACTTCCTAAACTGAAAATATTAAGGTGCTGTAACTGTACTCTGATGATCTTGAAACTATTCATTTGTTTTTCTCTCATATGCTTAGAGAAATGTAGAATATATTTAAATGTAAAACATTTATGATTTATTTTTCATTAGGTTAGATAGCATAAATCTGCCTTAGCATCATGAAAATCCAATCTAGTATTTTTCTTTTTCCCTGGAATATTTATCCGTGTTTAAACAACATAACAAGGATGTGGTGACGCTTTTAATGCTGCTATATTACATTCAAACCTCACTCTATGTTAGTGCTGAAAACCAATAAATAGCTCCTGGTGGCTCTTGGAAGCTGAAAAACCATGTGAGATAAAATATGACTGGAATAGTCTTAACCTGTAGGCCTTGACGGCAAGGAAACAACAATTTTAATGTCATGAATCTCACGGAATTTTGCAGTTTTAGTTAGTTTTGGCTCACAGAACTCTAATTAAATTCAGTTAAGAAGGAACGAAAAGGAAAATGGCATATACCATTTCATGTGGATATATAAACACGCAGAGTCTCTCGCCTCAAGATTCATTATGTAACTATTTTTCATTATAACCTACACTGTTTGATCTGATCATAAAATCATCTCAAAGGGGTAAAAGGGAACTTTTTCTCTTAGCTGTGGCATGAAGACATTTTTAAAACATTGATCCTCTCTTTCCAATTTCCATTTGAGGATCTAGGCTCTCTCAACTTGTCTCCTCAGAGAACAGTACAATATGAAGTAGAAGGAAAAACAGAGTCTTCCTCGCTTTGGTTTTTAAAATCTAAAGTCTTAGGGGAAAAAGAATAATCCTGGCAAAGAAAAAAAAAGCAGATTAGGAGCCTATTCCACAAGAGAGTTGAGCCTTGCTCCACCCATTTTATGGGGCTGGAGTCCCTAAAAGATGGCAGGATCCTCGAGAGGTTTTGGAGAGACTGGATGAGAAACTGTCTCCCAGTTCCTGGTATAGAGCTTGGCTTTATACCAGATGGGAAGATGGCAGAAATTTGACATGCCTGGGAGCAGAGGGCATGAACTACCTCTCTCCCGTAGTAGAGTCCTGATGAGAATGGAAGGGCTGCACATTGAATCCAGGCCCACAGAGCCAAAGGCAGACCTAGACTCCAGTGCTTCAACCTTGACAGAAGCAGCAGAATAATTGTTGTCTCTCAAGTGTGATGAGAAGGAAACAAAAAGAGTTGCCACACCTGAAGGAGTCACGTGGACAGGATGAGTGGTATCTCCTTACAACCTGAGTGGACTGATGACTCAGGACTAGATAACTGCAGACAGATAACTGAAGATCTTGTGCCTCCCCACAGGACCGTGGCACCACTCAAGCCTTCCATTTAGACACAGGTCTCGAGAAATTCCTAGGTCTCCAACTGACTGTGGTTAAGTTTGGGCCACCTAGTGTATTGGGGACTCAAAATAGAAATAGCTGGAAAGGAAGAAAGTATGACACATTAGGCCGGTTGGTCTATCTCTTTCCCAGGGACTAGCTCTGCAATTTGGGGGCTATAGTCAGACCACAAAATACTCACTCCCTTACATCTTTCCCTCAGGGCAATGGATGCCCGAATGCCTCATGTTTATATGATTCTTTTCTGCATCATCAGCCCATATGCTCTACTGACCCCTGGACATTTTCACTTGGATGTCTCAAAAGTACCTTATAGTCAAAATATTCAAAATCAGTTCTCTTCAGTATGTGGTCTCATGAGTGAGACCCTTTGTAACCACGATACTAGTGACAAAGTCAGCAACCTGCCCTGGTCTTCAATAGCCCCCTTTCTATCACCACCCATCTTCAATCTATCACTTCTCTCCATTTCTACAAACTATCACTTAAGCCCAAGCTACCATCACCCTTCCCTCCGATGGAGTCTACCTGCATTCACTCTGTGCTTCTTAGTCATTCTCTACACTGCAACCTGAATGATTTTCAAAATGAAACTCTGAGCACGTTGTTCCTCACAACTTACCCCCAATACCTCACTCAGATTCCGTTATGCCAAATAATTAGCAAGGTGACAAAAGCTCTGTGTGAGCTGTCTGCCATGTTTTTGCTCAGCCTCACCTTGAGCCGTGTTCCTCTCATTTGCTGCACCCCAGGCACACTGGCCTCCTTTCCCTTCCATAAACAAGAAAAGCTCCTACTCCTCAGGGCTCCTATCCATTCATTCCCCCAGGAGTACTGTTCCTCCTATCCTCAGTAGGCAATTCCTACTCATATCTGACATCTCAACTCATTCTCCCTGACCCTGCATATCAGTTAAGTCCCCCATCAGTAGTCTCCAAGCACTAAGTATCTCTCCTTCACAGCAATGATCACACCTGCATTGTTCATTTATTTGTAATTATTTTGTTACTCTTTGCTTTCCCCATTAGACTGTCAACCGAATGAGCGGCAAGACAATTCTGGACCCTCATTTCATCCACAGTGACCCAGGCACCCAAATTATTGAATGCCTTTAGAAGTCTTCTCAAGTGAATCTCTGTGAACAGCCATAATAATGGTTGGTACTCTTTGAGGACTCTCTCAAGGTCAGTATTATTTGAAGCATTCATTCTATATGTTAGCTCTCAGAACATCATGTGAGGTAGACAGTGTTATTGTCATCTCTGCTTTTGGGGTGGGAAACAGGCACAAGCTTCCCATAGCAGGCAAGGAGCTCTGAGATCATGCTAGTCCCCAACATTCCTCACTGCTTCAGAATATGTGTTCCACCCAAGAGAGGCAGCTGCCAATGCCCCGTTTCATAATGAGTTATGAATTTCATCTATATCAAATTATATTAATTATAAGACCATAGGAAACTTGCACGCATTAAATTCTCATAGAATTTATATGCATTCACCATCTATTTAATTAACACATATTGAGCACTTACCAAGTACAGGTTATGTGCTAGAAATTAAAACACAGGAAGGAGAATGAGATGGTCCCTCATTGAGATAGATGGTGAGGGAGAGATAGATGAAGACAGAAATAAATCACTCAATACAGTTTGATGGATCCAATATGATTTGACTCTGTGTCCCCACCCAAATCTCATCCCGAATTGTCATCCCCACAAGTCGAGTGAGGGACCCGGTGGCAGGTGATTAGATCATGGGAGTGGTTTTCCCCACGCCGTTCTCGTGTTAGTGAGGGAGTTCTCATGAGATCTGATGTTTTAAAAGTTTCCCCTGCACTCTCTCCCTCCTGCCACCATATAAAAAGATGCTTCTGCTTCACCTTCTGCCATGATTGTAAGTTTCCTGAGGCCTCCTCAGCCATGTGGAACTGTGAGTCAATTTAACCTCTTTTGTTTATATATTACCCAGTCTCAGGTAGTATCTTTATAGCAGTGTGAAAACAGACTAATATAGGAGCCGTTATGGAGATGTCTACAAAGTGCTTGGGAGAGGGAAGGAGGGGGAAGCAACAATCAGGTTTTCCTAGTAGGTGAGGGTAGTCAAGAAAATCATCTGTTACCTCTTGGTTTCCCTATATGAAAAATGACTAATGGAATCCTGTGAAGAATTTCCAATACCCCTTATGTCCTCTGAATTTTTCATAGCCCCGGTATTTGTTTGCTAGGGCTGCCATAACAAAATGCCATCAAGAGAGTGGCTCAAGAAACAAAAATTCATTGTCTCATGGTTGTAGAGGTGGGAAGTCAGAAATCCCAAGGGCAGAGTTGGTTCCTTCTCTGGGCTGTGAGAGGGACCATCCCATGCTTCTCTCCTAGCTTCTGGTGGTTGCTGGCAGATTTTGGTGTTCCTTGACTTACAGATTCAACACCCAGACTCTGCCTTTATGTTCACATGGCATCCTTCCTGTGTGAGAGTCTGCTTCTCTCTGTCCAAATTTCTGTTTTTTATAAGGACACTAGTCATACTGCATTAGGGCCCACCCAAATGACTTCATCTTAACTTCACAATAATATCTGCAACAACCTTATTTCCAAATGTCACATTCTGAGGAAGTGGGTGTTAAAATTTCAACATGAATTTTGGAATGGGAAACACGATTTAATGCATAACAGCTCTTGTCATCTCCCAGCAAACTAGGTAACATTTATTTTTAATGTTTATTATTAAATTTATTATATTTATCATTATAAATGATAAATGCTTAAATTTATAATATGTAAATTATTTAATTGATAGCTAATTAATATTAATGTTTATTTTAATAAATAGCAATTTAACTATTTTTATTTATTTTTGCTTGTTGTTACTGTTTTTTGCTTATTTTTTATTCCTTTGGTTTTTGACCCTGACTATAAGGTAAGCTCCTTGGGGGAAAGAATGTATTATTATTTGTTCACTGATGTATCCTGCACACCCACAATAGCACTTGGCTAATCAGAGGCAATGAGCAGATTCTTTTTTTTTTTTTGAGGTAGAGTTTCACTGTGTCACCCAGGCTAACACACAATAGCCTGTGTGGTCATGGCTCGCTGCAGCCTTAAACTCCTCTGCTCAACTGATCCTCCCACCTCAGCCTCTCCAGTGGCTAGGACTACGGCATGTGCCACCACACCCAACTAATTTTATTTTATTTTATTTTATTTTAATTTAGGCTCATGTATTTATTAATATAATAAATTGTAGTCTCCACACAATTTTACAAGGGGCTGAATAAGAGATGAAGTTCATTTTATCAATTCTTTATTTTTCTTTTTATTATTTATTTATTTACTTATTTTGATTCAGACTCTCACTCTGTTGTCCAAGGTGGAGTGCAGTGTTTATTTTATAGAGATGGGCTCTTGCTATGTTGCCTAGGCCAGTCTCAAACTCCTGGCTTCAAGTGACCCTCCTACCCAGTCCTCCCAAAGTGCTGTAATTTCAGGCATGAGCCATTGTGCCCTGCCAGTAAATATTTTTTAAGTGAATGAATGAATCAACAAGAGAGAAACAGGTAGAATGGAAAGGGTTTGTTTGTCTCCCTCCTACCCTCATTGTACTTCTGGGTTGCAAAGAAATGCTGCGACTAGATATAAACTATGCAAACAGATGATAAACAAAAATAAATAAGATGGTTCAGGGTAGGGTGGATGTCTGTGTTGGGAAAGATGAGAAGACGAAAAGAATGACAATTTATAGCCTTAATTTTTCCTCTTCTCATTCTTAGAGGTTCTTCCCCAACACTCCCATCTGAATTTTTGAGAATTAAGAGATGCTTCCCAGTCTCTAATCTCGTGGCTTTGAATCCTGCTAGGTGGTCCATTTACTCCCAAACTTCTCCTATGAGCAGCTGATCTCTTTGGATTTTACATTTAAAGTATCCAAGTCCAGAATTTCACTTTCCAGGCTGAAACAAAACCTTCCTATGATATATCTGGTATAGAATTGCAGACAAAGACAACTAGATGGATTTTTTTTTAAATGCCACCCACAGAAAAGCATTTTTGAGGAAAACTCTTCAAAGAATCAAAACCATCATTCTCCATCCTCTTCGAGTTTGTCTCTGTGCAGTGGTCACATTGTATCACATAAAGGTTTCTTTACTCGTTTGATAGATCATCTCTTCTGAAACTCATTCTTCAACAGTATAACATGAATGGGACTGAATGTCTTTGTACAGAATTGTATTTTATGGGTTTGTGTGGTTGGTGAGTGTCCATCAAAAACCATTTTTAAAATAAGCCACATCTGCATTTTTCCCCCATGCTAGGAAATGACCAGGACTGTACTCTTCTCTGGGGACCACTATTGGGGCAAAGTCACACAATGTTTCTCTCCCTGCCACATAGGTGCTGCTTTTGTGGACTGCAGCCCTGATTCTCATATTTGCTCCCTTGCATTTTTCAGAGATAAATAGGTCATCTCTTTCTTAGGTTGTTTTTATCTCTTTGACCCTCATTTCCTCCTCTTTTCAATCCATTCATAAACCCAAAACCTGCTTCAACATACTTCTATTAAAGTATCAATAAAAGCAGGAGGGAGGCTGCCCCCATGTCAGCAGCTTGTGGGAACCTCAAGCTCTCAGGCTGCATGGTCCTCGGCCAGGGTATAACCTAGCGGGGTTTTGGGAGATGCTGCCTGCTACCTCCCCTGGGGCCAACAGATGACAAAGTCTTCATCCATCATTGCAAGGTCTCAGGTCTGAAGTCCACTGCAGTCAGCCTTCCCTGGTGGTGAGCTGCGGTCAGAACCTACCCACTACTCCTCTGAGTGGCCCCACTCTTATGCCTATTTCCCTCTCCTGGTCATCAAGCCTTGCCCAGGTGAGTGACCTGCCCACAAGGGACATTCTGCTTGAGAACCTTTTAAAAAGTCAGGTTTATTATGGCATAACTTAAACAATAAAATACAGTTGGATGGGTTTTGACAAATGTGTATAGCCCTGAAACCAGTACCACAATTTAGATACAGTATTTTTATCGCCTTAGAAAGTCCCATCAGGCCCCTTGGAACTCAATTCCCTTCTCCACCCTCATCCATATACAGGAGGTAATGAATATTTGATTAGCAAATATTTAGTCACCTATTAGACAAAATAAGTTCTAATGTGCACTAACAAGAACTCAGTCCAAATGCCACAGGAACAAAGAAACCAGCCATTTAACCTACCAAACACAAAATACATCAGGGAAAAAACAGGACAAAGAAAGCAAGAGGGAAACAAATGTTTTACTAAAATAATTGCATTTTGCAAAACCATAAACTCCTAAGTCTTCTGAAAATGTCTGGAAATTCCCGTCAGAATATCTATAGAAGAGCCTATCTCTTCATTACACTCTAATTGTAAACATTTTTTTCCCAAATGTTTTACAATACAACAATAAAAATTTTACAATAAAAATTAAAAACATTTATTGATTTGTTTGATAATTACTAGTATACTCAGTCTTTAATTTACAAATGGGTTGTGATTTGAAAATTTATTAGTAAATTAAATGCTTCTTAATTTTTTTCGTAACTATGTTGTCAAAAATTAGTACACAAGTATTATATAAGAGTATTCTAGGGGCGGAGCAAGATGGCCGAATAGGAACAGCTCCAGTCTCCAACTCCCAGCACGAGCGACACAGAAGACCGGTGATTTCTGCATTTTCAACTGAGGTACTGGGGTCATCTCACTAGGGAGTGCCGGACAATCGGTGCTGGCCAGCTGCTGCAGCCCAACCAGCGAGAGCTGAAGCAGGGCGAGGCATCGCCTCACCTGGAAGTGCAAGGGGGAAGGGAATCCATTTTCCTAGCCAGGGGAACTGAGACACACAACACCTGGAAAATCGGGTAACTCCCACCCCAATACTGCGCTTTAAGCAGACAGGCACACCAGGAGAATATATCCCACACCTGGCTGGGAGGGTCCCACGCCCACGGAGCCTCCCTCACGGCTAACACAGCAGTCTGCAGCGATCTATCCGCAAGGCAGCAGCGAGGCTGGGGGAGGGGCGCCCGCCATTGCTGAGGCTTAAGTAGGTAAACAAAGCCGCTGGGAAGCTCGAACTGGGTGGAGCTCACAGCAGCTCAAGGAAGACTGCCTGTCTCTGTAGTCTCCACCTCTGGGGACAGCGCACAGCTGAAGACCAACAGGGGAAGCAGTGGGGGCCGGTGCAGACGCGAACCACTCTGTCTGACAGCTTTGGGGAGAGCCTTCGATCTCCCAACACGGAGGTTGAGATCTGAGAACGGACAGACTGCCCGCTCAGGTGGGTCCCTGACCCCTGAGTAGCCTAACTGGGAGACATCCCCCACTAGGGGCAGTCTGACACCCCACACCTCACAGGGTGGAGTACACCCCTGAGAGGAAACTTCCAAAGTAAGAATCAGACAGGTACACTCGCTGTTCAGCAATATTCTATCTTCGGCAACCTCTGCTGCTGATACCCAGGCAAACAGGGTCTGGAGTGGACCTCAAGCAATCTCCAACAGACCAACAGACAGTCCTTCTGACTGTCAGAAGGAAAACTATCAAACAGGAAGGACACCTATACCAAAACCCCATTAGTACGTCACCATCATCAAAGACCAGAGACAGATAAAACCACAAAGATGGGGAAGAAGCAGGGCAGAAAAGCTGGAAATTCAAAAAATAAGAGCGCATCTCCCCCTGCAAAGGAGCGCAGCCCATAGCCAGCAACGGATCAAAGCTGGTCAGAGAATGACTTTGACGAGATGAGAGAAGAAGGCTTCAGTCCATCAAACTTCTCAGAGCTAAAGGAGGAATTACGTACCCAGCGCAAAGAAACTAAAAATCTTGAAAAAAGAGTGGAAGAATTGACAGCTAGACTAATTAATGCAGAGAAGATCATAAACGAAATGACAGAGATGAAAACCATGACACGAGAAATACATGACAAATGCACAAGCTTCAGTAACCGACTCAATCAACTGGAAGAAAGAGTATCAGCGATTGAGGATCAAATGAATGAAATGAAGAGAGAAGAGAAACCAAAAGAAAAAAGAAGAAAAAGAAATGAACAAAGCCTGCAAGAAGTATGGGATTATGTAAAAAGACCAAATCTATATCTGATTGGGGTGCCTGAAAGTGAGGGGGAAAATGGAACCAAGTTGGAAAACACTCTTCAGGATATCATCCAGGAGAACTTCCCCAACCTAGTAGGGCAGGCCAACATTCAAATTCAGGAAATACAGAGAACGCCACAAAGATACTCCTCCAGAAGAGCAACTCCAAGACACATAATTGCCAGATTCACCAAAGTTGAAATGAAGGAAAAAATCTTAAGGGCAGCCAGAGAGAAAGGTCGGGTTACCCACAAAGGGAAGCCCATCAGACTAACAGCAGATCTCTCGGCAGAAACTCTACAAGCCAGAAGAGAGTGGGGGCCGATATTCAACGTTCTTAACGAAAAGAATTTTCAACCCAGAATTTCATATCCAGCCAAACTAAGTTTCATAAGTGAAGGAGAAATAAAATCCTTTACAGATAAGCAAATGCTTAGAGATTTTGTCACCACCAGGCCTGCCTTACAAGAGACCCTGAAGGAAGCCCTAAACATAGAAAGGAACAACCGGTACCAGCCATTGCAAAAACATGCCAAAATGTAAAGACCATCGAGGCTAGGAAGAAACTGCATCAACTAACGAGCAAAATAACCAGTTAATATCATAATGACAGGATCAAGTTCACACATAAAAATATTAACCTTAAATGTAAATGGACTAAATGCTCCAATTAAAAGACACAGACTGGCAAACTGGGTAAAGAGTCAAGACCCATCAGTCTGCTGTATTCAGGAGACCCATCTCACATGCAGAGACATACATAGGCTCAAAATAAAGGGATGGAGGAAGATCTACCAAGCAAATGGAGAACAAAAAAAAGCAGGGGTTGCAATCCTAGTCTCTGATAAAACAGACTTTAAACCATCAAAGATCAAAAGAGACAAAGAAGGCCATTACATAATGGTAAAGGGATCAATTCAACAGGAAGAGCTAACTCTCCTGAATATATATGCACCCAATACAGGAGCGCCCAGATTCATAAAGCAAGTCCTTAGAGACTTACAAAGAGACTTAGACTCCCATACAATAATAATGGGAGACTTCAACACTCCACTGTCAACATTAGACAGATCAACGAGACAGAAAGTTAACAAGGATATCCAGGAATTGAACTCATCTCTGCACCAAGTGGACCTAATAGACATCTATAGAACTCTCCACCCCAAATCAACAGAATATACATTCTTCTCAGCACCACATCGCACTTATTCCAAAATTGACCACATAATTGGAAGTAAAGCACTCCTCAGCAAATGTAAAAGAACAGAAATTATAACAAACTGTCTCTCAGACCACAGTGCAATCAAACTAGAACTCAGGACTAAGAAACTCAATCAAAACCGCTCAACTACATGGAAACTGAACAACCTGCTCCTGAATGACTACTGGGTACATAACGAAATGAAAGCAGAAATAAAGATGTTCTTTGAAACCAATGAGAACAAAGATACAACATACCAGAATCTCTGGGACACATTTAAAGCAGTGTGTAGAGGGAAATTTATAGCACTAAATGCCCACAAGAGAAAGCAGGAAAGATCTAAAATGGACACTCTAACATCACAATTAAAAGAACTAAAGAGGCAATAGCAAACACATCCAAAAGCTAGCAGAAGGCAAGAAATAACTAAGATCAGAGCAGAACTGAAGGAGATAGAGACACAAAAAACCCTCCAAAAAATCAATGAATCCAGGAGTTGGTTTTTTGAAAAGATCAACAAAATTGACAGACCGTAGCAAGACTAATAAGGAAGAAAAGAGAGAGGAATCAAATAGACGCAATAAAAAATGATAAAGGGGATATGACCACTAACCCCACAGAAATACAAACAACCATCAGAGAATACTATAAACGCCTCTACGCAAATCAACTAGAAAATCTAGAAGAAATGGATAATTTCCTGGACACTTACACTCTCCCAAGACTAAACCAGGAAGAAGTTGAATCCCTGAATAGACCAATAGCAGGCTCTGAAATTGAGGCAACAATTAATAGCCTACCCACCAAAAAAAGTCCAGGACCAGATGGATTCACAGCTGAATTCTACCAGAGGTACAAGGAGGAGCTGGTACCATTCCTTCTGAAACTATTCCAATCAATAGAAAAAGAGGGAATCCTCCCTAACTCATTTAATGAGGCCAACATCATCCTGATACCAAAGCCTGGCAGAGACACAACAAAAAAAGAGAATTTTAGACCAATATCCCTGGTGAACATCGATGCAAAAATTCTCAATAAAATACTGGCAAACCGGATTCAGCAGCACATCAAAAAGCTTATCCACCATGATCAAGTGGGCTTCATCCCCAGGATGCAAGGCTGGTTCAACATTCGCAAATCAATAAACGTAATCCAGCATATAAACAGAACCAAAGACAAGAACCACATGATTATCTCAATAGATGCAGAAAAGGCTTTTGACAAAATTCAACAGCCCTTCATGCTAAAAACGCTCAATAAATTCGGTATTGATGGAACGTACCTCAAAATGATAAGAGCTGTTTATGACAAACCCACAGCTAATATCATTCTGAATGGGCAAAAACTGGAAAAATTCCCTTTGAAAACTGGCACAAGACAGGGATGCCCTCTCTCACCACTCCTATTCAACATAGTGTTGGAAGTTCTGGCTAGGGCAATCAGGCAAGAGAAAGAAATCAAGGGTATCCAGTTAGGAAAAGAAGAAGTCAAATTGTCCCTGTTTGCAGATGACATGATCGTATATTTAGAAAACCCCATTGTCTCAGCCCAAAATCTCCTTAAGCTGATAAGCAACTTCAGCAAAGTCTCAGGATACAAAATTAATGTGCAAAAATCACAAGCATTCTTATACACCAGTAACAGACAAGCAGAGAGCCAAATCAGGAATGAACTTCCATTCACAATTGCTTCAAAGACAATAAAATACCTAGGAATCCAGCTTACAAGGGATGTAAAGGACCTCTTCAAGGAGAACTACAAACCACTGCTCAGTGAAATAAAAGAGGACACAAACAAATGGAAGAACATACCATGCTCATGGATAGGAAGAATCAATATCGTGAAAATGGCCATACTGCCCAAGGTTATTTATAGATTCAATGCCATCCCCATCAAGCTACCAATGAGTTTCTTCACAGAATTGGAAAAAACTGCTTTAAAGTTCATATGGAACCAAAAAAGAGCCTGCATTGCCAAGACAATCCTAAGTCAAAAGGACAAAGCTGGAGGCGTCACACTACCTGACTTCAAACTATACTACAAGGCTACAGTAACCAAAACAGCATGGTACTGGTACCAAAACAGAGATATAGACCAATGGAACAGAACAGAGTCCTCAGAAATAATACCACACATCTACAGCCATCTGATCTTTGACAAACCTGAGAGAAACAAGAAATGGGGAAAGGATTCCCTATTTAATAAATGGTGCTGGGAAAATTGGCTAGCCATAAGTAGAAAGCTGAAACTGGATCCTTTCCTTACCCCTTATACGAAGATTAATTCAAGATGGATTAGAGACTTAAATGTTAGACTTAATACCATAAAAACCCTAGAAGAAAATCTAGGTAGTACCATTCAGGACATAGGCATGGGCAAGGACTTCATGTCTAAAACACCAAAAGCAACAGCAGCAAAAGCCAAAATTGACAAATGGGATCTAATTAAACTAAAGAGCTTTTGCACAGCAAAAGAAGCTACCATCAGAGTGAACAGGCAATTTTGCAACCTACTCATCTGACAAAGGGCTAATATCCAGAATCTACAAAGAACTCAAACAAATATACAAGAAAAAAGCAAACAACCCCATCAAAAAGTGGGCAAAGGATATGAACAGACATTTCTCAAAAGAAGACATTCATACAGCCAACAGACACATGAAAAAATGCTCATCATCACTCGCCATCAGAGAAATGCAAATCAAAACCACAATGAGATACCATCTCACACCAGTTAGAATGGCAATCATTAAGAAGTCAGGAAACAACAGGTGTTGGAGAGGATGTGGAGAAATAGGAACGCTTTTACACTGTTGGTGGGATTGTAAACTAGTTCAACCAGTATGGAAAAGAGTATGGCAATTCTTCAAGGATCTAGAACTAGATGTACCATATGACCCAGCCATCCCACTACTGGGTATATACCCAAAGGATTATAAATTATTCTACTACAAAGACACATGCACAAGTATGTTTATTGCGGCACTATTCACAATAGCAAAGACTTGGAATCAACCCAAATGTCCATCTGTGACAGACTGGATTAAGAAAATGTGGCACATATACACCATGGAATACTATGCAGCCATAAAAAAGGATGAGTTTGCGTCCTTTGTAGGGACATGGATGCAGCTGGAAACCATCATTCTTAGCAAACTATCACAAGAACAGAAAACCAAACACCGCATGTTCTCACTCATAGGTGGGAACTGAACAATGAAATCACTTGGACTCGGGAAGGGGAACATCACACACTGGGCCTATCATGGGGAGGGGGGAGGAGGGAGGGATTGCAGTGGGGAGTTATACATGATATAAATGATGAATTGATGGGTGCTGACGAGTTGGTGGGTGCAGCACACCAACATGGCATAAGTATACATATGTAACAAACCTGCACGTTATGCACATGTACCCTAGAACTTAAAGTATAAAAAAAAAAAAAAAAAAAAAAGAAGTCCTAATCATCCTAGTCAATAAAGCAAGAAAAAGAGACTTGTAATCAAATGTGGTCCAAAAATATTATATATTGAGGGAGAGAGAGCACACATTCATATAATTTTTATTACAATATATTGTTATAATTGTTCTTTTATTACTAGTTATTTTTAACCTCTTACTGTGCCTAATTTATAAGTTAAACTTTATCATAGTTATGTACATATAGATAAACCACATCACCTGTAGGGTTAGATATATCCAGGCTTTCAGGCATCCACGACTGTAATGGGACACCTCTGTACTTTTCATCCAATTTTGCTTTGAACCTAGAGCTGCTCTGAAAAGCAAAAATCAATTTTAAAAATAAGTCATGTGACCCACTTTTGAAAATGTTTCAAATTGCTGAAATAAATATACCTTTTCCACTAAAAAAAAAAAAAAAAAGAGTATTCTAATATTTGGTAGTTGCCTGAATTCTAGATTCCAGAACCTGGGAACCAAGGAATGCAGAATCAAGGTACATATATGATAAATTTTTAGGAAATAACAGGACTTGACATTGATCAGAATATAAAAGTGACCTCTATGGAAGAATAAAGTAACTACTCCTATGATTTAGACTTGGATAACTAGGTGGATGGCAATGTTACCAATTGAGAGATAGAAAACACAGAATGAGGTGTGGAACTGGGGTGAGAGGATAGCAAGTTACATTTGACATTTGTCCCTACATGGGACTTTTAGGTACAGAAGTCTAGTTGGAGTTGGATATAGAATCTGAAGTTTGGAGAAGATGTCATCTGCATAGAGGCGATTGTTGAAACCATAAGACTACATGAGATTTCCTAAAAGAGTGTATGGTATGAAAAATGCAGTTGACCAAAACGCTGAGGAAACCTAAATATACAATATATGGTTCCATAAAGAGCGAGAAAAAAACCAAAAAGACTTTTTGGAATATCACTATATTATTCTCCAAAAAATTAAAGCATGCAAAGTAAATCTGAGTTAAGTGTCACATACACCTGAATCTCAAAGAGGTTATGGAACAAAAGTGTCAAGCTTTAATAAATTTCCACTGTCCACTACAGTCTGCCAATCTACCGTGTGCATCATAATCACCTGAGAAGCTTTTTAAAGATAAAAATTCTAAGCCTGCTCTTGCGTATTTTGATTTAGGAGGTATTTCATAAGACTCAAAACTCAGCATTTGTAAAAAATTCCAAATCTGACATTATGCCAGCTTTGGAAACTTCTTCTTCATAAAACTTTCACTACTCACTGCCTCAAGTTGCACACTTTTTTTTTTTTCTTATAGAAGAAAATAAGTCTGGATGTATTTATTGAACGTGGGAATGCATAGCTAATGACAGAAAGTACCTTCCATTTTCCTACTAGCACAAACCTTTGTGACTAAGAGAAACGTATAATTGCCAAGCTAAGAAACACCTGTAAATAAAAGAGATAGTTATTATAAAAATGAGCACCTGTACAGTGTTTATTTTATTGAAAAGATAATGGTTTAGAGGAAGATCCAAGCTATTATAAAATTAATTATTGTTCTGCAAACCACCCTAAAGAAGGGTTTCCAATGAAAGGAATTCATTGTCACTCTTCAGATATGCACATGACTGCCCGTATGTCAAGTGCTATGGCTGCTTTTTGACCTGCAACATTTGATACTTGGATGGTTTCACACAGTTTTTGCCATCCAGTGTTCCACAGAATGCTGATTTTCCTCAATATGTTACTAAGTGGTGCACTAAGTAAATATTTGTCACATAATTTTAAAAATTGCTAATTACTTTATCTCCTTTTGGAGTTTCACAAAGAATATTAGCAATATTAAAGACCTTGAAAAGTCATACAATCAAGACCCAGTTAATTTTGTTCATTCTATTTTTTCATGCCATGGTTTGAATGTGTCCCTCAAAAGTTCATGTGTTGGAAGTTTTCCCTATTGCATTGGGAAGTGGGGCCTAATAAGAGATGATTGGGTCATGAGGGCAAAACCCTCATCGATTAACATCATTATTGCAAGAGCAGCTTAGTTATTTCCAGAGTGGGTTGTTATAAAGCCCCTGGTACCTCCTTCTCTGTATTGTGTACTCACTTCTGCTTCTGCCCTTTGCTGTGGAATAATGCAGCACAAGGTCCTCACCAGACACCAACAGCATGCTCTTGGACCTCCCACTTTCCATAACTGTAAGAAATAAATCTCTTTTCTCCATAAAATACTCAGCCTGTGGTATTCTGTTAAAGCAACATAAAACAGACTAAGATATTTCAAAAATTTCTTATGACCACATTTTGCTTTTTACATGAAACACAGTGTTAGAAATGTTGCTCCATACGATATCATGAAAAAATTTTAAATTCCAGTGAGATCAAGAAAAAGAGTAACTGGTGCTCGTTTGTTGAATATGAAATGAACAGAGCCTTAATATAATTCAGAATAATAGTATTTGACTCTAAATCTTGATAGTGCACAGTTTCTAGGCTAAGATAGAGTATCTAAGCATGTTAGTAGTGTAAATAACAATTCAAAGGAAATATTTTAGAAATGTAAGGCAGCCTACTGACTTCAAATCTTTTAGAAATATTCATCTCTCTAAACTTATTAGTCTAATTAAGAATATTACTTCCTATTTATTGAAGTAATTCCTAGGAGCTTTTTCTTACTAATGCTATTCAATATCCAACCTACCTTCCTGGTTGCATTCCCCCAAATCCCAATCACTACTCCAGACTCTACAGCACTCTTCAAACACAAAATTAATTTTCAAAATCTTCACACCCTTGCTCACACTGTCACATTGGCCTAGAATTTCTTCATGATTCCTATTGCAAAACTCCACTCAAGTACATGTTTTCTGTGATCTCCTCCACAAACCACTAATGGGTTTGGATATATTTATTGAACCTGACCCTTATCAATTGTATCAGGTTTGTATAAATTTATCTCCCCTCCAAAGTTGTGAATCCCAAGAGAAAAATAACTAAGTCACATTTACTTGAGTAACATGTGAGAAGTATGGTTTTAATATATTTTTACTGTAATTAAATGTAGAATATTCTATAATTCCTTCTTTTTCCTAATTAAAATTAATATCCTCCATTGGTCTGAACTAAAGAAATTTAGTAGAAGGCATAAAACAAATTCTAACCCCAACAAAATTCTTCCCTTAAAGTTTGGGCCCACTTGGAGATCTAATTTATAATAGTTTGTTGAATGCTGGCAAAAAAAAAGTATTGAGGAGGCTCACCATGTAAATCCTTTAGACACAGTGGGGTTGATTAGGGATGCAGAAGCTTTGGACCAGCAATAAAACATTTTGTCCTGATGCAAAACCTAAAATTTGACAATATATTAGTCTGCTCTCACACTGCTAATAAAGACACACCCAAAACTGAGTAATTTAGAAAGAAAAGAAGTTTAATTGACTCATAGTTTAGCATGGCTGCGGGGGCCTCACAATCATAGCAGACAGTGAATAGGGGCAAAGTAACCTCTCACATTGTGGCAGGCAAGAGCACATGTGCAGGGGAACTGTCCTTTATAAAACCATCAAATCTCATGAGACTTATTCACTCATGAGAACAGTACATCCACCATGATTCAATTACCTCCCACTGGGTCCCTCCCATGATGCATGGGGACTATGGGAGCTAAAATTCAAGATGAGACTTGGGTGGGGAAAAAGCCAAACCATATATTTCTGCTCTGGCCCCTCCCAAGTCTTACATCCTCACATTTAAAAACCAATCATGACTTCCCAACAGTCCCCCAAAGTCTTAATTTATTTCAGCATTAACTCAAAAGTCTACAGTCCAAAGTCTCATCTGAAACAAGGCAAGTTCCTTCTGCTGAAGAACTTGTAAAATAAAAAGTAAATTAGTTATTTCCTAGATACAATGGAAGTATAGTCATTGGGTAAATACAGTCATTCCAAATGGGAGAAATTGGCCAAAATGAAGGGGATACAGACCCCATGCAAGTCTGAAATCCAGCAGGGCAGTCAAATCTTAAAGCTCCAAAATGATCTCCTTTGACTCTATATCTCACATCCAGGTCATGCTGATGTAAGAGTGGCTTCCCATGGTCTTGGGCAGCTCCACCTCTGTGGCTTTGTAGGGTATAACCTCCCCCTGGCTGCTTTCACGGGCTGACATTGAGGGTCTGTGGGTTTTCCAGGCACACAGTGCAAGCTGTTGGTGGACCTACCATTCTGAAGTCTGGAGGATGGTTGCCCTCTTCTCATAGCTTCACTAGGCAATGCCTCAGTGGGAATTCTGTGTGGAGGCTTCAACCCCACATTTCCCTTTCACACTGCCCTAGCAGAAGTTCTCCATGAGGACCCTGCCCCTGTATCACACTTCTGCCTGGACATCCAGGCATTTTCATACATCCTCTGAAATCTAGGCAGAGGTTCCCAAACCTCAATTCTTGACTTCTGTGCACCTGAAGGCCCAACACCTCATGTAAGCTCCCAAGACTTGGGGCTTGCATCCTCTGAAACCATGTTCTGAGCTGCACCTTGGCCCCTTTTAGCCACAGTTGGAGTGGCTGGGATGCAGGTCACCAGGCTGCACAGAGGAGGGGTGCCCTGGGCCTAGCGCATGAAACCATTATTTCCTCCTAGGCCTCTGGGCCTGTGATGGGAGGGGCTGCTGTGAAAGTAACTGACATGCCCTGGAGACATTTTCCCCATCCCATCATCTTGCCAATTAACATTTGGCTCCTCGTTAGTTATCAAACTTCTGGAGCCAGCTTGAATTTCTCCACAGAAAATGGGTTTTTGTTTTCTATTGAATCATCAGGCTGCAAATTTTTCAAACTTTCATGCTCTGCTTCTCTTTTAAACTTAAGTTCCAATTCCAAACTATATCTTTGTGAATACATAAAACTGAATGCTTTTAACAGTGCTCAAGTCACCTCTTGAGCACTTTGCTGCTTAGAAATTTCTTCTGCCAGATGCCCTAAATCATCTCTCTCAAGTTCAAAGTTCCACAGATCACTAGAGCAGGGGCAAAATGCCGCCAGGTGCTTTGCTAAAGCATAGCAAGAGTTGCTTTTACTCCAGGTCTGAACAAGTTTCTCATCTCCATCTTAGACCACTTCTGCCTGGACTTTATTGTCCATATCACTATCAGCATTTTGGTCAAAGCCATTCAACAAATCTCTAGAAGTTCTTAATTTTCCCATGTCTTCCTATCTTCTGAGCCCTCCAAGTTTCTAGGGAGTTCCAAACTTTCCCACTTTTCCTGTCTTCTTCCGAGCCCTCTAAAGTGCTCCAACCTCTGCCTGTTACCCAGTTTCAATGTCGATTCCACATTTTGGGGTATCCTTATAGCAACACCCCATTCTATCAGTACCAATTTACTGTATTAGTCAGTTCTCATGCTGCTAATAAAGACATGCCTGAGACTGGGTAATTTATAAAGGAAAGAGGTTTAATTGACCCACAGTTCCACTTGGCTAGGGAGGCCTCACAATCATGGCAGAAGGCTAATGAGGAGCAAAGTCACGTCTTACATGGCAGCAGACAAGAGCGTGTGTGCAGGGGAACTGCCCTTTACAAAACTATCAGATCTTATGAGACTTATTCACTATCATGAGAACAGCACAAGAAAAACCTGCCCCCATGATTCAATTACTTCCCACCAGGTTTCTCCCATGACGTGTGGGGATTATGGGAACTGCAATTCAAGATGACATTTGGGTAGGGACGCAGCCAAACCATATCAATAAGTAACACCAGCAACAACAGAGTAGAAGTACCAAGCATTATCCTAAGGGCTTTACATGTGTTTATTCATATAATCCTCTTAATTACTCCATAAGGTAGTCAATATTATTATCTTTCCCACTTTAAAAAGAGGAAACTGAGGCCCAAGAAGGTTAAGTAACTTGTCTAATATTACACATCATATGAATAGTAGAACCAGGATTCATCTTCTAGTTTCATCTTGATGGGAAAAATAGAACCACTAAATGCCATAGGTATGGGGTTTCCAGAACTAAGATACCTATGTTTATAGTTCAGTTCTAATAGTTTTGTGGTCTTGGATAAGATATTTTCTTTTTTCTGTTTTTGTTTTAACTGTTAAAAATACCATATGACAGTTTTTAGAGTCGAGTGAGTTCTTTGCTGAGATCATCTGGTTGTCTCAGGTTCTAGCTGCTACTAAGAGTTCCCTTATCCAGATTTTTACGGTTGTTCCTGAGAATAAAGTATTTTTCTGTGGGGGGGCCATTCTACCTCAATAGTCCATGCACTGTCAGTTCCTGGAGATTGCTTTTGGATTAAGAAATTTCAGTATCTTATGTGCAAGGCTTGACTTTTTTTTTTTTTTTTTTTTTTTTTTTTTTGCAATACAACTCCCTTAACTGTAGTAAGCTGCTGGTTTATCTTATTTTGGGGACAATACCCATGACAGAAGGGTTTGCCATCCATATTCTGAATCTGTAGTTGAAGCAGGACCCTACACTGTTGGCTTCTTTGAAATATAAATGAATACTCTGCCCTTTCTGCTAGCTTTGAACTTTATACAATTGGCCTCAGGATTATATAATAGGGTGGGGTGGTAGTGAAGCCAGTCAACATGTTCTGGAATGCCATGCCTATCCCCAGGCTATATTCTGGCCCATGTGCTGATCATTGAGAAACCGAGTCTTTTGATAGGCAGTGAATTTGCAGCAGATGATTTTTGAAAGAAAATTAGTGCTTCCTAATTCTTTTAGTTTCCGCCAAATATCTTCGTTACAATTGCCAAAGTCTGTCATTTTGTTTAACAATGCACTTAGCTTTTTAGCTAGCTTTTTTAGCTGCAGCAAATTTGGTGGTTGCAATACAGCAAGGCTCTGATTATCTCATACTTTGCAACTTCTAACATCTTGCTTCAGCTAGAAAATGGCTTTTCTTCACAAGATTCCACACTTATTCCTCACGCCTGTAATCCCAGCACTTTAGGAGGCCGAGGCGGGCGGATCACAAGATCAGGAGATCGAGACCATCCTGGCTAACACAGTGAAACCCCGTCTCTACTAAAAATACAAAAAAATTAGCCAGGCACAGTGGCAGGCACCTGTAGTCCCAGCTACTTGGGAGGCTGAGGCAGGAGAATGGCGTGAACCCGGGAGGCAGAGCTTGCAGTGAGCTGAGATCCGGCCACTGCACTCCAGCCTGAGGGACAGAGTGTGACTCCATCTCAAAAAAAGAAAAAGAAAAAGAAAAAAGATTACAGACTTATTCAATATCCTTTATCTGCTTTCCAATGGGCCTACCTAAAGGCAGCTACTCTCTTTTTATTGTCATTGAATGCCACATTTCCTATAGCATCTAAACACACAAGCATTCTACTAAGTTGTCCCAAAGTCTTCTTGCTCCAGCTTCAGTGAGCATGAGGCCTGAATCCCAACAGACAAAGGAGATGGTTTAGCTGCCTGCTTTGGTACAGCACAACATCTGCAGTTTCCCATCCTAGCAGCAGAATTCCCAAGTCTCATATGAATTTCTCAAGCCTCACATGCTAGAATCTATCTTTTGCAGTATCCCAGTTCTTCCATATTCGTTTCTAATTAGTAATTTTCAATCTCAAGTAAGCAACCCAAATCTAGCTAGTGCAAGAAGAAAATGAGAAATTTATTGGAGGGATATTAGGATAGTTGATAAAATCCAATGACAGAAATAGGCTTCAGGAAACACATTGGAACGAGAACTGATCTTGTCTGGTTAGCTTCATTTGTCTTGCTCTCTGCATCCCAGCTTTCTGTTTCCCAATTTGCATTTAAAGAAAATAAGATATTTAGTGATAATTTTGTTTTGTAAGTGATAAACCTAAGCACCTTCATTTACTCTTGCAGTTGCTGGTGAAAAAACAGTTAGACCCTGGTTGAGAAACATGACTCAGTAAACCAATCAGCTATGACCAAGGGTCACAGTATAGAAGTGGGACAGAAATTACGTGACTGCAGAGATTTAAGGAGTGATTCTTAGAAGACAGGTGCTGAGTAGTCAAGGTAATATGTGTCCAGTTGCTGTAGTGGTGTTGTAGCCAGTGTTACCAGAACAGGTAGAGGAATCTTATATAGATTCATCTCCATTCAGCTGCTCCATTCAATGATGATATGGCTTCTTACAATGTGTTTAGAATCATGGGAATAGGCAGACATGGTGATTCACAAATACATATTTAATTAGTTTAAAAATGAACAAATTCATAGAAATCTCTATCAATTCAACATAAGTTAATTTTATAGCACTTCAATTAGGTGTACTAAAAAAAAAAAAGAAAAAAAAGAAAAAACAACCTCCACTTAATTACCAAAGACAAGAAGTACCTTAAATATTTGCTCTGGCTAGGCATGGTGTCTCTGCCTGTTAGCCCAGCACTTTGGGAGGCTGAGGCTGGAGAATCATTTGAGGTCTAGAGTTCGAGACTACCCTGGGCAACATAGCAAGACCCTGTATCTACAAAAAAATTTTTTTAATTAGCCTGATGGAACATGCCTGTAGTTCCAACTACTTGGGAAGCTGAGGAGAGAGGATAGCTTAAGCCCAGAAGTTCCAGGTTACAGTAAGCTATCATCTCTTGGCACTCCAGCCTGAGTGACAGAGCCAGATCCTGTCTCAAAAAATAATTGCTCAGAATTTTATTCTCCTCATGAACTGCAGATCTGAATATGTATTCCAACATCTGGGAAGTACATGGAAGGTATTTCTCATTATATTCAATGATGACACAATGTACTGTTGCCTTCTTGCTCTATCTGGCTCAATCCCAATATATCTATGCAAAGGAGGATCATGCTAAGTACTGATACAATTATTGTTTCTCTAACAAAAGTAGGGAATCCTGTAATCCCAGCACTTTTGGAGTCCAAGGCAGGCAGATCACTTGAGCTGCGGAGTTCAAGACCAGTCTGGGCAACATGGCAAAACGCTATCTCTAGAAAAAAGTATATAAAAATTGGCCAGACATGGTGGCATACACCTGTGGTCCCAGCTACTTGGGAGGCTGAGGTGGGAGGATTGCTTGAGCCTGGGAGGTTGAGGCTACAGTGAACTGAGATTGTAGTGAGCCACTGCACTCCAGCCTGGGTGACAGAGTGAGACCCTGCCTCAAAAAAAGAAAGAAAGAAAAAGTAAGAGAAGAAGGGAGGAAGAGAGGGAGGGAGGGAGGAAGGGAAGGAGGGAGGGAGGAAGGAAGGAAGGAAGGAAGGAAGGAAGGAAGGAAGGAAGGAAGGAAGGAAGGAAGGAAGGAAGGAAGGAAGGAAGGAAGGAAGGAAAGAAAATTAGGGAATTTCTAGATATTGTAAGCTGTGTTAACCTCCTGCTCCTTACATACTAATATCCTTTGTATAAAAGAACAGCTGTTATTTATTATCAAAAGATGTTGACAAAAATTCTCACACCTATAAATTCAAGCATCTACCATGGTGTCCCTCATGATCCCTACCTTTCCTTCTTTCAACTTAGTTTAAAAATAGCCATGAAATTTCTCACTTGTTTTAGAAAAACATTTGGGAAGCAGATTCATCCTCAGTATCAATAGTGACATCAGGCAGTTCTCTTGTAGCTATTCAAAATGAAAACACTACTCAACCAGGCTAGAGTTTAGCTGGAGCTCTGGCACCTATTTTTCAGTTTGGTTCTTAGGTCCTTATGTAGTAGTGCAATGCGGCTGTACATGGACCACCCACCATCAAGGAGAGACTCTTTAAAAGGAAAAAGGGGCGGATAAAGTTTACATAATTGTGCCTTGATTCTTTAATCATTTACTCTAAAAAACTGTTTAATTTGGAACAATTTCAAGCTTGCAGAAAAATTACACAAATGGTGCAAGACTGTTTTACCCTGAACCTTTCGAGAATAAGTTGCCAGTATGCCCCATGACCCCTGAATCCTTTAGTGTGTAATTCCTACTAAAAAGAACACTGTCCTATATACCCACATGTAGCATCAATATTATATAGAAAATTAACATTGATATATCACTACAACTAACCTCAAGACTCCATTCAACTTTTCCAGTTGTTCCAATAGTGTCCTGTATAGAAAAAGTATCTAGTCCAGACCACATGCTTCACTGAGTTGTCATTTCTCTGTAGGAACCTTCAATCTGATACAGTTCCTCAGTCTTTCCTGGACTTTCATGACTGTGACTATATATATATATATATAATATATATATAGTCTCTCTATATATATTTGGTCCCTACTTCAGGCTCCTGGCACAGAGCTTCTAAAACCCTTAGAATTTCTTGGGTTACATAGTGGTGAGAGGAATCATTTTGTTGTTCATAAAAGGCTCTTTCAACCATACCCAAGTTTATGCTAAGGAGGCAATTCTTGGAGGATCAGGGCTGGTTACCAAAGGAACCAACCTTGTGATTAGAGGGTTGAAAATTTCAGCCTCATCCTCCAGTCTCCTGTGAGGGGAGAAGGGCTGGAGATTGAGTTCAATGACCAATGGTCAATGATTTAATCAATCATGCCAACCTAATGGAACCTCTTTTTTTAAAAAGCCTGAACAATGGGATTAAGATAGCTTGTAGGTTGAGCAAGAACATGTGTATGTGCCAGGAGAGCAGCAGACCTCAGACTCCATGGGGACAGAAGCTCCCGTGCTTGAGACTTTCCTGGACCTTGCCCTATGTATCTGTTCATCTGGCTGCTTATTTGTATCCTTTAAAATATCTTTTGTAGTAAATCAGTAATTGTTAGTAAACAGTTTCCTAGGTTCTGTGAGATGTTCTAGCAAATTATTAATCTAAGGATGGAGTTGTGGCAACCTCCAATTTGTAGCCAAGTCAGACAGAATTAGTGGGTAACCTGGGAAGCCACTACTTTCTACTGGCATCTGGGGAAGGGAGGACATTTCTGTGGGATTGAGCCTTTAGTATCTGGGGTCTGTGCTAACTCTGAGTAGGGTTAGAATCGAGTTAAATTGTAGGACACTCAGGCCGGGCACAGTGGCTCATGCCTGTAATCCCAGCACTTTGGGAGGCCAAGGAGGGCAGATCATGAGGTCAGGAGGTCGAGACCATCCTGGCTAACACGGTGAAACCCCGTGTCTATTAAAAATACAAAAAATTAGCTGGGCGTGGTGGCAGGCATCTGTAGTCCCAGCTACTTGGCAGGCTGAGGCAGGAGAATGGCGTGAACCCAGGAGGGGGAGCATGCAGTGAGACAAGATCACGCCATTGCACTCCAGCCTGGGCAACAGAGCGAGACTCCGTTTCAAAAAAAAAATTGTAGGACACTCAGAGTGTGGTGTTAGAGAATTAGTTGATGTGGGGGGAAAATCATACTTTTGGTGTCAGGAATGTTGTGAGGATAAGAAAAACATGTTTTCTTTTTTATTGACTTTGACATTTTTAAAGGTGACAGATCCTGTTCCATATGATGGAACATCCCCGCAGTTCAGTTCATCTGATATTCCTTCAGAAGCAGAGTCAGATCATGCTTCTTTGGCAGCAACATCATAAAAGCAATTCTGTGTTCTCACTGTGTCTATCAGGTGGCACATGGTTTTGATTTGTCTCATGATTGATTATGTTAGATTTAATCACTTGATTAAGGAGGTTTGCAAGGCTTCTGTACTATACTCTTTTTTTCTTTTTAACTAATAAGTATTTCATAATAAAGTAAGTTGAAACCATGTGAATATAACATCCCTCAACAAAATTTCAATGTATTCATTTATTCATGCATATCAGCATATCCATTTGCTTTTTAATTTTCTTTGGGTAAATAAGTCATTAGCATTCTGCAGCAGATACTGTCTGCATCTAACCAATAACTCTGATTTCTGAACTAGCCCAAGGCAATGCAACTATCTCCCTAGGGGTTCTTTTGGGCGGTAGGAGAATGCTCTAGCCTGGCTCAGAGCAAGTGGGAAGTCCTGAGGAGTTAACGTCCCCAAGGGCAGTTCTCAGCCAATGAAGGTTGAAAGCTCATAGATACCACTGCCCACCCCCGACCCAGCTTCCTTGCTCCTTGAGTTGAACAATTCTGAGCCTGTTCCTCACTGCTTCCCAGAATTCCTCAGAAGGACTGAGCCCCAGTGACCTGCATCAGTATCTTGCTGGATAACCTAATCTTTATTATTGACTTCCTTCCCCTTTCCATAGAAATTTCCCACACTCCTACCTCTGCTTCCTGGGATGTCTTACCAATAAGGTATTTTTACTCAAATCCTTTTCTCAAGTTCTGTTTCTGGGGAGTTCAGACACATGCCAGCCCACACCATGGAAATGTTAAAGATTTCTCTGTGTTTGCAACAAATTCATTATCTGACTATTTGGGTATTATTCGGTCATTCCTTCAAGTCTTTGCTTTTCTTTATCTAAATGAAGGGTTCCTCTCCATGACACCAATTTCCCACCAAAGTGTTAAGTAAAAACAGGTGGACAGAATCAATTATTTCAGAATGTTCCCCAACCCCTTATAGCAGTGGGAAACCAGCCCAAAGTTGTGTTAGCAAAATGTTGAAACAAGGTGCGTGCATGTCATCTGGGTCAATCAGCTCATTAAATTCAGAAGATTATACAATTGGTTTCTTATTCTTTTGTGTTTCCACAGTATGTTATGGTCAGTCCCTGAGGCTGACCAAAGCATCTGTTTCCCATCCTCCACAGTGTAGTTCCACTGGGAATTACCATTTTTACTTCATAAAAGCAAATGCATACAGTGCATGGCATTTTCAAGAGAAGGTTGAAATAATAATAATGTACTTGGACATGCTATTCTTAACCCCCCTCAAAACCACTCAGTACAAACAACCTCTAGACCAACTCTGTCTGGGAAGACCATATTTAGAAAGAAGGGAGACACTATAGACAGTACCACATACAAGAAAGAAAATATAATGTCTCAGCCTGATACATTGTGGGATGCTGCAGGATGTTGACTCACTTTGCAACTATAGTCCTTCCTGAGCTTAGGAAAAAAACTAAATAGTCTTTTATGCACTAAGTACAGCTCAAACAAATCTCTCCTGACCCTGCATTGCTGCAGGACTGGATGTCGCCAATGTTAATATCTGTATTGGACACTCTGTGTAATTATTTTTCCAAAAGAGCAGACCAAACAATTTCTCAAGTATACAAAACTCTCTGTATACACAGTACTCTCCTGTACAAGCAACAAGGATAGCTTGACAAATGAAAAGAAGCAAGAAATATTGATGAAAATTTAAAAATAAACACATAGTTTCACCCTAATAAAGAATATATTTGCAAATAACACGACCTGCTAAATCTTGCCCGCAAATAAGGTAAATCCAACCATTCCAGCAACCTCTCCTGAGGGAACTTTGAGTTTTTATGAAGAAAGTTTCCATAGTTATAAATAAATGTTCCGAACATCCCTATAATTACTTGTTTCTCCTAAAGTATTATCTGGGCAGAAATTCATTTTACCTTAAGCATATTTTATAACTGACCAGTAATAAGGAATTTAGTCCAAGAAGGTATATTTTTACTCTGGGCAGGATAAACTGTAAACAGGCCACCTCTACCTACAATGGTGTGCATTTCCTCCAGAATTCTACCTCTCCATCAGAGACATGAGAGTCCCCTTGGCTGACTTCAGCCCTGGACTAGGTACACATAGGATCACATATCAATTCAATGACTTCTCAGCAAAATCTGCAAGAAAAAAAAAATCTTTCCCACTCAAACAAAAGTGGCTTCTACAAAGAAACTGGTTTGTACGAACTAATAATCAAATCCTTTCTGTCTTTCAGCTCCTTATTGCTGGCCTTGGGAAGACGTGTTTGGTTCCAAAGGGGGAATCCTCAGAGGAAATGGAAGCCTGTTTTACTTGTTTGTTTTAACGGCCTTTGAATAGCCTGGATGCTTCTACAGTCATGTGTGCCAGGAGTAGAGTGTGCGTCATTGGTTTCCCTGGACTTTCTGGCCCTGTCCAAACCGCCAGTTCTGTTGATTTGCCTTGGTGAAAACATCCTCTCCAACCGATAGCTTTTTCATAACATTAAAAGTGACTATGTAAAATGATTGAATCACACTTTTAAAACACTTTTAGAAAAAGGCTTTTTAAGACACAATTTTCCAAGTACTTGATAAGATTTGAGGAAAAAAATTTCTGCAAACAAATTTTAAAAATCCATATTGGAGAAAAAATGAGGTAATATAATGAATATTAAAGTCATATTTTAAGGAACATTTTATCTAGAGTTTACCATCTTATAACAAATATTTTTGAAGCCGAAGTTAACACCCTGTTATAGTGTCTTTAGGTTAGTAGACTGATTCAGACACAAAGGGCTGTTTTGCTTAAATATCATGCCATCTAATTAGATTCTACACTTTTTAATTAAAAAAATTCTAGTTTCTTTTTAAGTTAGAATTTAAAATTTTTTAAATTAGAATTAAAAAATTCGTGTTCATGTTCCAATGAACATGAAAATTGATAAGCAAAATATATAAAAGAGCTATCATGTGTAACCGCTTCATATGTAACCGCTATCATGTGTAATCGCTTCTTATCAGTCACTGGTTATTTATTAAATATTTACTTGTGTCCATAGTTGTGCCAAGTTCTAAGGAAATGTGAACGAAATATGAAAACATGATTTTAAACTTTAGTAGACTTTCTGTTAATTAGAGGAGGGGATGCAAAACAACAGTTTTGTTTTGTTCTGTTTTGAGGCAAAGTCTCACTCTGTTGCTCAGGCTGGAGTGCAGCAGCGCCATGATGGCTCACTGCCGCCTGGTCAGGTGATCCTCCCACCTCAGCCTCTGCAGTAGCTGGGACCACAGGCATGCACACCATGCTCAGCTCATTTTTTTATCTTTTGTAGAGACAGGGTTTTCCTGTGTTGCCTAGGCTGGTCTTGAACTACTCAGCTCAAACAAACCACCTAGTTCAGCCTCCCAAAGCGTTGAGATTACAGGCATGAGCCACTGCACCTGGCAAAAACAGAGTTCTGATTATATCATTTCAAAAATTTCCAGTGACCCCCTCTTCTACCCAATGATATCATTACATGGTATTTAAGGACTTCCTCCATGTACACTATCCCACAGTTCTCCTCCATACACTCTAAAGCACAGTTAGACAACAGTGGCTCATTATTCCTTGATTAGTGCCCTCACCAAACTCCACATTTGTGTCAGGCAGTGCCTGCCAGAGTACTCTCTCTCTCAGTATCAGAATCTTCTACCTCAGCTAAATGAATCATTATTTCTTCCTCATTCCCTTCTTGGTAGAAGTAAGTCTTCCCTCGTCTGAATTATTTTGGCTGTCTTTATTTCTCATCGTACTTTTTAAACTCAAAACACTACTATAAATATTTGTGTATATTTCTTATTTGTCCAACTAAAATTACCTTAAGGTTTTTGTAATAGCATACTCGTCTATATATCTTCATACATGTTGCTTAATTCAGTGTCTGATTTATAATATGTACTCAAACATGTACTAGTTGAATGAATGCGCATTTGAAATAATTAGGGAATAATTGAGAATAATAATTGTGTGGCACTAATTGCAGATAATAAGAGAGTAAAAGGAATTTGAAGGAGAGGGTAAAATCACTTGAAAGTGGGCTATAATAGTCTAAGCAAGCTAAATGGAGGATTTAAACTTGGTTTGGATCTTTAGGGCTGATGATGCAAATTGGAGCCAGAGTGGCTAAGAACAAATAGAAGTAGGCATGTGGCTGCCAGATCAGAAGAGGAGAAGAAAGAAAACAAAAGGTAAGGATACAAGAGGAAAGTTTCGGGAATTACCTAACGATATGGCTAGGCAGGCAACATACAGTCCATAAGATCAGACTTGATTAGCTGGAATCCCAGAAAGTAAGCTCTGCTTCCAGGCTGTTTGTAGAGAAGTAACATGTTCAAGAGCAAAAGAATGGAGTTTCGCATTTAAAAAGGGCTGGATCAGATATCAGTTTCACTATCATTTTTGTGAAACATGGGATTCACTAATCCTGCATTTTCTCATCAATAAAATGGAAGTTATAACCCCCACCCAATTGGCTTGTTATGGAGGTTAAGTAAGATACTATTGGGAAGTTCTTGACACATAGACCTCAGTAAATGATGACCATCGTTAATGTTTGCTATGGGCTCCAATTTGGACACTGGTTAGGTATGTTGTCTCCAGTCCATCAGCAGTCAGATGGTCTCTGGGACTTGTTCTATTCCTGATTATTGCAGAAAAAGCCTTTCTCAAATTAAGATGGAGATCCTAATAGAAATGATCATGATGATAATGATGACAATGACAATTATAACATAACTTATAGTAGCTAATATTTATTGAGTGCTTATTATGTGATAGGAACCACGTTAATTGTCTCAAAAGAATTACAGCATTTAATCCTAACAAAAATGTATATTGTAAATGAAACAACTGGGACTGATTTTTTAGTGTTGTAGCAGGGGTCCTTTGGAACAAAATGTGTCTAGATCCCAGGAATCCCAGTCACTGGAAATACAGTGGAAGCCAGAACAGGGAGGCCAGGCGCAGAGAAAAGGCCCCTAGATGAAGAGGCTTACCCCACCATGGAATGCAAGAGAGCAGTCAAGAGGTAGGAATCTCAGATCTGACCAAGGAGGGGCTCTCTACCAGGGACTCTGATCCAGGAAGCAGGCCAGGGTACAGGGGATGCAAGGCAGCAGGCACTGCTTTAGGCAGGTGATGGCACTGCAATTCTAAGCAGGAGCCTTCTCAGCAACAGTAGATTACAGGAAGCAAGATACAGCCTCCCTGGGGAAAGAGTTTAGCAAGAGCTAGGCATGATAAGGACACCATCTCATGAACTAGGGCAAGAATGGCAAAAATCTGTGTCTCTTGTACAATTTGAGCAAGCAAATGGCCCCTGGAAGCCTGTGTTTGAGACCCGATCTAGGCCTAACAAGGAAGAATATTGTGATTGATTGGTGAATCCTGCCTCTAGCGCTAGGGAAAGAAGCGACAATATACTACTTGTGAATCTTGGGTGTCCTAGAACAACCTGGAAGACTTGAAGAAAAAGGGAGAGAGATTGGTATAAAAGGGGATTATTGTAAAGGGACTATGCAAAGCTTTTAGGGGATGCAGGGAAGGAGAAAAGATAATTTTCAGTCTGTCAATTCTGCTGAAAACTGAACAGAAGGAGCATTCTTGTGACAATTCTGTATACTACCTTTCCCCAAGCTGTGGCCTTCTTAAGTACTGACTATGGTGTCCTGGTGTCCCAGCTGTCCATGTGCTCCCAAAGTAAAGGCTTGGGATCCAATGCCCCATGTTTCCAATTTGCTCTTTTTAAAGACTCATGAGTTTCTCAGAAAAATTCAATATGTATCTCAGAAGAAATCACATTGAGAAACAAAATATAGAAGTGGGCAAAAAAGATATACACATATTAAATTTATTATTTTTATAATAATATTAAGTGGTGCTATTGTTTTGCAATAAAGAACAATAGCACTTTGCATGGAACCCTCTTTTGAGAAATATATCTAAGTTTCAATATGTTTTATATTGATTTGCTTACATAAGAAAGGCCACAAATGCCAGCAAAGAGAAGGAAATGTCTCAAAACCTTTCAAAATATATTACAGCAAATTATTCCTTTTTCAAGTGAGGAAGAGGGAGATGGATATTTGAACATTCTTCCTTGTTGAAACTACATTCCTGTGGTATTACTCAAATTAAATCTTTCAGTCATATTGAAAGTGGAAAGAGAAAAAGACTACATTAAAACCAAACAAAATGAATCTGGATCTTTTCATTATATTTTTCTATGTCTGTAACCTCCCAACCTATTCTGTCTGTGAAAATATACAAATATAACTCTCCACAAGAAGAAACACTGGTCAGTCTTACCAGTCCTGTTTTTAAAAGTAGACTTTGTTTTGAGGGACAAAGAGTAAGGTGACTATATGTAGAAATGCCTATTTGAAAACCCTTCTTCTAGTCACATAGTAACCTCTCAATTTATGTCTCACATGCTTTTTTTTTTTTTTTTTTTTTGAGACGGAGTCTCGCTCTGTCGCCCAGGCTGGAGTGCAGTGGCCGCATCTCAGCTCACTGCAAGCTCCGCCTCCCGGGTTTACGCCATTCTCCTGCCTCAGCCTCCCAAGTAGCTGGGACTACAGGCGCCCGCCAACTCGCCCGGCTAGTTTTTTGTATTTTTTAGTAGAGACGGGGTTTCGCCGTGTTAGCCAGGATGGTCTCCATCTCCTGACCTCGCGATCCACCCGTCTCGGCCTCCCAAAGTGCTGGGATTACAGGCTTGAGCCACGGCGCCCGGCCTCACATGCTTTTTTGAAAAAAACAAAGTTGTGTCAGAAAATATCGTTAGAATGATTGTATGGATTTCCAAATTGTGTCTTTTGTTTTAACAACTCATTTTTGAACTGTGGGATTACTTAATAGAACTCTCATTATGCATAGAGCAACAAGCATAATATATTATCTACAAAGTGAATTTACAAATAGAGGGTAACAAATAAAGATGTAAAAAAGTAATATATCTTGTCTTCATCCTTTGTGCATGTAAATACATGTATATATACACTTCACTTTTTAATTTACTCATTCATTTAAAAAGCATTTTTAGTGGGGTGCCTAAAGATATGTGTACTGGAACCTGTGAATGTGGCCTTCTTTGGAAAAAGGGTCTTTGTGGCAGACATAGTTAAGGGTCTTGAGATAACATCATCCTGGATTACATGCGGGCCCTAAATCCAACAATTGTCCTTATAAAAGGCAGAAGAGAAGACAGAGAGACAGACAGAGACAGAGAGAGAGAGAAGAGAAGGCTGTGTGAAGATGCAGGCAGTGATTGGAGGTGTGCAGTCACAAACCAAGGAACAGCAGGCTCCATGAAAAAGCCGGAAGAGGCAAGCAAGTATCCTCCCCTAGACAGAGAGTGGGAGACCCTTGAGAGCCTTGATTTCCTACTTCTAGCCTCCTGAATTACGAGAGAATCAATTTCTGTTGTTACCAGTTTGTGGTAATTTGTTACAGCAGCCCTAGGAAACTAATGCAGCATCTTTCAGCACCTTCATGTGCCAAGTATACTGTCAGGCAAGAACGCATCTGTGAATAAGATATCATGCTGCCCTTGAAAGGATCACAATCCAGTGCGGGAAACAGGCATTTTCACAATGTGTATTCTAGGTGTCGTTTAGACCAAGAGTCAGTGGGGGTCTGGAACAGGAGTCTCATTTACTGGGAACTTTCATCTGTGCATGAGCGCACTGTAAAGGGCTCAGGTACATAAACACTCCAAGGTGCCTGGAGGTACTAGGGGAAACTTCCCAGCAGAAACAGTATTCTAGACAGACTTGAAGTATGAACGGAAATTTTCATAATGAAATATTGGAAAGCAGGCCATGTAGGAGATATCAAGCAGAAGAAACTGGAAGTATAAAGGCACAAAAATGTAACAAAGCAAAATAGAAAAGTTTCAGTTTGGCACAAGATGAAGCTACAAATGCATTCATTGAATCCAAATTGCAAAAGGCATACTTTCCCTGCTGACAAGTTATGCTGTTAAGTGAAGGTGGATCTGGCTGTTCAATAGGATGTCAAGGTGATGGAGAGATGGGGTGGGGAGACAATGGAGAGCTATAATCTATGAAAAGGTACAATTTGAGGCCAGGTGCAGTGGCTCATGCCTGTAATCCCAACACTTTGGGAGGATGAGGTGGGTGGATCACCTGAGGTCAGGAGTTCAAGACCAGCCTGGCCAACATGGTGAAATACCATCTCTACTAAAAGTATAAAAATTAGCAGGTTGTGGTGGTGTGTGCCTGTAGTCCCAGCCACTTGGGAGGCTGAAGTGGGAGAATCACTTGAATCCAGGAGGTGGAGGTTGCAGTGACAAAAGACCGTGCAACTGCACCCCAGCCTGGGTGACAGAGCGAGACTACATTTCAAAAAGAAGAGGAAGAAGAAGAGAAGGAGGAGGAGGAGGAGGAGGAAGAACAAGAAGAAGGAGGAGGAGGAGGAGGAGGAGCAGGAGGAGGAGGGGAGGAGAAGAAAAAAATAAGAAAGAACAACATCTGAGTTGATTTTAGGAAATCACTCTGCTCTGGTGCTATTTTTCTTTTTTTTATACTATATGTTCTAGGGTACATGTGCACAATGTGCAGGTTTGTTACATATGTATACATGTGCCATGTTGGTGTGCTGCACCCATTAACTCGTCATTTACATTAGGTATATCTCCTAATGCTATCCCTCCCCCCTCCCCCAACCCCACAATAGGCCCGGGTGTGTGATGTTCCCCACTCTGTGTCCAAGTGATCTCATTGTTCAATTCCCACCTATGAGTGAGAACATGTGGTTTTCTTTTAGTTAATAATGTATGTTTGTTCCCACTATTTTCCCTCTTCCCTTCCCCTATTCGTGTAGGTAAGAGGTTCACATGTTCCTTGCCTTGAGGAGGGTTTGAAATATGGATTCCTGGCTTTTGTTTTTAAAACCCTAAATTCACTGAAAGAATAGTTTGAGGAGATGGCTGTTAGGAAACAAGACAAACAAAGAGAAAAAGAGAGAGAGAGGAAGGAGAGAGAGATTTCCCAGGCTAAAAATAAATTTTTCTTCTGGGTTGACAACTAGATCGAGGCTGAAGGTTTGAGAGCAGTACAGATAAATGGACGTATGCTGCATGTGACATGCAGGATCCTAGGCTTGGGGCTGTAACTCATTGAAGATATTGTATGCCAAGAGAGGTGAGGAGTAGCAGAGCATCAAATTGAAGGATCTCTGCAGCTCTACAGGCCGGGGCTAAGATCTTAGCAGAAATCAGTGTAGCTTCATGACCGATGACTTGAGGGACTTCCCCAAAACTTGATACTCCCCTAGACACTTAGCACAATCACAGTCGGGGAAGAGGCTGCTAAGAATGAGTGAAGTTGAACTCTCCACCAGTTCAGCTAGATAGAAACTTGACATCTAATTTAAATAAAACAATAGAATATGGTATTTTACTGAGTCTTTAAGATACATATCCACCTATGAAAGTAGTGTCATAGCAGAGATACTACTTGTATTTAATATCTCTTCTTTCTTTTTTAATAAGAGAACTCTTGAGTGTTAGCTGGGACGACGGTTGTGCAGAATGAAAAGTCCATTTCCCAGCCCTCATTGTAGACTAAGCTCTGGGGTTTGAGTAATGTGCTGCTTATGGCTTGTATTTTTCAAGGAAGAGGGTATACTCTTTCCTTCTGCTTTTCTCCCTTCCAACAAATTAGAGTAAGAGCAAGGTACTGAGCCCTCTCAGATGAGCATGATTCGAGGAGTGGTAGATCCACAAGAGAGAAGGACTTCATACCCCTGGCAACTTTACAGAAGGAACTTCCCATTCAAGTAGGAAATTTACATGAAACAGAAATAAGCTTCTGTCTTGTGGACTAACATTTTTCATGTCCTTGTCAAATAATCTGAACGAACATTCCACTAACACCAGTCTATGAAAGGAACTGGAATGGGAAGAGATTGCTGGTGGGGAACATTTTTGAAAATCCAACTTCTGGTCCTGGACATGATGGAAGGAATAGATACTAGACTATTATCCCACTATTAACAGATGTGAGACTCTATAAAATATATTAATCAAGTTTTTTCAATCCTTGGTCAGCAGAAAGCTGAGGGCTATGATCCTTGAGAGACACATGAAGCATAGGGGGGTGCATTATTGACTATAGTTTACTATCTGAGAGCACTTTCCAAACTGTGACCCCAAAAAGTGGAGCTTAAGCAGAGAGCAACAGTCTTGCTGGCCATATAAAAGGGAGATTGAAGTTTAGGTCTACTGAAGGAGCTGAAATTTGCATCTCAGGTTACCAGAAATAAAGGAGCTTAGCAGAGAAGAATCCCCGAGAACCTGCATCGATATCCTCTGTTAAGTCTTTGACTGAATGCCTATGCATGCATATGGTACAATTCAAAAAGGCCTAGGTAAAAACAGCTACTTTGGGCTGCTTTCTGTGGCTTAAATGGAAATACCAGAGAATATATAGTGCTGACAGACGGGTAATGCCAACAACCCAAAATTGAGGCCCCAGAAAGGTCATGATTTAGGAGTAGGGACTACTCTAGCCCTAGCATAAGTGTACTCTAGACCTACTCTAACAAAGCTGAAAACCAAACCTCTCAGCAGAATCAAGCTGAGCTGCCAGTAACTTAATCCTCTGCCAGAATAAGAGCCAACATTCTTCATAGCAAGGCAAATAAATTCAGAATCTCAACAATATAGCATCCCATGTCAGGCACAAAAATAAAAAATTACTAGCCACATGGAGAATTTTTTAAAAATATGACCAAACTTTGAGGAAGAAATGGCAATAGAAACAGACCTAGAGATGGCATTCATGGTGGAATTAGTATAAACAAAGACTTCAGATGAACAGATGTGGAATCTCAGCAAATAAATAGAAACCAAAGAGATGGAAACAAATGAAAATTACAGAATTAAAAATATATAATTTCTGAAAGTTAAAAATTTGCTAACTTTAACAGCAGTTTGAATACTGTAAAAGAAAAGATCTTGAAGGCAGGTAAATAGAAAATATCCAAATTAAAGAACAGAATGAAAAAAGAAAAAAGGCTGACTAAATATATATATACAGAGCTTCAGTGACCTATGGATTGTTATAAAGTCCTCTAACATGTGGAATAGAAGTTCTAGAAAGAGAAGGGCGATTTTGACAAGAAAAAAAAAATGTTGAAAGAAATAACAGTTCAAAAAAGCCCCAAACTGATTGAAAAATAAAAACCCACAGAGAATATTGTTCAGCACCAAATAACTAATGCCGCTGAAGACATTAATTTATTTACTCTGCAAGATGTGAACATTTAAAAACTTGGTTTTGAAAATACCAACTTCTGAATCTAGCCATAATTGAGGAATGAACCACAAAACTGCATAAACACAAAGAAAACCACATCTAGACATACCATAGTATAATTGCTTTAAATTAAATTAAAAATAAAAATTCCAAAACATCTAGAAGAAAAAACATATTACATATAAGAAAGTAACAATAGAGTAATCATTAATTTCTCATCAGAAACAATACAACCCAGAAAACAATGGAATGACAGTTTTAAAATGCTAAAAAATAAACTATTAAATTAGGAGTCTAAATCCAGCAAAAGTTTCCTTCAAAAGTAAAGCAAATCAAGATATTTTCAGATAACAAAAGTGATGACCTGCACTAGAAGAAATGTTAAATAAGCTTATTCCAGTTAAGGGGAAACTGTACCTGGCAGAAACTCAAATCTACATGAATGAATGAAAGAACACTACACAATCTTCTCTTTCCTTCATTTCTTTAAAAAGAAATTGACTGCTTGAAGCATAAGTCATAACAATGTGTTGTGGGATTCATAATGTATAGGAGTAAAATATATGACAAACAGGCAAAGCGGAAGGGAGGGTAAATGGAAGTATATTTATGTGTGGTTTTTACATTATATATAAAGTGGTATGCTATCAATTTAAGTTATACTATGATAGGTTAATAATGTATACAGGATTCCCTATAGAAACAACTAAATAAATGAAACAATGAAATAATAAGCCAAAAAAGGAGATGAAGTGTAATACTAAGAAGTGCTTAATTAAAATGAAGGAAGGAAAAGATGGAAAAAGAAAAGGGATAAATGGGCCAATTAGAAAACAAATAGTAAAATGGTAGATTTAAACCCAACCATACCAGGAATTATGTTAAGTGTACAGGTACTAAGCAATCAATCAAAAGACAAAGAGGCAAGACCCAATTAGATGCTGTTTTCAAGGGATTCTCCTCAAACGTAAAGACATAGGTAAGTTAAAAGTAAAAGAATGGAAAAAAAATGTACCATGTAAACATTAATCATAAAAAGCTAGAAAAGGCTATATTAATATCAGACATAGTATCCCGCTTGAGAACAAGGCATATTATCAGCACTGAAGAGACATTTTATGCTGATAAAACAGAAATACATTAAGAAGATATAACTATGCACTTCATGATAGAACTTTAAAATAAATGAAGCAACAACTGGCAAAAGTAATAGAAAAATAGACAGGCCTATAATTGCAGTTGGATAGTGTAGCACTCCTCACTCAGTAATTGTTTGAAGTATAAAAGACAAACAATAGTAAGCATGTTGATTTGGACCACACTATCAACCACCTTAGTCCAACTGACATTAACAGAACACTACATCCAACACCTGAGCCATACACTGGGTCATAAAACAAGGTTTAATAAATTTTAAAGCATTGGAGTATTACAGAGTATGTTATCTTTTTTTTTTTTTTTTTTTTTTAATGGAGTCTCACTCTGTTGCCCTAGCTGGAGTGCAGTGGTGTGATCTTGGCTCACTGCAACTTCCACCTCCCAGTTTCAAGTGAGTCTCAGGCTTCAGTCTCCTGAGTAGCTGTGATTACAGGTGCCCACCACCATGTCTGGCTAATTTTTGTATTTTTAGTAGAGATGGGGTTTCACCATATTGGCTAGGCTGGTCCTGAACTCCTGACCTCAGGTGATCCACTCGCCTCAGCCTCCCAAAGTGCTGAGATTACAGGCCTCAGCCACCGCACCTGGCTCTGAAGTGGGATACTATGTCTGATACAGTATTTCCCATAAATGTCTAGGGATAAATTTAACAAAAGATGTGATAACTTCTTGGCTAAAAACTATGAAACATTGCTGAGAGAAATGAAAGATCTTTTAAAACAGATATTTAAAAACATGTTATCTGACTAACTTGGAATAAAACTAAAAGTAAATGAAAAGCATATCAGAAAGAAGTTATTACATGTTTAGGACTTAAGCAACCACTTCTAAATACTATAATTTTAAGTAAGAGAATTCAGAAAAGAAGATTAGAAAATAATTTGAGGCCGGGTGCGGGGGCTCAAGCCTGTAATCCCAGCACTTTGGGAGGCCGAGACGGGCGGATCATGAGGTCAGGAGATAGAGACCATCCTGGCTAACACGGTGAAACCCCGTCTCTACTAAAAAAAAGTACAAAAAACTAGCCAGGCGAGGTGGCGGGCGCCTGTAGTACCAGCTACTCAGGAGGCTGAGGCAGGAGAATGGCGTGAACCCGGGAGGCGGAGCTTGCAGTGAGCTGAGATCACGCCACTGCACTCCAGCCTGGGCGACAGAGCGAGACTCCATCTCAAAAAAAGAAAGAAAGAAAGAAAATAATTTGAGAGATAGCTAAAAACAGTGCTTAACTTAAAACATACAGCTTTAAATGCTTATGTTAGAACATAAGAAAAGATTTAAAATACATGTTTTATATTTTCACTTAGAGAAGATAAAAACCAGGTGTAAACTAAACTGAAATTAAGTTGAAAGAATAAAATATTTGTTCATTTATGAGCAGCAATCAATTTTTTTTTTAAAAAAAAAAAAGAAAAGGGACACATAGAACAGAAAATCAATGAAAACAAAAGTTGGCTTTTTGGAAACATTAATGAATTTGATAAGCCTTAAACTAGACTGAGGAAAAAAGAGAGAAAATAATACAAATGACAAATATTAGGACTCAAGAAATGAACATCTCTAGAATGATTGACATTAAGGCACATAAATGTTTAGGGATACATTTAACAAAAGATATGACAACTTCTTGGCTAAAAATTGTGAAACACTTCTGAGAGAAATGAAAGAAGGTCTTTAAAAACAGATCTTAAAAAACAGATTCAATCTATGAATCCCATGTGCATAGACTGAAAGATACAGATGTCAAGCAGATGCAAGATGCTGGTGTCAAATCTCAAATTAATCTATAGGCCCAATGCAATCCCAGTCAACTTCTAGTTGATTCTAAAGTATATATGGAAATATGAATAATCTAGAATAGTTTAAACAAACTTGTAATAGAACAAAATTGATTTTACTACTTATTTCAAGACTTACTATCATCAAAAGATACTGTCAATATGTGAAAAGATGAGAAAATATTCACAAGACATATCTGATAAAGACTTTTATCCGGAATATATACATAGAAGTTCTACAACTCACTAATACAAATAGCACAATAAAATTAACGGGCAAAGAACTTAAACGGAAAGTTGACAAAAGAAGATATACACTGGTCAATATTCACAGAAAAAGTGTTTAGCACAAAAGTTATTGATAAATTCAAATTAAAACTACAATGAGACACCACTACAGTTGGAATGGCAGTTTTAAAATGCTAAAAAATAAACTGTGAAATTAGAAGTCTAAATCCAGCAAAAGTTTTCTTCAAAAGTAAAGGCAAATAAAGATATTTTCAGATATCTTTCACTGAATAACAACATCAAGTGTTGGCGACAATGTAGAATGATTATAACTCTCACACATTGTTGGATACAATGTAAAATGATACTAGTTTGAAAAACTATCAACTTTATAAAGTTGAACATAGGACTTAGCAATTCCACTCCTAGGTGTCTGCTCAAAAGAAAGAAAACATATATCCAGTGGTATGCCAATAAATGTTTAACCATCACTTTAAAATTAATTAATAAAAGTGAAAACATTTTAAAGCCTGATTTGTAGCATTGCCAATTTCTGTGGCATAAATACCCACACTGTGGCCAATGTTAAGCCACCAACATAACATCACTAAACACAGAGTTAGGAAGAGATACCCATTATCAGCTCTACTGAGCCAGTGAGAGCTAGCTCCACCATACCCATGTATAGGGCCAAAAGATATTTTTAGTCATAGTTTCATCATAATAACAAAAGACTGGAAGCAACTGAAATATTCTGCAACAGAAAAGTGGACAAACACATAGTGGAATAGTCATATAACCAATCGACAATGAAAAGGGATGAGCTACTGACACGTGAAACATTATGAATGAAAAACAGCACAGACACAAAGGAGTATACAGTATGATTCTACTAATATGAAGTTCTAAAACAGGCAAAACTCTGTCACCATAATGCTGGCTGCAGCAGAGAGGCACAGCTGGGACTGCACACTCCAAGGAGCCAGTGGGATCCCTGCTCCTTCTGAGTTGGGGCGGAAGCTATCCTGGTGCCACTGCAGCCGCTCAAATCCAACTGCAGATCCAGACCTGCTGCTCCATGGAGCAGACAGGAGATGGGGACAAGTGGGAATCCTGCCCCTTCTGAGTTGGTGAGGCAGAGCTCCGCAAGTGCAGCTGCAGCTGTCGCTGCCCTCCCAGGCGCAGGCATAGGACCCAGGCATCTCTGCAGCTTGCACCCTCAGGGGCTAGGAAGCCCCATACCCTCTGTCCCTGCAGGCTGGGGTGTCTGCTCCACTGCTTAGCCTTTCTCTTCTCCCAGCCTGGCCTCTTTCCTCTCCCAGTGACTGCTCCAGTCTCTGAGCAGCATTGGGGCTCAGCCCCTGGACCATGAATGGCAGCGTGAGGCACACAGATTCCTAGGTGGAAAGTAGGGGTGGGTTCCTGGTAAAGGCCTCTCCTTCAGGCTAGGGAGGGCCTGAAGGCTGGGGGCCAGGCTACCAATCCCACAGACCAGAGTGGGAACTTGTAGTGCCTCCTCTGCATACCCATGGCCTCCCAAGTACCAGTGGGCACCCACTTCCTCTCCTCTGAGGTCCATAAAAGCCCTGGGCTCAGCCAGAGAGGGCAGAAGATGAGACAAAGGGACAATCAGCTGCAGACAGGAGCTATCCTCTCTGCTGAGAGCTTCAGAGGCATCCAAATGACCAGTGGACAGAGAGGAGCCATCCTTTCCAGGGCCTCCTCCCTGCTGGAAGCAGCACAGGACTGGACAACCAATGCGCAGAGAGGAGCTACCCTCTCCAGGGCCTCCTCTCTGCTGAGAGCTGAACACTCAACCAAAGGGGAAGACTTGCCTTCAGGTCTCCTCTGAGCTGTTCTAACACTAAATAAAGCTCCTCTTTGTCTTCTTCACCCTTCACTTGTCTGCTTACCTCATTCTTCCTGGACACAGGACAAGAACTTGTGCAAACGTACCACTGGCCACAGAGGTTGCCAGAAAGAAAATTGACATCCCAGAGATCCTGTAACACTAATTTATGGTGATAAAAATCAGAACATCTACTGCCTCTTGTGGTGGGTGTGGGCAGTTGACAATTAACTGGGTCGAGACACGAAAGAGCTTTCTGGAGTAATGGAAATATGCTATATCGTAATGGTGTTATCAGCTATATATGTGTACATATTTGTCAAATCTCATCCAGCTGTGCACTTGGGATATGTGCATTTACTCTATGAAAGTACACCTCAATTTAAAAACTTTTAAACTTTAGTTTTGCTTTTGCTATCCTTTCTCAACAAATATTTTTATCAAAAGTTGTAAAAATATGTCTGGATAGATAATATGTTAAAATGTTTGTAAGTAAAGTAAACTCATAAAGGACTAGCCTTGGATAGAATTTTAAAAGTGTTAAGATAATTGGAGTATGTAAAGATTTTAAACAATTTTGAAAGTTTTAGGGCTTAATTATCTTAAAAGCATGGGAAAAAGTGAAAGTCAGTTCCAGAGCTTCTATTATATGTTTTTATGCTCAGGGTTTTTATTTTATGGCTGGGTTGGATAATGTCCGTTTTTAAGTAATGCCACAAATATTGAAGTATTGGAGGATAAAACAAAATGCCAAGTCATGAGTTTCCCAATTGACCTATCTTTTTATAGATATTATTTGTTTACGGGGTAATGTAATCTTTATATTTGCAAAGTGGAAGTATAAAGTGGAAATATGAAAGAAAATTTTACGTTCTCCTCAACTGCCACCTTGGCTACTTCATATATACATTTTCTCTTTAACCTTTTCCAAATTATTCTTTCTCTCCATCTCATCAAAGAAGTATATCTGTCAAGGCTAAAAGAAAACATCATGGGTTTATATTTAGATGATACTTTAAGAGGTACTTCCAATAAACTGTTACAATTACTATTGTTACGAGCGGCTTTGTGGAATTACAGAGGGAGACATTCTTCAACTGCTCTCTAAATATGAATCAAATTCAAAGCACGTTATTTTTTTCCAACTAGTGTCTCTTAACTCCCTTAAACACATGAGCATTTTAAGTGTGATGTGAAACCTTTCAAGTTGTTTTATATTCATTTATGCTTATCAAAACATTATTTTCAAGTAACTATTTATATGCAAATTTCTCCTGCACATTTCCCCTTACAGGAAGTTAAAGTAAAAAGGTCAAATTGTAGTCAGAACACTTAATTTAGGGCTTTATCTTGATCAAATCTCATTTTAAAATATATTTTTCCTAAAGCTTCAGAATATATTTACTTTCTTCCACCTCCCTATCCTGTATCATCATTTAAATTGTATTAATCTATCAACATTGCAGAATTTTAACCAAAAAAGTTAATAGCCTTTGATTTAAAAAAACAGATTTATTAATTTGAGAATGTGCTTAAAAGATAATCCACTCTATTTTAATATTTAAAAACTAGATAGCATTTATAGTGGGAAGTTTTGCCTTGGCAAAATATTTCAGGTATCCATATTCTTCTTTTCCTTTCACCTGGAAATGGAAAACAGATGAGCTGTCTTAATGGATAGTCTCCACATCATCCTTGCTCCCTTACCATTTGATTTTGACCTATGGGAAATAACAATATCAGGAGATCAGAGGTTTGGAAGAAGATGGGGATCAGGTATTAATACTCCCACTCCCTCCCTATGTTGCTATGATTTTGTCAGTCCCTGTCAGGCAGCGCTTCTTTCAGAGGTCAACTTCTTCCCAGGCTTGGTTACATGCCCTCCTTTTGATCCTTCCTTTTGATCCTTCAGGTCTATGAGTGGTCACAACTTCTTATTGTTGCAGAAAGCTGATTGCCTCACCATCAGTTGTTTTTCCTTCCTTCCACCCTTCCTTCCTCCTTTCCTCCCTTCCTCCCTTCCATTCCCCTCTTCTCTTTCCTTCCTTCCTTCCTTCCTTCCTTCCTTCTCTCTCTCTCTCTCTCTCTTTTTCTTTCTTTCTTTCTTTCTTTCTTTCTTTCTTTCTTTCTTTGTTTTTCCTTTCTTCCTTTCTTCCTTTCTTTCTTTCTTCCAGAGTCTTGCTCTGTTGCCCAGGCTGGAATGCAATGGCACAATCTCAGCTCACTGCAACTTCTACCTCCTACAATTCTCCCTGCTTCAGCCTCCTGAGTAGCTGGAATTACAGGCACCTGTCACCATGTCTGGTAATTTTTATATTTGTTGTAGAGATGGGACTTTGCCATGTTGGCCAGACTGGTCTCGAACTCCTGACCTCAGGTGATCTGCCCGCCTTGGCCTCCCAAAGTGCTGGGATTACAAGCATGAGCCACCGCGCCTGGCCAATTTGTTTTCTTAACTGTTACCATACCTCTGTAAAAAGTCCTTTCATTAAATTCTCTTCCATTACGTCTTTTTAGGAATGCCATGTTTTCTCTTTGGACCCTGACTGACACAGCGATTGGTTAGACATGACCCCAGGAAACAGATTGTCAAAGTAGATTCTGGACTGATTGTCATGAGTCCCAGATAATCTTCTTAACAAGAGAAAATATGCCATTGGTAAGTTTGGCATGAAAAGGCATTATGTTAACTCAAATTCTCAGCAGTGATAGCATGAGACAGGGTCCAAGTGGAGAACAGGATTTGGGAGATGAAGTAGCTGGACATTTGTTACTATTGTTTTGACAGTAATAACATATCTATATGGGGTTATATAGCTACTTCTGACTGCCTTGGAGAACTTTTTTTTAAAAAAGAGAAACTTAAAGCCTTACCCTCCCAAATCAAGCTTTAGGGGGAGAATCAGAATGCCCTTTTGTTGTACCTAAAGAAAATCCTCGTCTCATGTAGCTGTAAGGAAGATATGGTTAAGGTTCATGCCCAAGGCATGATTGTACAGGTTACAGAGTTACAAAACCAGTTAAATAGGCAATCTGGTCAAGTTAAGCTAAGGTAAGGGCCTCATTTAGGAAGCACTGGGACTCTCAAACTTAGTATAGGGAAGTTTGGGCAGAAATAGCCCATGGTGAGAACAGTAAAGCCTTGCAGACCTCTCTGAATCATTTTTGCCAATTGAAGCAACCATTCACCTTCTCTAGGGGAACAGAATTCCTCTGCATAAAATAATTTTAAAGCCTTCACATTTAGCATTTTCCTTCAAGAGGGGGTACCAAATTTTGAAGGGATTCACCCTACCACTCCCCCCTTGCTTCCAGATGTATAGTAGATCCCAGCACAGTCTAGGTAAGGAAGGTCTGCTCTAAGAGGGGATGGTATAGACACTGAGGAAATTGTAGGGTCTTGCTAATTTATAGTGACAATTCTGGGGACCTTGCATGGAAGTAGATTCCAAGGGTTTTAGAGCAAGGAGAGTGAAATAGACTGTTGGATTGGACCAGATTCATCAATATGGGTGCACGTTCCTGAGATTTTGGATTTAATGTGTTGCCTCCAGCTCTTGGCAATGGTGCCAACAATTTCCTGTGTTTTTAAAAAAAGCCTTGACTCAGTGGTAGCCTATATCCAATATGGCTGAGATGCTAGAACTTCTCTGGCATAGTGTTGAGAAAGGAGTGTAAGGCTTCAAAATGTGAAAATACTGGAGTGAATATATTATGTTGAATATGTTTAGCCACTCTCTAATGCTAAACCTCCAGAGGGACTGGTAGACCTTTCTTCTTCAAGACATTCATTGGTGAAGACAGCATTGGCATCCCTAAAAAGAAGGTTCCAGTTTGCCACTAGGGCAATGTATTAGTCTGTTTTCATGTTGCTGATAAAGACATATTGGAGACTGGGAAGAAAAAGAGGTTTAATGGACTTAGAGTTCCACATAGCTGGGGAGGCCTCACAAACATGGTGAAAGCAAGGAGGAGCAAGTCACATCTTACATGGATGGCAGCAGGCAAAGAGAGAGCTTGTGCAGGGAAACTCCCATTTTTAAAACCACCAGATCTCATGAGACTCATTCAGCATCATGAGAACAGCCCAGCAAAGACCTGATCCCATAATTCAATCACCTCCCACTGGGTTCCTCCCATGACACATGGGAATTGTGGGAGTTACAATTTAAGTTGAGATTTGGGTGGCAATACAACCAAACCATATCATTCTGCCCCGGCCCCTCCCAAATCTCATGTCCTCACATGTCAAAACCAGTCATGCCTTCCCAGCAGGCCCCCAAAGTCTCAACTATTTTTGGCATTGACTCAAAAGCCCACAGTCCAACTTCTCATCTGAGACAAGGCAAGTCGTTCCACCTATAAGCCTGTAAAATTAAAAGCAAGTTAGGGATGCAGGGTACCAAGTCCCTAGCCTGTACCTAGCATGGGGACCCTGGGCCCAGTCCATGAAACCACTTTATCCTCCTAGGCCTCTGGTCCTGTGATGGGATGGACTGCTCTGAAGATCTCTGACATGCCCTTTAGACATTTACCCCATTGTCTTGGTGACTAAAATTCAGCTCCTCGTTACTTATGCAAATTTCTGTAGCCAGCTTGACTTTCTCCTCAGAAAGTGGGATTTTCATTTCTATTGCAGTTGTCAGGTTGCAAATTTTATGAACTTTTATGCTCTGCTTCCCTTATAAAACTGAATGCCTTCAACAGCACCCAAGCCACCTCTTGAGTGCTTTATTGCTTAGAAATTTCTTTTTCGTTTTTTTTTTTTTTTTTTTTTTTTTGAGACAGAGTTTCACTCTTGTTGCTCAGGCTGGAGTGCAGTGATGCAATCTTAACTCACTGCAACTTTTGCCTCCAAGGTTCAAGCAATTCTCCTGCTTGTGGCCCTGCTTTAATAAGTGCATAGTAATTTATGACTTGGATTTTTTACATACTAACAGTTCCCTTGGCTTTTATTTTATTTTCCTACCCTCATTTCCCTTCACTCAGGTTTGCTCATCTATTTACTTTTTTCCCATTTGTGTATTTTTGTAAACTGCCTCGAATCCTTTTATAGTAACAACACAGAGCTAAACTAAATTAAATGAAAATACAATTATCCCACTAAGTGTCCATGATTCTATTAGGGGAAAAATAATCCACTATGCACTTCAAGGTGAGTACAGGTTTTATCAGTAGCCAGCAATTGCAAAGTGCATGAGGTAGAAAATTGTTAATTTTGAAAGGACTCAGACTCTTCTCAATTAGTGGTTATTTCCACAGTTTTGATATTTTACCTCCCAGAAGAATCATGATCTGATAAAACATGTAAAGAATACTCACATTCTTAACAGCCTGTCTCACAAGTCATGCTGTCCCAGCTAGATTACCAAGATGTCACTGAACTCATCCACTGGGATCCCCAACACTCTGTAAGGGCAGTGTGGATTCTAACACTGAACAGCCTTTTGCTGTCTGGTGGAAATTCACCATTACCCAGCAAGACGCACCATAGTGACTTGGTTTTTTTTTTTTTTTTTTTTTTTTTTTTTGGTGTTTTTGTTTTGTTTTGTTTTGTTTTTTGAGACAGAGTCTCACTTTGTTGCCCAGGATGGAGTACAGTGGCACAATATTGGCTCACTGCAACCTCCACCTCCTGAGTTCAAGTGATTCTCCTGCCTCAGCCTCCTGAGTAGCTGGGATTAAAGGTGCCTGCCACTGCACCCAGCTAATTTTTTGTATTTTTAGTAGAGACTGGGTTTCACCATATTGGCCAGGCTGGTCTCAAACTCCTGACCTCATGATTCGCCTGCCTCAGCCTCCCAAAGTGCTGGGATTACAGGCGTGAGCCACCATGCCCGGCCTGACTTGTTCTTCAGTTATTCAAACTGCTCTGATTTTTTTCAGAATACATAATCATAAAGCAAACGCTTTGAAAAGTTCATTTGGCTACTTCTAGTGTTTATATTCCTTGATAAATGATCCTCTACTGTACTCATACAACTAGTTAAATGACACATTATACATGTAGTATCTTAGGTGCTTTACGTATTATTACACATTGTTTCATTTAATCATCACGATGACTTAATGAGATAATCTTATTTTCTTCATTACAGGTTAAAAAATTGAGGTTCAAAGGGGAAAGTAAATTTATCCAAAGTCAGATAATGACTTTGGGTATTAAATCTCAGAGCATGTAATAACTCCAGAGATTATCTGTTTTCTAAAACAGCAGGCTACTTCTCTTGACTCATTCAGGCTCCTTCCCCCTTCCCTTTTTTTTTTTTTTTTTTTTGGCATAATCCTGGATAATGGGAATATTGTGTGTAATATTGTGTGTGCGTGTATGTGTGTGTGTGTGTGTACATGTGGGTATGTATTTTGTGCAGTAAATCAGGGTCAGGGTCATAGTAGGTAGTAGATAATTCATTCACTCAAAAGAGTTTAACTTAAGAATATAGTGAAGAGATTACCTACAGATGTATGGGCAGGCCTAAGGATCCCAACAGAATGGTGAGGTACCCAGACACTAGCCATAGTGGGACACCATTGCCACTCTTAGGCCTGAAGGTGCCAAGGGAGGGAATTTCTTTACAAGAGCCTGGTGAGATGCTAGCCACCTACTTAGGTAAGTTGCCTGTTCTTTATTATCTTGCTTATGCATGGTCTCATACCAGTCTGTGGTCTATTAGAAACTGGGACACGCAGCAGGAGGTGAACACAGGCAAGTAAGCTTTAACACTTGAACTCTGCCTCCTGTCAGATAAGCCACAGCATTAGACTCTCATAGGAAGGTGAGCCCTATCATGAACTGCACATACAAGGGATGTAGGTTGTGTACTCCTTATGGGAACCTAATGCCTGATGACCTGAGGTGGAAAAGTTCCATCCTAAACCATCAGCAACATCCACCCCCTCACCCCATCCATGGACAAATTTTCTTTCATAAAACTGGTCCCTGCTGCCAAAAAGGTTGGGGACCACTGTCATACACCATCTCCATGTAATAATAAAATAATCCTATACAAGTCCAACTTTGTGATTTGTAAAACATGTAACATCCAGTTTTTGACGTGAAGATCAGGTTATACAGTTGCTTGATGTGCCAGGCTTAGGCATTTAATCTCTACTCACCTGATATGGTTTGGCTGTGTCCCCACACAAATCTCATCTTAAATTGTAAACTGCCACAATTCCTACATCTTGTGAAAGGAATCTGGTGGGAGATGATTGAATTATGGGGGCAGGTCTTTCCTGGGCTACTTTCATGATAGTTAATGAGTCTCATGAGATCTGATGGTTTTAAAAATGGGAGTTTCCCTGCACAAGCTCTCTCTTTGCCGGCTGCCATTCATATAAGATGCGAATTGTTCCTTCTTGCCTTCTGCCATGATTGTGAGGCCTTCCCAGCCATCTGGAACTATAAGTCCATTAAACCACTTTTTCTTTTCAGACTTGAGTATGTCTTTGTCAGCAGCATGAAAGTTCAAGACCAGCCTGACTAACATGGAGAAACCCCATCTCTACTAAAAATACAAAAGTTTGTTGGGCGTGGTGGCATGCACCTGTAATTCTGGCTACTCAGGAGGCTGAGGCAGGAAAATTAAATGGTGGAGGAGGTTAATGCAGGAGAATCACTTGAGCCCAGGGAGTGGAAGTTGTAGTGAGCCAAGATGGTGCCACTGCACTCCAGCCTGGGCAACAGAGCTAGACTCTGTCTCAAAAATAAATACATAAATAAAGATGGATGGGAGTTGCTGAGTGGAGAAGGGGAGGGAATGTGCTTTAAATAGAGAAGATAGCCCAAGGAAAAGCAGAAAGTGAGAAACAGTGCTTCAAGCACAGCCTGTAGAGAGACACAGAGTAGAGAAATGTATGCCAAATATGGGTAACAGCAGGTAATTTAGCAACAAAGATGATGTACATGGAGAAGTAAGGGAAGGAGGGACTGGAAGTCAGAGGCTTTTAGGCTAACTGAGACATCCAAAGATGTTAAGTAAGGAAACAACACCATCAGACTTGGCTTTTAGAAAGATCTCTCTGGTAATAGATTGGAGGACTGCACATAAGTAATTTTCACCCCTGTATGGTTTGAGATTGCTGATAATGATGGTCTGATGTATTTAGAATGAAATATTTAGAATGTAAAACTGATGTGACTGTGTGGTCAATTAGATTCGATAGTGAGTGATAAAGAAAAAGTGTAATTGAGAATAACCTCCAGATTTCCAGCTTGGGCAACTGTGTGAATAATGATACTATTCATGAAGATAAAAATAAAAAAAAATGAGAAAGAATAAACCTGAATTAATGAGTTCAGATTGGCCTTACTGATGATGAAACATCTGTGGGAGATCCGATAGTGTCTTATGGGACATTGGAGAGATAGAAAGGCTGAAGAGAAAATGGTAATTGAAACATAGGTGTGTGGATAAGATTGTGAAGGGGGAATGTATAAAATTCTGGACAGAATCATGACAAACCCATAGATAAGAAAATTAGAACTTGTAAAAGAGACCAGTCCTATAATTCCAGAACATTGGGAGGCCAAGACAGGCAGATCACCTGAGGTCAGGAGTTTGAAACCAGCCTGGCCAACATGGAAACCCCGTCTGTACTAAAAATACAAAAATTAGCCAGGTGTGGTAGTGGGCACCTGTAATCCTAACTACTCAGGGAAGCTGAGGCATGAGAATCACTTGAATCCCAGAGGTGGAGATTGCAGTGAGCTGACATCATGCCACTGCACTCCAGCCTGGGCAACAGAGCAAGACTCCATTTCAAAATAAAAAAAAAAAAAAAAAAAAAAGAAACTGGTCAGAACTGGTCAGGCAGGAAGAGAACAAGTTACCAGGGAAGCAGGAGAGAGAAAAATATTATAAAAGAAGAAGAGTTCTGTATCATTAAATGCTAAGTAGTAAAATTGAAAATGAAATGAGCCAATGGGCTTTGGAAATTCAATTTTTGTTAACCATTTTTAATAAAGCATACCTGGGGGTGGTTCCAAGACAATTGAATAGGAACTGCTCCAGCCTCCAGTTCCCAGCGTGAGCAACACAGAAGACGGGTGATTTCTGCATTTCCAACTGAGGTACCAGGTTCATCTCACTGGGGTGTGTCAGACAGTGGGTGCAGGATAGTGGCTGCAGCCCACGGAGTGAGAGCCGAAGCAGGGCGAGGCATCACCTCACCCAGGAGGTGCAAGGGGGAAGGGAATTCCCTTTCCTAGCCAAGGGAAACCGTGACACACAACACCTGGAAAATTGGGTCACCCACACCCTAATATTGCACTTTACAAGGGGCTTAGCAAACAGCACACCAGGAGATTATATCCTGTGCCTGGCTCAGAGGGTCCCACGCCCACGGAGCCTCCTTCATTGCTAGTACAACAGTCTGAAATCTAACTACAAGGTGGCAGTGAGGCTGGGGGAAGGGCGCCTGCCATGGCTGAGGCTTGAGTAGGTAAACAAAGCCACCTGGAAGCTCAAACTGGGTGGAGCCCACCACAGCTCAAGGAGGCCTGCCTGCCTCTGTAGACTCCACCTCTGCGGAGAGGGCATAGCCAAACAAAAGGCAGCAGAAACCTCTGCAAATTTAAATACACCTGTCCGACAGCTTTGAAGAGAGTAGTTGTTCTCCCAGCGTGGAGTTTGAGATCTGAGAACGGACAGACTGCCTGCTCAAGTGGGTCCCTCACCCCCACGTAGCCTAACTGGGAGACACCCTCCACTAGGGGCAAACTGACACCTCACACCTCACACCTCTCTGAGACGAAGCTTCCAGAGGAACAATCAGGCAACAACAATTGCTGTTCAGCAATATTCACTCTTATGCAGCCTCTGCTGCTGATACCCAGGCAAACAGGGACTGGAGTGGACCTTGAGCAAACTCCAACAGACCTGCAGCTGAAAGTCTTGAATGTTAGAAGGAAAACTAACAAACAGAAAGGACATCCAACCAAAAACCCCATCTGTACATCACCACCATCAAACACCAAAGGTAGATAAGACCACAAAGATGGGGAAAAAGCACTGCAGAAAAGCTGAAAATTCTAAAAATCAGAGTGCCACTCCCCCTCCAAAGGAACGCATCTCCTCACCAGCAACGGAACAAAGCTGGACGGAAAATGACTTTGATGAGCTGAGAGAAGAAGGCTTCAGAAGATCAGACTTCTCCGAATTAAAGGAGGAAGCTCAAACCCATCACAAAGAAGCTAAAAACCTTGAAAAAAGATTTGATGAATGGCTACGTAGAATAACCAAAGTAGAGCATGACCTGATCAAGCTGAAAACCATGACATGAGAACTATGTAACAAATGCACAAGCTCGATCAACTGGAAGAAAGGGTATCAGGGATTGAAGATCAAATGAATGAAATGAAGCGAGAAGAGAAGTTTAAAGAAAAAGAGTAAAAAGAAAGGAACAAAGCCTCCAAGAAATATGGGACTATGTGAAAAGACCAAATCTACATCTGATTGGTGTGCCTGAAAGTGATGGGGAGAATGGAACCAAGTTGGAAAACACTCTGCAGGATATTATCCAGGAGAACTTCCCCAATCTAGCAAGGCAGGCCATCATTCAAATTCAGGAAATACAGAGAACGCCACAAAGATACTCTTCGAGAAGAGCAACTCTAAGACACATAATTGTCAGATTCACTAAAGTTGAAATGAAGGAAAAAGTGTTAAGGGCAGCCAGAGAGAAAGGTCGGGTTACCCACAAAGGGAAGCCCATCAGACTAACAGTGGATCTCTCGGCAGAAACTCTCCAAGCCAGAAGAGAGTGGGGGCCAATATTCAACATTCTCAAAGAAAAGAATTTTCAACACAGAATTTTATATCCAGCCAAACTAAGTTTCATAAGCAAAGGAAAAATAAAATCCTTTACAGACAAGCAAATGCTGAGAGATTTTGTCACCATCAGGCCTGCCCTACAAGAGCTCCTGAAGGAAGTACCAGCCACGGCAAAAACATGCCAAAATGTAAAGACCATTGAGGCTAAGAAGAAACTGCATCAACTAATGAGTAAAATAACCAGATAACATCATAATGACAGGATCAAATTCACACTTAACAATATTAACCTTAAATGTAAATGGGCTAAATGCTCCAATTAAAAGACACAGACTGGCAAATTGGATAAAGAGTCAAGACCCATCAGTTTGCTGTATTCAGGAGGCCCATCTCATGTGCAGAGACACACATAGGCTCAAAATAAAGGGATGGAGGAAGATCTACCAAGCAAATGGAAAACAAGAAAAAAGGCAGGGGTTGCAATCCTAGTCTCTGATAAAACAGATTTTAAACCAACAAAGATCAAAAGAAACAAAGAAGGCCATTACATAATGGTAAAGGGATCAATTCAACAAGAAGAGCTAACTATCCTAAATATATATGCACCCAATACAGGAGTGCCCAGATTCATAAAGCAAGTCCTTAGAGACTTACAAAGAGACTTAGACTCCCACACAATAATAATGGGAGACTTTAACACCCCACTGTCAACACTAGACAGATCAATAAGACAGAAAGTTAACAACAATATTCAGGAATTGAACTCAACTCTGCACCAAGCAGACCTAATAGACATCTATAGAACTCTGCACCCCAAATCAACAGATTATACATTCTTGTCAGCACCACATTGCACTTATTCCCAAATTGACCACATAGTTGGAAGTAAAGCACTCCTCAGCAAATGTAAAAGAACAGAAATTATAATAAACTGTCTCTCAGACCACAGTACAACCAAACTAGAACTCAGGATTAAGAAACTCACTCAAAACTGCTCAACTGCATGGAAACAGAACAACCTGATCCTGAATGACTACTTATACATAAGGAAATGAAGGCAGAAATAAGAATGTTCTTTGAAACCAATGAGAACAAAGATACAACATACAACATACAAGCATCTCTGGGATACATTTAAAGCAGTGTGTAGAGGGAAATTTATAGCACTGAATACCCACAAGAGAAAGCAGGAAAGACAAAAAATTGACACCCTAACATCACAATTAAAAGAACTAGAGAAGCAAGAGCAAACACATTCAAAAGCTAGCAGAAGGCAAGAAATAACTAAGATCAGAGAAGAACTGAAGGGGATAGAGACACAAAAAACCCTTCAAAAAAATCAATGAATCCAGGAGCTGATTTTTTGAAAAGATCAACAAAATTGATGGACTGCTAGCAAGACTAATAAAGAAGAAAAGAGACAAGAATCAAATAGACGCAATAAAAAAAATGATAAAGGGGCTATTACCACTGACCCCACAGAAATACAAACTACCATCAGAGAATACTATAAACACCACTATGCGAATAAACTAGAAAACCTAGAAGATATGGGTAAATTCCTGGACACACACACTCTCCCAAGACTAAGCCAAGAAGAAGTTGAATCCCTGAATAGACCAATAACAGGCTCTGAAATTGAGGCCATAATTAATAGCCTACCAACCAAAAAAAGTCCAGGACCAGATGGATTCACAGTCAAATTCTACCAGAGGTACAAGGAGGAGCTGGTACCATTCCTTCTGAAACTGTTCCAATCAATAGAAAAAGAGGGAATCCTCCCTAACTCGTTTTATGAGGCCAACATCATCCTGATACCAACGTCTGGCAGAGACACAACAAAAAAAAGAGAATTTTAGACCAATATCCCTGATGAACATTGATGCAAAAATCCTCAGTAAAATACTGGCAAACCAAATCCAGCAGCACATCAAAAAGCTTATCCACCATGATCAAGTGGACTTCATCCCTGGGATACAAGGCTGATTCAATATACTCAAATCAATAAACGTAATCCAGCATATAAACAGAACCATATGATAACCATATGATTATCTCAATAGATGCAGAAAAGGCCTTTGACAAAATTCAACAGCCCTTCATGCTAAAAACCTCAATAAATGCGGTATTGATGGAGCATAACTCAAAATACTAAGAGCTATTTATGACAAACCCACAGCCAATATCATACTGAATGGGCAAAAACTGGAAGCATTCCATAGAAAACTGGCACAAGACAGGGATGCCCTCTCTCACCACTCCTATTCAACATAGTGTTGGAAGTTCTGGCTAGGGCAATCAGGCAAGAGAAAGAAATAAAGGGTATTCAATTAAGAAAAGAGGAAGTCAAACTGTCCCTGTTGGCAGATGACATGATTGTATATGTAGAAAACCCCATCGTCTCAGCCCAAAATCTCCTTAAGCTGATAAGCAACTTCAGCAAAGTCTCAGGATACAAAATCAGTGTGCAAAAATCACAAGCATTCTTATACACCAATAACAGACAAACCGAGAGCCAAATCATGAATGAACTTCTATTCACAATTGCTTCAAAGAGAATAAAATACCTAGGAATACAACTTTCAAGGGATGTGAAGGACCTCTTCAAGGAGAACTACAAACCATTGCTCAATGAAATAAAAGAGGACACAAACAAATGGAAGAACATTCCATGCTCATGGATAGGAAGAATCAATATCGTGAAAATAGCCATACTGCCCAAGGTAATTTAGAGATTCAATGCCATCCCCATTAAGCTACCAATGACTTCCTTCACAGAATTAGAAAAAAGTACTTTGAAATTCATATGGAACCACAAAAGAGCCTGCATTTCCAAGACAATCCTAAGCCAAAAGAACAAAGCTGGAGGTATCATGGTACCTGACTTCAAACTATACTACAAGTCTACAGTAACCAAAACAGCATGGTACTGATACCAAAACAGAAATATAGACCAATGGAACAGAACAGAGCCCTCAGAAATAATACCACACATCTACAACCATCTGATCTTTGACTAACCTGACAAAAACAAGCAATGGGGAAAGGATTCCCTATTTAATAAATTGTGCTGGGAAAACTGGCTAGCCAAGAGTAGAAAGCTGAAATTAGATCCCTTCCTTATACCTTATACAAAAATTAATTCAAGATGGATTAGAGACTTAAATGTTAGACCTAAAGCCATAAAAACCCTAGAAGAAAACCTAGGCAATACCATTCAGGACATAGGCATGGGTAAGTACTTCATGTCTAAAACACCAAAAGCAATGGCAACAAAAGCCAAAATTGACAAATGGTATCTAATGAAACTGGAGAGCTTCTGCACAGCAAAAGAAACTACCATCAGAGTGAACAGGCAACCTACAGAATGGGAGAAAATTTTTGCAATCTACTCATCTGACAAAGGGTTAATATCCAGAATCTACAAAGAACTCAAACAAATTCGCAAGAAAAAAACAAACAACCCCATCAAAAAGTGGGCAAAGGATATGAACAGACATTTCTCAAAAGAAGACATTCATACAGCCAACAGACACATGAAAAAATGCTCATCATCACTCACCATCAGAGAAATGCAAATAAAAACCACAATGAGATACCATCTCACACCAGTTAGAATGGCAATCATTAAACAGTCAGGAAACAACAGGTGTTGGAGAGGATGTGGAGAAATAGGAACACTTTTACACTGTTGGTGGGATTGTAAACTAGTTCAACCATTATGGAAAACAGTATGGCAATTCCTCAAGGATCTAGAACTAGATGTACCATATGATCCAGCCATCCCACTACTCGGTATATACCCAAAGGATTATAAATTATTCTACTACAAAGACACATGCACACATATGTTTATTGCGGCACTATTCACAATAACAAAGACTTGGAATCAACTCAAATGTCCATCTGTGACAGAGTGGATTAAGAAAATGTGGCACATATACACCATGGAATACTATGCAGCCATAAAAAAGGATGAGTTTGCGTCCTTTGTAGGGACATGGCTGCATCTGGAAACCATCATTCTCAGCAAACTGTCAAAAGAACAGAAAACCAAACACCACATGTTCTCACTCATAGGTGGGAACTGAACAATGAGAACACTTGGACACAGGAAGGAGAACATCACACACCAGGGCCTATTGTGTGGTGGGGGTAGGGGGGAGGGATAGCATTAGGAGATATAACTAATGTAAATGAGAGTTAATGGGTGCAGCACACCGAACGTGGCACTACATATGTAACAAGCCTGCACATTGTGCACATGCACCCTAGAACATAAAGTATAATAATAATAGTAAAAAAAGCATACCTACCTACTCCGAGGTACTCTTATAGGAGCTAGGGATATAGCAATGAAGAAAATACAAAAATCCCTTTCATCATGAAGCTTACACTCTAGACAATAACAAATAAACATATTCCATAAGTAAAAAGTAAATTTGATTTAACTTTGAAGATGAAAGTGTTATGGGAAAAAATAAAATGGGGTAAAAAGGAAGGGGTGACGAAAGGAGGGCATGGAGGAGGATGACTTGAGTCAACATTGTTGGCAAGGTGACCTTCAGGCAAACACATGAAAGACACGAAAGAGTGAGCCATGAGGATATCTGGGGAAGAGATTTCAGGTGGAAGAAGTGGCTCCTGGAAAGGCTATAGATATCCCTGGCATGTTTGAAAAATATGGAGGAGGCCAGTGAGGCTGGAGGAGGGTGAGTAAGGAAAAAGCAATGGAGTTGGAGTCAGAGAGTTCTGCTCGTCTAAGACCTTGTGAGCTGTTGTAGGAACTTTGATTTTCACTTATTCTGAAATGATGAGTCCTCTGGAAGGTTTTGACAAGAAGACTGACATGACCTGACTCCTGTTTTAAAGACTCACTCTGTCTACAGGAAGGAGACTAGACTGTCGGGTGTGGGAGAGGACATATTAGGGTGAGGGTGGAAAGAGGGTGCTAAATAAAATGCTCATACAACCCTCTAGGCAAGAGGCGCTGGTCAGACCAGGTAGCCAAGGTGGTGAGAACAGAGTAGCTTCTAGATATTTTCTCAAGATAGTGCCAGCAGACTTTTCTGATGGAGATGATGTATGAAACCACGCATAAGCAAGTCCATGAAGAACAAGTAACTCACATCAGAACAGGATATGAGATGAAGAGAGGAGCCACTATTTTTGGCCTGAGAAACTGAAACAATGCAAATGTTATTGGCTGAGGTGGGGAAATAATGGATAGAACAAGTTTGGGTAGGGGAGAAATCAGGAGTTCAATTTAGGACATAGGAAGTTTGACATTCTGTTAAATATTCTGTTGGAATAGGTACTTAGTATGCAAAGATAGAGTCTGTGCTCAGTTCATGGTATTTAAAGCCATAAGACAGGTTGAGTTCATCAAGTGGAAGAGAAGAGGACTAAAGACCAAACCCTGGGGCCCTCCAATATTAAGAGATGGAGAAGACAAGTCACTGAAAGAGTGGCCAATGAGGTAGAGGAAAAATTGAGTGCATGTGTTATCCTCAAAATCAAGTGAAGAAAATGCAGCAAGAGGAGTCTACTGATCAACCACACCAAATCCTGCCATTAAGTCAAGGAGGCTGTGGAATGAGAATTGATCATTGAATTTAACAATGTCATTGAGGACTTTGAAACAGCATTTCACTGTAACAGTAGAGGCAACCCACTGAGTAAGATGAGTTTAAAAGAGACATTTTAAATACTGAGGAGTTTTGTTGCAAAGAGGAACAAATAAATGAAGATCAGTTGGTGGAGGAGTAGGGGCAGCAGAAGGAGTTGTGTTGTTGTTATTGTTACAAATGAGAGAGGGCTACAAACCATATTGCAGTGGGTTGAAGAGTGAATGGAAGTTGAAAAAAGGCCGGGCACAGTGGCTCATGCCAGTCATTCCAGCACTTGGGGAGGCCAAAGCGGGCAGATCACTTGAACCCAGTAGTTCGAGACCAACCTGGGCCATATAGCCAAACTCCATCTCTACAGGAAAAACAAACAAACAAACCAAAAAAAAACCCCAAAAGTTTAGCCTGGCATGGTGACGCATGCCTATATTCCCAGCTATTTGGGAAACTGAGGTGGGAGGATCAACTGAGCCCAGAATATCGAGGTTACAGTAAGCTATGATCACACTACTGCACTTCAGCCTGGACAACGGAGTGAGACCTTGTCTCGAAAAAAAAAAAAAGAAAAAGCAAAAACAAATGATTCTTTCAGAAAGCTTGGTTGTAAAGGGATGGAGTAAGAGAAGGTACTAACCAAAGGATTATTCAGGGCAGAAGAAACGTTTGCTTCCTGTCTTTTTAAAGAAAATTACTGACGAATTGTGGCTCTGAGAAGGTAGAAGAATTTGGGCCCCAGGGCACAGGTAGATGGTGCTGCCTGGACGGAATGCAGGCAGTCCTTAAATCAGCGTGCAGTAAGGATAAAGACGGAGGGAGCTGGAGATGTTTGTAGATGTGAGCATTGAGTGCTCAGGGGGATTGTACTCTCTGGTTTCTATTTTCTTTGCAAAGTGGAAAAACAGCCATTTCCTGAGAGTTGGGAGAATAGCAGAGATGTAGGAAGAAGTGCAGAGATCCTGGGCTCAGGTGATGAGGGAAACTCATGAGAGGGCATATGATTTGGAATGCTTGTTATTTGCTCTCTCCTGCTGGCTGAACACAAACTACTCTTCTCTAAGCACCCAAACATAGACACATAGCCACACACAAACATAGATATGCAAATAGGAAAAAATGCAGCTGAACATAATCTCTCAAATACCCCACTAGGATTGTAACATTCTTTCTTTTATTCACTATATAGCATACTCTAGGTGTGGGGCAGAATTCAAAGATAGTCTCCCGCGATCCTCACTTCCTGATAGTCATGGTTTTGTGTAATCCTCTCCTCTTAAGTGTGAGCTAGATCTAAAAACTTGCTGTCAACGAACAGAATACAGCAAAGGGATGAGATGTCACTTCTGAGATTAGATTATGGAAGACTACGACTTGTCTTGCTCACCCTCTTGCTTGCTTCCCACCAGTGGAAATTGACTTTCTTGTTCTGAGCTGCCCCATGGAGAGGCCACGTGACAAAGAATTGAGGGTGGCCTCCAGCCAACAGCCAGCAAGGAACTGTGGCCTTCAGCGGGAGGAGCGGAATCTAACTAACAACCTTATGAGTGTGCTTGGTTGAGACTTGAGATGACTATAGACCCAGTTGACACCTTGACTGCAGCCTATGAAAGACCCTAAAGCAGGCGACCCCGCTAAGCCAAGGTCAGGTTCCTGACCCATAGGAATTGTGAGATAATAAACATTTTTTTTGTAAACCACTAAATTTTGGGATAACTTGTTACACAGCAACAGATGACTAATACACTCACAGATTTTACACTCCTGTTTCTAAAGTACATAGGCCACTTTAAATAACTAAAACTTTCCCTGTCCCTGAGTATTTACCATGACAATAACAAAATAAATACATTGTATAGAATGGGCAAGAATTGGGTAGGAAGTGGAAGAGAAATTTAAAGGAAAAGTGAGGAAATTGATTAGGATATAAATCAGTAATTTCGCCTGTATGGGAGCAGACATAGGATACAAGACAATCCAGAGGAATGAAAAAGTGAAGGAGAAAAAGAAAAGGATTTTGAACAAAGAGGGTGGAGGCATGAAGGAGACAAACCCTCCCCAAACTTGCTTTAAATAAGCACTAAATAAACTCAGTGTTTAAGGAATGGATGAATGAGAAGCCCTTGCCACAGATCAGCCAAGATTCCTCAGTGTAGACACTGATTTTAGACAGTGAAATAGCAAATTGTGATACAGAAGCAAGTCAGTTGCCCAAGACAGCTCAGTGCCTACCTAGTGGGATAGGGCATTGGATTAAGTTCTTTAGGTTCCGTGGCACAGGACAGCATTACCTCACGTCTAGGCCTCAATAATTATGAGGCACATTGTCAGGTCTGTGCAGCCCCAGCCTTAACCCCCAGAAACCAATCTGCTTCTCCCATCTGCATGGTTAGGACACATCCATTTTGAACAACTTGATCGTATTCCACTGGTCAAAGATGATCAGTCCAAGTTAGGCTAGTCAAAATTCGCCTTTGTTCTCCCAAATCACAGACCTTTTAATGCAACAGTGACAATATCATCAATCCTCTAAGTGTAAAAAGAGCATGTAGTATATCTATACATTCTGTCTAGTTATAATCCTTTTCTATTTCTTATTGGTTGTCTAGTCTGAGTAATATGGATAACATTTCTTTAATAAAATAAAAATAATACAGAGGTCCTAGTTAAATGGAGCCCAGATTAGATTTGAATCAAGAACTCCTGGATTTAGTCTCCCACACTATCTGTTTTTGCCTTTTAAGAAAAAGGCAGATTATTTGGACTGGGATCCTGATTTCATTATGTTTTCAATATTTAAAAGGATCCTACTAATGTCTCCTCTGAATGTTAAACATGTTTATGATTCAAGTCCCCAGTTTTGGTGTTCGGTATAAGGAAAATTACATGTCAGAAATAGAATCTGTACTCCCAGAAAGAAAATTGCTACTCTTGGGTGTCTTTTTAAAGGTTCTGAGATTCATGATGGTGCTTCTGCCAAAATAGAGAAGCCAGTTCAGATCTGACTCTCATGAAAGTAAATTTTCAAAACTTAAAGCAATTCATTGAGTTGTCAATTTGAGAATATAAGAACTAAATTTAAATCATTCTTGACCTATATTATGATCTGCCACAAAAATCCTGGAGGACGTTCCAAGCCAGTTCAAAACCCTCTGCATCTTCAAATCACTCTATTGCATTCGTGTCATCCCCCATAGTTCCAACTTTCCCTTTTTCTTGGTTTGATTTACAGTAGTTGGAGTTCTCTGATGCTTTCTCTCACCTTTTATCTAATCATTCTCCAGATTGTACAAATTATTTCCCCCAAATGTCTCCTACTGTATGTCCTCTTTTTATTATTACTTCAACATCACCATGGCACAGAACAGCATTACCTTACATCTAGGCCTCAATATGTACGGGGCACATTGTCAGGTCTTTGCAGCCCAGCCTCATCTTCCAGGAACCGACCTGCTTCTCCCATCTGCATGGTTAGGGCACAACTATTTTGAACAACTTGATCGTATTCCACTGGTCACAAGTGATCAGTCTGAATTAGGCTAATCAAAATCTTTCCCTAAGATTAACAAAAGAATCAGTTTCTGTGATGATGGAAAATGTAGGATCCAGGTTGCTGGTCATCATCTTCTTCCTGTGTGTACCAAAAAAAGAGGCCGGGCACGGTGGCTCACGCCTATAATCCCAACACTTTGGGAGGCCGAGGCAGGAGGATCACCTGAGGTTGGGAGTTTGAGACCAGCCTAATCAACATGGAGAAACCCATCTCTACTAAAAATACAAAAAAATCAGCCGGGTGTGGTGGCACATGCCTGTAATTTCAGCTACTCAGGAGGCTGAGGCAGTAGAATCGTTTGAACCCGGGAGGCAGAGGTGGCAGTGAGCCGAGATTGTGCCACTCACTCCAGCTTGGGCAACCAGAGCAAAACTCCATCTAAAACAAAGAGAGAGAGAGAGAGAGAGAGAGAGAGAGAGAGAGAGAGAGAGAGAGAGAGCCCATCTTTAAGAGAGAGAAGGAAACAAAAAAGGAAACAAATATATAGATAAGAGCGAAGACAGAAATTAGAGGCAGAGGTCTGATAGTCTAGGTCACTTTCCCTATTGCTATTACTCCTCAGGCCTGCTGCTGCATTCCAATCCTTTATAATGAACTCCTTTTTAAATTTCAGTAATTTAAATAGCTCTAACTAAAACACTGTGGGAATCTCCTAATTGTTCTCCCTGCTTCCTGTCTTTCCCTATTTGTATCCATCCTGTATACCACTGTAGGAGAGGCCAAATTTGCCCCTACTCACTTAGAGGTTTTTGGCTGGGCCTGAGACTGAAATTGGTATAAGACAGACTACTTGGAGAAAAGCATACACATTTATTTAATACAAGTTTTGCATGGCACAAGAGCCCTCATAAAAAATGAAGATCCCAAGATGCAGTTACAGTTGAAAATTTCGACACTGAATTGGACAAAGAGCAGCAAATTGTGAAAATGTGACAAGGCCAAGAGGTTTGGGCTAGGGGAGTTAACTAAGTGGAGATGTGATTAGGAAGATAAGGGTTAATTTAATAAGGTTTGTTTGTACAGATTCCCCTCAGCTTCACCTTTCCCCTGCTAATAAGAATGGAACTTTCCCTCTGGAATAGGAAGGACATCTTTCACAGGGGACTTTCATCGCCTGCTGTTAAGAAACAGAAGGAAAGTCAGAGTGACCTTCTTGCACCTGCTGTTCTCCAAGTACCTTCAACTCCAAATAATCAGTATTCCAGAGCAGCATATTGTGACATCGTGTTCTTAACTCCTTCACCACTGACAGACAAATAAATTGGAATCAGTGTGTGAAAGCTCTTAATTTTCAGATTAAGGAATTAAGACTTTTTGTATAATCAAATGGAACTGTGTGCAGTTGTAGGGAGGGGGCGACGTGGGGGATAAGTTAATTTTACTAAGTGAAACTAACTCAGTTTAATCAATAGTTTTAGAAATTTTTAGTAGTTAACAAAAGACTGCATCCCTCTGATGCAAGAACTGCCCATGTTTCATCTTGTCCGGGGTTCACCATCCGCCCGTGCTCTGAATGTGACTCTTCCGGGCCCTCAGGGACCACACCAGCGAGCAACATCGCCACCTACTGGGAGTTAGAGAAATTACAGAATTGGATTACCTATTCAAATACTCTTGGATTTCAGGGTTTAAAGGTATATTTAAAAATCCTGTTTTTTAAATAAGAAATATGAACAAGTTCCAGTTGTGTTTAATGATAATATTTATAGTTTATGTCATAAAGGTATTGTTAAATTATAACTCTTAGACTTGAACTCTGGGAAGGCTGCAATTTAGGAATTGATGCTGTCTTTGAGTAATTCACATTTTAACTCTCAATTGGTGCCATTAAATCACCCGCATTAAATCAAGAAACTATAGCCTACGTGTTTAGCAATAGATGGGGGTTAAGGCACATATGACTCTGTGATTCTCCATTCAAACTGGGTGGAAGAATAAATGTAATTAAATTAAAAGGCATCTTGCTAGAGGGAAAAGTTGTTCAGTGTTACTCTTGGTAATGGGTGCTCTTTTCTTTAGTTATTTACAAGAGGCAATCTACTGTTTTAAATAGCAGAATGATATTTGCCTAAAGTTGTTCCTTTCTTCATCACGAATAGCAAAAGAAAAAGAAAGATGGACAAGTAATTAAGTAATGTATGACACCTTAAAAACCGTAAAAAGCTAAGAATATGTAAATTAAATGAGGAAAATAAACTTGCTGTAATTGCAACTGTGGAAAAACATGCATGCTTATGAAATGGGATCCCAGGAAGTCAAGCTGTGTTTCTCCTTATGGAACTCTTCATGTTAAAGCATTTGCATGTTCTCCATGGTACCTTTGCCATGTATCATAATCCTAACCATATTAATCTAGTTTTGGCCAAGGTCTGAAGCCCCTGTCCCACTTCCTTCTATAGAACCTTCTCTGGGCTCTCTAATCCACTGACCTCATATGGATTAGATTTCAATTTGCCATAAACCTTCAGGCTTGCTATTGAACCTCTCCCTGTCTTCAATACTCTCCTTAATACTGCATTTGAAAAGTCAGGAAGGTACAGTCCACTCCCAATTAGAAAATCGTAACATTGCAGCATCAAGCACATACACATTTCCAGAGGACAGTGAAAACAGTTCTTTACTTTGGTCCTCTGACAAGTATTAATTCATGTGGAATCCAGTTCCCATGGACATAAGGATGTCTCTGGTCTCCCTTCTCTGTCTTCCTCTTTCTTCTCTTCTCTCCTTTCTTGCCTTCTCATTTTACTCCTTTCTCATCCCTCAGGGTCATCTGGTTCCATCAAATTTACCCCTTGGTGAAGCTAGAGCAGAGAAAAGTGGGGAGAGTAATTCACATCCCTTAAGTCCTGCATAGGAAATGATAAAGGACAGTGGTCCTTTGAGGTCCATCCTCAGAGTGAAATATCTAAAAGACAGACAAAAACTTTCTCTTACTGATATTGTCTTCATTTTAAAACATAGCAAAGCTTGTCCTTTCTGCATCTATGTAAATTCCCTATTTATTACTCTCTTTTGATATTGCCTGGGATTGGAGTGGAAGCATGATTTAAGTGGGGAAACACCGAACCCAGGAAGGAGATGAGGAAGGGTTGAAGTTCTATTTGGGGTGGGGGTGGATGTGAGCCCACCGCATGACCCAGTCAGACTCCCCACTCTCCCTCCGCTAGTCAGGCCAGCTTAGCGTGCTTCCTTCCTCCCCACGGGGGATTTCCAGCCAATCTGCTAGACCTACAATTTTTAAAGGATAGCTTGTGCTGCATAAAAGGATGGTGGCGGTCTCTTTCATATCAGTTACACAATGAGGCCTCTGAGCAAACTCTACATTTGCATTCGGTTGCTTAAAATAATAGTTATGATCTGTGCCGAAAAGGGAAGGCCAGACTTTCTGTTTCATGTGTCTGACCATGAGACCTCCGGTCTGTAGCTATTTTTCCTGCTGTAATTTCTTCCATCTGTTGTATTGTGGTACAAGGACAGAGGGAAACCATTCACAAGCTTAGGTGAGATTTCTTTTGATGACAAGATAGATGCTAATGGAAAGCCAATGAGAGTGAAACTCAGAGACATTACATTATGATTGACTTTGTGTTGTGCGGTTTACCAAAAATTAAACTATTCTTACATTTTTTCAGATGACTGGTTATGCCTTCGCTAGTCACCATATGTGAGCTGATCAAAGCTACAAGTGCCAGTTACTGAAATGCTGGGCCTATTAATGTGTTGGAAGAAGAAGCAGGAGATCTCGCCTATGTGACTGAGCTAAAAATTTAACCCATCTTAAGAAATGGATCAGAGTTTGTTTAACATTCTATCTCCAATATTTGATCTATGCTTGGGACCCAAGAATGGCCAAAAGTTTCCAGAAGTAACTATTATATGATAGCAGGTGTTGTCAATGCTGACTGTACTTTAGAATTTAAAAGTACCACTACAGAGACCTAACCTCAGAGCAGTTAAATGAGAATTTCTAGGATGGAGCCCAGGCAATAACAGTCTTTAAAAGCTCCTCAGAGTAATAAATAGGGAATTTACATAGATGCAGAAAGGACAAGCTTTGCTATGTTTTAAAATGAAGACAATATCAGTAAGAGAAAGTTTTTGTCTGTCTTTTAGATATTTCACTATCATTCCAGGGCTGAGAACTAGTACTAGTAGGCAGACTACAATGGAATAGGAGCAAGCTTACATTCTGATCTCATTTTCATGACATTCATTTATAACGGACAGATTTGCAAACTGCAACTGCATAATTAATGTCTCAATTTAAATTTCTGACCAATAATTATAGTTTCTGATGTAGCAGTTTACCAAATGGTATCTAGCAGATTGCTTTTTTAAATTTTATTTTAGATTCAGGGGGGACACGTGCATGTTTGTTATATGGGTAGATCATACACTGGTGGGAATCTGGGCTTCTAGTGTACCCATTATCCAAAGGGTAAACATTGTACCAAATAGTTAACTTTTCGACCTCACTCCCTCCCACTCACCCCACTTTTGATGTCCTCCGTGTCTATTACTTCCATCTTTGTGTCCATACGTACCAATTGCTTAGCTTCCACTTATAATTGAGAACATGTGGTACTTGCGTTTCCATTTTCTAGTTAGTTTTCTTAGGATAATGGCTTCCAGCTCCATCCATGTTGCTGCAAAGACATAATTTTATTTTTTTATGGCTGCATAATATTCCATAGTGTAGAGATACCACATTTTCTTAATCTAGTCAATTGTTGATGGAAACTTAGGTTGGTTCCATGACTTTGGTATTGTGAATAGTGCTGTGGTGAACATAAGTACAGGTGTCTTTTTTGTATAATGATTTATTTTCCTTTGGGTAGATACCCAGTAATGGGCTTACTAGATCAAATTGTAGTTTTCTTTTTAGTTCCTTGGGACATACTTCTACTGTTTTCCATAGAAATTGAGCTAATTTATATTCCCACCTACAGTGTATACGCATTTCCTTTTCTCTGCATCCATGCCAACATTTGTGGTTTTAAAAATTGTTTCAGAGGGGCGGAGCAAGATGGCCGAATAGGAACAGCTCCAGTCTCCAACTCCCGGCGCGAGCAACACAGAAGACCTGTGATTTCTGCATTTTCAACTGAGGTACTGGGGTCATCTTACTGGGGAGTGCCAGACAATCGGTGCTGGTCAGCTGCTGCAGCCCAACCAGTGAGAGCCGAAGCAGGGCGAGGCATTGCCTCACCTGGGAAGTGCAAGGGGGAAGGGAATCCCTTTTCCTAGCCAGGGGAACTGAGACACACAACACCTGGAAAATCGGGTAATTCCCACCCCAATACTGTGCTTTAAGCAAACAGGCACACCAGGAGATTATACCCACACCTGGCCAGGAGGGTCCCACGGCCACGGAGCCTCCCTCATTGCTAGCACAGCAGTCTGCGATCTAACCGCAAGGCAGCAGCGAGGCTGGGGGAGGGGCGCCCGCCATTGCTGAGGCTTAAGTAGGTAAACAAAGCCGCTGGGAAGCTCGAACTGGGTGGAGCTCACAGCAGCTCAAGGAAACCTGCCTGTCTCTGTAGACTCCACCTCTGGGGACAGGGCACAGCTAAAAAACAACAGGGGAAGCAGTAGAGGCCTGTGCAGACCCAAACGACTCTGTCTGACAGCTCTGAAGAGAGCAGTGGATCTCCCAACACGGAGGTTGAGATCTGAGAACGGACAGACTGCCTGCTCAAGTGGGTCCCTGACCCCTGAGTAGCATAACTGGGAGACATCCCCCACTAGGGGCAGTCTGACACCCCACACCTCACAGGGTGGAGTACACCCCTGAGAGGAAGCTTCCAAAGTAAGAAATAGACAGGTACACTCGCTGTTCAGCAATATTCTATCTTCTGCAACCTCTGCTGCTGATACCCAGGCAAACAGGGTCTGGAGTGGACCTCAAGCAATCTCCAACAGGCCTACAGCTGAGGGTCCTGACTATTAGAAGGAGAACTATAAAACAGGAAGAACACCTATACCAAAACCCCATCAGTACGTCACCATCATCAAAGACCAGAGGCAGATAAAACCACAAAGATGGGGGAAAAGCAGGGCAGAAAAGCTGGAAATTCAAAAAATAAGAGCCCATCTCCCCCTGCAAATGAGCGCAGCTCATCGCCAGCAACGGATCAAAGCTGGTCAGAGAATGACTTTGATGAGATGAGAGAAGAAGGCTTCAGTCCATCAAACTTCTCAGAGCTAAAGGAGGAATTACGTACCCAGCGCAAAGAAACTAAAAATCTTGAAAAAAGAGTGGAAGAATTGATAGCTGAATAATTAATGCAGAGAAGGTCATAAATGAAATGACAGAGATGAAAACCATGACACGAGAAAAACGTGACAAATCCACAAGCTTCAGTAACCGACTCGATCAACTGGAAGAAAGAGTATCAGCAATTGAGGATCAAATGAATGAAATGAAGCGAGGAGAGAAACCAAAAGAAAAAAGAAGAAAAAGAAATGAACAAAGCCTGCAAGAAGTATGGGATTATGTAAAAAGACCAAATCTACGTCTGATTGGGGTGCCTGAAAGTGAGGGGGAAAATGGAACCAAGTTGGAAAGCACTCTTCAGGATATCATCAAGGAGAACTTCCCCAACCTAGTAGGGCAGGCCAACATTCAAATTCAGGAAATACAGAGAACACCACAAAGATACTCCTTGAGAAGAGCAACTCCAAGACACATAATTGCCAGATTCACCAAAGTTGAAATGAAGGAAAAAATCTTAAGGGCAGCCAGAGAGAAAGGTCAGGTTACCCACAAAGGGAAGCCCATCAGACTAACAGCAGACCTCTCGGCAGAAACTCTACAAGCCAGAAGAGAGTGGGAGCCAATATTCAACATTCTTAAAGAAAAGAATTTTAAACCCAGAATTTCATATCCAGCCAAACTAAGTTTCATCAGTGAAGGAGAAAGAAAATCCTTTACAGATAAGCAAATGCTTAGAGATTTTGTCACCACCAGGCCTGCCTTACAAGAGACCCTGAAGGAAGCCCTAAACATGGAAAGGAACACCCAGTACCAGCCATTGCAAAAACATGCCAAAATGTAAAGACCATCGAGGCTAGGAAGAAACTGCATCAACTAACGAGCAAAATAACCAGTTAATATCATAATGGCAGGATCAAGGTCACACATAACAATATTAACCTTAAATGTTAATGGACTAAATGCTCCAATTAAAAGGCACAGACTGGCAAACTGGATAAAGAGTCAAGACCCATCAGTCTGCTGTATTCAGGAGACTCATCTCACATGCAGAGACATACATAGGCTCAAAATAAAGGGATGGAGGAAGATCTACCAAGCAAATGGAGAACAAAAAAAAGCAGGGGTTGCAATCCTAGTCTCTGATAAAATAGACTTTAAACCATCAAAGATCAAAAGAGACAAAGAAGGCCATTACATAATGGTAAAGGGATCAATTCAACAGGAAGAGCTAACTATCCTAAATATATATGCACCCAATACAGGAGCACCCAAATTCATAAAGCAAGTCCTTAGAGACTTACAAAGAGACTTAGACTCCCCTACAATAATAATGGAAGACTTCAACACTCCACTGTCAACATCAGACAGATCAACGAGACAGAAAGTTAACAAGGATATCCAGGAATTGAACTCATCTCTGCACCAAGTGGACCTAGTAGACATCTATAAAACTCTCCACCCCAAATCAACAGAATATACATTCTTCTCAGCACCACATCGCACTTATTCCAAAATTGACCACATAATTGGAAGTAAAGCACTCCTTAGCAAATGTAAAAGAACAGAAATTATAAGAAACTCTTTCTCAGACCACAGTGCAATCAAACTAGAACTCAGGACTAAGAAACTCAATCAAAACCACTCAACTACATGGAAACTGAACAACCTGCTCCTGAATGACTACTGGGTACATAACGAAATGAAGGCAGAAATAAAGATGTTCTTTGAAACCAATGAGAACAAAGATACAACATACCAGAATCTCTGGGACACATTTAAAGCAGTGTGTAGAGGGAAATTTATAGCACTAAATGCCCACAAGAGAAAGCTGGAAAGATCTAAAATTGACACGCTAACATCACAATTAAAAGAACTAGAGAGGCAAGAGCAAACACATTCAAAAGCTAGCAGAAGGCAAGAAATAACTAAGATCAGAGCAGAACTGAAGGAGATAGAGACACAAAAAACCCTCCAAAAAATCAATGAATCCAGGAGTTGGTTTTTTGAAAAGATCAACAAACTTGACAGACAGCTAGCAAGACTAATAAAGAAGAAAAGAGAGAAGAATCAAATAGATGCAATAAAAAATGATAAAGGGGATATCACCACCGACCCCACAGAAATACAAACTACCATGAGAGAATACTATAAACACCTCTATGCAAATCAACTAGAAAATCTAAAAGAAATGGATAATTTCCTGGACACTTACACTCTTCCAAGACTAAACCAGGAAGAAGTTGAATCCCTGAATAGACCAATAGCAGGCTCTGAAATTGAGGCCATAATTAATAGCCTACCAACCAAAAAAAGTCCAGGACCAGATGGATTCACAGCTGAATTCTACCAGAGGTACAAGGAGGAGCTGCTACCATTCCTTCTGAAACTATTCCAATCAATAGAAAAAGAGGGAATCCTCCCTAACTCATTTTATGAGGCCAACATCATCCTGATACCAAAGCCTGGCAGAGACACAACAAAAAAAGAAAATTTTAGACCAATATCCCTGATGAACATCGATGCAAAAATCCTCAATAAAATACTGGCAAACCGGATTCAGCAGCACATCAAAAAGCTTATCCACCATGGTCAAGTGGGCTTCATCCCTGGGATGCAAGGCTGGTTCAACATTCGCAAATCAATAAACGCAATCCAGCATATAAACAGAACCAAAGACAAGAACCACATGATTATCTCAATAGATGCAGAAAAGGCCTTTGACAAAATTCAACAGCCCTTCATGCTAAAAACTCTCAATAAATTCGGTATTGATGGAACGTACCTCAAAATAATAAGAGCTATTTATGACAAACCCACAGCCAATATCATACTGAATGGGCAAAAACTGGAAAAATTCCCTTTGAAAACTGGCACAAGACAGGGATGCCCTCTCTCACCACTCCTATTCAACATAGTGTTGGAAGTTCTGGCTAGGGCAATCAGGCAAGAGAAAGAAATAAAGGGTAACCAGTTAGGAAAAGAAGAAGTCAAATTGTCCCTGTTTGCAGATGACATGATTGTATATTTAGAAAACCCCATTGTCTCAGCCCAAACTCTCCTTAAGCTGATAAGCAACTTCAGCAAAGTCTCAGGATACAAAATCAATGTGCAAAAATCACAAGCATTCTTATACACCAGTAACAGACAAACGGAGAGCCAAATCATGAATGAACTTCCATTCACAATTGCTTCAAAGAGAATAAAATACCTTCAAAGAGAATAAAATACCTAGGAATCCAACTTACAAGGGATGTCAAGGACCTCTTCAAGGACAACTACAAACCACTGCTCAGTGAAATAAAAGGGGACACTAACAAATGAAAGAACATACCATGCTCATGGATAGGAAGAATCAATATCGTGAAAATGACCATACTGCCCAAGGTAATTTAGAGATTCAATGCCATCCCCATCAAGCTACCAATGGGTTTCTTCACAGAACTGGAAAGAACGGCTTTAAAGTTCATATGGAACCAAAAAAGAGCCCGCATTGCCAAGACAATCCTAAGTCAAAAGAACAAAGCTGGAGGCATCACGCTACCTGACTTCAAACTATACTACAAGGCTACAGTAACCAAAACAGCATGGTACTGGTACCAAAACAGAGATATAGACCAATGGAACAGAACAGAGTCCTCAGAAATAATACCACACATCTACAGCCATCTGATCTTTGACAAACCTGAGAGAAACAAGAAATGGGGAAAGGATTCCCTATTTAATAAATGGTGCTGGGAAAATTGGCTAGCCATAAGTAGAAAGCTGAAACTGGATCCTTTCCTTACTCCTTATACGAAGATTAATTCAAGATGGATTAGAGACTTAAATGTTAGACTTAATACCATAAAAACCCTAGAAGAAAACCTAGGTAGTACCATTCAGGACATAGGCATGGGCAAGGACTTCATGTCTAAAACACCAAAAGCAACAGCAGCAAAAGCCAAAATTGACAAATGGGATCTAATTAAACTAAAGAGCTTCTGCACAGCAAAAGAAACTACCATCAGAGTGAACAGGCAACCTACAGAATGGGAGAACATTTTTGCAATCTACTCATCTGACAAAGGGCTAATATCCAGAATCTACAAAGAACTCAAACAAATTCACAAGAAAAAAACAAACAACCCCATCAAAAAGTGGGCAAAGGATATGAACAGACATTTCTCAAAAGAAGACATTCATACAGCCAACAGACACATGAAAAAATGCTCATCATCACTGGCCATCAGAGAAATGCAAATCAAAACCACAATGAGATACCATCTCACACCAGTTAGAATGGCAATCATTAAAAAGTCAGGAAACAACAGGTGCTGGAGAGGATGTGGAGAAATAGGAACACTTTTACACTGTTGGTGGGATTGTAAACTAGTTCAACCATTATGGAAAACAGTATGGCGATTCCTCAAGGATCTAGAACTAGATGTACCATATGACCCAGCCATCCCACTACTGGGTATATACCCAAAGGATTATAAATCATGCTGCTATAAAGACACACGCACACGTATGTTTATTGCGGCACTATTCACAATAGCAAAGACTTGGAATCAACCCAAATGTCCATCTGTGACAGACTGGATTAAGAAAATGTGGCACATATACACCATGGAATATTATGCAGCCATAAAAAAGGATGAGTTTGCATCCTTTGTAGGGACATGGATACAGCTAGAAACCATCATTCTTAGCAAACTATCACAAGAACAGAAAACCAAACACCACATGTTCTCACTCATAGGTGGGAACTGAACAATGAGATCACTTGGACTCGGGAAGGGGAACATCACACATCGGGGCCTATCATGGGGAGAGGGGAGGGGGGAGGGATTGTATTGGGAGTTATACCTGATATAAATGACGAATTGATGGGTGCTGATGAGTTGATGGGTGCAGCACACCAACATGACACAAGTATACATATGTAACAAACCTGCACGTTATGCACATGTACCCTAGAACTTAAAGTATAATAAAAAAAATTAAAAAAATAAATTAAAATTGTTTTGATAAACCATTCTGACTGATGTAAGATAACTCACTATAGTTTTAGTTTGCATTTGATAATTAGTGCTCTTGAGCATTTTTTCATGTGTTTTTTGGCCACTCTATTCTACGATCAGGATGAGCATCTATTTCAAATTATGGATTAATCAGCCCATTGCAAGCCGTAGCCCAGACAATTTCATATGAAGCCACCCTACCCATTATCTTATTATCAATTCTACTGATAAGAATATTCATGTCCTTTGCTCAGTTTTTAATTGAGTTATTGGCTTTTTTCTTGTTGAGTTGTTTAAGTTCCTTATAGAGTTTAAATATTAATTTTTTGTCAGCAGCAAGTATTCTGCCCCATGATGTAAGTTGTCTGTTTATTGTTTATTTCTTTCGCTGTGGAGAAGCTCTTTAGTTTAATTAAGTACTATTTGTCTGTTTTTGGTTTTGTTATATTTGCTTTTGGGTTCTTCATCATAAATTCTTTGCCTAGGTCAGTATCTGGAAGAATTTTTTCTAGATTTTCTTCTAGGACGTTTATAGTTTCCCAAAATTTACTTCTTTTTTTTTTTTTTTTTTTTTTTTTTTGCTGGAGACAGAGTCTTGCTCTGTCGCCAGGTTGGAGTGCAGGAGAGCCATCTCAGCTCACTGCAACCTCCAACTCCCTGGTTCAAGTGATTCTCCTGCCTCACCCTACCAAGTAGCTGGGATTAAAGACACGTGCCACCACGCCTAGCTAATTTTTGTATTTTTGGTAGAGACAGGGTTTCACCATGTTGGCCAGGATGGTCTCGATCTCCTGACCTTGTGATCCACCTGCCCCAGCCTCCCAAAGTGCTGGGATTACAGACATGAGCCACTGCGCCTTGCCCAGACCTTAGTTTTAAGTTGTTAATATATCTTGCCTTGATTTTTATATATGATGAGAGATAGGGGTCCAGTTTCTTTCTTCTGCATATAGCTAGCCACTTTCCCTGGTATTATTTATTGAATAGAATGTCCTTTCCCTATTGTTTATTTTGGTCAACTTTGTCAAATATCAGTTGATTGTAGGTATGTGGCTCTATTTCCAGATTCTCTACTCTGTTCCGCTGATCTATGTGTCTATTTATTTATTTATTTACCAATACCATGCTGTTTTAGTTACTATAGTCTCGTAGTATAATTTGACGTCAGGCAATGTGATTGATATGCTTTGGCTGTGTACCCACCCAAATCTCATCTAGAATTCCTACATGTTGTGGGAGAGACCCAGTGGGGGTAATTAAATCATGGGGACAGGTCTTTCCCATGCTGTTCTCATGATAGTGAATAAGTCTCATGAGATCTGATGGTTTTATAAGGGGGAGGTTCCCTGGGCAAGCTCTCCCTCTTTGCCTTCCACCCTCCATGTAAGACATGACTTGCTCCTCCTTGACTTCCACCATGTTTGTGAGGCCTCCCCAGCCATATGGACCTGTAAGTACATTAAACCTCTTCCTTTTATAAATTGCCCAGTCTTGAGTATGTCTTTATCAGCCCCATGAAAATGGTACAGTAAATTGGCACCAGTGGAATGGGGCACTGCTGAAAAGATACCTGAAAATGTGGAAGCAACTTTGGAACTGGGTAACAGGCAGAGGTTGGAATAATTTGGAGGGCTTAGAAGACAGAAAAACGTAAGAAAGTTTGGGACTCCCTAGAGACTTGTTGAATGGCTTTGACCAAAATGTTGATAATGATATGGATAATGAAATCCAGGCTGAGGTGGTCTCAGATAAAAATGAGAAACTTGTTGGGATCAGGAGCAAAGGTGACTCTGGTTATGTATTAACAAAGAGACAGGTTGCATTTTGCCCCTGCCCTAGAGATTTGTGGAACCTTGAACTTGAGAGAGATGATTTACTGTATCTGATGGAATAAATTTCTAAGCAGCAAAGCATTCAAGACGTGACTTGGGTGCCAAAGGCATTCAGTTTTAAAAAGGAAACAGAGCATAAATGTTCAGAAAATTTGCAGCCTGACAATGTGATAGAAAAGAAAATCCGATTTTCTGAGGAGAAATTTAAGCCAGCTACAAAAAATTACATAAGTACCGAGGAGCCTAGTGTTACTCATCAGGGCAAAGGGGAAAATGTGTCTAGGGCATTTCAGAGTTCTTCATGGCAGCCCTTCCCATCACAGGTCCAGAGGTTTAGCAGGAAAAAATGGTTTTGTGGGCCAGGCCCAGGGTCCCTCTGCTGTGTACAATGTAGAGACTTGGTGCCCTGCATTCCAGCTGCTCCAGCATGACTACAGGGGCCAAGGTACAGCTTGGGTTGTTACTTCACAGAAGTCAAGAATTGAGGTTTGGGAACCTCTGTGTAAATTTTAGAGGATGTACATAAATTACTGGATGCCCAGGCAGAAGTTTGCTGCAGGGGTGGGGCCCCCATGGAGAACCTCTACTAAGGAAGCGTGGAAGGAAAATGTGTGTTTGGAGCCCCCACAGAGAGTCCCTACTGGGGCGCAGTTTAGTGGAACTTGGAGAATGAGGCCACTGTCCTTCAGATCCCAGAATGGTAGATCCACTGACAGCTTGCACCATGTGCCTGGAAAAGCTGCAGACACAATGCTAGCCCATGAAAGCAACTGGGAGGGAGACTGTACCCTGCAAAGCCACAAGGCAGAGCTGTCCAAGGCTGTGGGAGCCCACCTCCTGCATCAGCGTGACCAGGATGTGAGACATGGAGTGAAAGGAGATCATTTTGGAGCTCTAAGATTTAATTGCCCCACTGGATTTCAGATTTGCATGAGGCCTGTAGCCTCTTTGTTTTAGCCAAATTCACCCATTTGGAATGGCTGTATTTACCCAATGCCCGTACCCCCAATTGTATCAAGGAGGTAACTAATTTGCTTTTGATTTTATAGGTTCATAGGCAGAAGGGAATTGCCTTGTCTTGGATGACACTTTGGACTGTAGACTATTGAGTTAATGCTGAAATGAGTTAAGACTTTGGAAGACTGTTGGAAAGGCATGATTGGTTTTGAAACGTGAAAACATGAGATTTGGGAGGGGCCAGGGTTAAAATGATATGGTTTGGCTGTCTCACCACCCATATCTCATCTTGAATTCCTAAATGTTGTGGGAGGGACCCAGTGGGAGGTAATTGAATCATGGGGGTAGTTCTTTCCAATGCTGTTTTTGTGATAGTGAGTAAGTCTCATAAAATCTGATGGTTTTATAAGGGGGAGTTTCCCTGCACAAGCTCTCTCTCTTTGCCTGCTGCCATTCATGTAAAATGTGACTTGCTCCTCCTTGCCTTCCATCATGAATGTGATGCCTCCCAGCCATGTGGAAATGTAAGTCTGTTAAACCTCTTTCTTTTGTAAATTGCCCAGTCTTGGGTATGTCTTTATCAGCAGCATGAAAATGGACTAATACAGTGACACCTCCAGCTATGTTCTTTTTGCTTAGGCTTGCTTTGGCTAGTCAGCCTTTTTTGATTCCATATGAACTTTAGGATTGTTTTTCTAATTCTGTGAAAAAAAAATGACTTTAGTATTTTGATAGGGATTGTGTTGAATCTATAGATTGCTTTGATTAGTATGGTGATTTTAACAATATTGATTTTTCTTGTTCATAAGCATGGGCTAGTTTTCCATTTGTTTGTGTCATTTGTGATTTCTTTTGTTAGTGTTTTGTAGTTCTGCTTATAGAGATCTTTCACTGCTTTGGTTAAATGTATTCCTAGGTATTTTAATTTTTTGTAGCTATTGTAAATGGGATTGGGTTTTTGATTGGTTCTCAGCTTAAATATTATTGGTATAAAAAATGTTACTGGTTTTTGTATGTTGATTTTGTATCCTGAAACTTTACTGAAGTCGCATAAGTCTCAGAGTCTTTTGGAGGAGCTTTTAGGGTTTTCTAGGTATATGATATATCATCAGTAAACAGAGATAATTTTACTACCTCTTTTCCAATATGCATATTTTTCATATCTTTCTCTTACTTGATTTGATGCTTTGGCTAGTACTTCTAGTACTGTGTTGGAAAGGAGTTGTGAGAGTGGACATCCTTGTCTTATTCCAGTTCTTAGAGGGAACGCTTTCAACTTTTTCCCATTCAGTATGATGTTGGATGTGATTTTGTCATATATGGCTCTATGGCTCCTCTTCTTTTGAGGTATGTTTTTTTGATGCTAGTTTGTTGAGGGTTTTTTATCATAAAAGGATGTTGGATTTTATCAAATGCCTTTTTTTCAGCAGCTATTGATTTGATCATATGGTTTTTGTTTTTACTTACTTTTATGTAGTAAATTACATTTATTGATTTGCCAATGTTGAACCATCCTTACATTCCTGGAGTAAAACCCACTCAATTGTGATGAATTATTTTTTTGATGTGGTGTTGAATTTGGTTTGCTAGTATTTTGTTGAAGATTTTTGCATCTACATTCATCAGGGATATTGGCCTGTAGTTTTCCTTTTCTGCTGTGTCCTTGTCTGATTTGGTATCAGGGTGATGCTGGTTTCATAGAATGAGGGAGAAATTCTGCCTCCTTGACTTTTTGGAACAATTTCAGTAAGACTCATACCAGGTCTTTTTTATACATCTGGTAAAATTTGGTGGTGAGTCCATCTGGTCCTAGGCTTGTTGGAAGTTTTTTTATTACTGGTTCAATTTCATTACTCATTATTGGTTTATTCAAGACTTCTAATTCTTATTCTTATTCTTATTCTTATTCTTATTCTTCCTTATTCAATCTTGGGGTGTTGCATGTTTTCAGGAATTTATCCATTTCCTCTAGGTTTTCCAGTTTGTGCACATAGATGTGTATGTCACAGTAGTCTCTGAAGATTTTTTGTATTTCTATTTTATTAGTTGTAATGTCACCTTTCTCATTTCTGATTGTGCTTATTTGAATCTCCTTATTTTTTCTTGGTTAATCTAGCTAGTGGTCTGTCAATTTTTTTATCCTTTCAAAGAACCAACTTTTTGTTTGTTGATCCTTTATAAAACTTTTTTGTCTCAATTTCATTTTGTTATGCTCTGATTTTTGTTATTTATTTTGTACTGCTAGCTTGAGGTTTGGATTGCTCTTGTTTTTCTAGTTTCTTGAGGTGCAATGTTAGGTTGTTAATTTGAGATCTTTCTACCTTTAAATGTAATCTAGCAGGTTCTTAAAATGGTATAACCTAATTTATTCCCATGGAATAGTGTATATGCTAGGGCATTCATTACCCAAATTTGCAAAGACTAAATATTTTATTCATTTTAACTGATTCTTTAGTGCATTTTTTGTATACCCCATAGATATTAGTAAGGATAGAGATTAAGCTTCTGTAATAAGGAGATCCTAAAATATAGTTCATCAAATAATGTTGAAGTTTGTTTCTCCCTCATAAAACAACCAAGAAGAAAATATCCTTTGGTACAAAAAGGTTATTCCAATAGTTGCCAATTTCCAGTCAATGGGAAGACAGAAAAGGAAGAAGGCATAACACATCACTTCTACTCACATTTCACTGGCCAGGACTTAGCCACATTTGTATTCCTTGATGTAAGGAAGGCTAGGAAATTGGAATTTCCATCTAGGCAGTTGTATACCTAACTGAAAACCAAAGGTTTCTATTTCTAATGCAAAGAAGAAGAGAATAGATACTGTGGAAATTGTCAGTCTCAACAACATCTTCATAAAACTCAATCTAAATATACTGGAATATGAATAAATGATATTATTTATACTTTTATTTTAAGGGTATTTTCATTATGCCTTTTAACTCTTCAAAAGCTTAAATTTTGTGTTTATTTGATCAGAAAGATATTTTATGATACACTATTTTTCTTTATACATAGTTTTATCTACTAACCCTAGTAAGTGACACATGAACTATGGATCACAGTATACTTCTAACTCTTTAAGATCAGCATTGACTTGGGTTTTTCAAAAAGACAAAAGTTTAACAGAACAAGGTCTAGACAGATCTTATGATTGTAAATGTCATTACTTTATTCAGTTGAATGGATTCCAGCAGTATACTCATGGAGTCCTTTGAAAATCTCATGAAAATCATTGATTCTCTATTTACATAGATCAATAATGTTAGGGATTTTAGGAAATCCTCTCCCTATGAAGCTCAATTTTAGAATGCCTTAACTATATATACAGGGATATCCTCCCATTTTTCACAGCAACCTGGCAAAGTACACATAAAAATCATGAATCTGTGTCTCCAGGACCCATCAGTGAAATTCCTGGAGCACTGGCCTAAGGTGAGACATCTAGCACAGGACCTATGCAATAAATGTCAGTTGCCTTGTATTTCAAGGCTCCTCTATTCTCTGTGAGAATCCCTTGGTGTTTTACACACTCCCCTTGGGATGAGTGTTATGCCTCCCATCTTCCTCAACACAGATCATACCTCCCCACCATGGAAGTTGACTTGGCTATTCCCACATCATTAAATGCTGCTCCTCCTTCTGGCATGGACATGGTTCTTCACTTCATCAATGAAACATTTTTTAATCTTTTTGCTCACTCAGCACCTGAACCTTCTTTTTTTTACATATGATGCGTACATCATCCCTTTATACGTTTGCATGTGAGACAAAATATACCTTGTGATATAGATGCTAAAAATGCAAGATGCTCTCTTTCTAAATTAACTTGTAACTAGCACATGGGCACTTGGTATAGGCTCTTCTTCGAATGGAGAATTAAGAACTTGTGATACAACAAACCAGGGCCTATGGAGAAAGGTCTCTGGCAGCAATGACAGCTAGAGATTAGGGGCATCAGTAGTTCCAGTGTTACTGGCAGCATCTAGAGTTATTGCCAGTGAGATCAGCAGTACAAGCCACAGTGTCTAGTGCTTTGTGGCAATATCTGCAGCTTCCAGGCTGACTGAGTTCTGCTGTGCACTAAACCATGTTTGTTAAAGACTCCAGTATAACCTTCCATTTTTGGAAATAAATTTTTCTAGAGTTTCTCCAAAATCACCACTGCAGTGTTTTGTTTTGTTTTGCAAAAGCTTAAATAGTAATACTTATCACTGTGATCTATATCTTCATGAGGAAACTTTGGGAAAATAAGAATGAACTCTACTAAACGTGGCTCTCTCAAAATAACGGAACTAGGAAAACAAGCCATTAGGAAGTGACTGAGAGACTCTTGGGTTCTTTTAGTGTTGAGATCAACCAGAGAATATAGCATTTCCCTTGCCTATTTTATTTTGAGCAGATAAGGTCATATTCATGAATGCTATTCCACTGCTTAAAACTTTCAGTGCCTTATCATTGAACTGAAATGAAATCTAGGCCCTGCCATTTCTTGGATTTTGAAGTAGAGTAATTAACTTAGATTTCCTATGCTCCATTTGCCCTCCTTTATTTTATACATCTATTTTTAAGGGGGAGAGAGTTTATAATATCCATCTCAAAAACATTTTTGCTATGTGTAATATATCGTGTATGAAAACCTAGTGCTGGGAAAGCTCTCAAGAAAAATGAAGACTACTCTCCTTAGTCTGTTACTCAGAGATCTTCCCATTGGATCCCAGCTCACCTTTCCAATCTCTTCTCTTACCATTTTCCTTTTTTCTTTCTTCCCCAAGCATCAGTGACTCCAGATTTTTAAAAATCACATTTAACTTGCCGTAAACAATTCTGTACATTTACTTTGGCGTTCCCTCTACTAGGAATGTGCTTCTCTCCTGTTTTCTCATTTACTTCCTTAGATCAACCTTGTTTACGCCTAATGCCTGGATCATAGCGTGTGCGCTTCATTGAAATAATGAATGTTAATTAGTTGGAAACCATCAGTTTGTATTTATTTGGGAGCCACAGGAGGTGCCCACCTCACCAGAGAATTAGGATGAGTAAAATAAGACTGCCATGTAGAAACTAAATTTTAAGAGCTATATAGATATGTGAAATCATGTAGACAAGATAGAATGGCTCCCAGGCCAGCCAGACTCCATAGAAAGCAACTTGACTGTACTACTTTAAGAAAGAATGGCAATATTGGTGGGCATGTAAGCTGGTACAGCCACTATGGAGAACAATATGCAGGTTCCTCAACAACCTACAAATAGAACCAACATGTGATCCACCAATCTCACTACTGGAAATTCATCCAAAGGAAAGGAAATCATTATATTGAAGAGACATCTGTATCCCCATGTTTATTGTAGCACTATTCACAATAGCCAAGATATGGCATCAACCTAGGTGTCCAACAACAGATGACTGGATAAAACAAATGTGGTATACATACACAATGGAATACTATTCAGTCTTAAAAAGAATGGAATCTTGTCACTAACAGCAACAGGAATGGGACTAGAGGACATTATGTTACATGAAATAAGCCAGGAACAGAAAGCTAAGCACCACATGTTCTCACTCACATGTGGAAGCTAAAAATAGTTGATCTCATAGAAGTAAAAAGTAGGACAGAGGATACTAGCTGTGGGGAAGGGTAGGAAGAAGGTAGAGAGTTGTTAAGGGGTGCAAAATTACAGCTGGATAGAAGGAGTAAATTCTAGTGTTCTATAGCACTGCAGGATGACTATATTTAACAAATAATATACAGTTTCACCAAAACGCAGGAACAGAAAACCAAATACTGCATGTTCTCACTTATAGGTGGGAGCTAAATGATGAGAACACATGTACACATAGAGGGGAACAACAGACACTGAGGCCTATCAGAGGGTAGAGGGTGGGAGGAGGGAGAGGATCAGGAAAAATAACTAATGGGTACTAGGCTTAATACCTGAGTAGTGAAATAATCTGTTCAACAAACCCCTATTACACAAGTTTACCTATGTAACAAACCAGCACATGTACCCCTGAACTTAAAATAAAAGTTACCTTTAAAAAAAGAAATTGGTTGTCTGACAAAAAAGAATGTGTATATATATATATATTATACAAAATATATACATAATATATAAAAAAGTGAGTGTGTGTGTGTGTATACGTGTGTGTGTATGTGTGTGTGTGCATATATATATATATATATATGGTTTCAAATAGCTGGAAGGGGGATATTGAACATTCCCAACACAAAAACATAATAAATGCTTGAGGTGATGGATATCCTATTTACCCTGATCTGATCACTATACATTGTATGTATCAAAATATCACTATGTACCCCACAAATATGTGCAGTTATTACTTTTCAGTTTAAAATGTTTTTTTAAATAAAGAATGGGCAATTTAATGAAGAGTGGATCAGCCCTCACAAGCTTAGAAAAATAACCACTGAGGCAAAAGTTAATCATGGCATTTTAGAGAACTTTTCAGGGAGAGAGAATGTTTCAGTTCCTACTGTGAGGTTTCCAGGGAGCATCGTAGAGGCACCATCTTATTTTAGCCCAATGCTATTAAGCATTCACACTGCATAGCTCCCTCTGTTCTCATTTATGCTCACCATGCAGGCTTTTCATTCTTATTCTTTCCCATTATACATTTAAAATTATTTGCTAATTATAATTTGGATTCCCAAGTGGACTCATCTACTACAGACTTCAAGAGGAACTCCACGAGGAAACTTGTACACCTTGAAAGCCAAAGATCAAGTCCAGCCACCTTTCCTTTGAATAATGTGTCTCTACCACTTCCAACTGCAAGATGCACCAATGCCTATAGCAAGCACATTTAATGAGTCAATGGGAACTTAAAGGAAAACCCTCCTACATCTGCCCCAGAGGGGGGTTCTATCATGAACATAGCTGAAATTCTTATCACTGTTCTTTCTTCTAAAAGTCCTGTGAATTATCCAGATAAAGGGGTTATAACAGGGCTCCTCATACCCTGGTTAGGAACCAAGCCACAACAACAAAAGGTGAGAGGCAGACAAGCAAGTGAAGCTTCATCTGTATTTACAGCTGCTCCCCATTATTCATATTACTGCCTGATTTCTACCTCCTGTCAGATCAGCATTGGCGTTAGATTCTCATAGGAGCGGGAACCTTATTGTGAATTTTGTATATACCTGATGATCTGTCACTCTCTCCCATCAACCCCAGAAGGAACCATCTAGTTACAGGACAACAAGCTCAGGGCTGATTCTACACTATGATGAGTCATATAATTAGTTCATTTTATATTCCAATGTAATAATAATAGAAAATAAGTGCGCAATAAATGTAATGTACTTGAATAACCCTGAAACCATCCTCCTCACCCCCCATCCCTGGAAAAATTGTCTTCCACGAAACTGGTCCCTGATAGCAAAAAGTTTGGGGACCACTGGGTTATAGAACCTAGGAACACTAGCTAACATAAGTTTCTAAGTCTCTGTTCATTAGGCATTTTGGTTGCCGGGAACAAAGACTCACTCAAGTTGCCTCAAGAAAGGTGGGTGCTCTCATGCAGGGGGCACTCGAGAAGACAAAACATCCCAGAATCCAGGAAGGCCTGGGGACAACAGGAGAGTCAAGTCCAACTTACAGGCAAGAAGTTGATTATTTTGCCCCTCAGCATCAGGAGCTCCATAATTTTCCATTTTGTGTGCCACATTAATGGGGTTTAGCCCACTCTCCATTTCTGCCTCTCTGTATATTCCCTTCTGTTTTTGTTCTAACTGCTTTCTGACATCTCTTCCTAAATATTCAAATTTGCAGAGAAGGAAAATAAGATTAGACTTCAAGCCCTCACCATCAGCGTTCAGGCAGAGCCTTTGCAACATGGCTCCTTGGAGGCTGCCAGCCAGGCTCGCCTCATGTCAGGTGCTCATTCTTTCCAGTCCCCTATGGTGAGGTGGGGCATGTGAGTGGTTAGAACATGGCCACCTGTGCCTCAGGCAACGAGGAGGTCTGAGCATGGGGTAGTTCTTCTCAGGAGGAGCAACGGGTTGGCAGGAACCTGTAGGTTAATGGAGTCAGATAATGAATCCAAGTGGAGACCCCAAATAGCGATATTGGATGGGCTCCATCAGAATTTCCTGGAATCCTTTTAGAGATGCAGAACCCTGAGTCTCACTCCAGACCTACTAAATTAAAAACTCGAAAATTTCAAGGGGAAGTATTAGAGAACAGCACACACACACACACACGATTTTTAAATCTCTCCAAGTAAACACACCTTTGACCTTGTGAGGGAACAGAGAAATGTGAAGGATGGGAAGGGTGAGACTGAAAGTTAGAAAATCTTCTTGATTTTTTTTTTTTTTTTTTTTTTTTTTTAGACAGGGTCTTGCTCTTCTTTACCAGGCTAGAGTGCAATGGCACGATCTCGGCTCACTGCAACCTCAACCTCCCGGGTTCAAGCAATTCTTGTGCCTCAGCCTCCTGAGTAGCTGAGACTACAGAGGAGTGCCACCACACCTGGCTCATTTGGTATTTTTAGCAGAGACCATGTTGGCCAGGCTGGTCTTGAACTCCTGACCTCAAGTGATCTGCTCACCTCGGCCTCCCAAAGTGCTGGGATGACAGGCGTGAGCCACTGCGCCTGGCCAGGAAGTCTTCTTGATTCTTTTAATAATTTTGTGGGGAATTCTGAAGTACTCTAGTAGAAGTGTGGGTAAAAACACATTTGTAAAGTAGAAGTGCTGAGATGAAGTCATTTCTTTCAAAGAAATAAAAATATAAGGAATATGGTTCTCTGTAGCTTCCAGAGCTTACACAAATGAGTCTGAGAGACCAGCAGGAACTAATGTTAAGCCTGAACATCATAAACTTTTAGTGTGGCCTCAAACAAAAATTGAGAGTTTGCTTCATTTTTCTCCCTGTTCTGTAACAGGTATAGTTAGTGAAATATCATAAGCAACACACAGTACTTTTATCAAATGCTACCTGAATTACAAATAAAATTTTCAGGAAATAATTTAAGAAAATTTTGCATTTTAATAGGAGGAAGGTAACGAACAATTTGGGAATGTTTTAAAGAAAGAGTTGCTTAACATAAATCCTAATAATCAACACCACGATTACAAATAAGCACATTTTTTTGGGTATTGTAATCTTTATTACAAAACAAGTATTTTATGTTGAGGTAATATTTCAAATGGTATTTGGCAAAAAATCAATTGAATCTTATATACAGAATTTTTCTCTGTACAGGACTCAGAGAACAGTTTTTTTCTAGCATTGCACACAAACTGATTTTAGAAAAATAAAGCTAAAAAGTATCTATGTAAAGAGGAATTTCTTTCTCCCACTCTTCCCAACCCAATCCTTCTTATCATCACCAGTGATCAGTAAGGTGATGTTTATGGGAGTTCTACAAAAAAAAAAAAAAAAAAATGGTAAATTGGTAAATTAATTGGGAGAAAAATACTTTCTTATCCAAAACAACTCACTGTGCCATAATTTCAAAGTGCTTTTGCAAACTAAGTATTTAATCCTATAGAATTTATTATTATTTATCCCAAGAATAGAATTCCCCAGTCTCTAATGAGGAAACCCTATGCAACCTTCCAACTCCAGTGCCTTCTGCTGTGAAGCCCTCCCTCGTTCTGCAACGCATTGGTCACTCTTCTCTGTGCTCCCAGATAGATATCGTGTTCATAGCTCTGTCTTGGCACTCACCATACTGGGTTGTAACAATTCTTGTTTCTCTTATACATATCCCTCTTTAACTCTGTAGCTTTGTGGATCCTTCTATAAGCTCCTACGAGCAAGAAGCAAGTCTTAACCTGCTTTACATTTTCAACACCCAGCACAGTGCCTGGTACATCACGGACCCCCAGTAGCTTTGTTTGTTAGGTTGATGAGTTAGGAACTACCTCAGCTGCAAAGTTATCATGCAGATCCTTTCTTGCTTCTAGCCTCTTTGGATTATCTGCTGTTACTCCACAGTATTTAAACCTCTATGAAATGATGACACGCTAGAAACAAGTGTAATGTCCAGCAATTCCTTTCAGGAAAAAAAAATGGCATCTGGTTATTCTTTTGATCAACACATCAATAAATTATAGTTATCATGATACACTTTCAAGCCCCTAAGACTCCTTTATGTGACAGCTGCTTCTTAGGACAGCTGATGCTAATAGCCATCTTGGCAGTCATTGTCATCTTGGTCCCCAATGGGTTTGTTGTGATAGGCATCAACTGTTAATTTCCGGCTCTCTATCTCAATGTTTTTCAACTGGCCGTCTTCCTCACTGCTTGATTCGCTCTCTGTGGAGTTGCTGTCTTCTTTGGATCTGCTGCTGTCTTGAGAGTCACTGTCATCTTCCTCAGACTGGCTTTCCTCACTCTGACTCTCTGCTGAGTTGCTGTGAGACTGCAGGCCCTCCTGGCTGGAGCTGTTCTCATCCTCGGGGGACTCCGGGCTTTCCTCTGAGAAGTTGAGGCTCTCACTGGATTCGCTGTCTGCTTGCTCCTCTCTGGATTCGCTTTTTGAGTGGGAGAGTGTGTGCGAGCTGTCCTCCTCGCTGGAGTCACTGTCTTCCTGGTCTTCTACATGACTAGTTGTGGGGTCCGGGTTGTCTCCTCTGGACTCACTCACCACCTCTTCCTGAGACTCACTGCTGTTCTCTTGAGATGGCAGTTTGCCCTCTTGGCTGGACTCACTGCTGGGGCTGTCTACGTTTTGGCTGTCTTCCTGGGACATATTCTCCTTGCTGTCTTCTTGAGAGTCACCCTTGCTGTCTCTCCTGGGTTGGCCGAGGCCAGCATCTCTGGAGTTGCTGTTTTCTGTAGAGTCACTCTTGACTTCTTCCATTGTGTTGTTGTCATCAAGTTCACCTCTATCATCTTCTTCTGAGATGCGAGACTTCCTAAAAATTTTCGTACTGGGATGCTCCAGCAATTGGCTGTCACCTGAATCTTGAGTGTTTGCTTCCTCACTGTTTTCTCTAGATTCTTTTGATTTCATGCCTGCACTGTTCATCCTGGAGTTTCCCCTTTCACTTCTGATGCTGTCTGGGTCATCACTCTGCATTCCCTCATCATCAAACTCAGAGCCGTCTCCATGGCTGCTCTCCCCGTCACTGACACCTCCCACCCAGTGCTCTTCACTGTCACTCTCAGGCCTGCTGTCCACCTGGTCCTCATTGTCAAGTTCCCTGCTCTCACTGGTGGTATCCTGGGCACTGTCTTGCCCTTGTGGGGCACCCTCTTCACTGGATTGTATGGTGTCATCAGAGTCCTCATCACTTCCCAGTCTGGAGTTTCCTCCTTCTTGTCTGTCTTTGGGCCCTGGACCACTGTCATCATCGCCAAAGGTATCATCTCCACTGTCATCTTCATCGTCATCTTTATCATCTCCTTCTTTTCCTGTGCTCCTGGAGAAGCCACCAGCTGGCCTATAAATGTATTGATCATCATCAGAGCCCAGGCCCTCCTCTGACTCAGTGCTGTCACTGGGGTCTTCATTTGCCTAGAATTTGGGGTTAACAGATATGGTCATTATTCTAGGAACTGATAGAGAAGGAGTTATCTAGAGCCTGTCTAGTCTTTCTGCTTCCTTCATCCTACTTCCCCTCCTCTAATGGTCAGTTTTACTGACCTCTATGGTCAGTTTTACTACTCAACAACATCTCCACCAGAGCTTAAACAGGAAGGAAGAGAAGTTGAATCTCAAGTGGTTCCATTTTATATAGGCACACTTTACTCAATGCTGCTAACATTTTCTCAAAAGCTTTCTGGAAATCACATTTATGAAATTCAAATCATACTGTATATATAATGCCTTTAAAAAACAAAAACAAAAACTCTTGGGCCTGGCACTGTGGCTCACACCTGTAATCCCAGGAATAGGAGGCCAAGGTGGGCGGATCACGAGGTCAAGAGGTCAAGACCATCCTGGTCAACATGGTGAAACCCCGTTTCTACTAAAAATACAAAAATTAGCTGGCCGTGGTGCCACGCACCTGTAGTCCCAGCTACTCAGGAGGCTGAGGCAGGAGAATCACCTGAACCCGGAGGCAGAGGTTACAGTGAGCTGAGATCGAGCCACTGCACTCCAGCCTGGTGACAGAGCTAGACTCCGTCTCAAACAAACAAACAAACACAACAACAACAACAAAACCTCTTAGGTAATTGTTTGTGAATTAAAGAGTTGGTTTACAATGCTCATGTATGAAAGTGTTTTGTATAAAACAGAGTTTTCAAAAATAGTGAGTGATCTTAAAATGACCCCAGTTTTTTTTCATCTGGAGGGAAAAATGTACTAGAACAGGAGGATAAAAATCTTTAGCTAAAATGAAAATAAAATATTATAGTAAGGTATATACCTCACCCAAACCATGTTTCTACCTCATTGGTACAACCAGAAAGTTGCCTATAGATGATTCAGCTAGAAGACACCAACTAGTGTGACCACCAAGGCAGCTTAGTGCTGAGTGGGAAGTCAGAGAGGTGAGCCCTGTAAGTAAAACAATTGGATGCACTGTACCAGTAAGGAAGGACAGTGAGTCTTCACACATTATGCTCCCAAAATATCTGCTCTCTTTACCATACCCTACAACAGAGCATACCTGCTAGTTTGTTTGTTTGTTTGTTTGTTTGTTTAACACGTCCCGACTGATCAACGTCTGAGTCTGTAATTGGGAGTACTTGTGTATATGCTGTTGACCTCTCTTCCCAGCACTGGAGTTTGATGCTGGTATGGTGGAACTGAGCATGGGTTTAACCTGCTATACCTCGTTAACCCAACTCACAAGCAGGAATTGCAGGAATCACCATACTTCATTAACCTTTTCTCAAGCAGGGATTGCTACCATAACTTGAGAGATTAGAGACCCTTGAGGCAACAAATCACAAAGTCCCCAGCAAACAGCATTTCCCCAGTTCTATGCTTTTAAATTTCTAGAATGTTCCTTTGATAACCTCAAGTAAATAGGGATAAACAGGCTAATAATTCATCTTCCAACTCTGGCTAAGTGTAGAATGCAACATGGAACAAAGTTTTGGGGAGAAACCTGGCTCCTGGACTCTCTGGAGTCCCACAGGATTGAATTTGGTTAAAACAATAGCATAGCTAAGAAAGTAACAACACTTAGTCTTAGAAAAATGAAAAAGAATGCCAGCTTTAAAGGATATAAACTGAGTCTGCCTTTCTCACTCTCAGAGCCTGGTCCCACAGATGGGACTATTTTTAAAGAGAAAGTCATTAATGAAGCAATTGTTTTACTTAAAGTTTCCTCAGGGCTCTCCTGTTCTGTCTTCAAGCAGGATCCTTGACACAGAGAAGTTCCCAGGCACTTCTTCACCTGATCTGAACTGCTCCAATTGTAAAAGCAACAGTTTCAGTTGATGAGTAAGTTTGACATGGTCAATGACCATTTCTGAGTGCGTGTGTGTCTGTGTGTGTTTATTTTTTAACTAGGAGAGACATTTGGGGCCACAATGCCAGCAATCTAGCCTCAGTGATGAAAATAAGATGAATAGCATGTCTGCATGTGAATTCTCCTTACTCATTTTTCTCTTCTTATTTTATGGGACTCTTTAGCCAGCATAACTTATAGTTAGAAAATATTATATTTAGAACTGTTGCCAGGTAATTTAATCTAACATCATTTCCTTCCATTCCTAAGTAGCCTGAAAAGTTAAGAAAGGTCTGTTTAATTACGTGTTCCTCTGAGTTAACTTTACTTCCTTCTGATGACTCACAGCTCTCCTGAAAGGGGAAAAATGTTTATTTTTCTTTTTAGTAATTCCTTAGGAAAGAAAAAAACATGATACACATCAATTGCTTCCAGTCTGGATTTACTACTTTCAAAATTGTAAAAGGCAACGGGAAGAGTGTTAAAGTTGCTTCATGAGATGTTTATGACAAAAGTAAATGAGATAGTTACCAGGGGAGGTGTTGGTGCCTGAGTCAAATGACCCTGCAAAAAAGGAAAGGAAGGAAAACAAATTACTCCCTCACAGATGGATTTCATTATTATAATTATTTACAGTAATTTTAGGTGATTATTTTTAGTTTGTTGGTAGAGGTCTTACATTTACATGAGTAATTAGTGAAATTTTATGATGAAATCGTTCAAAACGGAAGGTAAAATGACTAATGGCTTGAAAAGATCTTGGGATATAAGAGACCTAGACGAAGTTTGTATTTCTGATATTTCATTTACAGAAATAAATATGCTGTCTTTGAACCTGGCCGTTCATACAACCTAGAGGAAATGTAACACATGCAAAGCAGCATTGAAACTCAGAATCCAGATTTAAGTCTCAATTAACTCACTGGTCTTGGTTTTAGCCCTGAGAACCAATCATCTTGGTGTTAGCACTGAAAGTCATGTGTTGCAGGAAACCCCTAAGTTCCAGGTAAACCGAGATGGTTGGTTACTCTAGGTGAAGGTAGGCAATTCACTTCATGTGTCTGACCCCCAGTTTCTTGTTCATAAATTAAGGAAATTAACACCCACTGTGCTTACCCCACAAGGTAGTTATAAGGGTGAAACCAGCTAATGCCTATGGAAGTATCTCGAAAACTATTTATTCAACATGATATAAACTAAAGAAAAAATCCATTTGAGAACATCCACCATATAAAATTTAATAGTAAAAAAAACTGAATTGAGAAAGCCATTAAACCTTTCTCGAGTCATGTAACAGCCCTGGTATTAAAAACAAATGCTAAGTCAGAAATTTAACTAGTCGTACTTCTGATTTATTTCACTATCTTTAGTCTCATAAGCACTATAAGAATGCCTTAGCAACTTCTGGTACCCCTCCCCACCACTTCTCCCCCCTGCCCTTTGAGAAGGGCAAAGTCCTGTGTGGAACACCCAAGGCGCGAAGTAGAGCAGGGAGGAGCTGCTATTGATATGTCTTCAACGTGCATCTCAGCGGTGCTGGACTGGGGATATCTCCTTAGAGAAAGGAGCTATAATCACTCTGCCTTTGGCCTGCGACACTGCAGGGAGGCACAATGGCAGGCTGTGCTCCAGTCAGTTAGCATTTGGAATTAATGGGTGGAAGGGAGCAAGACATTGTTATTTTTCTCATGCCAAGGCTAGACTTGAGAACAGGGCATGTTTGTGTGTCTCTGGTTAAATGAGAGAGAGGATCTACAGTGTCTGCTTTTAAATTAACCAGCCTATGGATATCTCTGAAGAAAGTTCATAACAAATACTGCAAAGTCTATTCCAGACTCAGGCGTGGACAAGACCCCACCTCAGGTCGCTGACATTATCTGGCCACCACCAAAAGCACTGGGCCCAAGCTTTATCATATGTAAAAGCCAGTAGGAAACAAGGTAGTGAACAAAATGCTCTGATTTCACATAAGATTTTAACCCTTAGTGCTAATCTTGAGAATTTTCTGACCTCTTAGACCTGGCTCCTTCCTGAGAGGGAGTAACACACTGGTTAAGAATGTGTTTGTTTGTTTGTTTGTTTTTTCTGGAGCTAGAGTGAGTGACATAATATCAAAGTCTGGCTCTAACACTAATTAACCACGTAACCTAGACAGATTGAGTTACTCTCTCTGGTCAGTTTTCTCGTCTGTAAAGTGAGAATAAAACATAATGCCTAATTCACAGAGGTGTGAAAATTAAGAAAGTTAATATATGTAAAAGACTCAGAACTGTGCCTGGCAATGATTCTTGAGTTATTGAGAGTTAATAATTCTCAATACAATAACATGCCAGCAACATTAGCTCTCATTCCAGAGACTGTAGTGTCCTCTCATTCTTCTTTCTTTTCTCACCTCCCAGGACTTGACCTCTTGCCCACCAGATAACTCTTGTTGAAACAGATTTCAAGTCATAATATCTCCTGAAAACTCTTGGTTCATTGTCATGCATCCCCTGGTACTATTATACACATCTATTACAAGAAGAAAGCTAACAGAAAATATGCTTCCTTGCCAGATTATACTACTAACTTGGAATCGCAGCATTATTTTCATCTATGAACTCTATAGTTTAGCTTATTAATATGCTCATGAAGTCATTAGCAGTTTCAACATTTGCAATGAAGTCAATTTATACTCATAATACTCATAATAAATTAAAATTCAAATATTTCAAAAAGTCATATTTCTACTCACCTTCCATTCTTCAGAACTCTCAGATTCATTATTTTGATACCTGGCTACCTAGAAAATTCAGTACACATGGTAAATCCAAAGAGAAATTTCTAAAGCAACAGTTATTAACTTTTCATACATAGGAGTAGGGATAGTCAAATTTTAGGCTGCATCAGAATCACCTGGAGGCCTTGTTAAAACATTGATTTCTGTTTCCTATCCCTAAAGAGTCTGTTAGCAGCTCTGAGGTAGGGTCCATGAATTTGGATTTCTAACAAGGTCCTAGTTGATGCTGATGCTGCTGGTTCCAGGATGACACTTTACAAACCACTGCTTATAGGGAAGAAAAATATGAATGATATCTATATGAATGGCAACTGAATAGAATAAAAAAACAACTTAAATGAAATTTCTTAAGAAAACAGCATTCCAAGAAACTACTATTTTTACTGGACTGGAACATATACAGCCATCTTGGTTCATAGCCAATGAAAATCATGGAGTTTTAAGTATGAAAGGGTTTTTTCACATATCCTTACCCTAATACTTACTGGGAGAGCGCAGGATAATCCCCAAAGGAACGTGAGCAGGATGCTGATCTTCATAGTTGGGTGTGATATGTCTACCTGCAACGAAGGACATAGATGTTTCTCTCCATGTTAAAGAAATAAAGTAGCTTCAACTTTTTAACAGTTTCTTCCTATTAAAAATTCATCCAAATGTCCATGAACTGATGAATGGATAAATAAAATTTACTATATCTATAAAACAGAATATTATTCAACCATAAAGAGGAATGAAGTACTGACACGTGCTGCAGAGTAGGGGAACCTTGAGAACACTATGCTAAGTGAAAGAAGCCAGATAAAAAGGCCGCATTGGAATGCTTCTATTTACATGAAATGTCCAGAATAGGCAAAGCTACAGAGACAAAAAGTAGATTAGTGGTTGCCCAGAGCTTGTGCAGATGAGAGGTTGAGGGGTGACAGCTAATGGATAAGGATTTCTTTTGGAGGTGATGAAACTGTTCCATGTATCGTAGTGAAGGTTGCGCAACTCTGCAAATATACAGAAAACCACTGAGCTATACACTTCAAATTAGTGAAGTATGTGGTGTATAGATTATAACTCAACAAAGTGGTTTTTAAAAACCTCACTCCTAAGAAATAAATTGAAAATGTTCCAATGAGGAAATCTACAAACACTAACACATAAAGTATGATAAATTGACGAAAAAGTAAAGAAAGAGGAATACAGAAATTTCTATCCATTCACTTTTACAATAATTACGCAGCTTGGTATGGCAGACCACCCTAGCAAATGTATTCTCCCTAAAAACTACACTTATTGACACCAGTGATAGGTGGTGGGCATTTGTTTTCACACACACACAATGGCTTCTAAGTCACATTTATGACTGCATAATAATGTCTACACAACATAGATTGTTTTCGCTTTTTTTTTTTTATCTACAAGAGATGTGCTAGAGTAGGCTGCATATTACAACTTCAGAAAGTTCTTAATATCTACTGTGACACATTTAATCATACATTATACATGATTATGCTAAATTATTTTTGCTGGCATTCACAGTACTGAAGGATTTGGGGAAGATTTAGAGGTTTGGGATACACTTGTAAATCATGCTGAGAGAAACATGCCAAATCAAACTGCTTTTCTGAAGGGTAACTTTATTTCACACTTCAAGAACTGTTGCTTTGGAAAACACTTTGTTCTGTATTTAAAAATAGATGTACTAGATGCTAAAGTAAAAATTTATTGAAATGGTTTAAGGAACGCAATTTACCCTGCACTAGTAAGTCCTGGTAGCTGCCTTAGCATACCTGTTTCATGAACTTCCATATGTTTCACAAATAATCCTACAAGTTTATTTCACTTTTGTTGATTTGTTTCATTTCTTTAAATGTTAAATGTATACTGTGAAAGGAAAATAAAGTCTTGGGACCCCAAACTCACTAAGCCAAAGGGAAAAGTCAATCTAGGAACTGGGTCACTCAGACCTGCTTCCCATTTTGTTCTTAAAAAGATAGCTACAAGGATAAAAAGCTACATACCTCCCTCACAGTTTTCTCACAGGGAAATTCCTGTGGGCCCTGAGATCTTTACCCTAAAACAGTCTGGCTGAATTTCACCCTCACCATGTAAATTAACAGCTTACCTTCACAAGTTCAGGACAAAGGACAGAACTAAAAGTCATTCCTCTTCTCACCTGAGACAGATGCATGTCTGACAGCTTCCTCTAGTCTATGTTTACTTTATCTTATGTAAAAATGCAGATTCACTGAGCATGAGACAAATGCATAATTGACTATTCCTCTACCCTTTCACATATAAAATCTGGGTTCAGTGAACACTAAACAAAGACCCAAAGGAATGCAACTACTTGCCTCTTTTATCTACCCATTCTTTTTATCCCCTTCCTCTTTCTCCTACTGTCTGCTCTTTCCCCTTTAAATAATGAAGTCCCCAGACCCTCTTTGTAAAGAAACATTGACCATAGATGTTTCTGGTGGTTTCATGTTCCTTTTTCCCAGGTGCATCCTCAATTTTGACAAGATAAGTCTCCAAAAACTAATTGAGACTCAACTCAATCATTTTCTTTGATTTGCAATAGTTTGCTAGTGTAGCAACTCAGAAAACAATACTCCACAATGAAGGCCTCAGAAGCAAAAACTTCTCTCTGATCTTCCCCTGCCCTCCTATCTCTGGTCCCTCATTCTCCCCTGAGACTAACCATAGAAACTAGAATCCCTCTTCCCAAAGGCAGGTTATAGAAACCAGAACCTCTTTTCCCCAAAGCCAGCAATAAAACCTAAAAATATTACCCTAAGTCCCCCTGTCTTTCTGTGTAACAACTGGCCATAAAGAAATTCTTTGACCCACCTAGTTTAATTGTAGGTCATAAGACCCCCATTCCAGAGAACGTACTGTCCCATATCAAGAAGGAAGAAATGCTGCACAGAGAGGCCAAGAAGAATCTGGACAGGCCTGGCTGGGCCACCCGACTTGGTCTACTAATATAAGGTTAAAACCTTCTTGTCCAATCATATTTCTACATGGCTGCCCATGTTTTGTTGGACATAAGCATAAAGATGGACGGTTTCTCCTGTATCTTCAGGTCTTCGTTCTGAAGGCTCCTGTGTCACATAAAAATAAATTTGTGTTCCTTTTCTCCTGTTAATCTATCTTTTGTCAGTTGATTTTCAGCAAACCTTCAGAGGGTGAGGGGTAAGTTTTCCCGTGGCCCCTAAACTAATGATAGGAGTTAAAAGCCAAAGATTCTCAACCCTAAATGTATATTACTATCACCTGGGAGGGGTTTTAAAAATGCCAGTGCACAAATCCCATCCCAGGGCAATAAATCCGTTCACTTGGGTGGGCACAGAAATAGGTTTGCTTTTTAAAGTTCCACAAGAGATTTTAACACTTGATCTACGAAATAAAAATACCATAATTAGCCAGGCATGGTGCCACATGCCTGTAGTCCCAGCTACTCAGGAGGCTGAGCGGGGAGAACTCTTTCAGCCAGGGAGGTTGAAGCTACACTGAGCCATGATCGTGCCACTCTACTCCAGTTTGGGTGACAGAGCAAGACCCTGTCTCAAAAAAAAATTATATGTATATTTATATATACACATATATACACACGTATATGTATTGCATACATATACGTGTGTATATGTGTATACACATATACACACGTGTGTATATGTGTATAATATATATGTATACATATATATGTACGTATACATACATATACATATATGTATACGTATACATATATATGTACGTATACACATATACATACACACACATGTACGTATACACATATACATACACACATGTATATATATGCAATACATATATATGTGTGTATATATGTATAACAATAATGCCTGAATATGCTGAATATTATCTGAAACATTGGGTTCAAGAAGTCATTTAATCTTATTTTTAATGTATTCAAGAAAATAATAGAAATCCTAAGATAAGGAGCCTGAACAGGCTTCTCATTTCTACCTTCACACAACTCAAACAACCTCTCACGTATATTATAGGCATTATCTCTCCTCAGCATAGTTATTCTTAATTTGTGCTACTTTCTTTATTCTAATTCAGCATAGTGTATATCAGTCCTTATGTTTGATACTACCTTAATTTCTTTTAAAAATCCTTCAATTAGTATCAACAAAGAAAAACATGAAAATACTTAACTACACCAAAATCAAGCTTAATTTAATAGATGTTACGTCTCTTTAGATCCCACAATCAAAACTGTTTTTTAAATTTGTTAGGTTTATTTCTTCAGGAAAGCAAAATTTTCTCAAATATGATATTCTCAAAATAATCCTGTCAATGGTTTTAGCTTCACAGATCAAATGAAAATTAGATAGCTCACCATTTTAATTTTCAAAGTGAAATTTGCATAGGGTTATAATTTCATGATTCTCTGAAAACTAGCAAATGTTGGAGCCTTGACAGAAGGTCAATGACTATTGAATTCTCTTGTATTTTCTTTAGCTTCTCTCATCTAAATAATTAGAAAATTGGGGATGCCATTGTGCATTTATTCGAAACCAATGAATGTTGTGTTTTTTCCCAAAGAAGTGCATGCCCCTAGTGCTCAAGTTTCTTAGGGATGGAAGATTCTAAAGCATAAGAAAGATGCCCTAACTTGCTCAGGATTCTAGAAATACTATTTAGCACCCTGACCTAAAGCAGTAATTTCCCAGATGCAAGTCTAGTAAACTAAAATAAAAGACACCCTAGAGTTCTGAAAGAGCTGATGTTGCCACCCAAAGAATATAGTCCAACCTTAAGCATTAAAGAAAGTCAGATCTTAAACCCCATATTAGGTTTGCATTTGGTATTTTTGATAAAAATAATTATAATTTTGTGAAATGCTTTCCAAACAAGAGCTCCAAACTTTTTATAAACATTTTGGCTACTATTCAAAAAACAGTAGAAGCAGATAGGCAGTAGCCCTATTCTGAATAGTAATTGTGAACCACAGCTACAAGTCTGCAATTAAAAGTCCAGAACTTTGAGTTCTTCTTTAAGGATTGGCTAATGTTATTTCTACGTTCCACGTGCTGTCATTCTACAGTGAGATGACATAACAAAAGGAAATCAACAACCTCAGTTCCATCCCTTTGGAAGGCAGTGTATTAGAGAATTTCTGACTTTTTGAATTGTTTTCATAGAGTTGAAAAGAGCCAAATGTTTAGAATGTGGAGAGGGAAACTAAAGTCAAGACTTCAGATATAGCCAAAACTTCTTTGGGCTCTTAAGTAAGGAAATTTGTTCTAGAATTTTCTCAAGGTTAAGATACATTTGTAAAATATATGTCGTCTTTTATGTAAACCAAAATGAAGGAAATAGGCCAAAGGAAGAAAATAAAGATTTGAAAAGTCATAGGCTCTTTTTTCTTTTGGAAAACAATTCATCATATTAATTTGCTTTATTTGTGTTAATATTGTTATCTTCAAGAACACAACTGAATGATACATTCATTCATTAGCAGTCAATAAATATTTATGAACATCCAATGTGCTAGCCACTTTTCTAGGTGCTGAGTATACAGCAATTTGTAATAATAAAGTAAGCTGGTTTCACAAAAATGAAATTACCCTGAATCCAACTAACTAGAACCTGCTAGAATTTGTTTTCTTATTACTCTTTGAAAATAGAGTCAAACTTGGCCAGGATATGAACTCGACCAGGAATCCAGAGAAACAAACAAACCAAAAAAAATTTCCAATCCTTCCTATTGTAAGTGTTTTAAGGTCAATTACAATGAATCCAATATTATATGCTTTTAACCACAGGAAAATAACTCTGAAGTGCCCCCAAAATTAAATACAGATTTGGAAGGCCTCTAAGCATCTGAGGCATGTTGTTTTATATCACGATTTTCAGGTAGATAAGTGGACTAATACCCTTTAGAAAATAGTTTGTTCACATTTTTAAACAAGGTTAAAATAGGTTAGTCAAGCCTCAGTTAAACGGAAAGTATGGTTAAGCACAAGTTACTGCTCTTAAGGAAGATAAGTTGCTGAAACACGTGGACTCTTCTAAATGTCATACAGATGAAGAAGTACAGTAAATACAGTACATAAAAATACACATGGACAGGAACATATACACAAGTTCTCTACACTAAAAAATATTTTTAAATGCAATTATAACTAACATTTATTGAATTCTGACTGTATCCAAGGCATCATGCTAATGTGAATACCCAGTTAAACAATACAAAAAATGTAATGATGACACCCTCAGTTATTTCAGTAGTTTAATCATCTTTTAGTTACTTATGCAGTTCATAAAAAATATTACTAGATGCTCTCTAGGTGAATAACATTACATTTTTTAGTTTAAAAAAATTATTTTGAAAGTCCTTCCATCCAGTTTAGATTTTTCTTCACAATCTTGTAGGCCATAAACATTCCCATATTCATGAAACCTAAATGTAAAAGTTTTGTATGTTTTGCTAATTAAAACTAAATTTCAAAATGACCTTCCATCTGCCTCCTGCTCTATAAACTTTCCCTTTTAGAAGCATCATGCGGAGATATAATTAAAGCATTACCAAGAAAACACCTGGCTCTATTGACCTAACATGTCATTTTAATATCATTATTTACTGTGGCATAAACAACAGGCACAAAAATATGAACTGTTTTTACCCAAAGCGCAGCTCTCCCATCTCTCTCTACATGGTATAATGTCTCAAACATGTATACATATTTAATATTTTCCAAACAACCAGCAAAGTCATTTTAAAAAATTAAATGATATAAATGGCTTACCCTCCTTAGTTCACAAAGACTTTTTTCAAAAAGTCTCAAAAATCAGGTTGACGTTCTCATGGAGGAAATCTATGCCCAATGAAGCCACTCTTGTGTTGATATTCTGGACACTTCTCTGATGGTGCAGGAATTTAAACTCTGCTGCAGCTCTTCATAGCCAATCAACCTCAGCCTGGGGGTGACTGACATCACAAGGTATCACCGGGACCCCGGTACACCCACACTTCCTCCAGCTGGCAGAGGCAGATTTTCCCTAAAAAGCTCTTGTGGTTCCCAAATGACTAGACTAGTTTCCATTAAATTGAAGATCTTCCCAAAGCTTTATTTTGATTTCTAAATATATGTCATTCACATTCAGGCAGGCTTATGAACATTATAAACAATGACAATGTCTTCTACCCACCGACAGATCCCAGCAGACCCAAGGATGGGAAAGGCGGAGGCAGGGGTGGGTAGAAAGTTTCCTGTTAATGTACATTTCCAGGTTATACATGGAGAAAGCTACTAAAATACTAGAGTTTCTTAAATTGTTGGTTTTGAGAATATGTGCTTTTATTTCTTCCTTTTTCCTCTTTTAACAACCTCTACTACTCACCTCCTTTTCCTCCCATCTCCCCACTCCCATATACACACAAAGATCCCAAACTCCTACTCGTCTAATAAAACATCCACTAAAGTACCCCCCTTAGTAACTATTGTGTTATTCAAAAAATTTAAATCTAACACTTAATCATTTCCCCTGTTTGCCACATTTTAATGACTCTTTGAAATCAGAATTGGATTAAGAGGAATAGTAGTTGGGTAGCATCCAAGGAAACTAATCTTGAAGGAATTCTATGCCACCACTGAAAATGTAATGAAATGGATAAAATGATATTTACCAAAACATTTTCGAGGAAGTGTACTAAAAGTTGTAGGGAGCTGGAAATGGGTTTGGCAATTTCCAAGGCATGTGTTTAAGTGACAGCAGGATGACCACTGAACAGGTATTTAGAGAATATGAGCTGCTGGACCTTAATTTCCCTAAGAGTAGGGATGTTTACTTGTTTACTGGTCTATAATCAGATCAGTGCCTGGATACCTAAAACAGTTCTTAATAAGCACTCAGTACTCTTTGAATGACTGAGTGGATTGGCTGAAAAATTAGCCAAACTATTAAGTTGATTACAGTATCTGCATAACACACTGTGACTTTTAAAAAATGCTTTAATTGTTAAAAAAAGTTTAGCTGATGCTCCTAACATGGATCTAGAAAATTACGATGCCCAATTTATTCAGGCAACTAATGTCAGATATATGGATTGTCAACGTATTTAGTGTGAACTATAACATGGTGAGGGGGTGGTGTGCACAATGAGGAAAGAGATGTCTATTTTCATTTAGGGTTGATTAGAAAGCCAAAGTCCATATGCGGAAGCTATAAATTCCCTGTGTTTTGCTCTGGTTCTGAATTACACTCTCTGATTGTTTCATGGGTCTTGACTGAGATCTATGCTAGAAGAACCTTATAATCTTATGACAGAATTGGATTCTGGGCAGATGTGGGCAGATCGCATTACAAGACATTATTTTAGACTCTCTTCAAATCCCTACATAAAAACAGAGGAGCAATTAGATAACATTAAAAACTGTGGATAACAATTTACAATAAAACCAGGCATTTTCATTATCTATTGCTATATTAAAAACCACTTCAATATTTTGCATTTTAAAACAACTACCATTTTGTTATCTCTCACAGCTAGCGCTGTAGTCGTCTGAAGACTCAGTTGGGGCAGAACATTTCAGATGCCACTTTCATAGTTGTTGCCTGAGAGCTCAGTTGGAGCTGTAATTCTGAGCACTTCAGTTCTTTACATGGCCTCTCCTTGGCTTGGCCTTCTCACAACCGGAAGGCTGGAGGCCAAGAGTTCCTAGAATATCAATTTTCCATATTCTGTTGGTCAGTCAGTCACAAGAAGATCTCAGATTCATAAGAAGAAATACTCTGTACCTTTTGGTGTCAAATCAGGATGAGTATGTATAGGGAGCAGAGGAAATGTTGAGGCCATTTTTGATTAGTTAACACCCTGTGTGACAAGTTATATCCACTAACTCCAAGGTGACTAAGGACAAACGACCAACTGTCACAAGACCTAGAGAGTCTATGCAGGAGTGAGCAGAGAGAAGCAACAGGAAATCTGATGGACATAAGAACAGCAGAACCCAAAGCCATCAAGAATTATTGCTGATGGGTGCCAATGGTTCATAGCACAGCTGAAGGATCTAGAGCAGTCTAGCCCCTGAGGATTCTGAGCCACTACAGCTGCTTTCTGAGACAGACTCACATAGAGGAGAAACTTCTGGGAGTGGAACAAAAATTGCACAGGATATAGACAACAGAGAAAACATAGATAAGTATGGGAGAGGGGAATGGATCCAAGAAATCTTAGAAAACTGCTATTTTTTTTAACATAACATGAAAGCAACAGAAGAGGGAGCCGTGTGAAGTTTGAAAGTTACCCTGAACTTTCTAAAAGTACAGGAAAACCAATTTCATATAAAACAAACAGCAAAAAATCTATGAAGGTTAAATCCCATAGGAGCAGAATAACCACCTGCTAGACAGTGAAAGTTTGCTTAGAAGGCATAATTAAATAATAAACTAAAACCATAAGTTTCTATTTTTAAAATAGCAAAGAAGTATCAAGAAAATGACACAATAGGTGAAAAAAGCATACATGGAAACTATAATAACTCAGAAAATAAATATCAGGACTCAGGAAAATATTGGAATAAAAGAAAAAAATTATTTTAGAAATGAAGACTAATCTAGAAGGAACACAAAAGAGAATAAATATAATAGGTAATTATTAGAAGTAGAAGGCAAAAAAGAGGAAAATATTTTAAATTTTAAAAAATAAAGAAAAAGTATTTCGGAGAAAGTCACATGTATTAAAGACTGGCAAAGAACATCCAAATTACAGATTATAGGAGTCCTAAAGAAAATAACAAAAATAAGAGAACAGCAGAAGTACTAAAAAACAAATGAATAACAAACACATCATCCAAGGAAGTTTCCCTGCATTTAAAGAAGAAGATTAAAAACTCTTATTTCAAGAGCATATCAGGTACCTGAGAATATGGGCCCAAAATGACCAACATCAAAACATATTCTAATAAAATTACTGAACTTTGAAGATAAAGAAAAAGTCCTTTGGGCTTCTAGGCAAAAGCAACAAGTGATTCATAAGGGAAGGAATATTAGCTTATCGTTAAGACTCTGACAGTAATGCTTCATGCCAGGAAAAATAAGGAAATATATTTAAGGCATTCAAAATAAGAAAATGTGAAGCAAGGATTTTGTAAGTCAGCAAAACTGACTTTTAGGTATGAAAGACTAAAGCAAACTGTTATCAACAGGCAAGAATTCAAGGAATATTATTTCCTCAAACCGTTGCTGGGGAATCTACTAGATAAAGAGCTTCAGACAACCAAAATAACTAGAGAGGCATTGTCATAAGAACAGGTGATAAGCATAAAACATATAGTTACTTGCAGAAATGTAATTAAGTGAGGCTAAATGGGAGGCAGCACAGTATATAATGATTAAATACTTAGCATTGATATAGTGCAGCTTTTACAAAGGTGGGGCGAATGGAGAGCATATATGCAAAAATAATTTCAACTGTTCTCAATAATTATACTAGTGATGGCAGTATTATTGTTATTCTGAGAATGTTGTATGTGTAACGTGGAATAAAGCATATTAGCAATTTTGAATTATTCTCTTTCTTTAACCAATGCGTCCATGAGAATCAGGATTCTCAGTGTGAAAGAAAGGAGATACAAATTTGATACAAAAGTGTAAGAGCCCTTTGGGAGGCTGAGGCCAGCAGATACCTTGAGCCAGGAGTTCCAGACCAGCTTGGGCAACATGGTGAAACCTCGTCTCTACAAACAGTACAAAAAAATTAGCTGGGCGTAGTGGTTCTCACCTGTAGTCCCAGCTACTCAGAAGGCTGAGACAGGAGGATTGCTTGAGCCCAGGAAGTTGAGGCTGCAGTGAGCCATGATCATGCCACTGCACTCCAGCCTGGGTGACAGAGTGAGACCCTGTCTCAAAAAAAAAATTTAAAAATAAAAAATAAAAATAAAAAAAAGAGTAATGTCCTTAATCCTGTAATCCTGAATTTAAATGGAAAAGATTAGAATTTACTTAGGAATTATTATAAAGACACATGCACACAAACACACATCCCACGTGTGTATCTTAGCTCTGTCGCCATAGAGACCTAAAAACACAGTCGTAACTAGGACCCCTAGAACCCTGAGAGTGATCTAGCATCTGGGGCATGTTGGGAAATTGGTTGATCCCAGGTCTATGACCCAAAATACGCAAGATGAGTTTGGAACATCTTGTCGTCCCAGATTCCAGGAAAGCTATCAAAGATTACCAAGATTCTGTCAAAGGACTCAGGAGCCAACTCGAATAGGCCTCTACTGGCCAAAGATGGAGGAATGTAGTCTTTTAAATAATTTTAGATCTCTGAGTTCATAATGATATTACAAAAATGAAATAGAATACTAATTGATCACCTTGGGATGATAACAGGAAGCCACTTCATGACTTTGAAAACTTGTAAGTAAGTGGAAAGAATGAGGCATTTGTGTAGACCTCTATGAATTAAACCAAATTAGACATGAAGGGAAGCTTATCTTTGTAAAAGAATTGTGTGATGATTAATTTTAGATGTCAACTTGCCTGGATTAAAGAATACCTAGAGAACTGGTAAAGCATTGTTTCTGGGCCTGTCTGTGAGGGTGTTTCTAGAGGAGCTTGGCATGTGAGTCTGTGTACTTGGTGAGAAGGATCTGCCCCCAGTGTGGACAGGCAATATCCAGTCTGCTGGAGACCCAGATAGAACAAAAAAGGAAATGGAAAATGATTTCCTCTCTCTCTTGGAGCTGAGACACTCTTCTTCTCCTGCCCCTGGATATGACAGCTCCAGCTTCTGTGGCCTTTAGGCTCCAGGATTTATACCAGCCTACCCCTCCCGACATCCAGGTTCTTACACCTTGGGCCTCAGACTCAGAGTTACACCATCAGCTTCCCACGTTCTGAGGCTTTCAAACTTGGACTGAGCCACACTATCCTCACCACAGGGTCTCCAGCTTGCAGGCTGCATGTTGTGGGACTTCTCAACCTCCATAATCACATGAGCCAATTTCTCTAATAAGTCCCTTATCAATTAATATGGTATATATAACCTATTTATACGCATAAACATACATATCCTATTATATATATTTATATATCCTATTCATATAGGATATATACACAGATGTATATACACGCACATATATCCTATCTAAACAGAACATATAAATAAATATACACATGATAGGATATATAAATACAAATAAATAGGATATCTGTATATATGTATATATATAAATATATGCTATATATAGGATATATCTGTGTGTGTATATATATACACACACAAATATCCTATAATATATATATGGGATACACATGGATATATACAGATATATATATGTATATGTGTATACATATCCTATGCATGTGTATATATATCCTATGTATATGTCTCTCTGGAGAACTCCAACTCTATATACATAGCTGTGTATACATATCCTATATAGATACAGATATATATATATGGAGTCGGGGTTCACCAGAGAGACATCTACAGGGGTATATCTGTATATGTCTATCTTACTAGAATATGTTTTGGTGTTGGTTATGTAATATTATGAACTCACAGATTTAAAATTATTTGATAGGTCTCAGTCTGTTGCAATTACTATCTATCTTAAAGATTACATAGATTACATAGCTCCATCTTTGGCCAGTAGAGCCCTATTGGAGTTGGCTCCTGATACATATGTTTGTATATGTCTCTCTGGAGAATCCTAATACATATTCCAATTAATAAATTAAAAGAGACAGGCACGATGGCTCACGCCTGTAATCCCAACACTTCGGGAGGCCAAGGCGGGTAGATCACGATGTCACGATGTCAGGAGTTTGAGACCAGCCTGGCCAATATAGTGAAACCCCATCTCTACTAAAAATTCAAATAAGTGGCCATGTGTGGCAGCAGGAGCCTGTAATCCCAGCTACTTGGGATGCTGAGGCAAGAGAATCACTTGAACCTGGGAGGCGGAGGTTGCAGTGAGCTGAGAACACACCATTGCACTCCAGCCCCGGTGACAGTGCGAGACTCCATCTGAATAAATAAACAAATAGAAAATGAAATAAGTCACCATTTTACAACTTGCAATGAATTTATCCAGGCATTGCAAATCAACGTCTACTTCACTCACGAAAAGAAAGACAACCAGACTATGTGATTCCTGGTGAAAGAACACAATATCACCTACTGTCTGTTAAAGGGATCAAATTCGTTGTGATCAAACTTCTGGATCCAGTCATCAAGTTTCAGGAAATACAAATAGCAGGACTATTTTGAGTTGCATTACATATGTAATCGGTAACATTCAGACTGTGGGAAACTCTACAATTCAAATACTCCAGGTTCTTCAACAGATAAATCATTAGGAAATAAAAATAAAAAATTGAAGTACAATTTAAAAGATTTTGAGACTTAAAATACACAGCAATCTTTTTTCAATGGGCAAGACTAAATTATAGTGTCAAGATCACACACTTGGGTAATAACACTATAAAAAAAACAAAGTCCAGGAAATGATTTCTATAAAATTCAGGATGGTTGTTACTTCTTAGAAGGTGTTTCACTGTGATAGAGCAAGAGAGGAACTCTAGCGTGAGTTCTCGACCTCTATCTCTCGACCTGGGTGGTGATTTCAAGCATATCTTTCATATAATAACTTACTGAGCTACAGATTCATCTTGTGGAACTTTCTGTAACTGAAGTTATTTTACAATAAAAATTTAAAATATATTTAAATCCATGTGTGTGTGCCTTTTTTAGAGGCAGGATCTCGCTCTGTTGCCCAGGTTGGAGTGCAGTGGTACAATCGCAGCTCACTGCAGCCTTGACCTCCTGGGCTCAGGTGATTCTCCCACCTCAGCTTCCTCAGTACCTGGGGCTACAGGTGTGCTCCACCACACCCGGCTAATTTTTTTATTTTTTGTAGAGATGGGGGTTGGTCTTGAACTCCTGGGCTCAAGTGGTCCTCCTTCCTCAGCCTCCTGAAGTGTTGAGATTAAAAGTGTGAACCTCCACACCTGGCCAGTTTATTCATTCTTAATGATACCAAAAACAAAACAATGCGCACACACACACACACACACACACAAATTTCCCAACATTGAGAATATTAAAGAACCAATTCATTATTTTTGAACTTTACCTAAATAAAAATAATCAAGCATTTATCCTGTCTTTCCTTTATAAACTATATCACTGGGTAACAAATGAGAAGTTTTTCTTTACAGACATAAATGAAGAAGGAACGATAAAATTAGAATACCATTATTCTGCAAACCCATACCGAACTACAAACTCAGTAAAATCCAGACTGAGAAAATCTATAGGATAAACAACTTTGTTTCTTCAACAAATAAGTCGCAAGTAAGAGAGCAAGAAAGAAAGTAGAACCTACAGATTAAAATAGGACTGAGAGACAAAGCAATCACTTATAATATGTGGATTTTATTTGTGTTCTAATTCCAAAAAAAAAGCTGAAAGAGATGACAGTTACAAAACAATTAGAAATGTAAACACTGACTTGAAATCTGAAGATTTTAGAGAATTCTTTTTATTTTTAGCATGATAACAGTATTGTTACATTTATTAAAGATTACTTAGCTTTTTTTTCCTACTTTTATTTTCAATTCAGGGATATATATGCAAGTTTGTTACCTGGGTACATTGCATAATGCTGAGGTTTGGGGTACAAATGATTCCCTCACCCAGGTACTGACCATAGTTCCCAATAGTTTTTCTATTTTTTCTTTTTTATTATTATAGTTTAAGTTCTGGGATACGTGTGCAGAACGTGCAGGTTTGTTACATAGGTATACATGTGCCATGGTGGTTTGCTGCACCCATCAACCCGCCATCTGGATTTTAAGACCCACATGCATTAGGTATTTGTCCTAATGCTCTCCCTCCCCTTGGCCCCTACCCCCCAACAGGCCCCAGTGTGTGATGTTCCCCTTCCTGTGTCCATGTGTTCTCACTGTTCAACTCCCACTTATGGCTGAGAACATGTGGTGTTTGGTTTTCTCTTCCTGTGTTACTTTGCCGAGAATGACGGTTTCCAGCTTCATCCATGTCCCTGCAAAGGACATGAACTCATTCTTTTTTATGGCTGGATAGTATTCCATGGCTTATATGTGCCACATTTTGTTTATCCAGTCTATCATTGATAAGCATTCGGGTTGGTTCCAAGTCTTTACTATTGTAAATAGTGCTGCAACAAACATACACATGCATGTGTCTTTATAGTAGGTTGGTTTATACTCCTTTGGGTATATAACCAGTAATGGGATTGCTGGATCAAATGGTATTTCTGGTTCTAGATCCTTGAGGAATCGCCACACTGTATTCCACAATGGTTGAACTAATTTACACTCCCACTAACAGTGGGAAAGCATTCCTATTTCTCCACATCCTCTCCAGCATCTGTTGTTTTCTGACTTTTTAATGATAGCCATTCTAACTGGCATGAAATGGTATCTCATTTTGGTTTTGTTTTGCATTTCTCTAACGACCAGTGATGATGAGCTTTATTTCATATGTTTACTGGCCACATAAATGTCTTCTTTTGAGAAGTGTCTGTTCATATCCTTTGCCCACTTTTGATGTGTTTTTTTTTTCATGTAAATTTGTTTAAGTTCCTTGTAGATTATGGATATTAGCCGATATTAGCCTTTTGTCAGACCGACAGATTGCAAAAATTTTCTCCCTTTCTGTAAGTTGCATGTTCACTCTGATGATAGTTTCTTTTGCTGTTCAAAAGCGCTTTAGTTTAATTAGATCCCATTAGTCAATTATGGCTTTTGTTGCCATTGCTTTTGGTGTTTTAGTCACGAAGTCTTTACCCATGCCTATGTCCTGAATGGTACTACCTAGGTTTTCTTCTAGGGTTTTTATGGTTTTAGGTCTTACATTTAAGTCTTTAATTCATCTTGAGTTAATTTTTGTATAAGATGTAAGGAAGGGGTCCGGTTTCTGTTTTCTGTATATGGCTAGCCAGTTTTCCCAACACCATTTATTTAATAGTGAATCCTTTCCCCATTGCTTGTTTTTGTCAGCTTTGTCAAAGATCAGATGGTTGCAGATGTGTGGTGTTATTTCTGAGGCCTCTGTTCTGTTCCATTGGTCTATATATCTGTTTTGGTTACTGTAGCCTTGTAGTATAGTTTGAAGTCAGGTAGTGTGATGCCTCCAGCTTTGTTCTTTTTGCCTAGGATTGTCTTGGCGACATGGGCTCTTTTTGGGTTCCATATGAAATTTAAAGTAGCTTTTTTCTAATTCTGTGAAGAAAGTCAATAGTAACTTGATGGCAATAGCAATGAATCTACAAATTACTTTGGACAGTATGGCCATTTTCACGATATTGATTCTTCCTATCCGTAAGCGTGGAATGTTTTCAATTTGTTAGTACCCTCTCTTATTTCCTTGAGCAGTGGTTTGTAGTTCTCCTTAAAGAGGTCCTTCACATCCCTTGTAAGTTGGATTCCTAGGTATTTTATTCTCTTCATAGCAATTGTGAATGGGAATTCACTCATGATTTGACTCTCTGTTTGTCTATTATTGGTGTATAGGAATGCTTGTGATTTTTGCACATTGATTTTGTATCCTGAGACTTTACTGAAGTTGCTTATCAGCTTTGGGGCTAGACAATGGGTTTTTCTAAATATAAGACAAATTCACTTCCTCTATTCCTATTTGAATACCCTTTAATTCTTTCTCTTGACTGATTGCCCTGGCCAGAATTTCCAATACTATGTTGAATAGGAGTGGTGAGAGAGATCATACTTGTCTTGTGCCAGTTTTCATAGGGAATGCTTCCATCTTTTGCCCATTCAGCATGATACTGGCTATGGGTTTGTCATAAATAGCTCTTAATAGTTTGAGATATGTTCCATCAATACCTAGTTTGAGTGTTTTTAGCATGAAGGGGTATTGAATTTTGTCAAGGCCTTTTCTGCATCTAGTGAGATAATCATGTGTTCTTTGTCATTGGATTGGTTTATGTGATGGATTACGTTTACTGATTTCTGTATCTTGAACCAGCCTTGCATCCCAGGGATGAAGCTGACTTGATCAAGGTGGATAAGCTTTTTGATGTGCTGCTGTATTTTATTGAGGAATTTCACATTGATGTTCATCAGGCACATTAGCCTGAAATTTTCTTTTTTTATTGTTTCCCCGCCAGGTTTTGGAATCAGGATGATGCTGGCCACAAAATGAGTTAGGGAGGAGTCCCTCTTTCTCTGTTATTTGAAATAGTTTCAGAAGGAATGGTACCAGCTCCTCTTTGTACCTCTGGTAGAATTCAGTTGTGAATCCTTCTGGTCCTGGGGATTTTTGATTGGTAGGCTATTAATTACTGCCTCAATTTCAGAACTTGTTATTGGTCTATTCAGGGATTTGACTTCTTCCTGGTTTAGTCTTGGGAGGGTGTGTGTGTCCAGGAATTTGTCCATTTCTTCTAGATCTTCTAGTTTATTTTCATAGAAGTGTTTATAGTATTCTCTGATGGTAGTTTGTATTTCTGTGGGATCAGTGGTGATATCCCCTTTATCATTTTTTATTGTGTCTATTTGATTCTTCTCTCTTTTTTTCTTTATTAATGTGGCTAGCAGTCTATCTAGTTTGTTAATCTTTTCAAAAAAAACAGCTTCTGGGTTCACTGATTTTTTTGAAGCGTTCTTTTATGTCTCTATCTCCTTCAGTTCTGCTCTGATCTTAGTTATTTCTTGTCTTCTACTAGCTTTTGAATTCGTTTGCTCTTGCTTCTCTAGTTCTTTTAATTGTGATGTTAGGATGTTCATTTTAGATCTTTCCTGCTTTCTCCTATCGGCATTTAGTGCTATAAATTTCCCTGTAACCACTGCTTTAGCTGTGTCTCAGAGAATCTGGCCCGTTGTGTCTTCATTCTTATTGGTTTCAAAGAACTTCTTTACTTCTGCCTTAATTTCGTTATTTACCCAGTAGTCATTCAGGAGCAAGTTGCTCAGTTTCGATGTAGTTGAGCAGTTTTCAGTGAGTTTCTTCTAATCCTGAGTTGTAATTTGATTGCACTGTGTTCTGAGAGACTGTTTGTCATGATTTCTGTTCTTTTGCATTTGCTGAGGAGTGTTTTACTTCCAATTATGTGGTTAATTTTAGAATAAGTGCTATGTGGTGCTGAGAAGAATGTATATTCTGTTGATTTGGGGTGGAAAGTACTGTAGATGTCTATTAAGTCCTATTGGTACAGAGCTGAGTTCAATTCCTGGATATCCTTGTTAACTTTCTGTCTCGTTGATCTGTCTAATATTGACAGTTGGGTGTTAAAGTCTCCCACTATTATTGTGTGGGAGTCTAAGTCTCTGTGTAGGTCTCAAGAACTTGCTTTATGAATCTGGGTGCTCCTGTGTTGGGTGCACATATATTTAGGATAGTTAGCTCTTCCTGTTGAATTGATCCCTTTACCATTATGTGTTGCCCTTCTTTGTCTTTTTTATCTTTGTTGGTGTAAAGTCAGTTTTATCAGGACTAGGATTGAAACCCCTGGTTTTTTTTTTTCTGTCCATTTTCTTGGTAAATATTCCTCCATTCCTTTATTTTGAGCCTATGTGTGTCTTTGCATGTGAGATGGGTCTCCTGAATACAGCACCCCGATGGGTCTTGAATCTTTATCCAATTTGCCAGGCTGTGTCTTTTAATTGGGACATTTAGCCCATTTACCTTTAAGGTTAATATTGCTATGTGTGAATTTGATCTTGTCATTATGATTCTAGCTGTTCATTTTGCACATTTACTAATGCAGTTTCTTCATAGTGTCATTGGTCTTTACATTTTGGTATGTTTTTGGAGTGGCTGGTACCGGTTTTTCCTTTCCATGTTTAGTGCTTCCTTCAGGAGCTCTTGTTAAGCAGGCCTGGTGGTGACAAAATCTCTCAGCATTTGCTTGTCTGTAAAGGACTTTATTTCTCCTTCACTTATGAAACTTTGTCTGGCTGGATATGAAATTCTGGGTTGAAAATTCTTTTCTTTAAGAATGTTGAATATTGCTCCCACTTTATTCTGGCTTGTAGGGTTTCTGCAGAGAGATTTGGTGTTAGTCTGAAGGGCTTCCCTTTGTAGGTAACCCGACCTTTCTCTGTGGCTGCCCTTAACATTTTTTCCTTCATTTCAACCATGGTGAACCTGACAATTATGTGCTTGGGGTTGCTCTTCTCGAGGAGTATGTTTGTGGTGTTCTCTGTATTTCCTGAATTTGAATGTTGTTCTGTCTTGCTAGGTTGGGGAAGTTCTCCTGGATAATATCCTGAAGTGTGTCTTCCAACTTGGTTCCATTCTCCCTGTCACTGTCAGGTACACTAATCAAGCATAGGTTTAGTCTTTTCACATAGTCCTGTATTTCTTGGAGTTTTTGTTCATTCCTTTTCATTCTTTTTTCTCTGATCTTGTCTTCACACTTTATTTCATTAAGTTGATCTTCAGTCTCTGATATCCTTTCTTCCACTTGATCGATTTGGCTATTGATACTTGTGTATGCTTCATAAAGTTCTTGTGCTGTGTTTTTCAGCTCCATCAGGTCATTTGTGTCTTCTCTAAACTGGTTATTCTAGTTAGCAATTCCTCTAACCTTTTTTCAAGGTTCTTAGCTTCCTTGCATTGGGTTAGAACGTGCTCCTTTAGCTTGGAGGACTTTGTTATTACCCACCTTCTGAAGTCTACTTCTGTCAATTCATCAAACTCATTCTCCATCTAGTTTTGTTCCCTTGTTGGTGAGGAGTTGTGATCCTTTGGAGGAGAAGGGACATTCTGGTTTTTGGAATTTTCAGCCTTTTTGCACTGGTTTTTCCTCATCTTTGTGAATTTATCTATCTTTAATCTTTGATGCTGTTGATTGGATGGAGTTTTTGCGTGGGCATCCTTTTCGTTGATGTTGATATTATTGCTTTCTGTTTGTTAGTTTTGCTTCTAACAGGCCTCTCTTCTGCAGGTCTTCTGGAATTTGCTGGGGTTCCACTCCAGTCCCTATTTGCCTGGGGGTCACCAGTGGAGGCTGCAGAACAGCAAAGATTGCTGCCTGCTTCTTCCTCTGGAAGTTTCATCCCAGAGGGGCACCCACTAGATGCCAGCTGGAGCTCTCCTGAATGATGTGCCAGTTGACCCCTGCTGGGAAGTATCTCCCAGTCAGGAGGCAGGGGGGTCAGGGACCCACTTGAGGAAGCAGTCTGTCCCTTAGCAGAGCTCAAGTGCTGTGCTGTGAGATCTGCTGCTTTCTTAAGAGTCAGCAGGCAGGAACATTTAAGTCTGCTGAAGCTGCACCCAGAGCCGCCCCTTCCCCCAAGTGCTCTGTCCCAGGGAGATGGAAGTTTCAGTCTGCTGCCTTTCTTTCAGAGATGCCCAGAGAGGTGGAATCTGGAGAGTCAGTCTGGCTACAGTGGCTTTGCTGTAATGTGGTGGGTTCTGCCAGTGTGAAGTTCCTAGCGGCTTTGTTTACACTGTGAGGGGAAAACCGCCCACTCAAGCCTCAGTAATGGCCGGTGCCCCTCCCCGAATCAAGCTACAGGGTCCCAGGTCGACCTGAGCTTGCTGGACTCTGTGGGAGTGAGACCCACTGAACAAGACCGCTTGGCTCCCTGGCTTCAGCCCCCTTTCCAGAGGAGTGAATGGTTCCATCTCGCTGGGGTTCCAGGTGTCACTGGGGTGCAAAAAAAAAAAAAAAAACTGCTGCAGCTAGCTCAGTGTCTGCCCAAATGGCCACCCAGTTTGTGCTTGAAACCCATGGCCCTGGTGGCCTAGGCACTTGAGGGAATCTTTTGGTCTACGGGTTGCAAAAACCATGGGAAAAGCATAGTATCTGAGCTGGACAGCACCTTCCCTCACAGCACAGTCTCTCATGGCTTCCCTTTGCTAAAGGAGAGAATTCCCAGGCCCCTTACACTTCTTGGGTGAGGTGACACCACACTCTGCTCCGCTTGCCTTCCATGGGCTGCATCCACCGTCTAAGCAGTCCCAATGAGATGAACCAGGGAATCTGGCAAGATGGCTGAATAGCAACTGCTCCGGTCTGCAGCTCCCAGCAAGACCAATGCAGAAGGCAGGTGATTTCTGTGTTTCCAACTGGAGAATCCGTAACTTTAAGAGACTTAAATGCTATGCTATCTGGAATTTGCTTCAAAATAAATGGGAGTGTATAATTGGGTAGGGAAATAGATAAAACTGATTTGGTTATGGATTGATCACTACTGACACTGGGTATGAATAATAATAGTTTATTATGCCATTTTCTCTAATTTTGTATACGTTTAAATTTTTCCATAAAAAGAAGTTAAGGATAAAATATTATGTCAGATGCTTAACCAGGTCTTCAGTATCAATAGATTATCAAATGTTATAGAGTCTGACAGCGCTAATATATGCTCCAGCAATTCCACTGCTAACTATATACTGAAAAGAAAGGAAATCAGATTATTGAAGAGATATCTGCACTGTCATGTTTATTGCAAACCTCTTCACAATAGCCAAGATTTAGAAGCAACTTAAGTGTCCAGCAACAGAAGGATGAATAAAGAAAATATGGTACATATACACAATGAAGTACTATTCAGCCATAAAAAAGAATGAGATCCTGTCATTAGCAACAACATGGATGGAACTGGAGAATGTCACGTTAAGTGAAATAAGCCAGTCACAGAAAGACAAACTTCACATGTTCTCACTTATTTGTGGGAGCCTAAAGTTAAAACAATTGAACTCACAGAGATAGACAGTAGAAAGACAGTTATCAGAGGCTGGAAGGGGTAGTGAGGAGGTGGGCACAGGGGAAAGTGGGGATTGTTAGTGGGTACAAAAAATAGTTAGAAAGAATGAATAAAACCTAGTATTTGATAGCACAGTAGGGTGACTATAGTCAATAATAATTTAATTGTACATTTTAAGATAACTAAAAGAGTAAAATTGGATTGTTTGTAATACAAAGGATAAATTTTGAAGGGATGGATACCCAATTTACCCTAATGTAACTATTACGCATTGCATGCCTATGTCAAAAATATCCTCTATACATCATAAATATATATACCTACTACGCACCCCCCAAAATTAAAATTAAAAACTATAAAAAGGCCTGGCTCACACCTGTAATCCCAGCACTTTCAGGGACTGAAGCAGGAGAATCATCTGAGCCTAGGAGTTTGAGACCAGCCTTGGCAACATAGCAAGATCTTGTCTCTACTAAAAATTCAAAAAATTAGCCAGGTATGGTGGTATGCACCTGTAGTCCCAGCTACTTGGGAGGCTGAGACAGGAAGATTGCATGAGCCCATGAGGTCACGGCTGCCTTGAGCTGTGATCTTGCTATTGCACTCCAACCTGGGTGACAAAGCAAGACCGTGTCTCAACGAATTTTTTTAAATTTTAAATACACAATCTGGAGAATCAATTTGTGTATTTCATAATATCAATATGAAACCTGGATGTACTTCCTATAAATAAAAGGTAATTTTATATAACTATAAAATTGTAAGTCCATACAACTTAAGTATATAAAATTCAGATGGATTAATTTATTTTAATTGTATATAAATTATATTCATTAAAATGCAAATTCAGTGCACAATAATGAGCACTGCATAAGATGCATTCAATACAAATGTACATGAATATAATTAAGAGTTAATTATAACTATAATTTATTCCTTATTCATGTGAGATTATAGCTTTGAATTTAAACGGGTGAAATAGGACTCATCGAACCACGCAGTATCCTTCAGTAGGCAATACTCTTGCAAATCAGTGTCTCAGTTTTATTTGAAAACACATGGAACTTAGATAATCAAGGATTTTTCTAGAGGGAAAAAACTAAAACAATTAACTTTTTCAAATTTTATACTTGTGTATTCTTTCAAATATCTACTCCACAGTTGAATTCTGTGCTTTCCTCGGGTTAGGGACTGTTCCAGGCACCAGTGATAGACACAGCCTCTCTACTTTAGATTCACATTCTATGAATAGAAAAACATATGCAAAATATTAGTACAATATAACCTCATATCTTACAAAAATTAATAGGATATGAGAGATAATGCAGTTCCTTAATCCATGCATATACGTTTTATAAGACCTGTGACACCATATTACTTGTATTAATTTGAAACACACAGCACAATAGAGTTTTCTAAGATACACGTGTATCGAAAGATATACCAAAATATCAGAGTTCAGCCATCTGTGGGATATGGGGAAAAACAGCAAGGGTGTGGGGATGGAAGCTAAAAAGAAAAAAAATGAAATAGTAGCATGTCAAAAACTAAAGATAATTAATAACTCAATTACCTGCTACCGGAGGCAAAATGGTGGTGGATAAGGTGGAATGTGTGAAGGGAGGAAAAAGGGAAAGGCTGTCTAGAAGTATTACAGACCATTTCTACTCACACTCCATTGATGATCATTGTGACGTGGGCATATCTGAGTGCAAGGAGGAGGGGAAGGAGTCCTGAGCCCAGCAAAGTGTCTCCCAGAAACAACACTCCATATTTTACAATAAAGAGCACATGTTTGGCAGAAAGCCAGATTTTCTGCTTAGCTGCCAAAAGCTGCTGAGCTTAAAACCATGTTCAAAGATTTATAGTAAAAGGAATTTGCCAACCAGCAGACCCAGTTCAAATGAAGTGAAGTAATTTGCTATTATTGGTACCTTGCATGGATTTTCTCATTTAATGCCTATGTTAACCCTGTGAAATAGGTATTGTCATATCCAAACCTTAAAACGAGGAAACTGAAATGCCAAGAGGTTATCCAACTTGCCCAGTGTCACATAGTCAGCAAGTCAAAGAGCCAGGGATTCCAAATATTATACTTTCGACGTCTGTATGTTCTCCAGGCTCCAGGAGACACATGCAAGCTCTTTAAGTGGTCTCCTTAATGCCTTTCTTACTTGGTTTATGATGAAGAGAAAGCAGTCCTCTCCTTATCCCACATTACATTATGAATGGAGACTGGGAGTGATACAAGAACATTCCAAATGTATCTGAAGGAATCTCTTTTTCTTTCCTCTTTTCTCTCTCTGCCACCGCCCCCCGCTCCCGCCCACATCACCTGCCCCCATTCATAAGGTGAAGGTGAATGATCACTAATACTTGTTTCATAGTCTCCTTCTCACATATTTAGGATATTGGAAAACTATTGCATTGGCCACTTTTGCCATGTTCTCAGCCTTTCGAACCTCATTTAACATTTTGCTTATTTTCTATTTTCACCACTGGACTCTAAGCCTCCTTGGAGGCAGTCTAGTCCAACAGGCAATTGTCAAAAGAATACTGTATCAGGCACTGTGGTTCGGGGCAGGGCATGGAGGTATAAGAAGGCATCATAGCCTGGGCTCTGAAGTTGCTGGCATTCTAGAGCAGCATGTCCAGAAGAGCTTTCTGAGATGACGAGGTGTTCTACATCTGCATGTTTCAATGTAGTAGCCAGTAGCCATTGGCAAAATTCACACGATGGTATTTCAGAATGCATATTTAGGTGCATATTTATATATTAAGCAAAAGATATGCAAGGAAGTGATTGCCACAGTCAGGCTGAGAGTTGTCTCTGGGGGAGGGTTATGGAGCTGCTTTGGAGAGGCAGCAGTATTATTTGTCATAATGTGCATGGTGGTTACACAAGCATTTGTTTTAAATGTTAAAGTTGGATTATATTTAATAGTAAAAAGTCTTTAAGATGACTATTCTGTTTTCAAAAAGTTAATACTGGATATGATAGTTAAGATCAGTTCTTCTATAAGCTCATAATGTAATTTCACCATTTTTATGGGCATCACTTTAGTTGGTTTTTCTAATCTTAAGTAAGCAAGTGTTTGTAATTTTTTATATCAGAATGCACTTGATTTTTAAAAATGTTTCTCTTCTCCATGAAGGTAGTTTAATTAATTCTTTGTCTTAGGATTCAGAAGTGGATGAAACTGGTTTTTTTTAAATGTTTTATTTGTAAGAACATTTGAAAGCTGCAGCTATTTGGAGATTATTTTTGAATTTACAACACTACAGCTTGGTTATTTGAAAAAGGTTGATTTCACTCTGCCACAAAAATTGATTCTTTTCCAATCTGGAGACCTCAAGATGTTCTGATCTTGGAGAAAATTGCTAGTAGAATAAAAATGGCTAACACTGAGAACACTATGTCCCACATTTTTCTTTGCCAACTTTAAATAATGCTTAGAATAGATTACAGCATCAGTTCTCCAACATTTTCTCCTTGAGACTTCCTTCCTACCACCCTTCATGGTCAATAAAAGGATTCCAGAAGAGTCAGTTCTTAATTAGCAAAAGGAAAGGCCTAGAAAAGAGTAGCTTAATCTGAAGATAAGTCTTCTGTCAGTGACAGACCAGTCCAATCTCGATAAAGATGTGTGAAAACCTTTTATCGACATCATTTAATAAGACAGTAAAGCAACACCATCAAAGCATCTCAACATGAAACATCAAGCAAATAGTCATTGGTTCTGGATATAGACAAACTTGGTAGGGCATATTTTCTTCCAAATGCTTCCTTACCTTTTACTCATGGCATTTTTTTTTTTTTTTTTTTTTTTTAAGAGACGGAGCCTCACTCTGTTACCCAGGCTGGAATGCAGTGGCATGATTATAGCTCACTGCAGCCTCCAACTCCTGGGCTCAAGCAATCCTCCAAGCTCAGCCTCTTGAGTAGCTGGGGACTCAACATGTTGCCCAGGCTGGTCTCGAACTCCTGCCCTCAAACTCCTGCCCTCAAGCACTCCTCCCCACTTGGCATCCCAAAGTGCTAGAATTACAGGCATGAGTCACTGCACCTAGCCCTTATTCATGACCTTTTTTTTTTTTAACCAATTAGGATTTTTCACTTTGCTGATAAAGTATGTAATTTTGGCAAACCAGATTATACATACATTTCTATAAATTTATATATGTATAAAAATATTCATCAAATGTACCATCATGTCAAAAGATAATAAGAAAGGCGATGCTGAAGTAGATTTCTGACTTTTCCAGTAGTTAATTATATAATGGTGTTTTGCCACTCTAGGTTGTCTGAATTTGATGAGCAGAACCATAATAATCACTGATACCTTTGACAATGGTAATTGTTATTATTTTTGCATTTTTAGTAGAGAGGGGGTTTCACCATAATGGTCAGGCTGGTCTCGAACTCCTAACCTCAGGTGATCCACCTGCCTCGGACTCCCAAAGTCCTGGAATTGCAGGTGTGAGCCAGCATGCCCAGCCCAACAACAGTAATTATTATGAAGACAGGTAAACATTTCACTTAGGCATGCATTAAGCTTCATATCATATTATGACGTTTGCAGTCCTTGGTTTGATTGGTATGTTTAAGAATCCACATGAACCAAGTTAGAGTTGTCCTCTTTAAACACAGGTGTGAAAATTGCTAACCTTCTCAAAGCTTTCTTACATTCCCATTAATTGTAAGACTAAAAAAAGTTTCTCCTTTCTTAGTAATAGAATATCTACATATCTATTAGCAATAGAATATCTATCTTAGTAATAGAATATTACATATCTAGGAGTATGTAAAATTACATACATAAATATCAGTTGAAATCTATGTGCTCATTTTAATATATTTTCTAATTTTATTTTCAACAATCTAATCTATTGCTATTTCTTCACTAACGCTTTTTTTGTTTGTTTGTTTGTTTGTTTGTTTGAGACAGGGTCTCACTCTGTCACCCAGGCTGGAGTGCAGTGGCGTGATCTCAGCTCACTGCAACTTCACCTCCCGGGTTCAAGCAATCCTCCCACCTCAGCCTCCCGAGCAGCTGGGACTACAGGTGCACGCCACCATGCCTGGCTAATTTTTGTATTTTTTTGTAGAAATGAGGTTTCACCATGTTGACCATACTGGTCTTCAACTCCTGGACTAAGTGATCTGCCTGCCTTGGCCTCCCAAACTGCTGGGATTACAGGCATGAACCACTGCACCTGGCCTGCTAATGCTTTTAACTTTTGTTGTTGTTGTTTGTTTGTTTGTTTATTTTTGAGGCAGAGTCTCGCTCTGTCGCCAGGCTGGAGTGTAGTGGCACAATCTTGGCTCACTGCAACCTCCGCCTCCCAGATTCAAGTGATTCTCCTGCCTCAACCTCCCAGGTAGCTGGGACTACAGGCACACACCACCACGTCCGGCTAATTTTTGTATTTTTAGTAGAAATGGTTTCACCATGATGGCCATGATGGTCTCGATCTCTTTTAACTTTTTAAAATTTTGCAATTTCTTCTTCCACTCCTTAACCTCTTTTTCTCTTCTTTCTCTAGGTGCTTGTTAATTATCACCAGGGTCAGAAAGAATCCTTGTAGGCACTTTGAGAAAAGATAACATTTCCTTCCTTGAATAATTTAAAGGAATGAATAGGTTTGTCCAAGATCATATTTATTATTACTTTAGGTCAAACTATTTGAAATTGCTGTTTTTTTAAATTTAATTTTTAAAAAAACAAAACCCATTGAAATGTAGCAACAAGCATTGCCCTACATTATTTTTTTTTTTAGCTCCCTATCTCATCTTCTTTTTCATAATATTTCTATGAATCTTATGTATCTTATGGTCCAGGCATACTGGTCTAGTCATTGTACCCCCAATACATTCTGCTTCTAATCAATGGTTCACCTCACTCAGAATGCCCTCCTTGCAACCTACCAATAACCTACACATCTTTTATTTATTTATTTTTGTTATATATATATATATATATGTAGAGAGAGAGAGAGAGAGAGACAGAGAGAGAGAGAGAGAAGTTTTGCTCTTATTGCCCAGGTTGGAGTGCAATGGGCGATCTCGGCTCACTGCAACCTCTGCCTCCTGGGTTCAAGTGATTCTCCTGCCTCAGCCTCCCAAGTAGCTGGGATTACAGGCACCTGCCACCATGCTTAGCTACTTTCTGTATTTTTAGTAGAGATGGGGTTTCACCATGTTGGCCAGGCTGGTCTCGAACTCCTGACCTCAGGTGATCCATCTGCCTCAGCCTCCCAAAGTGCTGGGATTACAGGCGTGAGCCACTATGCCTGGCCATAATCTACACATCTTTTAAAGCCCCCCTTCAAATACAACAGTCAAGATAGTCTTCCTGACAACTCACAAGCACTTCTTCCTGCACTCTTCACGTTATTCAGTATTTAGCATGAATTTATTGATCAAGTTAGTTTCCAGGCACTGAACTGGGGACCCAAGGAAGAATAAGACACATTGTCTGCTCTTCAGGCATGTAAAATCTGATGAGAGACACAGGCACACAGATGTCTCTCACATGTCTGAAAGAGAGCAGATTAGCTCTCTGGCATCTTCTTATAAGGGCACTAATCCCATTCATGAGGGCTCCACTCTCATGACCTAGTTACATTCCACAGGCTCCACCTCCTAACACCATCACATTAGGGGTTCGAATTTCAACAAATGAATGGGGAGGAGTGGGACAAATATTCAGCACATGACACTATCCCAAAACCTAGTGACTTGAAACCTCAATTTATTATTATTGCTATTATCTTTTGAACTTCTATAGGTCAACTATAGATTCAGCTGGGTGGTTCCCAACTGAGGTCTGTCCTGCATTTGCTCTCAGATGTTGGCTAGACAGGAATCATCTGAAACCTTCTTCAGTCACATTTCTGGTGACTACAGAGATAGCAAGAATAGCTGAGGGCTGGACATCCAAGGTATCTCCCTAACAGGATGGCAGCAAAAAGTTAGCTGGATTTCTTACTTGACATATAAGAACTCTAAGAGACAAATACAGAGGCCTAAGACACAGATGGATCAGCCTTGGACAGACGCAGAAACCATCTGCACCTCAGAAAGAGGAAAGAGTGGGTACAGATGAATGTAACTTTTAGGGTAAGGGAGAAGGAAATTACTGAAATATCAATCCCCAAATTGTTCTGTAATATAGATTCCCTCCGTGGCTAGTAACTAATGCAGGGCAAAAAAGATTCCATGATCAGATTTATTTGGGAACTTCTCTGTTCAAAAAAGTCAATGAGCTTCTTAACTATAGGGATTTTCAGAGTCTGTTATGAGCTAATACTTACTGGCAATCTCCAGAGCCCCCCTTTTTATTGAACATTCTTCAGAACAGGGTTTTATGGATCACATCCTAGGAAATGCTATACAAATGTTTCTCCCATCAAGCAGCAAGAAGTTTTCTAGAGTTGTCATTACTTCCTTATGAGTCAGGTTTTTCCAGAAAAACAGACCCAGTAAGATGCATATGTAGAGAAAGAGGGAGAGAGAAAAACAGATTTTCAGGAATCAGCCCACTCAATTGTGCAGACTGGCAAGTCCAAAATCTGCAGGGTGGACTGGCAGGCTGGAAACCTAGGGAAGAGTTGTAGTTCTAAAGAGTCTGAAGGGGATCTGCTCTGAATTCCCTCATCTTCCCGGGATGTCAGTTTTTTCTCTATTAAGGCCTTTAACTGATTGGATGAGGCCCATCCACATTATGGAAAGTAATACAGTTTGGCTCTGTGTCCCCACCCAAATCTCATTAGTAGATCCCATAATTCCCACGTGTTGTGGCAGGGAGATGATGGAGTCTTAGGGGCGGGTCTTTCCTGTGCTGTTCTTGTGACAGTGATGGTTTTAAAAATGGGAATTTCGGCTGGGCAGGGTGGCGCATGCCTGTAATCCCAGCACTTTGGGAGGCTGAGGCATGCGGATCACGAGGTCAAGAAATCGAGACCATCCTGGCCAACATAGTGAAACCGTGTCTCTACTAAAAACACAAAAATTAACTGGGAGTAGTGGCACACGCCTGTAGTCCCAGCTACTCAGGAGGCTAAGCAAGAGAGCTGATTGAGCCCAGGAGGTGGAGGTTGCAGTGAGCCCAGATCATGCCACTGCACTCCAGCCCAGCAACAGAGTGAGACTCCGTCAAAAAAAAATAAAATAAAATAAAAAACAGGAATTTCTCTGCACAAGCCTTCTCTTTTTTTTCTCTCTCTCTTTTTTTTTTTTTTTTATTATACTTTAAGTTCTAGGGTACATGTGCATAACGTGCAGGTTTGTTACATATGTATACTTGTGCCATGTTGGTGTGCTGCACCCATCAACTCGTCAGCACCCATCAATTCGTCATTTATATCAGGTATAACTCCCTCTTTTTACCTGGTGCCATCCACGTAAGATATGACTTGCTCCTCCTTGCCTTCCCTCATGAGGCCTCCCCAACCACATGGAACTGTGAGTCCAATTAAACCTTTTTATTTTATAAATTGCCCCGTCTTGGATATGTCTTTATCAGCAGCGTGAAAGCAGACTAATATAGAGGGTATTCTGATTTACTCAAAGTCTACTGATTTAAATGTTAACTTTAACTTAAAATACCTTAAAAATACCTTTGAAGAAACATGCAGAATAATGTTTGACCAAATTATCTGGGTATCGTGGCCTAGCTAAGTTGACACATGAAATTAACCATCACAATTTCTAATATAATTTTTAGGACACGGGTTGCTACTTCTACATATGAGAAAGAGAATTCTCATTGGTCATAAAAATTTGCCTTAAATCTTCAATGCCTATAAAATATAGAAAACACCTATTTCATTTACTCAGCAGAAGCTAACTTAGCTTGCAATGAAGGAATGCTCTCAGTCTAGATTGTCTATTGACTGTACACTCCAGAAGGGAAAAGATGTCGTTATGGATGAGTTTGTATCCTAGGTAAGCATATTAATCAATATGCAGCATTTAGATCTTAACATTGGCTTTCCTGATTTAATTCAAGGTAATTAAACCTAGCCTCCCTTCCAAAAAAACCCACTTCACTGCAGATGCTAATACACACACTTTGCCTGGTTGACATTGTTTAACTCAGGGATTCTCAAAGTGTGATTTTCTAGGCAATAGTGTCAGCATCACCTGGGAATTTGTTAGAGATGCAAATCTTGGCCTTTACCCTTACCGAATCAGAAACTCAGCAGGGAAAGACAGGGGATGGATCTTTGTTTAAAACAAGGCCTTCATGGGTTTCTGATACATACTCAAGTTTGAGAACCACTGGACTGTGTCACAACTCTTTCCATCTTTTCCACATGTGGCACTTCTCTCAATCACTCTACTGAGTTTCAGAGAACAAAACAGGTGATTACTAGTTCAACAAGTCCCTTCTTGTTGAAGGGACTAGTAATCAACAAGATTACTAGTCCCTTCTTACTGGGAACCAGTCCCTTCTTACTGGGAACTGCTTCTTACTGGTTCCCAGTAAGTAGGGTCATGTAACACAACTGAGGATGATGAGAGGATGGTAAGGAGTAGAAAGTAGCAACGAGGAACCTCTTACCTGAGATAGCAGCTGACAGAGCCATTCCAATGCTAGTAGTTGTCCCAAAGATTGGCCAAGATAAAAACCGGGGTTGATAGTCCAAAACAGGATTACCTAATACAAGAGATAGGAGAATGTGGGAGTTAAAAAGAGGAGAAACTACAGGAGTTGATGAAGGAGAGACATTTAAGAGCACAACATAAACGTATCTAACAGAATTCCTGAGATGAGTACAATTACCCATGTTAACTTTTCAAATTATCATGCTGAATTGCTTTGGCATTTGAGGGGCATTTTTTTAAAGCCCCACTGAAAATCTACAGGATTATCAGTAGAATTTAGCAAGTACCCTTGGTGGGTAACTCCCCATGGAAGCTTTTCCTTCCACAGGGTTGGTAGGTCTAAGAATACACAAAGTATTTTTTGGATTTCTTATATTTTCACAGGTGGAAGTCAGTCCATTCACATCTAGTGAATAGAAAAAAAAAGTAGTAGCTTTAGGTTAATATTACAATAAATCAAAAAAGGCAGATGCCTGCATCTTCTCAGAGCTACCTCTAATCCTGCCTAAGAATCAGCCTCATGAGCTTGATAGAAAGACATTCTGCTAGTTATCCTTTCTTGAAAGACCAGAAATATTAGATTTGGATTTCAGAAAAATAATCCCCTAATTTTTAAGCTTTTTATTCCTCTTGTCTTCCACCCATAGCCCAATAATCTCATTTTACCAGATGTCAGATAGTCATGTTAGTTTCAAAGGGGAACATCTCTGAGATTTCTGGCACATGAAACATGAGTTTCTCTGATAAATGCTTCGGCTCCTCATTTATGTAGCCCTTTTACGTAGTAGGGTTTGTATTCTTTCCACTGATGCATTTCAAGGTAATTTAGATGCCTAATTTTCAGTTGTCAGTGAAAAAAAAAAAGCCCTTAGACCAATTAAGTTTAACAGAGTTTAACAGGGCAAAGAAGGATTCATGAATCAGGTAGTCCTCCAAACCAGAATACATACAAAGAGATTCCAGCACTGCTGCATGGTCAGAAGGATTTATGGACAGAAATAGGAAGGCACTGTACAGAAAGCAGAAAAGAGGCACAGAAACAGCCAGCTTGGTTACAGCTCAGTGTTTTCCTTCTTTGAACACGGTTTGAACATTTGGCTGTGAGTGGTTGAAGAATACCTGCTGTGATTGGCTGAGACTCAGCTGCTTGTTACGAGGGCAAGCTATAGTCTGTTTACACATCCAGTTAGGTTACAGTTCACTATGTAAGGATAAACCTTTAGGCCAAACTCAAAATATGCAAGGAGGCAGCTTTAATTCAACAACAGTCATCTGATAGTTAGATGTTTCTCAAACTACTACCTATTGTTAAAAACCAGTTATATTTTTTAAATTTCAAATCCGCCATGGATCAATACTTTCATAAAATTCAATGAAAATGAATTACTGCAAAAATGATCACATTGGATTTCATGACAGTGTCAAGTTGCTATAAAAGATAGAAATGCAGGCCGGGCGCAGTGGCTCATGCCTGTAATCCTAGCACTTTGGGAGGCTGATGCGAGTGGATTGCCTGAGCTCAGGAGTTCAAGACCAGCCTGGGCAACACATGAAACCCCGTCTCTACTAAAATACAAAAAATTAGCTGGGCATGGTGGCACGTGCCTGTAGTCCCAGCTACTCAGGAGGCTGAGGCAGGAGAATTGATTGAACCCAGGAGGCAGAGGTTACAGCGAGCCAAGATCGCACCACTGCACTCCAGCCTGGGTGACAGAGCGAGACTCTATCTCCAGAAAAAAAAAAAAAAAGAAAAGATAGAAATACTTACTCTCCATTTCTGTGCTTTTCAACTTTTGAACTCTATCAGATTACAGGCCAACACTACTTCACTTGTCACACTGTGATTGGCAGTGATGTAGATACTGTAAACATCTGCAGGTTGATAATATTATTTCAAGAGCTCTAAAAAGCTAGAACCGGCAATGGTGTTGCCAAAGCTCCACTCAATAGACATTTAGATTTGGAAATTTCTCCATCAAACATTCCTCTGAAGAGAGTCAAGTGAAGCCAGGAAGACAATAGGTGACAAACTTATCTATACACAAATGCTAGCATTACTGAGCTGGAGTTTGCCTCTCTGATAAGTCCAGGGAAGTTTACTTACCTATCAACTGCCATTTTGTTTCAAGCCTTTCTCTTTCTAAAGTGGAGAACCCTGAATAATACTGTGGATGTGCTTTCTGATTATTTTTGTGGATTTTTTGCTTATTTTGTTTGTCTTGGATCTTGTCAGAGTGGAAAAGAGGACTGTGGTGAGAACTCTGGGTTGAACAAAATGGCTACACTCTTCTTTCACAATCCTGAAATGAAATTCAGTACCATCAACTGGCAGATAATGACAGGTGAAGATTTGAGCTTTACTGAAAGAAAAAACTCAGAACAGGTTTTGAAGATTAGACTCTTCTCACTATTCAAAATAGCAAAGACATGGAGTCAACCTACATGCCCATCCATGGTGGATTGGATGAAGAAAATGTAGTACATATACACCATGGAATACTATGCAGCCATAAAAGAATGAAATCATGTCTTCTGCAGCAACACGGATGCATCTGGAGGCTATTATCCTAAGTGAACTAACTCTGAAACAGGAAACCAAATACCACATGTTCTCACTGGCAAGTGGGAACTGAACATTGGGTACTCATGGACATAAAGATGGCAACAATAGAAGCTGGAGTACTAGAGGGAGGAGTGGGGAGGGGTTGCAAAACTAACTATTGGGTACAATGATCAGTACCTGGGTGATGGGATCGATTGTACCCCAAACCTCAGCATCACACAGTGTACCAAGGTAACAAATCTGTACATGTACCCCCGAATCAAAAATAAAAGGTGAAATTATAAAAAATAAAAACCAAAATAAACTCTCTTGGAAATCTTAAAAAAAAAAAAATTTTGTTCTTTTAACTGTCCTTCAGACAAGCCGAAAAGGGTGAGGAGAAGAATGTCAAAATTAGAAATTGAACTTCAGAAACCCAGAACCAATGGAACCCCTGGGAAAGAAGATATCTACAAAGTTGGTGCACAGCAACCTGGATTCCAGAGAGGACTGTTGAGTTCGGTTTAGAGATGAGAACTGCTAACTCCCAGAACTTGACAACTTATGGTGGGCTTCTAGTAACAGAATAGGATAGGCAGAAAAGAGACAGAACATGAACCTCCATTTACATGGAGCAGGTGAGAAATGAGAGTGAAGAAGTTGTGCCATGCTGCAGGGTTTAAACACAGAAAGCTGTATGCAAAACACAAGAATTCACAAGGTGGCAATGTGTTTTCAGGGTACAGATAATAATTACCAAAAGAGACACAGAGATGATGGGAGTGATGCAAAGTCCGACAGGTGATACTGGGTGATACTTAAAGAACAGACAAGCATCTGGGAATCCTGCCTGATTCTGAAGAACTAGCACAGGGCATCCTAACCACTGGGCCACAGACCAATACTGGCTCCTGTCAGATCAGCCACAGCATTAGATTCTCAGAGAGCGCAAACCCTATTATGGACTGTGCGTTCAAGGGATCTAGGGTGCACTCTCCTTATGAGAATTTAATGATAAATGTAATGGGCTTGAATCATCCTGAAAACATCCCCTCCCTTCCTCAACCCTGTCTGTGGAAAAATTGTCTTCCAAGAAACTGGTCCCTGGTGCCAAGAAGGTTGGGGACCACTGGACTAGCGGGATAGGCAGAGTCTTTGTTTAAACAGAAACATACGTCCTCAGAAAACAAAAATTAGCTCAGAGTGAGAGAGTAAAAAATCTGCCCACCGTTTATCAGACTACATTAATATATATATATAAAGACAGCTACAAACTGAACAGGAAATATTTCTCTTAAGGGTGTTGAAGCTATAAAGTGTCATAACAACTCCCTTTGTTGAATGACTCCTGCCTCAATTTACAACCCAGGTGCAGAGATTTAGATAAGGAGTTTCTGGATACAACAGTTCATCTTCATCTTAACTTTGTACATTGCAAAGAAACAGGAGCCTGGGTCTATTTCATAGTCCAAATCCCTATCCCTGTTCTGTTTTGAACCTTTCAAACACTGCTTCATTTAAATACCATCTACATTCCACTCTTTCCTGCAATCCTATAATAATTCTATCTTTTCCTTTGCTGAGCCATCTCTGCTGTGGTCCACAGTCACCTTCATTGCATTGCATCCATAAAGTCAACTGTATCAGATAACAGTTTTGCTCCTGGTGCACTGATTGAGCTGGGGAAATTCTCATCTGTTTACTAGAATAGTATGAAGAAGCTAGACAGAAACCAAGTTAGAAGATCAGGTCACTCAAAGGGAATTGTTGCTTTGGTACAAGGTCCAAGTCTACTTGTTGGAATCAAGATGTTAGGATAAGACAAGAAGTAAGTGTTCCATCATGCCGTACCTACATGTTGGTCTGTTGCAGTCTGAGTATCTCTTGCCTTCGGTTCTGATTGGTCTCAGAATAAGAAGATGGAGTTAGAATAGCAAAGAAAGACTCAGTGGTTTCAACTGAGGAAAGTGCCAGGAAGGTAGGAACCAGCTGATTGAGACTGAAATCCAGGAGTATACAAAAAACCCAGTGATATAAGCTCAAGCACAGCAGTCCCTGGCCAGGGGGTTTGTCTGGGTTCTCACAAAAGGAAATGCCTGGGAATTAAAATCTGCAAAGGGCGAAGAGTTTCCTCCCCACAGAGCTTTCTCAACCTCTTTGAAGAGAAAAAGACTAGGCAGGAAAATAAGGAAACAGAGTAAAGGAGAGGTGGGTAGAGCAGGTGGCAAAGCCCAAAATAATGAGTTTGGGAATAAGAGAAGTACCTTACGATCAAGCTCTATAAAGTCAGTGCTTCATGCTAGAGTGGGAACTGGGCAAACTCATGGAAAACAGATTGAGTCTCATGTACTGGTGATCTTTAGACTTTGCACTATTTTTCTGAGCTGCAAGGCTGCCCCATAGGAATTGACTTTTTTCTTTCTTACTTTCTTTCTTTTTTTTTAGCATCTGAACCCCAGATCCCTGTTCAGAGGGTAGAGGATGGGAACACTGTGCTGTTGGTTTGTTTCATTCTCTAGAGGATTTGCTTCCAAGCAGCGGTGAATGGATCACTGTGAGAACACAGCTATATTTTCATCTATGACTAAACTATTCTATTCTATTCCTGATTCTTTTAGGGAGAGGAAAATTGTTCCTGGTTATTTTGACATAAAATTTTTCAAAACTTCCATTACAAATCATAAAGCAAGTTTGACTTCTGGGAATTTACACTTCAGTTAATAATTTTAAATGTATTTGTATGGTGACATATAACTTTATAAAGGTTATCCTTTTATCTAAAAAATGTATTTTTTAAACAACAACAAAATCTGTCACCACATTTGCTGATTTGTGGTATGAGCCGATGCAGAAAGAATTCTCCTGTCAGATGGGGAGGACAGGACCACCTCTGAGAGTAAGTTTTCAGATCTTGTCTTCAGTCATCTGTGGAGTAATCCATGCAGCCAGAAAGAAATCTTGAATTTCTAACAAATCCACCAGCACCACCATGATAGCCTCTTGTTCAAGAGTGACAATGTTTCCTTGGCTCTTTTACTGAGGTACAGATAAATCTAGAAACGCATTCCACTGCCACTCTTCCCTGTCCCTCTACACATACATCTTTCTTTCTTTCTTTCTTTCTTTCTTTCTTTCTTTCTTTCTTTCTTTCTTTCTTTCTTTCTTTAAAATCTCTGCTTCAAAGTGGGAAAGAAACTTAGAGGTTTCTAAGGGAAAAAGTGAATGTGAAAAAGTAAATATAAAATGATTACTAGCAGTAATTATTTTCTAAACTAGTGGCTTTCAAACTTTTTTAAACTACCACCAACAGAAAGAAAGGCATTTTCCATCAGGTCCTACTACATGTACACTTAGACATATTTGTGTGTACATATATAGATAGATATGATCCTGGTTCACAAAGCAGTACAGATAGTACATTATGATTTTTCTTTTTTATTCTTTTGTTTTATAAAATATTTATCATTAGTCAATAAATTGATCTGATCTACTAAATGAGTGGCAACCTGCAGTTTAAAAAATACTGTTCTTGTGGGCAATATTAGCAGACAACCTATTCATCTTTATTCCAGAAAATAACTCAAAATAAGCTTTGTTTCCTAACACCAGACTTCTTGTGTCTAAAGGATCTACTTTTATGATGTTCTTTTGTAGTGTGTCTGCTCCATTCTTGCCCTGAAAGTCCAGAAGTCAATGCAGATGTGATTACATAAGAAAATCAAGATCATATCTTTGTTATTTCTGATATCAACCCTAGATTCTGAACATCCCCTGCCCCTAAATATTTCTTAAGACAAAGTTTTTATAAGAACTGGCTAGAAATTGATTCAGCTTAGGCCTGTTACTGCAGGCAATGTCTGCAGAGACTTTTATTGGACTGGAAATGGCTTAGAAAGTGATGGTACAATAAAGGCAGATCAAATACCTTATGGCACTTCATAAAATGAAATGAAGCACACCCGTGAAGAAAAATGAAGTTGATCTGCGTGCTGTGAACCAATATTTAAGGTATTTGTTAAATTGAAAAAAATAAGATGAACGCATTGTGTGTAGTAGACTTCCACATGTCTTTAAAAGGGGAATGTATGTGCATAGAATATTCCTGAAAGGCTCCACAAGATATTAATAATGGGAATTGCTTAGAGGCAATAGGAAAGAGATATAGAGGGCTGGGAATGTAGAAGGGTCAAGATTTAAGATAATACTTCTGTATACCTCTTTAAGGTGTTTGATTTTTTTTATTTTGTGCATATTCATATATTACTTTTTCAATTAAAAAGAGCTAATTTTTAAAAGAAATATTACATATCAGATTTTGTGATAGTAGGGGTATTTGCAAAGTCTTTAGGATGAAGGGAATTTTCCTTGTGAGCAATTGTATAAAAGGATATTGATTTTAATAAATGGATATTTACTTTAATAAATGGATATTTATGATAACACCGAGATTTATCTCCTTCATTTACATATCTTATATAGTTTACAGAGTTCCATGTCCATTGCCTAACTTAGTGTTCATAGCAACCTTTTGAAGTAGTTGTGACATGTACTAGAAGCAATGCTTTACAAATTAAAGCAAAACAAAACAAAACAAAAAACTCTAAAATCTAAAGAAATTAAAAACCTAGAACATAGTCTAAGGAAAGAAGTTTAGAGTCATGACATGACTGTGATGTAGTACAAACCTGGACATTTCACACTCTTAAGAGTTACCGAGAAGTTTATGAATAGTATTTTTAAAGTCTTCAACAATACTCCTCACAATATTGATCTCTTAACTAAAGGACACTCGCATAGAGGAGGAAGAAGGCAGAAAAACAAATCTCCTGAAACTCTTTTCATAAAATATGCCTACTATTAGAAAGTAAATTGTCAATTAACAACAGGTTGAAAATTAACATTAAAGAAGTTGCATTCATAATCTCACTCTATAGATTTTCAGCTTTGCGTTAGAGCAAAGCTAAAATAATTACCTCAGTGGAAAAAGATGGAGATTTCAAAGCGTCACTACTGAATCTTGAAAAATACCTTTAAGGTTTGTGGGTTAGCGTTATAGTATCTCCCAGTTTCCCTGGGACAATCCCAATTTATATCGCCTGTCTCCATATAATTATTCATAGCACCCCTTTCATTCTCCAAAGTGCCCTAGTTTAGATGATAAACTGTATCTCCACCCTATTAAATATCAATCTCTATTCTCTATACACCTTTAAGTTTGTCATTTTCTAGAAATTGGGATTCATCTTTGGCCTAAGAATTACCTTCATTCATGCCAAAGCTGAGTCATACTCAGCTTGTAACTGCATATATGACTCTCAAATAAGAAAGAGAAGTTTTCCAAACCATTACCCACCAGCTTTCGCTTTATTAAAGAGATTAATAGTGGGGAAGGGAAACTCAGACTCAGGGTCTGGTTTAGAAGTTTTGGCGTGTTGAGGTTTTCAAGGTGTGAACTAAGAATGACTTGGTGAGACTTTTGTAAAGATAAATAATTGATACCACATAACATAGTTCTTCTTTCTTTCTTTTTTTTCTTTTTTTTTTTTTTTTTTTTTTTTTTTTTTTTTTTTTTGAGATGGACTAGACTAGAGTGCCGTGGCACGATCTTGGCTTACTGCAACCTCCACCTCCCGAGTTCAAGTGATTCTCCTGCCTCAGTCTCCCAAGTAGCTGGGACTAGAGACACGTGCCACCACTCCCAGCCAATATTTGTATTTTTAGTAGAGACGGGGTTTCACCATGTTGGCCAAGATGGTCTCGATCTCTTGACCTTGTGATCCACCCACTTCAGCCTCCCAAAGTGCTGGAATTACAGGTGTGAGCCACCATGCTTCTAAGTGACGCTCCTCCAGAGTCATTCATGTGTCATTTACTGGTTAACATTTGGAGAGTGGCTCCTGGGAGTAAGACACTGTTCTAAGCACTGCATCAGCTTTGTCAACAGTTTTAGGGACTTTGTACTCAATTTCTAGTGGTTTGTTGAGATGTATTTTTTAATCAGATTTTAACATCAGATACTATACATCCGATTACAGATCAGATTTTATACATCAACCCGTCTCTGAGCTCTTTCTGACTAGCACTCTTTAGAATTTCTGTGATTTATAACTACTCTATTTGATCATTAGAAAGATTATTCCCATAGCCCAGGTAGGTTGAATAGTAGCTGCAATTTTTTTTTTCATGTAACAAATAAATGTATTTCTTCCATAGAACAAGCAACTGAATCCAAAGCCAAGTTGGCTATCACAGTACAGCATCTTTTACTCAGCGGTAAGCAGACCACTTCTCGAGAATACATAACTATGGAGATTTAAGGCGATGCCACAGGTTGCTTTTAAGATGTGTCTGCCTGTTACATTCTCTGCAGCACATGGCACTTAAAGTTATCATGTAGTGATTACTTGAGGTTTCTGCGTGAAGTATTAAAGAATATTTTAATTGTTGTTCTATGTTTAGACTTACACTTTTAACAAAATATTTTCAGAACATGAATATTAACAGGCATGTACCAAAGGTCATGCATTCAGAGTCTCTCTCTGCAGGAGTTAGGCCTTGGTTCTTATTCCAACTGTTTGATTTGATTCCTCTACTTGTTTTTGTGGATGTTTACATATGTCTTCTGTTTATCTCTCCCCTTTCTTTACTTTCTTGGAAATCGTTTTTTCCTATCCCATCACCAAACTTTTCACAAAGGGAATCTTATGGGTTTTCTTTTGTTCTAATCATCACTGGTTGAGTGGTTACTGTCACTGCCTTCACTGTCACTGTCACTGTCACTTCCATTGTTGTTACCATTACCAGACTTGCTCTGGTTGTCACTCTCATCACTGCTTTCAGATGTGCTGTCACTGCTATCACTGCTGTCACTGCTGTTACTGCTGTCACTGCTATTGCTGCTGTCACTGCTATTGCTGCTGTCACTGCTATCACTGCTGTTGCTGCTGTCACTGCTATCACTGCTGTCGCTGCTGTCACTATCACTGCTGTCACTGCTTTCGCTGCTGTCACTGCTATCACTGCTGGCACTGCTGCCACTGCTATCACTGCTGTCACTGCTATCACTATCACTGCTGTCACTGCTTTCGCTGCTATCACTGCTGTCGCTGCTGTCACTGCTATCACTGCTGTCACTGCTTTCGCTGCTGTCACTGCTATCACTGCTGTCGCTGCTGTCACTGCTATCACTGCTGTCACTGCTTTTGCTGCTGTCACTGCTATCACTGCTGTCACTGCTGTCACTGCTGTCACTGCTATCGCTGCTATCGCTGCTGTCACTGCTGTCACTGCTGTCACTACTATTGCTGCTGTCACTGTTGTCACTGCTATCACTATCGCTGCTGTCACTGCTATCGCTGCTGTCACTGCTATCACTGCTGTCACTACTATCGCTGCTGTCACTGCTGTCACTGCTATTGCTGCTATCGCTGCTGTCACTGCTATTACTGCTGTCACTGCTATCGCTGCTGTCACTGCTATCACTGCTGTCACTACTATCGCTGCTGTCACTGCTGTCACTGCTATTGCTGCTATCACTGCTGTCACTGCTGTCGCTGCTGTCACTGCTGTCACTACTATCACTGCTGTTACTGCTGTCACTGCTGTCACCACTATCACTGCTGTTGCTGCTGTCACTGCTATTGCTGCTGTCACTACTACTACTGCTGTCCCTGCTATTGCTGCTGTCACTACTACTACTGCTGTCACTGCTATCGCTGCTGTCACTACTATTGCTGCTGTCACTGCTATTGCTGCTGTCGCTACTATTGCTGCTGTCACTACTATCACTGCTATCACTGCTGTCACTGCTATTGCTGCTGTCACTACTATCGCTACTGTCACTACTGTCACTACTATCACTGCTGTTGCTGCTGTCACTGCTATTGCTGCTGTCACTACTGTCACTGCTATCACTGCTGTCACTGCTATCGCTGCTGTCACTGCTATCACTGCTGTCACTGCTATTGCTGTTGTCACTACTATCACTGCTGTCACTGCTATTGCTGCTGTCACTACTATTGCTGCTGTCACTACTGTCACTATCACTGCTGTCACTGCTATCGCTGCTGTCACTGCTATCACTGCTGTCACTGCTATCACTGCTGTCACTGCTATTGCTGCTGTCACTACTATTGCTGCTGTCACTACTGTCACTATCACTGCTGTCACTGCTATCGCTGCTGTCACTGCTATTGCTGTTGTCACTACTATCACTACTGTCACTACTATCACTGCTGTCACTGCTATTGCTGCTGTCACTACTATTGCTGCTGTCACTACTGTCACTACTATCACTGCTGTTGCTGCTGTCACTGCTACTGCTGCTGTCACTATCACTGCTGTCACTACTATCACTGCTGTCACTGCTATTGCTGCTGTCACTGCTATCACTGTTGTCACTACTGTCACTGCTGTTGCTGTCACTGCTGTCTGACTTACTGTCACTATCACTGCTATCACTGCTATCTGATTTGCTGCTGTCTGACTTGCTGTCACTGTTGTCACTACTATCACTACTGTCACTATTGCTGCTGTCACTACTATCACTACTGTCGCTGCTATCACTGCTATCACTACTGTCACTGCTATCACTACTGTCACTGCTATTGCTGCTATCACTACTACCACTGTCACTGCTATCACTGCTGTCACTGTCACTGCTATCACTGCTGTCACTGTCACTGCTGTCACTACTGTCACTACTGTCACTGCTATCACTGCTGTCACTACTATCACTGCTACTGTTGCTACCACTGCTGTCACTGTCACTGCTGTCACTACTATCACTGCTATTGCTGCTATCACTACTATCACTGTCACTACTACCACTGCTGTCACTGCTATCTGATTTACCTTTGCCACCATCAGATTTGTCATTGTCATCATTGCCATTGTTACCATTGCCATTACTGTCACTATTATTAGTGTCTGACGTGCTATCACTGTCATCATCTTCTCCTTTTGAGTGACTGCCATTGCCATTATCTTTTGATTCATCAGAGTTATAAGAAGCATCCCCTCGACTACTGCTGTCATTGTCACTTTCTGAATTAGAATCATCATTGCCATTAGATTCGTCACTGCTATTGGGATCATCGCCTTGCATGGACTTATCATCAAAATCATAACTGTCATATCCATCACTATTGCTGTCACTACCTGTGTTGCTGTGTCCAACTTTATTTCCTGGTTCTGGTTTTTGGCCAGGTCCTTCTATGTTGTCAACCTCTCCTTGTGTCTTGACATTTCCTTTGCCCAAGATCATTCCATGTTGTCCTTTATCCTCTTTATCTTCATTGACTTTCCCAACTTCTTTGGTAATATTTCTGTTGCCACTGCTGGGACCTTTGATTGCTATTCCCTATGGAAGTATGGAGGAAAGAATGATTAACTAGTGAATATTTGCTGCAAAATTGCATTGATCTAAGGAAGAATAACTGGGAAAAATTGCCAAGGGATAGGAGTTCCATTTCTAGTACTTCACAGTTATCTGTGAAAATGTGCTTTATTCTGTAATTGAAAGCACCCTGGTGTTTAGATTCCTTAAAAATTCATCCACATTCCTACCCAGTAGGAACTTTTGTAAACAATTACATGTGGGATCCATGATTTCACATAAGACTTTTCTAGAATTGTAACTACGTTCTCAGAAATGTATGATTTTTAAAGTTGTTCTATATGGAAGTCTAGTAAGGACTCTAGCTTTTCCTTAAGTAGTTAAGTAATATGGATGCAAAAATACATGGACGCTTGTCATGGTTTATTTTTGTGCTAGCATCAATAGTTGGAGGGGAAGAATTTAAACTGCCATTGAAAGAAATCAGCTTTACAAACTAACCTTATCTTGGCTCTTCCCAACAGTGTTTGGCTCTGATTCTTTGGTGATTCCGTTTTCTACACCTTTGCTTTCTCTGTGGTTGAGCTTCTGGGTGTCCTCCATTCTTTGGCTGCCATTGTCTTCCGGAACACCAGCAGAATTCTCCTCACTCTTGGAGGTGTTGTCTCTGTCAGCATCATTATGGGGATCTTCTTTGCCTTCGGGGTCATAATCTTCATTACTCTCCGAATTTTGACCTGTACTAGTATCATGATCATCTTCTTTCCCGTGGTCCTGGCCCTCCTGTCCCTTGCTGTTATCATTACTGTCTTTTCCATTCCCTGTTTCTTCATCTTCATCATCACCAGAACCTTTGTCTTCATCCTCATCTGCTCCATTCCCACTAGGACTCCCGTCGGAATTATCCAGGCCTGCATCTTCTCTAGTGCTGGGTGTTACCTCAGCCTCCTTAGTCCCATTTCTGTTGCTGTTGATCTGAGGTGTTATTTCACTTGTATTACCCTCATTTCCACAGGAATTCTCAATTATTTCATCCTCATTGTCTGTACTGTTATTGCTTCCAACTACTTGGGGTCCATCTTCTTGGACAACAGTGGCACCTTCATTGTGACCTGCATCTCCAACATCCCCATTTGGGGTATTCTTATCAGTATTTCCATTAGTGTTGCTTCTGTTTGTGGTTCTGGCATTGTCAATGATGCTTACTTGTCCCTGGATGCCATTTGCTGTGGTGTTTTCTTCTTTCCTGTGTATTCCATCATGATCATATGTTTCTGCCTTTCCTGTGTCCCCATTCCAGCCCTCAATATTCCCCTCTTCGTTTGCTAATGTGGAATATGTAGAAAAGCTCTTCCCTCCTACTTCTGCCCACTCAGAGCCATTCCCTTCTCCCTTGTGACCATCTTGGGTATTCTCTTGCCTTCCTTTATCACCTTCATGCACGGGAACACCACTTTCTTTGATGGTTTCACTGGCATTTAACTTATCCTGAAAAAGAAACATTCAATTAATTACAAGTATCAGTGATCTTGAAGGAAAGCAAATTGCAATGTTGGGGAAATTAATGGAATGTAGCAACTCAGAAATAGGAGAAAAAAGAAATATATTACATCCTATACCTGTTCTGACACGTTTGATCTTGCTAGGAGATGCAAATTCACAGATTTTTCGACATGCTTCTCCAGTGGTTTGCTTTGAGGAACCTGCCAAGTAGAAAATACTGGCTATTGAAAAGGTTCTTTTTTGGGAATATGTGCATGAGCATGCACACACACACACACAAACACACACACACACACATTCTTTCCTCAATGAAGGAGAAAAGTTTAACACAAAGGCCAAAGTATGATCTAATCAGATAGAAAAGAGAAGTGGCTTCTTACAGGGCTTGTGTAGAATTTAAACTGGGCACATGGATATTTTTCACTGCAGTATTACCAATTTTATGGATATGCTAGATGAGCCCACTTATCTCAACTGTAGAAGGAAAGAGTCTTGTAGAAAGACAAGGGGATAGACCTCTGGTGTTTTTGCACAACAAGTCTCTTGCACTAGCACAAGACCTGCTCTAAGTGTAATCCTAACCAAAACTCTTAAGAGAACAGGAGGCATGACCAGAGCCTGCACAGAAGCAAAATCAAGTATTATGCTGTTATACTTCTGTGCTTTGCAACAGCACATTTGAAATACTTGAGAACATTTTCAACTACATAAATACCAAATGTTTGGTATTATGAAAGCATATGAAAATGTTAAACATGATGGCTGGCTACTAAATTACAAATGGTTGAATTTTCTCAATTTTTTATTGGTATTTATCATATATTCCAAATTTTCCAAAGTGAGCACGTAAATAATAACTCTGAGTGAAACATTAGTTTCCTATATGTTGAAAAAAATCTACTTTTCTTATTATTCTTTCTTGGAAACTTCCTAAACAGCACAGACTTTGTTCATATTAGAATGAAATTCACAGAGTATGAAGCAAAGATGGACAAAGTCTCCATGACTTCTGGGCACTAAGTGTAAATTAATCTGAATAAATGTTTTAAATAATAATAATCCTTCAGGCAAGATGTGAATTTCTATAGAGGAATGAGACGATGAGCTGGAGTGGTTTGGTTGAAACCTCACAGACATCGCATAAAGCCCTTAGTGCAAATCTAAATGTTTAGACTCAGCCTGTTAAAAAAAAATTAAGGAAAAGTATATACACACACACATATGCACACACACGTGCATGCACAGACACACACACACACAAGATTTTGTATTAATGTTAGGTTAAAAGAGATAACAAAGTGTAGAGGTTTTCTGAGAAAGGCATACTTACTGGAATGGCCCATGCTACTGCCCAAATGCAAAAATATGCAATTATCTTCATTTTCTTTAGGAATAATAATAATCAATGGCTGTATAAAAAAGGAACAGCACAAAATTACTTATAAAGTAAAAGTGATCATCATAATCCTATATTTTTTTGATGTGTAAGCATTTGCCCTTTTCCTGGGCAAGAAGCATGTATCTAACATGAGAAGACATATGATGTTCCAGAAAATACCTGGTGTGGTTATGGGGACATCACCAGGCTTAGCACTAATGTAGCTTCCTAGATTTTTTCTGCCTGTGCCAATGAAGGAAAATAGCCATATAGGTACAAAGAGTACAGCTGTAACTTTGTTCTTCCACAATTCTTGGATGTAAAAACATCTTTTTCTCTTCTGAATAGCTTTAATCAAGTACTAAGTAATTCTGCTGAAATTGTGCTTAAAAGATAAAACACGTGTCATCCTTACTCCAAATCTATAGAATTGAACTCTACTAGACTTTAAGAGCAAGAAATTACTAACATGAGGGAGCCTACGCTAGCGGAAAGAATTTGGGGTTTGTATTCAGAGACCTGGGTTCAAATGTTACCCCTGCTACTTGCTGTGTAAGCTTGAGAAATTTAAGTAGGTTTATTATCCCTCTACTGGAATAATAACAAAACCTGCACCTCAGAACTATCCTGAAATTTCGTAGAATTATCTCTGAGAGGGCCTCTCTGACTCCACTTCAAACGGTATTTAGTATCTCGTTCCTTTTTATACCAAGTCGTTTTGCACATCTCACTGGTAACACATTGCACTGTTTAAAATTGCCTAGTTACTTATGTGTTGCCCTGATTTACTGTAAACTCTTGAGACCCAGGAGAGTGTCTTGGTGATTATTGTATTCCAATGCAATGCACAGAAAAAGACATTTTCTGAATGTTGTTGATAAATATTTATGACTATAAGCAATATCTAGCATTGCTTCAGGCACTTTGCAATTTTCTAACAAATGATAGCAATTATTATATGGGACTTCTAAAATCATGATTCTTCATCCCTGTTAGAATTCAAATTCAGAAATGGTCTAAGAATATGTTTCTGATAAGTTGGAACAGACATTTTATAATCTGTGTGAGTAAAAAAATCAATTTATATTCAAGTTGGATTTCTTGATGTAATGGTGTCATTACTATAGAAAGGAGAGTTTTACTCCTATTTCATGAACTCCCACTGCATGTATAGATTATAATGCTGCATGTCATAAAATGGCTTTGATTGAATTTAATGGTGATAGGGAAAATATAATAAAACTTCACTGAATATCAACTGTCATGAGAATTATTGGTGTTGTCTCACAGGAGAGATGACACAGTTCCAGAGCTACTGAGGGGGAAAAAAGTGCTCCCTCTTACAGCTGTTCAACAGAAAGCCAAGAACAGCTAGAGCTCCTTCTGAAATGCCATAGATTCAAGTGAGGCTGAGGTGACACCAGGACAAGTATCATGCAGAGCTCTGGGGCACAGAGGTTGAAGGCCAGCTGTTTACTAAGCCACAGTCATCCTGTACTTTGCAGTTCCAAGCCTAATCATTACATAGCTCTGCAGAAGGCCCATCTGCACTGTGATTTGGAAGATTCACAGCATCCTGGAAAGGTACCTGCAGCCAAGGCCAGAGGGATGTGTGTCCCATTTCTGAGCTACAGTCCAGAAATCTGACCACTACATCTCTCTCTCAGCTCCACTCCGGAACAATTCCGTGATGCTCATCACCGTTTCCAAGGCAGGTGAATGACTTCGAAGACTACTATAAAAATGGCCCAGGTGTTCTCAGCATGAAACAGAGACTTTAGAATTTTGCAAACCTCCTTCAGATTATTTCATTTATTGTTACTCGTGAAATGAGATTTAGCTTCATTTCATTTAGCAATTAGATTTGGCATCACTAGTGATTGCTAAATTTCATTTCATGTGGGACAATAATAAGTAATAGTAAGTAATAAAATACTGAAAAGCAAAGCCTAATTAAAGCCTTGTTTGAAAGCCCAAGGTGGATTTTTTGATATCTGAGTTATCTCATTTTTATCAAAACTAATCAAAGTGCCCAGATAATTAATTATCACATTTCCACCTCAGTTGGCCAATGATTCAATATGAGGTCTTTCTTTCTCCCAATCTATCTCTTCCTTAACTCACAATTATCCGTTATCTTTTATACATACTGTCAATATGACAAGCCAAAAAGGAAGCAAACAATCTAATCATTAAGGGGTATTTGCTTCTTAAAATCAAACTGGCTTTGTCTTTGAAATTCCAAGTTCTTTCTAAATGAATCAGTTGGTTCTGAGTAAAAAGAATATTTCACCTTACCTTAAAAGGCTTCAAAAGGACTTTGAAAATCCAGAATTTCTTATCTTTCTCTTTGAAGACTGAAAGTGGCCCACTGTCCTGGATTTTTGCATGACAATTTTGTACTTGCCGAAATTTAAACTCAGTTTGATAATTTTCTCAACCAATCACTGTTTAGGATCCCTGATATGGGGTTATAAAGTGTCATCGTGTCTATGAAGCACATAATAACTTCCCCACTTCCTTCACTTGCTGATATATATTTGTTCACTGAACCATTCGGTTCCAAAAGGACTAGACTTACTTTCACTTAATTAAACAGCTCCTGTAAGGCTGTTTCACATCTTAAATATAGAGAATCAGTGTAACATATCTGAAAAGAGCCACTTAAACCCTGTCACCCTGACATTTCTTGTCTTGCCAAGGTTGGCAATCTAAGAAAACTCTAGGTTTCTTTAGTAAATATGACTGCCTATTTAAGACCCCTATCATTCTTGAGGTAGGTATTAAAGTTTCTGTGCTATAATTCAAGAAACTGTCCACATGCAACAGCCTTGACGTTGCCTGAGGGATCTTTAACAATCTATAAACAGTAACTCCCCTGAAATCTCTCTGATTTAACTGAAATAAGCAGTGACATAAAAGCTTAAGAATCTATCAATTGAGTATTCAAACTACATTTTAAAAACAGATATTCAAAATATCGAAAGTTGCAAGATGTTTAAAGGTGCATAAAGACAAAAAATTTAGCTGTCCATTATGTCTCAATTATCTGTGTTAGCTGCAGAATGCAAAATAGAAAATTAGACTTTATATCTAACAAGTTTTGCAATATGAGTGCACCATTCTCTTGAACCCTAGATGTACTACAATGCAAGTAATCCCTAAAACATTTATTTAATTCATGCATTCAAAAACTTGACAGTCTTTTTCTATATACTTGTTTAGCATTTTCAGGAATATGGCAATTTTTGTGTTACAATATTAAAGAATGTGAAACACATAAGACCACTAATGCTATATCACAATGCAACAGTGATATCCCCAGAATATGTATACAAAAATATATGGTATTTATATACAGCATAAAGCTTTGTATGTAGGGAAAAAGTAAGGTTGAAAGGAAGTGAATGGAATGGAATGGAAAGGAAATTTGCCTTGAAGTTGTTTTCATAGCAAATACTTTTTTATTCATATAGCATATTTACTTGGGCAGATTAAAGGGCCTAACAACTTTTAACAAGACTCAAGTAACTTCTGGGAGTGACACCCTTACCCACACACACATTCATCAGTGGAGGTTGGTGAGCTAAACCTGCCTTTCTTTTCCTTAATTTGAATTAATATGAGTTATAGTCAGAGATTTCAATAGCCCTCTATTAATAATTGAAAGAAAAACATAATTGATATACAAGCTTTAAACAGAAGTTTCACCCAACTTGATCTAATTGACATCTACAGATGACTTCATCCAACAACAGAAGAATAAACATTCTTTTCAAGTGTACCTGGACTACTTACCAAGATAGAACGTAGCCTGAGCCTCAAAATGAATCTCAGTAAATTTAAAAGAATTCAAGTCATACAAAGTATGTTTACTGACCACAATGGAAGGCAATTAGAAATCAATAACAAAAGAATTCTGGAAAACCACAAGTATTTTAAGGTTAAGTGGAACACTCATAAATAGTCAATGGGTGACAGAAGAAACCAAAAGGGAAATTCAGAATATATGGGATGACTGAAAATGAAAGCATAGCATATCAAAATCTGTGAGATGTCACTAAAGGAGTTATTTAGGATGAAATTATAGCACTAAATAACCATATATGAAGAGAAGAAGTTTCAAAACAATGACCTCATTTTCCACCAAAGAAGGAAAAATTAAGTTCAAAGTATATAGAGAAAAGGAAATAATAAAGATCAGAACTGAAATTAATTAAATAGAAAACAGAAAAACAATAAAGAAGGTCAGTGAAACCAAAAGCTGATTCTATGAGAAGTTCAATAAAATTTAGAAGATTCTTTCCAGACTAATGAGGGAAATAAAGGAGAAGACACAAATTAACAATATCAGGAATGAGAGAAATGACAACTCTATAGATTTTATAGACACTCTATAAATATTCTATAAGGGATAATAAGGAAATACTGGGAACATCTTTATGTTAATAAATTAATAACTTAGATGAAGTGGATAGATTCCTTAAAACCAACAAAGCTCCCTCAAGAAAAAATAGGTAACTTGAATTGCCCCATATCTATTAAAGAAATTATATTCAGTTTAAAACTTTCCCAGAGAGAAAACTTTGGGCCCAAATGGTTTCACTTGGGAGGCATTAGTGGTTCAGCGGTAGAGTTCTTGCTGCTCAAGTGGTTTCACTGACAAATTCTATGACATACTTAAGGAAGATATCATTCCAATCCTACACAAAGTCTTTTAGAAAATTGAGAAGGAGAAAATACTTCACAGCTCATTCTATGATGCCAACATTACCCCAATATCAAAACCAAAAATGTTGTAAGCATATAATACTACTGACCTATATCCATCATAAGTATTAATACAAAAATTTTAAATATAATGTTAGTGAATCAAACCCAATAATATGTTTTTAAAAGATAATACATAATGAGCAAGTAAAATTTATTCCAGGTGTGCAAGGCTGGCTTAATATTTAAATGTTAATCAATGTGGCTGGGCGTGGTGGTTCACACCTGTAATCCCAGCACTTTGGGAGGCTGAAGCAGGCAGATAACGAGGTCAGGAGATCGAGACCATCCAGGTTAACACAGTGAAACCCTGTCTCTACTAAAAACATGAAAAATTAGCCAGCCATGGTGACAGGCGCCTGTAGTCCCAGCTACATGGGTGGCTGAAGCAGGAGAATGGTGTGAACCCAGGAGACAGAGCTTGCAGTGAGCCGGTATCATGCCACTGTGCTCCAGTCTGGGTGACAGAGTGAGACTCTATCAAAAAAAAAAAAAAATTAATCAATTTAATTCACCATATTAACAAAGACAGAAAACCACATAATCTCATTGGCAAAGAAAAACATTTCAAAAATCCAACATTCACTTCTGATTTTTAAAATCTCACTAGACAAATAAAACACATGTCAAAAATCCACCATTCATTGTGATGTTAGGGTGTCAATTTTAGATTTTTCCTGCTTTCTCCTGTGGGCATTTAGTACTATAAATTTCCCTCTACACACTGCTTTAAATGTGTCCCAGAGATTCTGGTATGTTGTGTCTTTGTTCTCATTGGTTTCAAAGAACATCTTTATTTCTGCCTTCATTTCGTTATGTACCCAGTAGTCATTCACGAACAGGTTGTTCAGTTTCCATGAAGTTGAGCAGTTTTGAGTGAGTCTCTTAATCCTGAGTTCTAGTTTGATTGCACTGTGGTCTGAGAGAGAGTTTCTTATAATTTCTATTCTTTTACATTTGCTGAGGAGTGCTTTACTTCCAACTATGTGGTCCATTTTGAAATAAGTGTAACGTGGTGCTGAGAAGAATGTATATTCTGTTGATTTGGGATGGAGAGTTCTGTAGATGTCTATTAGGTCCGCTTGGGGCAGAGCTGAGTTCAATTCCTGGATATCCTTGTTAACTTTCTGTCTTGTTGATCTGTCTAATTGACAGTGGGGTGTTAAAGTCTCCCATTATTATTGTGTGGGAGTCTAAGTCTCTTTGTAGGTCTCTAAGGACTTGCTTTATGAATCTGGGTGCTCCTGTGTTGGGAGCATATATATTTAGGATAGTTAGCTCTTCTTGTTGAATTGATCCCTTTACCATTATGTAATGGCCTTCTTTGTCTCTTTTGATCTTTGTTGGTTTAAAGTCTGTTTTATCAGAGACTAGGATTGCAACCCCTGCCTTTTTTTGTTTTCCATTTGCTTGGTAGATCTTCCTCCATCCCTTTATTTTGAGCCTATGTGTGTCTCTGCACATGAGATGGGTCTCTGAATACAGCACACTGATGGGTCTTGACTCTTTATCCAATTTGCCAGTCTGTGTCTTTTAATTGGAGCATTTAGCCGATTTACATTTAAGGTTAATATTGTTATGGGTGAATTTGATCCTGTCATTATGATGTTAGCTAGTTATTTTGCTCATTAGTTGATGCAGTTTCTTCCTAGCATCGATGGTCTTTACAATTTGATGTGTTTTTGCAGTGGCTGGTACCAGTTGTTCCTTTCCATGTTTAGTGCTTCCTTCAGGAGTTCTTGTAGGGCAGGCCTGGTGGTGACAAAATCTCTCAGCATTTGCTTCTCTGTAAAGGATTTTACTTCTCCTTCACTTATGAAGCTTAGTTTGGCTGGATATGAAATTCTGGGTTGAAAATTCTTTTATTCAAGACTGTTGAATATTGGCCCCCACTCTCTTCTGGCTTGTAGAGTTTCTGCCAAGAGATCCTCTTGTTAGTCTGATGACCTTCCCTTTGTGGATCACCCGACCTTTCTGTCTGGCTGCCCTTAACATTTTTTTCTTCATTTCAACTTTGGTGAATCTGATGATTATGTGTCTTGGAGTTGCTCTTCTCGAGAGATATCTTTGTGGTGTACTCTGTATTTCCTGAATTTGAATGTCGGCCTGTCTTGCTAGGTTGGGGAAGTTCTCCTGGATAATATCCTGCAGAGTGTTTTCCAAATTGGTTCCATTCTCCTTGTCACTTTCAGGTACACCAGTTAGACATAGATTTGGTCTTTTCACATATTTCTTGGAGGCTTTGCTCATTTCTTTTTACTCTCTTTTCTCTAAACTTCTCGCTTCATTTCATTCATTTGATCTTCAATCACTTATACCCTTACTTCCAGTTGATCGAATCGGCTACTGAAGCTTGTGCATTCGTCACATAGTTCTCATGCCATGGTTTTCAGCTCCATCAGGTCATTTAAGGACTTCTCTACACTGGTTATTTTAGTTAGCCATTCATCTAATCTTTTTTCAAGGTTTCTAGCTTCTATGTAATGGGTTCGAACTTCCTCCTTTAACTCAGAGAAGTTTGATCGTCTGAAGCTTTCTTCTCTCAACTCGTCAAAGTCATTCTCCGTCCAGCTTTGTTCTGTTGCTGGCGAGGAGCTGCATTCCTTTGTAGGGGGAGAGGAGCTCTGATTTTTAGGATTTTCAGCTTTTCTACTCTGTTTTTTTCAGGACATAGGCATGGGCAAGGACTTCATGTCTAAAACATCAAAAGGAATGGCAACAAAAGCCAAAATTGACAAATGAGATCTAATTAAACTAAAGAGCTTCTGCACAACAAAAGAAACTACCATCAGAATGAACAGGCAACCAAAGAATGGGAGAAAATTTTTGCAATCTACTCATCTGACAAAGGACTAATATCCAAAATCTACAAATAACTCAAACAAATTTACAAGAAAAAAAAACAACTCCATCAAAAAGTGGGCAAAGGATATGAACAGACACTTCGCAGAAGAAGACATTTATGCAGCCGACAGACACATGAAAAAATGTTCATCATCACTGGCCATCAGAGAAATGCAAATCAAGACCACAATGAGATACCATCTCACACCAGTTAGAATGGTGATCATTAAAAAGTCAGGAAACAACAGGTGTTGGAGAGGATGTGGAAAACAGGAACACTTTTACACTGTTGGTGGGACTGTAAACTAGTTCAACCATTGTGGAAGACAATGTGGCGATTCCTCAAGGATCTAGAACTAGAAATACCATTTGACCCAGCCATCCCATTACTGGGTATATACCCAAAGGATTATAAATTATGCTGCTATAAAGACACATGCACACGTATGTTTATTGTGGCACTATTTACAATGGCGAAGATTTGGAACCATCCCAAATGTCCATCAATGATAGACTGAATTAAGGAAATGTGGCACATATACACCATGGAATACAATGCAGCCATAAAAAAGGAGGAGTTCATGTCCTTTGTAGGGACATGGATGAAGCAGGAAACCATAATTATCAGCAAACTATGGCAAGGACAGAAAACCAAACACCACATGTTCTCACTCATAGGTGGGAATTGAACAACTGAGAACACTTGGATGAAGGAAGGGGAACATCACACACTGGGGCCTGTCGTGGGGTGGGGGAACGGGGGAGGGATAGCATTAGGAGATATACCTAATGTAAATAACGAATTAATGGGAGCAGCACACCAACATGGCACATGTATACATATGTAACAAACTTGCATGTTGTGTACATGTACCCTAGAACTTAAAGTATAATAAAAAAAAATCCACCATCCATTTCTGATTTTAAAAATCTCATTAGGCAAAGAAGAAACACATCAAAAATCCAACATTCACTTCTGATTTTAAACACTCATTAGGTGGCTGGGCGCAGTGGCTTATGCCTGTAATCCTAGCACTTTGGGAGGCCAAGGCGGGTGAATCACTTGAGATCAAGAGTTCAAGACCAGCCTGGCCAACATGGTGAAGCCCCGTCTCTACTAAAAATACAAAAAAAAAAAAAATTAGCTGATCGCGGTGGCAGATGCCTGTAATCCCAGCTACTCAGGAGGCTGAGGCATGAGAATTGCTTGAACCCAGGAGGCGGTGATTGCAGTGAGCCAAGATCACACCGCTGCACTCCATCCTGGATGACAGAGCGAAACTCTGCCTCAAAAACAGACAAACAAACAAAAAGCTCATCAGGCAAATAAAATACATTAAAAAATTCCAACATTCACTTCTGACTTTTAAACTCTCATTAAGCAAAGAAGAAACATTTCAAACACCCAACATTCATTTGTGATTCTAAAAATAAACAAAAGCTCTCAGCTATCTAAGAATAGAAGGGAACTTCCTCAACCTGATAAAAGGGATCTTTTGGTGCAAAAGTGATTGTGCTTTTTTGCAATGACTTTTAATGGCAAAACCACACTTGCTTTTGCACCAACCTAATAACATTACACTTAATGCTTAACTACTGAATGGTTTCCCCCAATATCAGAAGCAAGGCAAATATATCTACTCTCACCATTTCTATTCAATATTGTTCTTGAGTTTCTAAGAAAGAAAAGAAATAAAAGGCATTCAGGTCGGAAAAGAGGAAGTTAAATAATCTTTACTTTGCAGACAATATTATCATCTATGTAGAAAATCCAACTGAATATACAAAAAGGTTACTAGAACTAAGAAGTGAGTTAAGTAAGGTTATAGGATACGATATCAATAATAAAAAAATTTCTATTTACTAGCAATTAACAATAAAAAATTAAATTAAAAACAATAAATTTATAATTCTATCAACAGTACGGTATGTGGTGATAAATCTGAAGACCTGAACATTGAAAAACTGTAAATATTGCTGAGATAAGTTAAAGACTATTTAAATAAAGATACATACCATGATAATGGGTCAAAAGACTCAATACTAACATGTCAAGTCTCCAAAAATTTATCTATAGATTCAATATTGGAAAGTTATTCCAAAATTCACATGGAAATGCAAGGGAATTAGATTAGCCAAAGTTAATTTTTCAAAAGAAAAAGAGGACTCATTAGGTTAGGTTAGACTTACTCAGGTTTTCCTTTATTTTAAGGCCAATTGATTAGTAAACTTAATTACATCTGCCTAATCACTTTCACCACATAATAAGATGTAACCATGGAAATGATATTTCATTATATTTACAGGTTCCACTCCCACTCAAAGGGGAGGGGATTATATAAAGGTGAGGGTTATTGGCGGTTATCTTAAAATTCTACTTATCACACGTTTTAATCTATAGTGACAGAAAATAGATCAGTGGGTGCCTGAGGTCAAGGGAGAAGGAGTGGGAGGAAGGAGTTATAAAGGACCACAAGGAAACTTCAACGAATACTTTTCATTATCTTGATTGTGGTGACAGTTTCATGGCTGTATACCACAACAAAACTTATCAAATTGTACACTTTATGCACAGTTTGTTGTGCATCAATTACATCTCAGTAAAGCTGGTTTTGAAAAAAAAAAAAAAGCAATTAACCCATTTTGGCCAGCCCCATTTCAAATCCTGTAAATTGAGAAGTTAAAACTAAGGCTTTATAGTAAGGAATTGCCAAAAGGAAACATAAACCCCAATTTGTTGTGGAAATTGAACAATTTCCTAAAATTTAAGAACAGAAGTCAGAAATCTACCTCAATTTAGTAATTAAATAAGTTCTTTAAAAACCCTTCATTAGAATCAATTACTCTGTTCCCAAGGAAAGAGTTTGAAATTGAACTCTTCACCTAGTTAGCTATTCTATTACCATGATTTTGAACCATTTGCCTTCCTGTTTTCTTCAATTTGGATAAACATCACTGAGCTAAATGGCAAAACTAAGGCAAGAATAGTAATAGCGACATGGCCACAGAGGATCACCCAACTCAAATTACTTTAAATTGGTGCAAGACCTGTTCACAAAACCAGCAGAAGGTATTTGAGTAGGAGTTCTCTGCATATGCAGATTTACAACATCCCTGCTGGGTGTCTTTGATTGGTGGAAGTTTAAAAGGCAAAAATCTTCAATTCAATTTCTCAATATTGGATTAATTGGTGCAATTCAGAAGACAGACACAATATTAATTTGGGAAATAAGAGTAACTTTTAAATTGGGGGATTTTTAGTAAAGCAGACTTCCCTTCATAATACGGATGGGTCTCATCCAGCCAACTGAAGGTCTGAATAAAACAAAAGACTGATCTCCCTCAGGCAAGGAAGAATTCTTCAACAGCCAGTTTTGAACTTAAACCACAACATCAGCTCTTCCCTAGGCCTCCAGTCTATCTGCTCATTCTGCAAGTTTTAGGCGTAAATTACCAGCCTCAATAACCAAGTGCGGGAACTCTAAACAGTTCTTTCTATGTATATACATGCATCCAACTGGTTTTGTTTCTCAAGAGAACCTAGAATAATCTATTCACCAAGTCCAAGTCCTGTGCTTGTCATAAACTTTCTTAGAATTGTTGGAAAGTGATATATTTTAAATGAAACCCCCAAATTTTGATAAGTTATTTTATTTAGTGTTATAAGTAAATTACTAATCTTTGGTAAAAACGGAAGTTTAATGGCTCCCATTCTTACTCTCATTGTGGGCGTTGAGCCTCCTAATAGACTCATTTGTCACCAGTCTCTGTTTCTGCCAATCCCAAATCCCCCATGAAGATGCAAAAAAAAAAAAAAAACTTTCTAAAATCAAATATAATTATGGCACTACTTTGATTCAAACTTTTCAGTAGTTGCTTAGTCTGGCTTTGAACTTCTCAAATGATCCAGCTTCAGCTTGTGCCACTCACTCACCTTTGAGAACTCATAGAACCTGAAGCACAATCTGTTCTGGGAATATCACAGAGATACAGGCCTGTGATATGGCCAGTATCTGGTTGCCAGGCATCCTATATATAAAAGAGGTGTCCTGTACTAAATGATTTTGTCCTGAGTCCTATATTGGCTTTGCCAGGATGCCTTAAATGTCCTGTATTCTGTTTTTTTCAATAACTACAAAAAGTTTGCAGTTAGTTTTCTGCCACGGTTATTGAATCTCAAATGGTAACACTAGCTAAAAAATCATATCTCCACAAATAAAAATCTGGATAATCCTCTAAGATTCCTCTTGCAGGCTTGGCTGAGGACAGACCAAAAGGGAGAAACTGAAAATTAAAATAACTTATTTTTCATATTCAAAAGAGGAAGACTGTCCTTTGGCTAATGTCCCAACTCATGAACAGATAACCACCATTAATTAGCAGTAACAGATCAGTACACATGCTCTGAAAATCAGCCAATCAGTAACTTCCTTGCACCAGTAACTGTTTCCAAAAGTTAGGAAATCAATGGCCCAAACTCTGGAAATCAGCTAATCATGACAAGTCTATGCCTTTAGACAACAGTCAATCAGTAAATGCCTTACTCCAGTGACCACATTAAAACATCTGAAAGTCCATCAATCCCTGAGCACTCCCACTTCTGAAAGTCCACCAATTCCTGAATGTCAGGCTTCCCTAACCAACAATTTGAAAAGACTGTGTCTTGCTACAGATCTACCTTGTAGGCAAAGGGAAAGCTCACCTTTTTTACATCAGACACTGAGTTCAATTTATTGCTAGTTTGCAAGTTTGCAACTCTTTCAACATTTCAGCCCCTGTTTATGATTAGCTACGAGTTCTGATTTGTGAGTGACATACTATTGTTACTGTTAGGTTATCAAATTCAGTCCTTTCAGTTCTAGTGGTGGCTGCACTTTATTTGAATTTGTGTATCTTTGAACATGAAAATGCCAAAATGTAAGTGTAAATTTTGTAATAAATTTTCTGAACAATGGATACTTATTAAAAGAGGGAAAAAAATCCCCTGGAAACTATTAATACTTGTGCATTTTCAAATTGTTCATTTAGTATAAAAAATTATGAAAAGTCAGATATAAACCAACAGATGCTAACTAAACATAAAAGATACATGATTTCATCAACTACTACCAAAAATGTGATAAAATAATAAATTTTTAAAAGAAATTCAGATAAGGAAGATAAACTAATCTCACAACAGAAGTTTTGATGGCTTTTCTTAGTTCAGGCTGATATAACAAAATACCATAAACTTGGTGGTTTATCAACAACAGAAATTTGTTTCTGATAGTTCTAGGGCTGGGACTCCCCAGATCAAGGAACTGGCAGATTCAGTGTCTGGTGACAACCCCCTTTCTCACAGGTGACCCCTTCTTGCTGAGTTTTCACATGGTGGAAGGGGCAATCAAGTGCCTTCATTCAGGGCTCTTTTAAAGGGGAACTAATCCCACCGAAAGCAAAGCATGACCTAATAACCTTCTAAAGAGACCATCTCTTAATTACTATTGCATTAGAGATTAGGTTTCCACATATGAATTTTGCAGGGGGACACAAACATTCAGACCATAGCATATGGTGCTATGCTATGTGTGCTGTGTTATGTGTTAGGTGAGTCCAAGAGACTCATCTTCTACTCATCTGGCTAGTTGTTGCCTAAATATATTGTTTTTTTCATTTTGTTATTGTTTTATAGGGCTTGTTGGATTTATGATTTAAGGAGGTTCTGTTTTGGTATATTTTGAAGTTTTGTTTCAAGATTCAGAACTCCTTATAGCATTTCTTGAAGTGCAGGCTTGGTGGTGGCAATTTCTCTCAGCATTTGTTTGTCTGAAAAAGACTTTATCTCTCCTTCATTTATGAAGCTTAGTTTTGCTGGATACAAAATTATTGACTAAAAATTATTATTGGTAAGGAATCCAAAGATAGGAACCCAATCCCTTCTGGCTTGTAATGTTTCTGCTGAGAAATTAACTGTTAATCTGGTAAGTTTTCCTTTATAGGTTACCTGATGATTTAGTCTCACAGCTCTTTAGATTCTTTCCTTTGTCTTGACTTTAGATAACCTGATGACTAGGTGATGGAATTTCCCAGGAGTTCTTTGAGCTTCTTGTATTTGGATGTCTAGATCTCTAGCAAAGCCAGGGACATTTTCTTCAATTATTTTCTCAAATAAGTTTTCCAAACTTTTAGATTTCTCTTCTTCCTCAGGAACACCAGTTATTCTTAGGTTTAACCATTTAACACAATCTCAAATTTTTTGGAGACTTTGTTCATTCTTTAAATTCTTTTTTCTTTGTCTGATTAGGTTAATTCAAAAGCCTTGTCTTTGAGCTCTGAAGTTCTTTTTTTCTATTTGTTCTAGTCTATTGTTGAAACTTTCTACTGCATTTTGTATTTCTCTAAGTATGCCTTTCATTTCCAGAAGTTGTGATTGTTTTTTCTTTAGGATATATATTTCTCTGGAGAATTTTTTATCCATATCTTATATTTTTTTTATTTCTTTAAGTTGATTTTCACCTTTCTTTGTTATCTCCTTGGGTAGCTTAACAATCAACCTTCTGAATTCTTTATCTGGCAATCCAGAGATTTCTTCTTGGTTTGAATTCATTTTTGAGGAGCTAGTGTGATCTTTGAGGATGTTATACAACCCTGTTTTGTCATATTACCATAATTACTTTTCTGGTTTCTTCTCATTTGGGTAGATTAGTTCTTAAATTGTTCTTGAATTTATTTTCGATTGGACTGCGGTTTGGGGGGGTTTTATTGTTGTTTTTCCCCCCTTAAGGATCAGATTTAATGTTTATTTTAGCCTAACATGACTGTTGGTGCTTGTAAGGATGAAGTCTCTATATGAGAACCTTAGTTACAGAGAGTCTTTGTGCACTGGTTTTCCCAGCTGCTGGATGTAGTAGTTATATTTTTGGTGTGTGGGTGAGTTCACTGTCTCCTATGTAGTTGACAGGTCATCAAGACAGAAAGTCAACAAAGAAACAATGGACTTAAACAATACCCTAGAACAAATGAACTTAACAGATATTTACAGAACATTCTACCCAATAACTCCAGAATGCACTTTTTTTTCATCGGCACATAGAACCTTCTCCAAGATAGCCCATATGACAGGCCACAAAACAAGTCTCAATAAATTTAAGAAAATCAAAATCATGCCAAGTATCCTCTTAGACCACAGTGGAATATAACTGGAAATTAACTCCAAAAATAATCCTCAAAAATATACAAATACATGGAAATTAAATAATCTACTCTTGAATGATCTTTGGGTCCACAATGAAATCAAGATGGAAATTTAAAAATCTTTGAGCTAAACGGTAATAATGACACAACTTATCAAAACCTTTGGGATATATCTAAAGCGGTGTTAAGAAGAACATTCGTAGCATTAAATGCCTATATCAAAAAGTCTGAAAGAGAACAAATAGACAATCAAAGGTGACACCTCAAAGAACTAGAGAAAGAAAACAAATCAAACCCAAACCAAGCATAAGAAAAGAAATAACAAAGATCAGGACAGAATTAAATGAAATTTAAGCAACAACAACAAAAATATTTAAAAGATAAATGAAACAAAAATCTAGTTCTTGGAAAAGATAAACAAAATTGATAGACCATTAATGAGATTAACCAAGAAGAGAAAAGATCCAAACAAACTGAATTAGAAATGAAATGGGAGATATTACAACCGATACCACAGAAATAAAAGATCATTTAAGGCTATTATGAACACCTTTATGTGCACAAACTAGAAAACATAGAGATGTATAAATTCCTGGAAATATACAATCCTCGTAGATTAAATCTGGAAGAAACAGAAACTCTGAACAGACCAATAACAAGTAGCAAGAATTAAAAAGTAATAAAAAATGCCAAGAAAAAAAAAGTCCACGACCAGATGAATTCACAGTTGAATTCTGTCAGACATTCAAAGAAAAATTAATACCAAAAATACTGAAACTATTCCAAAAGATGAAGAAAGAAGGAATCCTTCCTAAATCATTCTATGAAGCCAGTATAACCCTAATACCTAAACCAGGAAAGGACATAACAAAAAAAAGAGAAAACTACAGGCAAGTATTTCTGATTAACATAGATGCAAAAATCCTTAAAACACTGGCTAATCGAATCAATCAGCAGCATATCAGAAAGATAACATATCATGATCAAGTGAGTTTCATACCAGGGATGCAGGGATGGTTTAACATGCACAAGTCAATAAATGGAATATATAACATAAACAGAATAAAAACAAAAACCATATGATCATCTCAATAGATACAGAAAATGAATTTGACAAAATCCAGCATTGCTTTATGGTGAAAACCCTCAGCAAAACTGCCATAGAAGGAACATACTTCAAGGTAATAAAAGCGACCTATGACAAACCCACAGCCAACATTATACTGAATTGTGAAAAATTGAAAGCCTTCCCCCTGAGAACTAGAACAAGACAAAGAGGCCCACTTGCCCACTTTCACAACTTCTATTCAACATAGAACTGAAAGTCCAAGCCAGAGCAATCAGACAAGAGAAAGAAACAAGGAGTATCCAAATCAGTAAAGAGGGAAGTCAAACTGTCACTGTTCACCAATGATATAATCATTTATTTAGAAACCCTAAAGACTTATCCAAAAAGCTCCTAGATCTAATAAATGAATTCAGTAAAGTCTCAGGATACAAAAACCAATGTACACAAATCAGTAGCACTGGCATATATCAACAGTAACCAAGCTGAGACTCAAATCAAGTACTCAATCCCTTTTACGACAGCTGCAAAAAAAATTAAAATATTTAGGAATATACTTAACCAAGGAGGTGAAAGATCTCTACAAGGAAAATTGCAAAAACACTGCTGAAAGAAATAATTGATGACATAAACAAATGGAAATACATCCCATGCTCATGGATGAGTAGAATGAATTTGGTGAAAATGACCATACTGCCAAAAACAATCTAGAGATTCAATGCAATTTCCATCAAAATACTGTCATTGTTCTTCATAGAACTAGAAAAAAAAATCCTAAAATTCATATGGAAAGAAAAAAAAAAGCCCACATAGCCAAAGCAAGACTAAGAAAAAAGAACAAATTTGGAGGCATCACATTGCCTGACTTCAAACTACACTACAAGGCTATAGTCACCAAAACAGCTTGATGCTGTCATAAGAACAGGCACATAGAGCAATGGAACAGAATAGAGAACCCAGAAATAAAGCCAAATACAGCCAACTGATTTCCAACAAAGCATACAAAAACATCAAGTGAGGAAAGGACACCCTATTCAACAAATAGTGCTGGGATAATTGGCAAACCACATGTAGAAGAATGAAACTGTATCCTCATCTCTCACCTTATAAAAAAATCAACTCAAGATGGATCAAAGCCTTAAATCTAAAACCTGAAACCATGAAAACTCTAGAAGATAACACTGGAAAAACTCTTCTAGACATTGGCTTAGGCAAAGAGTTTATGACCAAAAATTCAAAAACAAATGCAACAAAATACAAATAAACAGATTAATTAAACTAAAAAGCCTCTGCACAGCAAAAGAAGTAATCAGCAAAGTAAACAGACAACCCACAGACTGGGATAAAATCTTCACAAACTATGCATCTGACAAAGGACTAATATCCAGAATCTGCAAGGAACTCAAACAAATCAGCAAGAAAAAAAACAAATAACTGCATCAAAAAGTGGGCAAAGGACATGAATAGACAATTCTCAAAAGAAGATATACAAATGGCCAAAAAACATTAAAAATGCTCAACATCACTAATTATCATGGAAATGCAAATCAAAACCACAATGAAATACCACGTTACTCCTGTAAGAATGGCCATATTCAAAAAATCAAAATACAACAGATGTTAGCATGGTGGTGAAAAGGGAATGCTTTTACACTGCTGGTGGGAATGTAAACTAGTACAACCCCTATGGAAACCAGTATGGAGATTCTTTAAAGAACTAAAAGTAGAACCCCACCATTTGACCCAGCAATCCCACTACTGAGTATCTACCCAGAGGAAAAGAAGTCACTATATTAAAAAGACACTTGCACATGCATGTTTTTAGCAGCATTGTAAAAATATGGAACCAGCCTAAATGCCCATCAATCAAAGACTGGATAAAGAAAACGTAGTATATATACATCATGGAATACTACTCAGCCATAAAAAGGAATGAAATAATGGCATTTACAGCAATGTGGATGAAATTGGAGACCATTATTCTAAGTGAAGTAACTCAGGAATGGAAAACCAAATATTGTATGTTCTCACTTATAAGTGGAGGCTAAGCTATGAAGATGCAAAGGCACAAGAATGCTATAATGAACTTTGGGGACTCAGTGGGAAGAGTGAGAGAGGGTGAGGGATAAAAGGCTCCACACTGGGTACATTGTACATTGCTTGGAGGATGGTTGCACCAAAATCTTAGAGGTCACCACTAAAGAACTTATCTATGTAACCAAAAACCACCTATTCCCCCAAAATTATTGAAATGCTAAAAAAAATTAATTTTAAAGAAAGTAGAGGCAAAAATAAAACCAATTCCAGAAGACATTATGTTAAGTGAAATAATCCAGGTACAGAAAGACAAATATTTCATATTTTCACTCATAGAGGTAGAGAGTGGAATAATGATTGCCATAGGCTGTGAAGGGTAGTCAAGAGGAGGAATAAAAGGGAGATTGGTTAGTGGGCATACAAATACAATTAGAAGGAATAAGATTTAGTATTTAGTAACACAATAGGGTGACTATAAGTAGGAAAAACATATTGTATATTTTTAAATAGCTAAAAGAGTAGAATTGGTGTGTTCTTAATACAAATAAATATAGATGCATGAGGTAACAGATACCTCAATTACTCTGATTTGATTATTACCCATTGTATGCCTGTATCAAAACATCATATGTACCCCATAAATATATTCAACTATCATGTGCTTCTAATAATTAAAAAATAAATAAAACCAGTTCCTAGAATGGCTGGTATTGGAGTATCATTCTCTGTCAAGTTTTCTGATTCAACCCTCCCTCCTCCATCTCCAAAATAATTATCAAATGCCAGGATGAAATATACTGCAATAATTTTTAAAATGTAATAGTTCCATTTTCTGTTACAGAGCTTATTGAAGACCTAATGCCTTATATTTTTACAATATAGCTAAGAATGCAAGTAATTATAAAGTGGAAAACATGTTCCCTTTGCTTGTGCAATATTTGTCATATGAAAAGGGATTACTTTTTTATTAATTTTTATTTCCATAGGTTTTGGGGGAGCAGGTTGTATTTGGTTACATGAGTAAGTTCTTTAGTGGTGATTTGTGAGATTTTGGTGCACCCATCTCCCAAGCAGTATACACGGAACAAAAAGGGTTACTTTTAAGATTACTGTAACATCTCTTCCAGATGAAACTTGAAAATTTAAAGCAAATTTTTGCAAAGCCTCTATTATTTACTAAGTTAAGAATTAATAAGAAAAAGTGTACTTCTTTTTGTGGTGATAATATGAATACAAATTTTGACACAAATTTTGATATTCGTATTCATATTATGGATATTTGCATGAAAGTGCAGATAATGTGGCCAGGTGCGATAGCTCACGCCTGTAATCCTAGCACTCTTGGAGGCCAAAGTGGGCAGATCATGAGGTCAAGAGGTCGAGACCATCCTGGCCAACACGGTGAAACCCCGTCTCTACTAAAAATACAAAAATTAGCTGGGCGTGGTGGTGCTGCCTGTGGTCCCAGCCACTCGGGAAGCTGAGGCAGGAGAATCGCTTGAACCCGGGAGGTGGAGGTTGCAGTGAGCCGAGATTGAACCACTGCACTCCAGCCTGGTGACAGAGAAAGACTCCGTGTAAAAAAAAAAAAAAAAAAAAGAGGGGGCAGATAGTGTTTATTCAAAATCGTAGCAAAGCATGAATGGAAGGCGTTGACTGTGTTGTTATATTCCAAATAATGCTGTTGAAACTGTACCTAATGTTCTTTCTATAGACATCGAAGTCATTGTCATAAAATTATTCCCCTACTTCAGCATTTATACTGTTCAGAGGGATTAAAAAAGTTTTGTGATTCTGTTGGCATGCAGCAGTCTTCAATTCTCTTGCATTCAGAAACCCATTGGGTCTCTTGAACAAGGGCATTTGAGAGAATCCCCAGGTTATTTGAAACATTGAAATCATATTTTAATTCTAAAGAAAAGACTCCCCAAATTTTGTTGACTTCTTAACTAATCCATTGAATGAGGACTATTTATTTTTTGATCATACTTTTCAATATCTCTTTAACAATACGGTTATTCAGATTGAAAGAGCTAACACTGTTATTGAAGTACTTCAATCCTTAAAGAAAATTGTTGAATGCATTAAAGAAAGAATTGCAGAAAAAAATAGACCTTTAAGTGTCAAGACTGTTCCTAAAAGGAACATTACTTATGAGCAGGAAAAGAAATTCCAACTTGAAGAATAATTATTACAGCACTATTTATGGCTATCTTGTGAAATAATTTCATTCCCTGAAGAGTTTGATATAAAACCATCAATTATTCTGCCCTTTTATTGATACATAATATTTGTACACATTTATGGAGTACATGTGATAGTTTCCTGCTTGCATACAATGTGTAATGATCAAATCAGGTTATTTAGGATATCCATTGCCTTGAACATTTGTTATTAATTTGTGTCAGGAACATTTCAAGTCTTCTGGCTATTTCAAAATATGTAATATACTGCTGCTAACTATAGTCACCATACTGTGCTATCAGTAGGGTGATACACAGAACATTTTCTTTCTATGTAGCTTTATGTTAACTCATTAACTAATCTCTCTTCATCCCCTCCACCCCACCCTTCCCAGTGTCTGGTAACTATCATTCTCTGCTCTATCTCCATGTGATCAACTTTTTCAGTTTCCACATGTGAGTGAGAACGTATGACATTTGTCTTTCTGTGTCTAGCTTATTTCACTTAACATAATGACTTCCACTTTCATCCATTTTGCTGCAAATGACAGGAATCCATTCTTTTTTATGGCTAAGTAGTATTCCATTTCATACATAGAACACATTTTTTATATTCATTCATCCATTGATGGGTATTTAGGTTGATTCCATATCTTGGCTGTTGTGAATAGTGCTGCAATAAATGTGAGGGTGCAGGTATCCCTTTGATAAACTGATTTCTTTTCCTTTGGATAAATACAGTGGTGAGATTCTGGATCACATGGTAGTTCTATTTTTAGTGTTTTGAGAAACTTTTGTGCTGTTTTCTATAATGGCTGTACTAACTTATATTTCCACTGTGTATAAGAGTTCTCTTTTCTCCTCATCCTTGCCAGCATTACTTATTTTTTTACCTTTTAATAATAACAATTCTAACTTGGACGAGATGATATCTTATTGTGCTTGTTCCATACAAATTTTAGGATTTTTTTCCCTATTTTTTTCTGTGAAGAATCTTACTGGTTCACTGTAGTAAAGATAAAATTTAAAGAAATAAAATTTTAAAAATCAAGAATGTTATTGATATTTTGATAGGGATTGCATTGGATCTGTAGATTGCCTTGGGTAGCATAGTAATTTCACAATATTAGTTCTTCCAATTCATGAATATGGGATGCCTTTCCATCTGTTTGTGTCCTTTGCAATTTCTTTCATCAATGTTTTATAGTTTTCTTTGTAGAGGTCTTTCATCTCCTTGGTAAAATTTATTCCTCAATATTTTATTTCTTTGTAGCTATTGTAAATGGGATTGCCATCTTGATTTCTTTTTTAGCTAATTCATTGTTGGTGTATAGAAATGCTACTGATTTTTTTATGTGGATTTTGTAAACTGAAACTTTACTGAATTAATTTATTAGTCATTCTGCTTTTAGATAAGTCAACCTCTCAATATCCAATAGTTTTGAGAGGAAAAGACATTAAAAGAAAAGAAAATAACCTGAGACGGTTTCTCACTGATTATAAACTGGCATCAATATGGCGCACAGTCAGAACACAAATATAAAATCAAGGTTCCTGAAGCAGTTAGAACAATTATTTTCCGTAATTTTTCCAAGACTAGGAAGATTTTATTGTCCATACATGCAAAACAATACACTAATTCATAAAGATTTTTAGACAAAGGAAAGGACTTAGGAAAATAAGACAAAAATTGAAACATTAGAGCAGTGTTTTTCCAACTTTTTTTAAAATCATAGGACACAGTAAGAAAAACATAGTGCTAAAGTACTGTCTAGTGTTTAAAAGCACAAGAAGGCTGTAATGTGCCTTACAGAAAAAAAATAGACATATTAGATGAGCTTCATTCAGGCATGAGTTATAGTGTTATTTGAGTGAGTTCAATGTTAATGAATCAATTATATATATATATATATACACACACACACATACACACACACACGTATATATTAAATAAGGTGTCTTTAAAAAGAACAGACAATACTGACCAATTTAGTATAAGACCAATAGGTTCACATGCCCACTGTGACAGCAATAGATCAATTATACTGAGTAACAGACAAGTTACACTGAGACAGCAGCATCTGCAGCAGAGAAAGAGTTCAATGATCACAGGGTGCTGAGTGTGGAGATGGAATGAGATGCTGAAATTCATCTCCCTGAGGAGTTCTGGGCTAGGATTTTTAAAGAGATTGTGGAAGGAAAGAGGAAGGGAAATTGGGGTCATTGACTGGTTGGGGTAAGGCGGATGAAATCATCAGGTTATGTGGAAATTGCATTCTTTAGTGAGCCAGTTTCTGTGGGGTCCTTCAGACCAGCTGACATCAGTAGTTTCATTGGTATGCAGGACTGGAAGAATAACTCAAATGAAAAACAGATCAGAGAGCAAGATGACCTCATGATTCATGCTGAATGTGCTGCAAGCTTGGCTTCTTTTCATTTCCCCCCTCCCTTCTTCCCTGATTAATTTTATAAAGTTTATAGGGATGGTTTCAAACTAATGCAAATGTCATAACTAGAGGCTTGTAAGACCCTTACTCTGTATTTCCTCGGTATTAGTTAATTCAGTGTTCAAGGCAACTGTACAGACCGTTATTTCTTAGTAACAAGAATCAACTCTGTGTGTGTGTCTGTGTGTGTGTATCAGCAACAATTTTCATGAAATGTAATACCATTACTATGTAACACACTTTGATAATTTATATTATGTCTCTCTTTTTAATGCTGGTTGTAGCAGTTTCAACTCCCTAAATTGGTTTTTAGGATCCATTAGTAGGTCATGATGTGCAACGGGAAAACACCGAGATACTCCAACATACAGAGAAAGAAAAAGTTTTTCTCAGGTTAGAAAATAAAATCAGTGGTAAAAGGTTATAGAGAAAACAATGAGCCAAGTTTTATGATTGCCTTCTTAAGAAATTTTAAGAACGAGAGCAGTTAAGTTCTTAGGGTTTTGCTATTTTTGATCCTTTAGATACCATGTTACTTTATATTTTCCTTTTGAATATGTACCAGTTGTTGAATGTAAGAATCATTTAATTCATGAACACTGTTTCTCTTTCTGACATTTGAGGGAGTTCATAATCTTCTGGAGATGAAGGAAAAAAGTTTGGTTTGGGATCCAGTTTGACACAAGAAGGCCAGAAAACTTTCACAGATGAAAAAGTGGGTAATCATTCCTTGTCTGTGAAACAAGACTGTCTTTTAGCACTTTTCAGCAAATTTTTTTTATTTTTATTTTTTATTTTACTTTAACTTCTGGGATACATGTGCAGAATGTGCAGGTCTGTTACATAGGTATACATGTGCCATGGTGGTTTGCTGCACCTATCAACCTGTCAACTAGGTTTTAGGCCCCACATGCATTAGGTATTTGTTCTAATGCTCTCCCTCCCCTTAACCCTCACCCCACAACAGGCCCCGGTGTGTGATGTTCCCCTCCCTGTGTGCATGTGTTCTCACTGTTCAACTCCCACTTATGTGTGAGAACATGTGGTGATTGGTTTTCTGTTCCTATGTTAGTATGCTGAGAATGATGGTTCCCGGCTTCATCCATGCCTCTGCAAAGGACATTAACTCATTCTTTTTCGTGGTTGCATAGTATTCCATGGTGTGTGTGTGCCACATTTTCTTTATCCAGTCTATCATTGATGGACATTTGGGTTGGTTCCAAGTCTTTGCTATTGCAAATAGTGCTGCAATAAACATATGTGGGCATGTGTCCTTAAAGTAGAATGATTTATAATCCTTTGGTTATATACCCAGTAATGGGATTGCTGGGTTAAGTGGTATTTCTAGTTCTAGATCCTTAAGGAATTGCCACACTGTCTTCCACAATGGTTGAACTAATTTACACTCCCCCCAACAGTGTAAAAGCATTTCTATTTCCCCACATCCTCACCAGTATCTGCTGTTTCCTGACTTTTTAATGATTGCCATTCTAACTGGCATGAGATGGTATCTCATTGTGGTTTTGATTTGCATTTCTCTAAAGACCAGTGATGATGAACTTTTTTTCTTGTGTTTGTTAGTCACATAAATGTCTTCTTTTGAGTAGTGTCTGTTCATTTCCTTCACCCACTTTTTGATGGGGTTTTTTTTTCTTGTAAACTTGTATCAGTTCCTTGTAGATTCTGGATATTAGCTCTTTGTCGATGGATAGATTGCAAAATTTTTCTCCCATTCTGTAGGTTGCACGTTCACTCTGACAGTAGTTTCTTTTGCTGTGCAGAACCTCTTTAGTTTAATTAGATCCCATTTCCCTATTTTGGCTTTTGTTGCCGTTGCTTTTGATGTTTTAGTCATGAAGTCCTTGCCCATGCCTATGTCCTGAATGGTACTGCCTAGGTTTTCTTCTAGGGTTTTTATGGTTTTAGTTTTAAAATTTAAATCTTTAATCCATCTTGAATTAATTTTTGTATAAGATGTAACGAAGGGGTCCATGGTTTTCTGGAAAACATGGCTAGCCAGTTTTCCCAGCACAATTTATTACATAGGGAATCCTTTCCCCGTTGCTTGTTTTTGTCAGGTTTGTCAAAGATCAGATGGTTGTAGATGTGTGGTGTTATTTCTGAGGCCTCTGTTCTGCTCCACTGGTCTATATATCTGTTTTGGTACCAGTACCATGCTGTTTTGGTTCCTGCAGCCTTGTAGGAGAGTTTGAAGTCAGGTAGCATAGCGTGATGCCTCCAGCTTTGTTTTTTTTTTTTTTTTTTTTTTTTTGCTTAGGATTGCCATGGCTTTATGGCCACATTTTTGGTTCCATATGGAAATTAAAGTAGTTTTCCCTAGTTCTGTGAATAAAGTCAATGGTAGCTTGATGGGAATAGCACTGAATCTATAAATTACTTTGGGCAGTATGGCCATTTTCACAATATTGATTCTTCCTATCCATAAGCATGGAATTTTTCCCATTTGTTAGTGCCCTCTCTTATTTCCTTGAGCAGTGGTTTGTAGTTCTGCTTGAAGACGTCCTTCACATCCTTTGTAAGTTGAATTCCGAGGTATTTTATTTTCTTTGTAGCAATTGTGAATGGGAGTTCACTCATGATTTGACTCTCTGCTTGTCTATTATTGGTGTTTAGGAATGCTTGTGATTTTTGCACATTGATTTTGTATCCTGAGACTTTGCTGAAGTTGCTTATCAGCTTAACGAGTTTTGAGGCTGAGACGATGGGGTTTTCTAAATATATGATCATATCATCTGCAAACAGAGATAATTTGACTTTCTCTCTTCCTATTTGAATACCCTTTATTTCTTTCTCTTGCCTGATTGCCCTAGCCAGAACTTCCAATACAATGTTGACTAGGAGTGGTGAGAGAGGACATCTTTGTCTTGTGCCAGTTTTCAAAGGGAATGCTTTCAACTTTTGCCCATTCAGTGTGATATTGCCTATGTGTTTGTCATAAATAGTTCTTATTATTTTGAGACATGTTCCATCAATACCTAGTTTATTGAGAGTTTTTAGCTTGAAGGGCTGTTGAATTTTGTTAAAGGCCTTTTCTGCATCTACGGAGATAATCATGTGGTATTTTTCATTGGTTCTGTTTATGTGATGGATTACGTTTATTGATTTGTGTATGTTGAACCAGCCTTGCATCCTAGGGATGAAGCCAACTTGATCGTGGTGGATAAGCTTTTTGATGTGCTGCTGGATTCGGTTTGCCAGCATTTTATTGAGGATTTTTGCATCGATGTTCATCAGGGATTTGGCCCGAAATTTTCTTTTTTTTATTGTGTCTCTGCCAGGTTTTGGTATCAGGATGATGCTGGTCTCATAAAATGAGTTAGCGAGGATTCCCTGTTTTTCTAGTGTTTGGAATAGTTTCAGAAGGAATAATACCAGCTCCTCTTTGTACCCCTGGTAGAATTCTGCTGTTCCATCTGGTCCTGGGCTTTTTTTGGTTGGTAGGCTATTAATTACTGCCTCAATTTTAGAACTTGTTATTGCTCTATTCAGGGATTCAACTTCCTGGTTTAGTCTTGGAAGAGTGTATTTGTGAGGACACTCTTAGACATTTCTAGAGCACTGCTGAACTCTCTTTATCCATAGTTATTATATTATTGCTGCTGTCTTTAATACCAATATTCGAAGTCCTTTCTAAAACAATTATGTTTTATTTACTTTTTCAGATGAAGTCTCACTTTGTCACCCAGGCTGGAGTACAGTGGTGCGATCTTGGCTCGCTGCAACCTCTGCTTCCTGGGCTTAAGTGATTCTCTTGTCTCAGCCTCCCGAGTAGCTGGGATTACACGTGTGCACCACCATGCCCAGCTAATTTTTGTATTTTTAGTAGAGACAGGGTTTTGCCATGTTGGCCAGGCTGGTCTCAAACTGCTGACCTCAAGTGATCTGTCCCCCTCAGCCTCCCAAAGTGCTGGGATTACAGGCATGAGTGACCATGCCTAACCTCTAAGACATTTTAAATACGGACATTAAGAAGGAGGCAGAAGGCTGGCCCCAAATATGGGTTATTCCCCCATACATTTTGGAAATATGTTGAATAAGCATTTTTATGTGGCGCCTAGATAATTTATACCTGAATCACCTTGGTTCCAACTGTCAAATCAAAATTTGTTAAAAAGGTAGACTTCAGAGACTCAGTTGTGACCTATTAAATCACAACATATCTTGGTGGCCAGGAATATTTATTTTAAATTGCTTCCTAGATTACTTTTGTGTGTGCTAATATTCGAGAAACACTGCTCAGCAAGGACTAAAATATCTTCCACATGAAAGCTGAGTTTGCCCATGATTACAAAATAAGCTCAGATCTCAGAGCCAATTTTAATCATCGTTTCTAAATAAGAAAAGCCAGCATAGAACATTCTAGGATTTAAATTATCATAATGTTGGCTGACACAGATGATGACAAAGCCAAGATGATCAAGGACAGAAAAAGAAAAAAGCAAGACATGCTTTACTTGGACATCAAACCATTCAATATTTTATTTTTGATGTGTGTGTGTTGTAGGTGTGTGTGTGTATAAATCTAACCTCTACCACTTCCTTTGTCATCACATTTTCTAATTCAACCCTCCTCTGCCCTTCAAATCACCTCCTAAACAAAAGCCAGCCTAGCCTTTATGATCATGCAAAATAATATAATAACATCTTCATAACAGGGCTGCTATGAGGATTCAACAAGTTAACGCGCATGAAGTGTTCAGCCCTTTTCCTAACACCCAGAAGGATAAATCAATGCCAACAACTGTCAAAAGCTAACATAACCACGGACAGACCCCTGGTATTTCTAGGCTCTCAATATAATCCCACAGAGAGCTAGGAAATTGAAGGCCCTAATATACCATCACCCAAAGAAACTTGTGCATGGATGATACAGGTTTAAATACAGACTCTATCACTAGTTAATGTTATGGTGCAGCAAGCTTCAACTTCCTCAAATGTAAAATGGGTATATCATGATATCCACCAGGAAATGAGTTAGGAATTGCAGGCCACCCAAGCTCACCGTATCCCATGGAGTATTGCCAGGGTAAATAACACATAGCCCAACTCTACCACTACTACCACCCAGCACACCCACTCACACAAGGTTTTAAGACAAATGTAAATCGGTGAATAACTTGTCTACTTTTGCCTCTTATAGACGCGGCCTTGGAGTCTCCTCAAAGAACAAACCATCCATCAGTTCAGAAAATGACAATGTTCAATTTTAAAGGGTCTATCTGCCCCCTCACAGGGAAGTGGTCGGGAAGAGAGAGAAAAAAGGGGGAAGGGACTAAAATGCCTTAAGCCCACAGAAATAATCTGCTACAATGTTTTGCATATGCTGTTATGAATTTAAATAACCAAAGGCTGACCAAGACAACATCCCCTTCATTTTTGGTATGAAAGATCTGAGCAAAGCTGAAGAAAAGACTATTGGATGGCATGAAGAGTTCTTCCAAAATATTAGCGGAAGTGGCATAGTAAAGAGAAAACAGCATGCTGTGCTTTTTAAAATACAGGTCACAACCCACTAATGAATTATAAAATCAATTTTGGTTTATTTTTAAATAGAATAGAATAAAGAATAGAACAGACTAGAGCATCACACATCATAAGGATATTTTTAAGGGTTTAAGTTTGCATGTGTATTTGGGTCACAATGTAACATTTAATTTTTAGAGTGGATTGTAGTGGGAAAAGTTTGAAAAGCGGTGTAAGAGAGAGCTAACTGCTCTGAAAGCGCAGAGAGTTTGAATACAGGCTCTATCACTAGTTAATGTCATGGAGCAGCAAGCTTCAGCTTCCTCAAATGTACAGATGAGACTAACACCGGCCGGGCGCCGTGGCTCACACCGGTAATCCCAGCACTTTGGGAGGCCGAGGCGGGCGGATCACAAGGTCAGGAGATCCAGGCCATCCTGGCTAACGCGGTGAAACCCCGTCTCTACTAAAAATACAAAAAATTAGCCGGGCGTGGTGGCGGGCGCCTGTAGTCCCCGCTACTGGGGAGGCTGAGGCAGGAGAAGGGCGTGAACTCGGGAGGCGGAGCTTGCAGTGAGTGGAGATGGCACCATTGCACTCCAGTCTGGGTGACAGAGCAAGACTCTATCTCAAAAAGAAAAAAAAAAAAACAGAGAGAGAGAGAGAGAGAGAGACTAACACCTATGAGAAGTCTTTGGAAGTCAAACGGGCTCATGTATGTAAGTCCCTTTAGCACAGCGTCTGCCACAAAAGAGTCACCTAATAAATGTCAGTTTATTTCTCTGTTCCATGTAAAGTATCAAGCATGTAAATAGATTCAGGCATCACAACAAAAGCCATTTAACTTCCCTCAGTCCTGTTTCCTCATTTTGAAATAAAAGGGTTGAATCAAATGTCCCCGTGGTTTACAGGCTCTGAAACTGTCATTTAATTAAAATGGTCATTTTATAAATGCATCAAATAGATTTTCATTGAAATGTATTGCAAATCTCAAGTGACAAATAGATTTCTTTTTTTAATTAAACGTTTTGTTTTCAGATAATTGTAGATTCACATGCAGTCGTAAGAAATAATAGAAAGAGATTCTGTGTACCCTTTACCCAGCTTCCCCCAGTGGTAACATCTCACAAAACCATAATACAGTACAATATCTCAACAGGGATACTGACTTTGCTACAATCCACCAACCTTTTTCAGATCTAGATTTCTTCACAGGTGCCAACTGTGATTGATCAGTAATGGCCAATCAGAGTACAAGCTTTGATACTGCTTTGAGTCCTGCTTTAGAAGGAACAAATGTTTTCAGCAACTAGCAATGTCTGCCACTGACTCATGATTGGGAGCATGGAGCCTATTTGCTACAAATGTGTTTACTCTGAAAGCAAAATACTCTCATTTAAATTACTCACTTAGAACTCATGCTTAGTGAAGGGTAGTTTTTTCTGTTTTTTTTTTTTTTTTATAATATGTTATAAATGTTTGAACATACTAAAATCCAAAGAAAAAGTACCAAGTTATCTATCAGGAAACTACATGAGCAGTTCCAATATGTATTTAGGTAGATAACCTAAATCTCAGCAGAGAGAATATGCTTTCATATAATCAACTATAAAATTATTTTAGATACCTTCGAGTAATTGAACTTTTTCATGTTGAATGGCTGAATTATTGTTTTATGTTAAAGGATGGGGGCAGCCTTGAAGGAAGGCAGCTGTTTGCTACATTTTTCTACCAACTCTTTGTGAAATCATAAGATGTGTCAATTTAATAGAAAACTGAATGAAAAAATTTGGACAGGATAGTCAATTTAAATAAATTATTTTCTTGAAAACCTTCTTAAAGTAGGCCTAACTGTAAGGTAGTAGTTATAGGATCTGTTGCTTTCCGGGAATTTAAATTTTATATTGGACTTCCTAATAATTACTTTTGGATGTCTGAGAATTACTGTTGAAGAAGCCTGGTTGGTATAGTAGAAATGATACAGAATTTCACCTATTTTTGGGTTTTGGTTTTGCAGTTTGCTATCTTAAATTTAAAAAACTGTCCATATAAAGCACATAATACAGTGCCTGGCACATAGTAATGATTAGATCAAAGTTAGCTGCTATGGTGATGATGATTCTTAGCTTTGTGTATTTTAGTAAGCCATTTAAACTTTCTGAACCTCATTTGTCTCATTTGCAAAGGGGGGTGACTAATAAGAATGCCTTTTATGCCTACTTTACAAAGTTACTATGAGAATCAAATATTATATGTGTAGTAATATTTCATAACCAGAAAAGAACAATAGGCATGTTTGTTATTACCGATACTGAGTCTTTCCTTTTCCCTACAGAGTAGATAATTACATATCAATGTCCTGGAGTCCAGCTCTGATATGATTCACAAGGTAGACACTGCTGAATGCAAGCCCACAGTAGTATTTTTAGTCTGCTGGCTCCATGTCCCTTCCTTCAACCCCCCATCTCCTGCCACTTTTGCTTCTGTTACCACCTCCAGAGGATCAGTGAATTGAGCACCTCAACTGGGACCACAGCCCTCTGATCTGGTGATGGGGTGGGAAGGTGAGAGCAGCAGACTGGCAGAGAGAGAGGAGATGCATACCAGCACCTGATCCAGGGACAAGGGAACTTTGGGCAACTTGACATGCTTACATGGAGAATGTTTAAAAGATACTGTACTATAACAAAAAAGATACCCTGGAAAGTAAATTATTTCTATCTAAAATTTAAACTGTCAAAGTAAAAAACATAAATCAATATCTCAGTGACGCAGGCAGTCGAGAAAGGCATTATTTTGCCCAAAGTAAGCTAATTCTTGGATCTCTTTTTTTCCACAAAACACTCTCTCACTTTTGTCAAAGGATGTGTTTTCTGTGGGAGAAACAGATGAGGCAAGAATCAGTCCCTGCAAGAGAAAGCTGGCTAAATTTGGGAGGCCCGGGTCTTCGCTCAGTTGTAGGAGAAATTTACCATCCTTTCTGGTTTTTCAGGGACATAATTATGTCTGTATTTTGTCTAAATTGATGGCTGCTGTATTGGAGGAGGCAGGAAGCTATACCACAGTCACCTTCCAAGTTTGAAGATATGTGATAATGTCACCAACGATACCCAAGTTGCAAACAGGAAGGGATTAATTCACTCTCCAGAAATGTTGCTGTTGTTTTCGGCAGGTCTATTTTTTCATCATTATCTAAAATCATGTCAGAGGATAAAAATAGTAAAAGGATACAGATGACTGTACAAACTTCGGCTTAGTCAGCACAATATAAAATTGCATGTCTGAAAAGATTCTGATCTGCACTATAAAATCTACACAGGACAGTTTTAAACAAGCACACACAAAAATAGCAGAAAAGAACATCCTTTTAAATAATTTAAAAATCTTAAGTGTGAATTACAGATTTTAATGAAAAATCACCTCATGAAACGTAAGAAAACAAAATTCTCTGTCCTATAATGAAATAAAAGAAGTTTTAAGGTATGACCAGGTCTCTTGATTAGTCACTGTCAAGGAAAGATTAAAACAGAATTTTGATAGACATCAATCAGTGTAAAAGTGAATGACCCTAAAGGACCCTACTCAATAGATCACTCAACTACTTGAGATACATAGTATAGAAAATTCAAAGTGGCCTTTATTCAGGCACTCTTCTCCTTTGAGCCATTCTTTCTTTCACGCACGAGGCTCACTATTGATGTCATTATCATTCAGATCCTCTCTTGTGGGTTTGTCACATTAAGTGGAACTCTGGAGTCTCCATCAAGTTCCTGTGCAGACATCTGTCCAAATCCATAGGCTCTCTTCTGAGGATGGAGGCTTTCTGCTATGTCTGTCGATATGAACAAGAAAACTGTCTGGATTTCTAATTTTCTTAAGAATTTTTAAAAATCTTTGCCCCCTGCCAGGCATGGTGGCTCAAGCCTGTAATCCTAGCACTATGGGAGGCCGAGGCGGGCGGATCACTTGAGGTCAGGAGTTTGAGACCAGCCTGGCCAACGTAGAAACCCATCTCTACCTAAAAAAAATTTTTTAAATTAGCTGGGCATGGTTGCGTGTGCCTGTAATCCCCACTACTCGGGAGGCTGAGGCAGGAAAATGGCGTGAATTCGGGAGGCAGAGCTTGCAGTGAGCCGAGTTCACACCATTGCACTCTAGCCTGGACGACAGAGCGAGAGAGACTCTGTCTCAAAAAAAAAAAAAAAAAAAAAAAAAAAATTGGTTTCTTGAGGCCGGGCATGGTGGCTCATGCCTGTAATCCCAGCACTGTGGGAGACCGAGGCGAGCGGATCACAAGGTCAAGAAATCAAGACCATCCTGGCCAACATGGTGAAACTCTGTCTCTACTAAAAATACAAAAAATTAGCTGGGCGTGGTGGCGGACGCCTGTAGTCCCAGCTGCTTGGGAGGCTGAGGCAGGAGAATGGCGTGAACCTGGGAGGCGGAGCTTGCAGTGAGCTGATATCGCACCACTGCGCTCCAGCCTGGGCAACAGAACAAGCGAGACTCCGTCTCAAAAAAAAAAAAAAAAAAAAAAAAAAAAAAAAAAAAAAAAAAAATGGGCACACACCCAGAAGGTACAAAAGCCAATTTGAAAGGGCTCTCACTGGCGAAGATGAGAACAATTTAGAAGTCAAAATAAATAATGGTATTAATGAAGTATTACCCATGATGAAACAGAAATCCATGAGTCTATACTGATATAAATAAATAAAGGAATAAGTAAATAAATGGAGTAGAAGACAATGTTTTTTTCTCACAGAATGTCAACTATTAAATGTGAAAAAGAGAAGAACCATTTTGCATAGAGGAGGCTGATCAAGACAGAAACAGTTAATGGATGCCATAGCTGGTGAGTGGCGATTGGATGAGGTACAGTATCAGAAAAACTCCCTCCATACATCTCCCAAATACTGACCAATTATAAAGGGAAAAATGGTGACTTTACGATGGAGAATTCTGGCAGAGAGCAACGTGAGCAAGTGATCCAAGTTACTAGCACTAGCAGTAGGATAGGTTAGCATCACCTGCCTCCTGACATGATGCACTGAGAACAGTTCAGCATCATTTCCATGGCATCCCTGCCAACAATGCATGGCTTGAGGCTGATCATGAGAACATATCAGATAGACCAAAGCTGAAAATCATCCTACAGAATCTAAGGCTTCTACTTTTTAAAACTGTCAAGCATATGAAAGGCAAATAAAGAGTGGGAACTATTCCAACCTGGAGGTGTCTTAACAGAGAAGACAACTAAATGCAACAGTTTTTTCTGAATAGAATCCTGAATCAAAAAGGAAAAAGAGACATTGTAGGGCGATTAGTGAGATTTGAACAGGATCTTTGGATTAGGCATTTGTGTTGTATCAATGCTGACACATTCATTTGACAATCTGTAGGCTCTTTTATGTGACAGTGTCATCACCTTTATGAAATACACACTGGAATATGCAGGGGTCATGAACGTCATTTCTGCAACTTACTCTGCAAAGGTTCAGAAAGAGACTGATGATAATGGAGTGTAGATGATGAAGCAAATGCAATAAAATGTTAACATTTGAGGAATCTAGGTGAAATAGATATAGCAGTTTTCTATTTATTTATATTATTATTTATTTGTTATTTTAATATTCATTTATTTTTATTATTTATTTGTATAGCATTCTTTTACCTGTTCTGGCAACTGTTATATAAATTCAAATTGTTTCAAAATACCTGTGTATAATTTAAAAATAGAAGTATCTTCATTGTATTGCTAGACTCTTAAAACCATTTGGTGGAAAACGAAAAACTCAGGTAGTTAGTTACATTGCCACTCAATACTATTGTTAGTAAACGTTTTTCTACTGAATTGAGCAATAGTGCATAGAGGCAGACTCCCTGTCACATAAAGTAACAGAAGGTTAGATTTAGTTTTCCGTATTTACCTCTTAACATAAATTTCTAACTTTGAGTCAAATGGTGTGTCTAGTTTTGAAAGACAATGCAAACAATTATAATTATCTATCTATGAAAACACTGTTTTTCTATGAGAATACTATTTTTATGGGAAGCAGTTAGTATGATGCCATCTTAAAACATAAACTAGAGGCATAGAACACAAAAAAGAGAGTTTTATAACAAGTCATTCTGGAGTTTAGACATAACAATTGAAACCACAGTCGCAATACATGATGTGAACCTGCTTTTTCTTCTGACACGAATAGCTTTCCTTACACACATTGACCTCATTACATGGTCTGTCTTTTTCAATTTCATTTGCTTATAAAGTTGCAACGGTTGAACTACACTTCAGGTTTTATTCATTCATCCTTTCATTCAGCAAGAATTTAGCAAATTGCTAATATGTTCTGAAGGTGTTAAAAGCATGTCATCCCAAAATATGCTGCTCTGACATACTGAAGTTAACGGCACTTAAAAAAAAAAAAAAAAAAAAAGCAGATGCAAGATCACTCTAACCTTCATGCTATTTCTTAAAAATCGGAGATGAAATTCCCACGTAAAAAAGTCCTCCCTATACTAGAAAAGAAAGCAACATTCTTATGGTCAAGGATGGGAAGTTGAAGCCAAAGAACTCTGTACAAAACAAACCCTGTTACACAAATCCTTATCTTCCCAGCCACTTCTCTACCCAACTGACTATCCTAGCCCAAGCCCCTTTGCTTTACCACATTGTTGCAATTTACTACTCTTTGTCCAATTCAGTATGTCAGTGTTTGGATCTGCTTCTTCAAGTTTTTATTTACTTAAGAGGGCTCCAATGCCACAAAAAGTTTGTACTAAATACATTTGTATGTTTTTCTCCTGTTAATTTCTCTTATGTCAATTTAATTCTCAAGCCCAGTCAAGACCCTAAGAAAATAGAAGTGGAGTTCTATCACCCCTACAATTTATAGCAACTTAGAAATCTCTTTTATTATTATTATTATACTTTAAGTTCTGGGGTACATGTGCAGAATGTGCAGGTTTGTTACATAGCTATACACATGCCATGGTGGTTTGCTGCACCCATCAACCCATCACCTACATTAGGTATTTCTCCTAATGCTATCCCTCCCTGAGCCCCCCATCCCCTTACAGGCCCCGGTGTGTGATGTTCCCCTCCCTGTGTCCATGTGTTCTCCTTGTTCAACTCCCATTTATGAGTAAGAGCATACAGTATTTGGTTTTCTGTTCTTGTGATAGTTTGCTGAGAATGATGTTTTCCAGTTTCATCCATGCCCCTGAAAGGACATGAACTCATCCTTTTTTATGGCTCCATAGTATTCCATGGTGTATATGTGCCACATTTTCTTTGTCCAGTCTCATTTGGGTTGGTTCCAAGTCTTTGCTATTGTGAAGAGTGCTACAATAAACATACATGTGCATGTGTCTTTATAGTAGAATGATTTATAATCCTTTGGGTATATACCCAGTAATGGGATTGCTGGGTCAAATGGTAATTCTAGTTCTATATCCTTGAGGAATCACCACACTGTCTTCCACAATGGTTGAACTAATTTACACTCCCACTAGCAGTGTAAAAGCATGCCTATTTCTCCACATCCTCTCCAGCATCTGTTGTTTCCTGACTTTTTAATGATCACCATTATAACTGGCGTGAAATGGTATCTCACTGTGGTTTTGTTTTGCATTTCTCTAATGACCAGTGATGATGAGCATTTTTTCATATGTCTGTTGGCTGAATAAATGTCTTCTTTTGAGAAGTGTCTGTTCATATCCTTTGCCCACTTTTTGATGGGGTTGTTTGTTTTTTCTTGTAAATTTGTTTAAGTTCTTTGTAGACTACGAATATTAGCCCTTTGTCAGATGGATAGGTTGCACAAATTTTCTCCCATTCTGTAGGTTGCCTGTTCACTCTGAAGATAGTTTCTTTTTAGAGTTACAAAGAAGCATATAACACATTACTCCTGCCTATGAGCACTGTAATTTTGTTAATCAGCTCTCTTCAAAATATGTCAGATAGGTGTCCCCAATGAACCCTCTCAGGTATCTGCATTTGGGTAGAGGAGAAAAACCAATGATATCTAATACTTTGGACTGTGAGGTTTGCAAGATAGTAGAGACTTCTTGGGATCGAATGTATGTGGAAAGTGAATTTTAAAGAGAGGGAATTCCTGAAATAGTTTTTATCTAGAGTTAGCAAAAGAGTGCTTTTCTTTTTAGATCTTTTTTATTTAATTTCTTGGTCCAATGGGTTAGAATATGAGTGAGAGTGGCATTAAAGAACTTGTGTCAGCCCCATAGTATAATACATTTGATTTTTAAAGGAAGGAAGATTCAACCACAGTAGTGTCTCACCACCACAACCTACAGTGCCAGACCCCTCCCCAGTGTTCCCGTCCCCTCTTCACGCACCCAGCCAGTGGTGAGACAGAGCAGCCCACTCTTCCACACACACCTGTAATCAGACAGAGGAGCAAAACTGGTAACATTTGGTACTTCCAGCTGCATTTGGAAGAGGCTAGAGTTCTCTTGGGTACTTGACAGATTTGGAAAATGAGTGAAAAGAGAAGTAAGGCTGTCTCCTTGAGATACTCCTGGTGTAGTAGGCAGAATTTTGGTCCCACTGACATTTGACCTCTGGCGTTACAACCCATGAATATGTTACTTTACATAGTGAAAGGGACTTTGCAGATGTAATTAAGGTTATGACTCTGTTAAATCTTAAAACAGGAAGATTATTCTGCAGTACTTGAGTGGGCCCAAGGTAACCACCTGAGCCCTTAAAAGCAGAAGACAAAGTCAGAGAGATTCAAAAGGGTTTGATACACCATTGCTGGCTTGAAGATGGAAAGAGCCACAGCCAAATAATTCAGAACCTCAGTCCCAGGTTTACAGCAAGGAACAGAATCCTGCAATAAGCTGAATGAGCTTGGATGTGAATTCTTCCCCAGATCCTCCAGAAAAGCATGCCTTGATTCTCTCTTGTAAGGCTCTGAGCAGAGACTACAGCCATGCCATGCCAGTCTTCTGACATACAGAACCATGAGATGATAATTGGGTGGTGGTGTACATCTGTGATAATTTGTTACACAGCAATACAAAGCAAATACTAAATTTCGGTATTGAGGTTGTCACTTTATGTGGTAAAAAGTAATGAAATAGACTAGAGGCCTAAAATAATAATCATATTCTACTCCTACTGCTTAAAATATTATCAGGATCCAGAAAAAGTCCACATGGTAGAGATAATGCTGTGGTTTGCCAATGCGTTCTCCTGCTAGGAACACGTGTCTCAGCTGTTCACACAACTAGGGTGGAACAATGGGGCTGAGTTCTGGTCAAAGAAATGTAGGCAAAAGAGATGAATGCACAGGCTGGGCGTGGTGGCTTACACCTGTAATCCCAGCAATTTGGGAGGCCAAGGTAGGTGGATCATGAGGTCAGGAGTTCAAGACCAGCTTAGTCAACATGGTGAAACCTTGTCTCTACTAAAAATACAAAAACTTAGCCAGGTATGGTGGTAGGCGCCTGTAATCCTAGCTACTCAGGAGGCTGAGGCAGAGAATTGCTTTAACCCGGGAGGCGAAGGTTGCAGGGAGCCGAGATCATGCCACTGCACTCCAGCGTGGGCAACAGAGTGAGACTCCAAAAAAAAAAAAAAGAGAGATGAATGCACTTCTAGATCTGGCCAGAAATTGTCCCATGCAATCTTCCATTTTCTCTCTCTTCCTTGTTAGGGGCTGAATGCTTGTTCCCCCAAAATCCCTATGTTGAAATCCTAACCACCAATGTGATGGTATTTGGAGGTGGGACTTTTGGGAGGTGATTAGGTCATGGAAATGGAGGCTTCATGAATGGAATTAATGTCCTTACAAAAGGGACCCTGGAGATCTCTCTTATCCTCTCCTTCCACCACGTTAGAATACAACTAGAAGTCCACAACCTGGGAAAAGGGCCCTCGCCAGAACCCAACAGTGCTGACACCCTGATTTTGGACTTCTAGCCTCCAGAACTGTGAGAAATAAATGTCTGTAATTGAAATAATGGCATTCGCAGTGACCTGGATGAAATTGGAGACCATTATTCTAAGGGAAGTAACTCAGGAATAGAAAACATTGTATGTCCTCACTCATAAGTGGGAGCTAAGCTGTGAGGATGCAAAGGCATAAGAATGATACAATGGACTTTGGGAACTCTGAGGAAAGGGTGGGAGGGGGTCAGGGATACAAGACTACACACTGGGTACAATGTACACTGCTTGGGTGATGGGTGCACCAAAATCTCAGAAACCACCACTATGTTTTTCATAGTGTTTCGTTATTCATGTAACCAAACACCACCTGTTCCCCCAAAACCTATGGAAATAGAAAATAAAAATAAAATAAAGTAAAAATATTTAAAAAGAAAGAAAGAAATGTCTGTTCTTAGAAGCCACCTAGTCTATGGTACTTTGCTATAGCAGCCCAAAGGGACTAACAGGTTAAATGGAATCTATGATAGTAAAAGCAGAAGGGGGAGAGACCAGCATAAGGTTGCCAGCTTGACAATTTACTCTCCATTGGTGTCACTACTTCAAATAAAGAAGGATATGTTGACACCAAATTAATAGGAAAGGTATTCTCTCCTTCAGAAATGACAGTCCCTCTCAAGAAGAACAGTTGACAACCCCATGTGATACATACATATCACACTGTCCTTATCTTTTTCATTTTGTTTTTTCTTCCATTATTGAAATCATCATGGACTAATTTGAAGACACACTTTGGGGAACCACTGTACTAGGGAGAAACCTCAAATAACCACTTATGGTGTGGGGGCAACAGAGCTCCCTGACATTTTGCCAGAGTCAGATTTTCATAAAGATAATGAACCTATCTATGCTGAAAATTGCAATTTTTCGTGTGTGAAAAATCAGACCTGGCAATGATCTTGAGCAGTAGGATGTAAACAACTCCCACACACTTGGCGTTCCAAAAATGGAACCCTAGGCATAAATGGCTAAGATGCAGAACACCCCTGTGCCCTAACTTGTACGGCCCCTTCCAGAACTCAGGGAGGGCCCTAGCAATATTTTCAGATAGTCATGTTTTTATGAGATCTTCAAAAGTAGGCAATTTTAGCTATAATTGATTCAGTCCTCTTTCCCTTTCCACTCTGACTTCCCCTGTGTCCACTGATGCTGGAGTAACCACAGGCACTTTTAAAAAATAGCAAAAGTGAAAGGTGACATGGGGACATTTTCAGTTTGAGTTGAGTGGGATATATTTCTGTGGTTCACAGTCGTTTCCGTGTATAGTAAAGTCATTGCTAACTGTCCCGGTGTAGAAAAGGCTTCCAGGAATACTTCTACCCATCACCGTGTCAACTCACCTGGCATCCTGAAGTTGCAAAGACAGAGCCAGTTCAAGAAATGAACATCTCATATGGCAATTGGCACTGGAAGCTTGTGGGTAGTCAATGAGAAACAAAGTTTGAAATGTATGGAAACAGAAGTTAGTCTGTACAGATGCTTCCCATATCAGCCATGTGAAATGTAGTGGAGGATTCAGTTCTCATCTCTACCCTCTCCAAATGAAATTCTGTCCTGTCAGGATTATATACCTAATAAGTCAGGATATACAGTTATTTTAAAAACTAGAGTTAAAAAAAGTATTTTTCTCTTTTCATGAAAAATGGTATACTTATAATAAAGCTCAACTGCAATTTGGCAAGAAGTTTAGGAATGTTTTCTTTAAAAAACAGGTACAAATTACAAACTTCTGATTCTGTCTCATATAAAGCATAGCTTCTTTTATAATTTAAATATTTATTAAGTAGCAGAAAAATTTTAAATAAAAATTAATTGCATATAAAACAAAACCAATAAAGATTAAAAATGAAATAAATTGAAATTAATGTTGAGGAAACAAACTATAAATTTTTTTTTAGATTATACCAACAGCAGTAGTTCATTAAGATAATGTGACAAATTTCAAACAGAAATAACAAGTAAATGCATGGATTGTTTGAAATTTTTAAATAATGGGCCAGGCACGGTGGCTCATGCCTGTAATCCCAGGAATTTGGGATGCCAAGGCAGGCAGATCACTTGAGTCCAGGAGTTCAAGACCAACCTGGACAACGTGGCTAAACCCCCTGTCTACAAAATGTACTAAAAATTAGCCTGGCTTGGTGGTGCACGCCTGTAGTTCCAGCTACTCAGGAGGCTGAAGTGGGAGGATCACTGGAGACCAGGAAGTCAAGACTGCAGTGAGGCATGATCACACCACTGCACTCCAGCCTCGTCAACGGAGTGAGACCTTATATGAAAAGAAAGGGAAAAAAGAGAAAATCTAAATAACAAAGGAAAATGAATTATTGGAAAATGTGTTCCTTTTTTGCTCCTTTGATTTCTAAAAAGAGACAGCAATAAATTAATATAATGAAGACACAGCCATCAAATTAGTTAAAATGTCAATAATTCAGAGAATTTAGGATCAATCACTGAACAGGGAAAATTTTAATATGAAAGTATCTGAAAGATGTTTTTCCAAGTTTAACAATGTTATAAGCTGATTTGTGTCCCCCCGCAAAATTCATAAAGTTAAAACCCCTCCTCAGTACTTTAGAATGTGACTGTATTTGGAGAAAATATCTTTAAAGAGGTAATTAAGTTAAAATGATGTCATTAAGATGGGCCCTGATGGAGTATAACAGGTGTCCTTATAAGAAGAGGAGATTAGGACACAAACACACAGAGAGGGACAGCCATGTGAAGACACAGCAAGAAGACGTCCTTCTGTGAGCCAAGGAGAGAGGCCTTAGAAGAAACCAAACCTGCCAACACCTTGATCATGAACTTCCAGACTCCAGAATTTGTGAAAATAAATTCATGTTGTGTAAGTCACCCAGTCTATGGTATTTTGTAATGGGAGCCCTAATAAACGAATTCAGATAACGTTCCAGAAATTCACTTGACATTTCCAATCACAAGCTGTGAAGCTGGAAGAAATTTCTCAACTACCATCAATAAAAAATAAGCTTCAATCAACCATACTAAAGGAAAGATCAGATAGTCATTCTGTTATTTCTATTATCTCTAAATATAAATCAAATGAGCATGAATCTCAAAAATGTAAAATAGAAAGTATTAATGAGCTGTGTAGGTAACCAATTAATAAAAATGCTATTTTTGTGAATTTTTTGAATTTGTTGGATTTGTCCACTTTTTAAAATTTGTAATTTGTGGCCAGGTGCGGTGGCTCAAGCCTATAATCCCAGTGCTTTGGGAGGCCTAGATGGGCGGATCACGAGGTCAGGAGATCGAGACTACCCTGGCTAACACGGTGAAACCCCGTCTCTACTAAAACAAAACAAAACAAAACAAAACAAAACAAAAAACTAGCCGGGCGAGGTGGCGGGCGCCTGTAGTCCCAGCTACTCGGGAGGCTGAGGCAGGAGAATGGCGTAAACCCGGGAGTCGGAGCTTGCAGTGAGCTGAGATCCAGCCACTGCACTCCAGCCTGGGCGACAGAGCAAGACTCCTTCTCAAAAAAAAAAAAAAAAAAAAAAAAAAAAAAAGTGTAATTTGTAGTGGTTTGTTTTCTCATTCACCAAAAAAAATTTCTCTTCTTGCCTAATTTTGTATCAAAATTTTGTAACTCCAAAATTGTACGAGCTTCAGGCCCCACAAAACCTGGATCCACCCCTCGGATTTCATTTATCTCGCTTCGTGGTAACAAATGAACCTGCTGTTCTTGTCACTCCCCCGGGTCCAACTGTATTCCCAAATCTGTCAAGTGAAAAGTTTCAGAAATGTTCCTTGTGACGCCCTGGATATTCTTCTCTAATAGGGCGTCTCTGAGACCTGTACTACTAAAATGTTTCACAAGTAATTCTAATATTCAGCCTGGGTTGAAAACTGCCATCCACCATCCACGAATGCTGTGCTTGGGGCACATGCTTCTCAGAGGGTGGGCCATTGCTCTTTCTGAGTTGTGAAATCATTTTAACAGGTCCCAATCCGCATTGTTTTAGTAGAATGGAATACGTTACCATGCATCATACGGTTGGTGTGTTTGTCCCACTTTTGTTTCAGTATCTACAATATATATAACTTACACATTGCCTTGGGTAGCCCAATTCTGAATCCTGCGGTCATTAGAAGTTTCACAGCATCAGTGTTAAGAATACCTGATGCCCCAAAACTGGTTTAAGTCAATAAAAGGATGACCTGGTGTTAACTATTTGTAAACAGCCTACTTCCTTATGCCCTAAGGATGACTTTGTTATGGGAGCTGAGGAAAACGACTTCAAAATAGAGAAATTAAGAGCTCACAAACTCTTTTTTTGAAGAGATGCTGATTGGGGAGTGTGTGTGTGTGTGTGTGTGTGTGCGTTTGTGTGGTTTTTTAAATCCTGGAAATACCAAAATAGTTATAGAAGGAGAGAAGTAACTTGAGATGTAAAAAAATATATTATTTGACTATAGAATGTGGTGGGGAAAGGAAATAGGAGTGTGGAAAAGTTTTCTTCATGCAAGCAAAGGTTTCTATCTGTGTACTTTAGAAGGAAATAATAACCGCAGATGAAGGAACACGGTATGAAAGCAAACTGCGTGACAGTTTGTAGGGCACAAAGTGAGTTCTTTCTACTCAAAATAAAATGCTTAAGTTATGCTGTCTGGCGAAGCCCACTGAGTTTGTAATGTGCTTGTACCTGGATATCTTTGTTTCCTGGAGCTTCTAAAAATAAAATAGCATATTCTATGTGACATTTAGATTTAGTCATCAGCTAACCCTGGACTGTTTTCAGCTAGAACGGGCTGTATTTTAATTTGGACAGCAGTGAATCATCTTTTCTTCTAGCATTCATGAGCTGATAATCATGAACTTGGGAGACCTTGAAAATTCAAGGTAGCAAATTTTTAAAAGCATTTTAACAAGTGAGATAAGTGAAATGCATGGGGTGGATAATATTGAGACATTGTTCTATTAGTTGCGTTGGTATTTACTGGAGATAGTATTGCAAATGAATTAAAGCCATGAGCTCAGGAGACAGCCTGCCTGGATGACAGTCTAGCACTGTACTCATCAGCTTCAGGAAGCTGTACCTTAGTTTCCCTGTTTGTATGTGGGAATATTAATGAATATAACTCATGGAGATATTGTGAACATTAAACAATCCACACAAAATGCTTAAAATATTTCCTGGCATATACTAAGCATTCAGCACATTAACTTTAAACACACAGATGAGATTTTAAAAAAGAGCTTTGTGCTAATTCATCATTCATCTGTTTTGTCCAGTTTCAGTTCCAGCATACTGGAAACAAATATTGTCATAAAAAATAAAGCCATTGTTAAAGAGGATCAAGAAAATGATTTTATAACAGACTCTAACACGATGGTTCTTAAGGTGGGGCATTGAGGAATCTGGCATTTCATTTAACAATTCTACTGTTTTCTAATAAATGTTCTGCTAGGTTGTTTTTAATTTAGACATGTTATTAACCTTTTGAAATGTTTAAATTTAAATTAAAAATTTAAATATTTAATTAAATATGTTGTCAATGATTTTATTTTTTACTTTGTTAAGGAAAAATTATAGCCTGAGATTATTTGAGCCACCCTAGGATAACTAAGCCAGGAATCACTATTGTAAATAAGCAATGTTTACCGATGGAGGCATGTGTTATGTGGGGCAGGGAGGAAGCAGGGAGAGGAGGTATATCAGAATTACTGGGAAAGCTTCTCCAAAGCACAAATGTCCATGCTCCTCTCTACTGCTCCTTTAGGTTAAGAACCACTGATACAAAAGAAAGTAGAAAAACAGAAGTATAATGGCAGAGACCCCAAGTTCTCCAAGTTTTAGAATTGACTTTGCCTTTAACTTGCAAACTGAGTAATACAAGCCAAATTCTGCATATGGTGGGAAATCCAGAGCCTTCTCCAATGTTCCCATGGTTTGCTGTAAAGGGAACTTATGTTCTTCTAGATGCCAAATGCCTGATCCTGCAGAATTCCAAATCCCCACTCACTATCTATCTATCCCCCTTCCTCTGTCCCCACCCCACTGTGTGGGCAGCCATCCCTGCACTTGCTTTCTCTTCATTCTTGCCAAATACCACTGACATAAATCACCTCCACTCCCAGCTCTCCCTAAATCTGTTACACGGCTTCATTGTTTGCCATTGCATTTGGTCTGTTTTGTTTGCTGCTAAATGCTGTGCCCCATGCCATAGGAACCCAATAAATAAGTGTATAATGAGCGAATGATTGAATGAAGAGAGTTTATTGTTTGTTATTTATTTTAACTATGTAGTGGAGTTTTACTGTGGGCTTTGGATACTGGAGATTACTTATACCAAGACTCAGAACAGGAAACAACTTCAAATGGACCCCTAGACAGCTCTCTTTTCCAAGCTCCTGGACCATCCCCTACAGGGGATTTCTCACAAGCCTTTCCCTTTAGGCCACTTGTGTGACTTTCTTGGGGATTCTTTCCTTTCTCTTTCACACCCCACCCTATCTCTCCTCCTGCTCCAAGTTTAGGGCTCTTCCTGCTTCCATTGCTGGTTCAACCAGAAACATCTCTGCCCAATCAAAAATCCAGTGGTTGTGTTTCCAATGCTGGATACCTAAAACTTAATTAATCATAAAACGTGGTTCATGACATGGTCTCATCCTTGGTTCAGGCATGGTCTTCTTTGTATTTATTTATTTACCTATCTGTTTGCATAAAAAACAATTTGTTTGTTATGCAATAAATACCTGTGTACACACTACCCTGCATGACAGTGGAAACATTCACAATTTCTAACATCCTACAATGTTATCTTCCCTATCTCATACCCTGCCTCCCTCCGCCAGAAGTAACCACTACCTTGCAACTTACGTTAGTCTTCCCTTTGCTTTTTAGAACTACAGTTTTACCATAATATAAATATTTCTTAAAAAGCATATTGGGTAGTTTTAGTTTTTTGTAACTTCTTTAAATGAATTTTGTGGGCCGGGCGCGGTGGCTCAAGCCTGTAATCCCAGCACTTTGGGAGGCGGAGACGGGCGGATCACGAGGTCAGGAGATCGAGTCCATCCTGGCTAACACGGCGAAACCCCGTCTCTACTAAAAACTACAAAAAGAACTAGCCAGGCAAGGTGGCGGGCGCCTGTAGTCCCAGCTACTCGGAAGGCTGAGGCAGGAGAATGGCGTGAACCCGGGAGGCTGAGCTTGCAGTGAGCTGAGATCCAGCCACTGCACTCCAGCTTGGGCGACAGAGCGAGACTCCGTCTCAAAAAAAACAAAAAATGAGTTTTGTGGTATATGTAACCTTTTGAGAGCTTAATTTTTATTCAAATTCTATTTCTAGCATCATTTATATTCATTTTCTTTCCAGTAAGATGTTTTATTGTATGAAGGTACCACAATTTGTCCCTTCTCCTGTCATAAGGCATGTAAGTTTTTTTCAAAGTTTTTGCTGTTTCAAACAGAAACACTTCCATGGACATTCTTGTGTATGTCTCCTAATGTACACCTGCAATAATTTATTTTGAGTATATGCCTAGTGTAGAATTACTCATCATAGATATATGAGTCTCCAACTTTAAGAGATAATGCCAAATTGCTTGCTAAAGTGGTTAAAGCAATGTACACGCCCATCAGCAAACTATAAACTAATCTACTGATCCACAAACTTCCCAATATTTTGTGTTAGACTTTTTTAACTTGCCAATTTACTGTGTTTAAAATAGTATCTCATTGTCATCTTGATTTTTGTTTATCCACTTCACTGATCACTAATGAACTTGAGTATCTCTTCATAGATTAATTGGTCATATGTTTTGTCTCTTCTGTTAGTTTCCTATTCATGGCTTTTGTCCATTTTTAAATCACTGGTATGGCCATTCTTTATTAGCTTATAAATGTCCTTTAGGTCCTTTAGATATTATTGTTATCAATTTTTTGCCAGGGTGCCACAAATATTTTGTCTCCGTTTATTTTTCCACTTTCTTAAAAATATCTTTTAATATGCAGACATTTTTGGTTTTAATATATTAAATTTATTGTCAGAGACATCTGCTGTCATAGAAGTTTAAGGGATAGCCTTGAAGGGTGGTGATAAGAGAAATTTTCCAAATGATTAGAGCTTCAAGCTGGGTACCTGATCAACCACTTTGTACAAAAAAAGGAAGTGATCCAAGATTAGAATATACATGGACTTATGGACAGTGACCAACACATGGCCAGCTCTTCAGGGACTCTACTAGTTTCATAGAGCTGCCATGGAAATGACCACAAATTGAGCAACTTCAGTTTACTCCCTCTTGGCTGGGTACAGTGATTCACTCCTATAATCCCAGAACTTTGGGAGGCCAAGACAGGAGGATCACTTGAGGCCAGGTGTTCAAGATTGGACTGGACAACATAGCAAGACTCTGTCTCCACAAAAAATAAAAATAATTTACTCCCTGGTGGTTTAGGAGGCCAAAAGTCTGAAATCAAGTTGTCAGCTGAGTTGGTTCTTATGGAAGTCCAAGGAAGAAAACATCCTGGGCCTCTCTCCTAGCTTCTGGTGATTGCTGGCAATTCTTGGTGTTCCTTGACTTGCAGACTCATCATTCCAATCTCTGCCACTATTGTCATATCACCTTCTTCCCTACGGATCTCTCTTGTGTTCTCCTTTTCTTATAAAAACACAAGTCAAGATGTGTTCAGGATGATTCCAAGATGTTTCATCTCAAGATTTTTAACCAATTGCATCTGCAAGGACACTATTTTCAATAAGGTCACATTCTGAAGTTTCAGGTGGACATGAATTTTGGGGGGACACTGTTCAACCCACCACAGGGGCTTAAAAAAGGAAAAGATTGGAAAATCTAGAAAAAGGAGATCTTGGAAATAGACATGCAATTGGACATTAAAGAACAAGCATGAAGAATGAAGAGTTTCATGAGATATGTTAACAACCACCAACACCCACCAAAGAGTGCCAACATGGAAGGAACACCAAACAGCCAGTCACAGACAAAATGACTCATCCAGCCTACATCAGTCAGCCTCTGTCATCAGCAACTCCACTGCACTATGGCTAAGTGGATGCAGTAGCCATCATGGCAGGGAGAGAGGCTATGCATATGTCCAACCTAGGTTCCCATTCATCAAGATTGATTTAAATGCTACTCCTGCCAAACGTACAACCTACGAGCAAGAGAGACCAGTGCTGAGCGCTCCATACAGAGTCACACTCTCTGGCCTCTTGTTTTCCTCATTCAACAATAATTTATGGAAATTCCTGCAAATTATTTGGATGCCCTCTAATTCATTCTTTTTAATGGCCACATAATGCTCCAGTGACATTCCAAAGCTTTTCCTACAATGGTCTCCTTTCACATTACAACATACTGTCAACTTCCTCTGATGGTAGGAAAATGGAACAAGTTGTCAAGAGTAATTGACTATGAGGATACCTGAGAAGATCCTGTCTGACTTGTCGTCTGCCAGTAACACACTTCCTCTCCTCCTGCTCTCATTTCACATCACACAGCAAAAGTTAACAGTTCAGAGCTGAATTTCTACAACTGATAAATTTAATTCTGGGAATTGAGTTATAACTTTAAAATCTATTTCTGGCTACAAGCTAATAAAGCTACTGTTCTCTCAAATAAATGATAAAAACAGAGAAACTCCTTTAAGGACTTTCCAGGAGACTTAGCAGAAAGCTAATAGCATTTTAAAAGCTGCAACTATATTCTCAGAGTCACGGTAAATAGAGGAAAGTCAATAGCAGGTATCTAAAACTCTGGTGCAAAAGTTCATGTAGCCAGGCGTGGTGGTTCATGCCTCTAATCCCAGCACTTTGGGAGGCTGAGGCAGGCAGATTGCCTGAGGTCAGGAGTTCGAGATTAGCCTGGCCAACATGATGAAACTCTATCTCTACTAAAAATACAAAAATTAGCCAGGCATGGTGGCAGGCACCTGTAATTCCAGCTACTCGCACGGCTGAGGCAGGAGAATCACTTGAACTGGGAAGGTGGAGGTTGCAGTGAGCCGAGATCGTGCCATTGTACTCCAGCCTGGGTGACAAGAGCAAAACTCTGTCTCAAAAAAAAGAAAAAAGAAAAAAAAAAGAAAGAAAAAAAAAAGTTCATGTAGGTCCTTTTGAGGACCATCATATATCCACACATTTTTCTTAATAATGAGCTAAAATTGATCTAGAAAGAGGTGATGGAAATGGCAAAAGAGAACCTGTCTACCTTCCACTTGTCCTCAGAAAAGCAGCAGCTGCCACAGGATGGCCTTATATGGCATTTGTTTCCTGTTGTCCCTTGAGTGAAGTCTGCAGGGACACACTAGGGCAAGTGGTACTTGCCATTTCCTGGAAGACAACCACAGGGCCGACTCTATAATTACCCAGAGGCCCTGCCTAGGTACCACAGTAGTAATCAGGCATCGGTCACCGGAAGGAGAGACGAATTGGGGCTCTGGATAGATATGCTGGACACAGACAGTGAACCGTCCGAACCCCATTTGTACAGAGCCTATCAAGAAAGCTTTGCCCCTACAGATGCTACACAAAACATTGTGTACATGCTACACAAGGCAATGGACAACCACCACAAACTGCTCTGCAGTCCAAAATATCTGAATGAGGGCAAAATTTTATGAATGCAAATAAATAGTGCTTGAGTATCTAGAGATGCAGTTTACATTGGCAACAAATCCTGTGTCTTGTCTATCTGGATCTCAGATCAAAAAATCATGACTCTACCAGCTAACTGCCAGTTTTAAGTGACTCCTAGGATGAGTCCTCTAACAATTTCATTTCTCTGCAATGCAGCAAACAGTACATTAGCTAGGGTTAAATCAGCACCTGTGATTTCATAACAAACCAACCAATTCTAATACCATGTCTAAATTATGTGGCTATTTGTAATCACTTCCCTTGGAAGGTATAACCTTTTATTGTAACAAGTAATATAACAGATCACCTTCTAAAATACACCTCCTTCTCTTGATTAAAAACTAAATGATTTCACATGGTTTTATTTTTATTGTCTCAAGAAATTTCCACAGTCTTTTAAGAAGTGGTTCTCAAACTTTATCCTGGGAACTCTTTCTTCAGAAGAAATATTCCCAGAGGGACAGACAGATAAAAGCAGAACTCTCTTAATTTGCAGTTTGGCATTTTCCCTCCTATTGCATTGCTCCCCAATAAAGAAAGAAAGAAATCTGTCATGGCTTATGTGTTCATGTAGTCATTATTTTTAACTTATTGAAATAATTATAAACTCAGGAAAAGTTGCAAAAAATAATACAGAAACATCCTGAGGGCACTTCCCCCAGTTTCCTCCAAAGGTAACATCTTACTTAAGTATAATGCACTATCAAAACCAGGAATACCATTAACCAGACTATAGACTACTCAAATTCCACTGGTTTTCACATGCAGTCATTGTTTTGTATAGTTCTATGAAACATTATCTCACGTATAGATTCCATCACCACAAAGGAGCTCCATTGTGATACCCCTTTATAGCCGCACCCTCTCTCCATCCCCATTCTTAATCCTTGGCAACCACTGATCTGCCTCCATTACCTGATCTCTAAAATGTTACCATTTCAATAATGTGATATATGTGGAATCATACATTATGTAACCCATTGAGACTGGCATTTTTCATTTAGCATAATACCCTTAAGATCTATCCAAGCTGACATGCTATATGAATAATTCACCCCTTTGTATTTCAAGATAGATTTCCAATTTATAGATTTACCTCAGTTTCTTTATCCATCCACCTTTTGAAGGACATTTGGGTTGTTTCCACCTAGAGTTATTGCAAATAAAACCGCAGAAAATATTTGTGTACAGGTTTTTGTGTGAACATAAGTTGTCATTTCTCTAGGATAAATGCCCAAGACTGCATATGCTAGAATGTATGGCAAGCAATGTTTAATTTTATATGAAACTGCCAAACTGTTTTCCAGAGTAGCTGCCGCAATTTACATTCCTACCAGCAATGTATGAGAGATCTAAGTATCTCTGCATTCTCAACAGCATTTAATATTATTAATATTTTTTCCCATGCTACTATATATGTAGAGGAGAAATGATTTATTTTTAAGAGCATTACATTTCCTTTCTTTGTGTGCCCAACTTAAAATTGGTAACTATTTAAATTAAAATAGTGCTTCCTAAACATAAAGTTAGCATAAGGTAAATGTGATAATTTGAACTCAGGAATGGCTATTTCAAACTGACTCTCAGTGAATGGCTTACACTGAGGTCAGTGATCTGCTCCCAGCTTTAGAGACTAGAAGCTATTTTATTCATTGACCTAGAGATAGAAGAATATACAGGCATTGAGCCATGCCAAACTCCCAAGAGATGTATCTACAAGCTAGCATATCAAGTATAGCTATATCAGACAAAGCTTGCCCAGGGGAAGGGTACTCATTTCCTCTGGTTTGGTGGGTCACCCAAGAGCGCAAACCTCAGAGCAAATATTTACAGAAGGAAAGTACAGAACATGGCATGTTCTTATAGGCATATTTATGAAGCTAAGCTGGTTGGATAGAAAGCTTCCTTCATTTTAGGTATTCCCTAATGAATCATGATCACAGTCTATGAGGCAAAATCATTCTTTGGCCATTGGCCATGCTACAGAAAAAGATCCACTATTAATCCCCTTTCTATAAAAGAGTTACTTACCTTCTTCTAAAAGTAACATTGCAACATGAGCTTTCTTCTTTCAAGTTCCATTAACATGCTAATTCCAAAGTGTATTAATTTTCATTGATTATATTTTAAAATGCTGACTTCCTATAGATGCTGTGGACCCACTCTCATAGAGCAGAATATTACCTCTAAATTATAGGATAATTCTAAACTGGTAAATAACCAATTGCAACCTTAGACTGAATTTTTTAAAGCTTGTTTTGAAATGTGAAACAATACATGTCCTGAGTAAATTAGACTTAAGAGTCCTCAGCATGTGATTGCACTGATCACGGAGGTAGCTTTTATTCTAAATTTTAGAGTCTATAATACTTTGATGTCTACATCACTCTATCCAGGGACTGAGTATTTTAAAACCCTAAGTATAGGCTATGTAGGTAATCACATTGCTACTTGTTAGAGTTCTAATCATACAAAATAGTATTTAACCAAAAACCCAAAAGAGCTTTGATAATTGATAACATTGCAAATATAACTGTGCATCACCACTGATCACTAGAGCTGGACCTTTATTATGGGACGAAGAACTATGAGAAAAAGATTTGAAAAATACTTGGAAACTCAAAACTTAATGTGGTCTCTTGAATTTTAATTGGTCTACTTCAAAGGGATGTATTTCCTTTCTGAAAATGTCTGAATTACATTGAAACTATTTGCAACTATCTTTATTATTGTGGTTGAGTAGAGTGCCAGTTTTATTGAGTTAATTTGTCTGTGTTTGTTATAGATTAAGCTAAGATGTCTCAAAAATCTGTGGCTAATACAAGGTAGAAGTTTATTGCTCTCTCACATGTAACAGTCCGTAGATAGATGATCTGAGACTGAGAGGGCATCTCTGCCATGTCCATTACACACCTTCCATCGCTGGCTCTAAAATGGCTGCTCCAGAACCCTCCATCACATCTACTTCTCAGGCAGTAAGAAGAAAGAAAATAAGTTTGTGTTACTCATTTATTTCAAGGGCATGATGAGAAACTGGCACACACCACTTCTGCTGCTATTCTACTGCCAAGAACTTAGTCATAAGGGCACAGCTACTGCAAGTGAATGTGGGAAATATAGACTCCAGCTGGAAAGCAGCATGCCCATCTATGACTCAGGAGTTTTGATGCTGAAGAAAAAAGGACAAAACAGATACTGGTAGACAACTCACAGCCTCTCCCACAATGACCAGTTCTTTCTCATTTATAGCCAACTCTTCATCATCCCTTCCATTATTTTCAGTATATCACCAAGTCCAAGTTCACAACTGAAATGAAGCAGAAAACAGGAACTTTTTCAATCCAGGATGCTGTCTGGTTTGCAATTAAGGAACTCTATGGCTGCTTCTAGAGGCAAGAGTCTGAAGTATATTCCCTTCTCTTACTCTAGTATGTTGATGGCATTCACCAGTTCCTATTGGTAAGTGATTGCACTTCAGGGATAAACAAAGGAATATAGACAGGAAGATGAGGAAAATTGGTTTTAAATATAACAAACAGAAGTCTCCTTGAGAGTAAAATTTATGTTTTTAATTTTGTTCAACTTTCTCACATTGCTTAGTAAAGGTAGTAGAAGCAGCAGCCATGGTTGTAGTAATAGCAATAGTAGTAGTAGGAATTGTAGTTGTAGATAAAAGTAAGACAAGTTACCAGCCAGGCACGGTGGCTCACGCCTATAAACCCAGGCCTTTGGGAGGCCAAGGCAGGTGGATCACTTGAGCTCAGGAATTCAAGATCAGCCCGGGCAACATGGTGAAACCCTCTCTCTACCAAAAATACAAAAAGTTATCCAGGCATGGTGGTGTGAGCCTGTGGTCCCAGCTGCTTGGGAGGCTGAGGTGGGAGGATCGCTTGAGCTTGAGAGGTGGAGGTTGCAGTGAGCCAAGATTGCACCACTGTGCTCCAGCATGGGTGAAAGAGTGACACCCCATCTCAAAAACAAAAAAGTAAGACAAGTTACCACCTTATATCTATTAGGATGGCCACTATCCAAAAAGAAAAAGCCAGAAAATTACAAGTGTTGAGAAGAACGTAGAGTAATTGGAACTCTTACACACTGTTGATGGGAATACATGTGAAAAGGTACGGCCACTAGGGAAAACAGTATGGTGGTGCCTAAAAAAATTTGAGATAAAATTGCTATATGATTGCAATTCCATTTCTGAGTAGACACCCAAAATAATTGAAAGTAAGGTCTCGAAGAGATGTTTATATGCCCATGTTCATAGCTGTATTATTCACAATAGCAACCCAAATGTACATCAACAGTTGAATAGATAAGCATGCGGGAGATTTATACAATGGAATATTATTCAGCCTTAAAACCGAAGGAAATGCCAGCATGTGCTACAACATGAATGAAACTTGAAGACATTATGCTAAGCAAGATAAGCCAGTCACAAAGAAAACACTGATTCCACTCATATGACATACTTATATTATAGTAGCGGTCAAATCAGGGAGACAGAAAGGAGAATGATGGTTGCCAGGGACTTGGAGGAAGGTGGGGAATGAGGTGTTATTGTTTAATGTGTATAGAGTTTCAGGTTTTTTTTTTTTTTTGGTCTTTTTTTTTTTTTTTTTTTGAGATAGAATCTCATTCTGTCACCCAGGCTGGAGTGCAGTGGTGCATTCTTGGTTCACTGCAACCTCCACCTCCCCAGTTAAAGCAATTCTCCTGTCTCAGCCTCCCAAGTGGCTGGGACTACAGGTGTGTACCACCATGCCTGGCTAATTTTTATATTTTTATTAAAGACAGGGTTTCACCATATTGGTCAGGCTGGTCTCGAACTCCTGACCTTAAGTGATCCACCCACCGCGGCCTCCCAAAGTGCTGAGATTACAGGCCTGAGCCACCACACCCCGACAGAGTTTCAGTTTTACAAGTTGGAAAGAGTTCTGGAGATGGATGGCAGTGATGGCTGAACATTATAAATGCATTTAATACCACTGAGCTATACATTTAAAAATGGTTAAGATGGTAAATTTTCTGTTATGCATGTCACATACCACAGTATTTCATAGTAAAAAAAAAATGGGAGAAAAAATAGTAATAAATATTGTCTTTTACTCTACACTTGTTATGTGCCAAGTCTTTCTTATTTTCCTAAATAATTTCATTGGATCCTCATAACAATCCCGCATGGTAATTAATTTGCCTCTTTTGAAAATGAGGACTCTGGAACCAGGTGCAGTGGCTCATGCCTGGAATCCCAGCACTCTGGGAGACTGAAGTGGGCAGATCACTTGAGATCGGGAGTTTGAGACCAGCCTAGGCAATATGGTGAAACACCATCCCTACAAAATATTTTTTTAAAAAAAGAAAGAAAAAAGAAAAGAAAATGCAGAAGCTGAAGTAAAGTGAGGTGAAGTATCTTGCCCTAAATTTCATAACAAGTACAGAATAATACCAGAATTTTAAGATAGGCAGCCTGACCAGGGATGGTGGCTCATGCCTGTAATCCCAGCACTTTAGGAGGCTGAGGCAGGTGGATCACTTGAGGTCAGGAGTTTGAGACCAGCCTGGCCAACATGGTGAAACCCTGTCTCTGCTAAAAATACACAAAGTAGCCGGACATGGTGGCGCAAATGTAGTCCCAGTTACTCGGGTGGGTTGAAGCAGGACAATCACTTGAACCAAGGAGGCAGAGGTTGCAGTGAGCCAAGATCATGCCACTGCACTCCAGCCTGAGAAACAGGAGTGAGATTCTACTCTAATAGATGCCCTTTATTAAGGCACTGTGCTAGACACTTCACATGTGTATAGTGACAATAATCTTATGGTGCTATTTACACATGGGAAAATGGGATTTGAAAGATAAAATAACTTTCCTTAAGTCACACAGCTAGTGAATAATGGAAACAAGATTTAAATCCAGACAGTCTGATTCCTATCCCCCAAACGAATACAGAGCTCAGGCTCCGAACTGCACACATAAAAGATGCTTGCTAGCATCGTCTGCTGTTTGTTGGGGAAAGGATAAACTAATATGACTTTTTCATCTTCTAAAAGCGTTTCTATTCTTCCTTCTAATTCAGTAGAAGCACACTGGAATATCGAGTTAAAACAGTTCCACATGGGCGAGCAGGTATCAAGTTAAAACAGTTCCACAAGGGTGAGCAGGTAGATTTGTTTGGTCCGATAAGTCAGTCATCTTTGTCTTGTGTCTGGTAAAAATGAAGTTGTTTTGTCTCATTATGGCCCTGAGAGGTATTTAAGGTTCTATCCAGAGATATGTTTGTCATCTTTGTCTGACTACAAAAATAAAACCAATGGTGTGCTGCAGGTACACCTGCACAAAAGTTGAGTGCATGAAGGTTGGAAGGATAAAAGATCAAGGGAGTGAGGGGATGTTTCTTAGCTATATTCATTGCAATGCCTTCCCTTCTTCCTCTTGTCTCTGTCACATACATGCTCCCCTAAAATTCACTAGGAACAGCCACCCCTGAGCACCTATATCCAGGCATTTTCCTATACCTCAGACCCTAGAAACAATTATAAGGGCAATACAGATGCTCCTCGATTTATGATGGAGTTACTTCCTGACAAACCCATTGTAGGCTGAAAATATCCTAAACCAAAAATGCATTTAGAAAACTGAACCCACCTTAAAGAGACTCAGAACAGTCATGTTAGCCCACAGTTGAGCAAAATCATCTAACACAAAGCTTATTTTGTAATAAAGTGTTGAATTTCTCATGTAATTTATTGAATTCTGTACTGAAAGTCAACAAAAGAATGGCAAGTGTACTCAAAGCACGGTTTCTGCTGAATGCATATAGCTTCTGCATTATCATAAAGTTGAAAAATTGTGAGTTGAACAGTCAAGGATCATCTGTATGTGTTTCCTCCATCTTCATTTTATCTTCCTTCTGTCCTACTTTTGTGGATGTATTCAAGCTATTCTTTCTTTTTTTTTTTTTTTTTTTTTTTGAGACAGAGTCTTGCTCTGTCCCCCAGGCTGGAGTGCAATGGCACGATCTTGGCTCACTGCAACCTCTGCCTCCCAGGTTCACACAATTATCCTGCCTCAGCCTCCCAAGTAGCTGGGATTACAGGTGCCCGCCACCACGCCCAGCTAATTTTTTGTATTTTTAGTAGAGATGGAGTTTTGCCATGTTGGCCAGGCTGGTCTCAAATTCCTAATGTCAGGTGATCCACCTTCCTTGGCCTCCCAAAGTGCTGGGATTACAAGCGTGAGCCTCCACATCTGGCCTTCAAACTATTCTTATGAGAGCTACAAATTCCTCATAAAAGCCTCTGCCCTGACTACACCTCTCTGTCCCTGTTTATGCTTAACCAACCCACTTGCTTATTCAACAATGATGTGTGGCTTCACACAGAGCCAGGCACTGTTTTAGGTTCTTGAGACACAATAATGAACAAAACAGACAACCATCTCCACCCTTGAGAAATTCACATTCTAGCAAGGGCAGGCAGGAAATAAACATGATGCATTATAAATGAGTAAATAGTTTGTTAAAAGATCATTATTCTGTGTTTTAAAAAAGGAGAAAAAAGTTGGGCAGGGAAGAAGGATTAAAAGACCAAAGGGAAGAAGGAAAAAGTATGTTTTCAGTATTAAATAGTGTGGGCAGAGAGATCTCATTGAGGAGAAACTGGAACAAAGACTTGAGGTTGGTGAGAGAGTAAGCCAACTAGGTAAACCAGGGAAGAGCATTCCAGGCAGAAGGAGGAGCAAACACAAAGGCTCCCCAGCAACAGTGTATCTGAAGGGTGTGAAGAGCTGCAGGGATGCCAGTGTTCTGCAGCAGAGTGAGTGAATGGGGAGACAATAGCAGGAGATGAGGTCAGCACAGTTACTGCACCGTAGCCTCAAGAACTTGGAGACCAATGTGAGGACTTGGGGTGTTACTCTGAGTGAAACTGGGTGCAAATAGAAGGTAAATTTGATTTTCTCCTGATTTAACTAATACAGACAGAACATTTCTCCTTTTTTAAGAAAACATATAAAAAATCTAAGAAATAACACAATGGGAAGGACCATGACATAACCAAGTTAATCTCCTACATCTAAAGTGTTTCCAACTTGCTGAGGGGAACAACTTCTTCTCTAAGATCTCCTTTAAACCCAGTGCTGTGGTAGGGTGCGGTGACTCCCGCCTGTAATCCCTGCACTTTGGGAGGCCAAGGTGGGCAGATCACCTGAGGTCAGGAGTTCAAGGCCAGCCTGACCAACATGCCAAAACCCCATCTCTACTAAGAATACAAAATTAGCCAGTCATGATGGCATGTGCCTGTAATCCCAGCTACTTGGGTGGCTGAGGGATGAAAATCGCTTGAACCCAGGAAGCAGAGATTGCAGTGAGCCAAGATCGTGCCACTGTACTCCAGCCTGGGCGACAGCAAGACTCTATCTCAAAAGAAAACAACAAACAACAACAACAAAAAACCAGTGCTGTATCCTAGTCACTATCCTCCCTTTAAAAGCTATAAGAGAACTTTGTAGAAAAGCACATAATCCTGTCTTCAGATATATTCTTTTAGCTTGCATAAACTCTTGTGAAAAGATATTTTGTCAGTTAACAATAGGATTTTCCAGTCCTTCATGCTTGCTAATTGGGTCCTCAAGCTCTAGGACTTCGAGAACTCAAGACTTCCATAAAATTAAAAATGAACAAACACAATTTATTCTAACAAAAATGTGGGGATTTAGATGCCTAAAACATCAGGAATCTGGTTTAAAGCCACAAAGTTATCTTTCCAGCCCAGATTAATGTTTAAGTGGAGTGATTATTTTCATTGGTTCTCATTTTTGTGTAATTATTTAGCCATGACTTTCAACATTCAAGGGTAAATATTTATATTTATATTTATATTTATATTTATATTAAGATGGAGAACATTTCCTTCGGAAAAACTGCTAAAGCTACTTGGGTGAAGTGCAAGACCCCAAGGGAATGCTTGAGTAACAAAAAACAGTTGATGAAATGCTGAATCAAGAATCAAGTGAATTAAGGGGAAAGGAATGAGAGGCTGTAGCAGACATACCCTTCAGGTGTATCAGGTGAAGGAAAAAGCCAAGGAGGTCAGGGGATCACCGAGGGGACAAGGAGAAAGAGAGGGAAGGAGGACACTGTGGAATAGGACAGCCAGAAAAAGATCAAAAGGAGCAAACACATCAGCTGTGGATTTTTAAAGTGGATTTCAGCAGCCTGTGTTCTGTACAGGCCCTCTCTACAACCCCACAAAGGCACAGATGACACATAGGTCATAGGCACCCTTCAATTATTTAAACTTTTTTAAAGCAGTCATGAAGAAATACAGCCATGAAATGTGGAGACATACAATTCTCTCTTAATAAATAGTAATAATACTTCTCCTTAGGTGTTTTTAGTGCTTGAATGGCTCACCATGCTTTATCTCCTCCCAGTGAAGGAAGAAATGAGTATCTATTATTAACCCCGGGTTGCAAGGAATGACATCACCAAGGCAACAAGAAAGCAAAAGGCTGAGAAAGGAAAAGGGAGCATGTAAACTAGATCACAGGACAGGATTTTTCAACCTCGGTACTACTGACATTTTGGACAGCATAATTATTTGTTGAGAGGTTGGGGCAGGATGGGGATGGCAAGAACCCGTCCTGGGCACTGCAGACTGTTTAAAAATCACTCTGTCCTCTACTCACTAAGCTGCCAATAGCACCTTCCCATTCATGACCATCAAAAATGTCTCCGGGCTTTGCTAAATGCAAAATCACCCCCAGTTAAGCCCAGCTCTCAGAGTGTGACCCACTTGTGCCATACGTAACTCTTTCCTCATTCTCATCCCCAAAACCCAGCTAAAAATAATAAGGAGGCTGACATATCTGTACTTTTGAAAACTAGCACTAGAGTGGCAATCAAAAAGTCAGTAGAAATAAAAAAATAAACTTCAGAATTCTAGTTAGATGCTGTCCAACCTTAATGTTTTTGCAGCAACTACATAGATATTTCATATTGACAAGAGACTAATTTATATAAATGGGTTTTTGTTTATGTGATCGAGAAATGTAACCCATATGAAAAATTTTATCAACTGCTGAAAGGAACTAGAAGGCTGAACCTTTTATTTGCTTGGTCAAAAGGTGAGTTTCTTTCTTCCCGTCTTCTTTTAAGTGAAATAAAGACATAGTTTGAAAACACACCTGCCCATTTGGCTCAATAGTTGAGTCTTGTCTGGCTGTAGTGTAAAAATAGGCATTCCTCTGTCTAAACATGAAAATAGCACTTCCTCAACAAAAGCCAAAACTTTTAGAACGACAAAAGATGTTTACTTTCATAAAAAAGCCTTTTCCTCTAGTGTTTATTTGAGGATTGTGTAGGTGTCCTAGCAGAAGTAAGCAGGTATATAAAGCTCAGAGACAAGCCTGTGACAGCATGCTTCCTGCAGCAGCTGAGACGGGCTTGTGATGGTCACAACTTTCTACATGTTAGGTTGAGAATATACACTGGTGTAATGGACATCTTCCCCTTTTCATAAGTTGTAGTTATATTGAAATAATAATAAAGATCAAACTAACTGTCTAATCTTTGTGAGACACATTATATTCACTTATTCATTTGTTTATCCAGCAAATCATTATTCAAAATCTAACAAGCAATGTTCTAGATATTTAAATGTATTGGTGAACTAACAAAAAAAATTAAAAATCTCTGCCCTTGCGGAGATGTTAAAAAATAAGATGGGCAGGCTGGATGCAGTGGTTCATGCCTGTAATCCCAGGAGTTTGGGAGGCTGAGGCAGGTAGATCACCTAAGATCAAGAGTTTGAGACCAGTCTGGCCAACATGGTGAAACTTCATCTCTACTGAAAATACAAAAAAAATTCGCTGGGCGTGCTGGTGCATGCCTGTAGACCTAGCTTTTCGGGAAGGCTGAGGCAGAAGAATTGCTTGAACTTAGGAGGTGGAGGTTGCAGTGAGCAAAGATCATGCCACTGCATTCCAGCCTAGGTGACAGAGGAGGGAGGCTCCACCTCAAAATTAAAAAAAAAAAAAAAAAAAAAAAAAAAAGTGGATTGGGCACAGTGGCTCACTCCTGTAATCCCATCACTTTGGGAGGCTGAGGTGGGCAGTTCACCTGAGGTCAGAAGTTCAAGACCAGCCTGGCCGACATGGTGAAGCCCTATCTCTACTAAAAATACAAAAATTAGTTTGGAGGCACACTCCTGTAATCCCAGCTACTCCGGAGGCTGAGGCAGGAGAATCACTTGAACCCAGGAGGTGGAGGCTGTAGTGAACCGAGATCGTACCTCTGCACTCCAGCCTGGGCAACAGAGCAAGCCTCCATTTCAAAAAAAATAGAATAAAATAAAAATAAGATATAGATATATAGATAGATATAGATGGATATAGATATATAGACATGTGTATACCATTCGAAGGTTAGAAATGAAACAGAAAAAAATGAAACAGGGCAGTGTTGGCAAATTTTCTGAAAAGGGCCACGTAGTAAATTGTTTAGACTTTGTGGGCCACATTGTCTCTCAACTCTGCCGTTGCTGGACAAAAGCAGTCATACTCAAGGTGTAAAATAAAACAACAACAACAAATGAGTTTGGCTGTGTTCCAATAAAACTTTATTATTTACAAAAACAGGTGGTTGGAGGTCATAATTTGCCAACCCCTGAAATGTGGTAAAGGGAATCAGGAGTTCAAGAGGGTCATCAATTTTAAATAGGATGATCAAGGTGATAATATATTCAATCAAAAACTAGAAGGAGGTGAACAAGTCAAACTTGTGGTTATATAGAGGAAGAACATTCCAGGTTGAGGGGCAGCCAGTGCAAAAGTCCTGTGGCAGCATATTGTCCAGTGCATTTTGGAGCTCAGCAAAGAGCTCTGTCTGGCTGAGGCAGAATGATGGGCAACCCTATTTCTAACCACCTCACTGGTATCACAATTCATTTTCTTCTTTCTTCCTTTCCACTCCATCCCCTTTCTGTTTAATGAAATGTGTTACTACAATGAGTAAGGGCTCAGAAATAGGCTTTTTCCTGACCTAGGAAATGTAAGAGGCATTGATGTGTCCTATTTTGTCCCCATTAAGGCTTTGGTTCAACTCAATGCTGAGAACAGAGATGACAGATGAAGGCAAGAATACCTAACCACAGTGGTTTCCTCTAGCAACCTTTTACCAACACATTCTAATCCTCAGCAAAACCAGCAGAATGAAGGTTTCTCATCAGAAAGGCAACTATAAAATACTGCCTTATTCACTTGGCCTGTTTATTCCTGGAGTGTTTTTCAGAGGGAGCTGGATGTAACTTTTTATAGGACCAGAAGGTAGGACTGTAATTTCTAAATTGTCAATAAACCCATCTACTAGCAAGTACAGTACTTTATAACTCTGGATCCTTATGTGCTGTGAAGGAAAAATACCTTGAGCCTTCAGATGCCAGCAGAGCAAAGCCAGTCCAGGTTCTCAAGTCCACAGGCTCACCCAGAGTGGGACAATACACCTTGTGTCCAAGAGTGAGAACCCATGGGCGTGAGGGACCCTTGGCAGGGATGGCGTGGTGTGAAATCTGTTTTTATTTAATTCAAGATGGAGTCTGCTAATAATGCAATTTTGAATAACTTTTTATTTATTCCATCTTATTCCATATGTTTCTTATGAAATGATAACATATCAAGGGATATAGGGTAAAACAAAAACATGGGTAAGATTAGCATGCATATAGAAACAGAACTATCATTTGACCCAGCAATCCCATTACTTGGTGTATACCCAAAGGAATAGAAATCATTCTACCATAAAGACACATACATGCATATGTTCATTGCAGCACTATTCATAAGAGCAAAGACATGGAATCAACCTAAATGCCCATCAATGACAGACAGAACTTTTTAATTTTTTTTAATTTTTTAATTTTTTTTTTTTTTTTTTGAGACGGAGTCCCCCTCTGTCATCCAGGCTGGAGTGCAGTGGTGCAACCTTGGCTCACTACAAGCTCTACCTCCCAGGTTCACACCATTCTCCTGCCTCAGCCTCCCGAGTAGCTGGGGTTCAGGTGCATGCCACCACACCCAGCAATTTTTTGTATTTTTAGTACAGACAGGGTTTCTCCATGCTAGCCAGGATGGTCTTGATCTCCTGACCTCGTGATCCACCCATCTCAGCCTCCCAAAGTGCTGGGATTACAGGCGTGAGCCACCATGCCCCGCCAGATAGAATTTTTAAAAGTGTGGTACATATACACCATGGAATACTATGGTGTTCAGTATGGAATACGATGCAGGCTTAAAAAAGAATGAGATCATGTCTTTTATGGGAACATGAATGGATCTGGAGGCCATTATCCTTAGCAAACTAATACTGCATGTTCTCACTTATAAGTGGAAGCTAAAGCTGGGCATGGTGGCTCACGCCTGTAATCCCAGCACTTTGGGAGGCCGAGACAGGCAGATCACGAGGTCGGGAGATCAAGACCATCCTGGCTAACATGATGAAATCCCATCTCTACTAAAAAATACAAAAAACTAGCCGGGCCTGGTGACGGGTGCCTGTAGTCCCAGCTACTCGGGAGGCTGAGGCAGGAGAATGGCGTGAACCCGGGAGGCAGAGCTTGCAGTGAGCTGTGATGGCGCCACTGTACTCCAGCCTGAGCGACAGAGTGAGACTCCGTCTCAAAAAATAATAATAATAAGTGGGAGCTAAATGATGAGAACTCATGGACACAAAGTGGGGAACAACAGACACTGGGGCCTACTTGAGAGTGGAGGGTGGGAGGAGGGAGGGGATCAGGAAAAATAACTACTGCATAGTAGGCTTAGCATCTGGGTGACAAAATAATCTGTACACCAAACCCTCATGACACAAGTTTACCTATATAACAAACCTGCACATGGACTCCCGAATCTAAAAATGAAGTTTAAAAAAAAAAAAAAAGATTTTACAGGGCACCAAAACTTCACTCCCCACTTAAACCTTGCTCCACACCTTTCCCATCCACATAAAGTGCATTTTGGCTCCCTGGAATTCTTCCAGTTGCCAGAATGCACCGTCTTCTCCTCAGCAGGTGGTTCCTCTTCAGGTCAGGAATGCCAGAACCCTACCTCCTTTCCCTTAGGAAACGTTCACACATCCTCCGGCCCAAAGGGGACTTCTTCAAATGAAGTCCCGTCCTGCTATGCTCTTATAGTGAGGGCCCTTCCCTTCATAGCACTTTTCAGTTTGTGCATCTATCTGAGTAATAAATAAATATCTGTCTCTTCCTCTAAACTGGAAGCTTCGTGAGGACAGAAATCCTTCTCCTTTTGCTCCCCATCATATCTCCAGCAGCCAGCTGTCACATACGGGCACATGTGGGCACTTCGTACATACTGGTTGAATAAATGAAGCCTCCCAGCAGTCAAAGGAAAGAGAAAACCTAATAAGTTAAAATATTTACAAAGTCAGTATATCAAGACAGACAGCTTTTCCTGCATTCTGAGTTTTAAGCAAAATTTCTCCCATGGGTCCTCAAAATTTCTTCCATGGGTCCTTAAAAACAGAACATTGTATGAATTTGCAGACAACATTTTTATGTTGATATAATAATGCATTTTATTTTTTTAATTTTTTAATTTTAACTTTTATTTTTTGAGAGAGAGTTTCACTCTTTCACCTTGGTTGGAATGCAGTGGCACGATCTCGGCTCACTGCAACCTCGGTCTTCCAAGTTCAAGTGATTCTTCTGCCTCAGCCTCCCAAGTAGCTGGAATTACAGGCACCTGCCACCACACCCAGCTAATTTTTGTATTTTTAGTAGAGACAGGGTTTCACCATGTTGGCCAGTCTAGTCTCGAACTCCTGACCTCAGGTGATCCACCCTCCTCGGCCTCCCAAAGTGCTAGGATCACAGGTATGAGCCACCACGCCTGGCCTAATAACACATTTCACAATTCAGTAGAAATAATTCTACAGGACCCAAAGCAACGTGATCCAGGAGCACAGTTCTCTCAGGGGTCTGGTTTCATGCAAAGGTAAAATAATATGAGAGAAATTGAGCGAGAGGGACTGCACATCCTTCAGGCCCTCCTCCATAAGTATTTCTTCCAGTCAGGATTATGGTCTGATTGGATAGCTGAGAGGTGAAGGTTACAGTCTCTGTGAACACAGGAAGGGCAGATCCACATTCAGTCTTTGATCGTCAGCTGGAAACAGAATGATAATTCAATTGACCATTGTTCAGGATGGAGCTTTCTTCATTCAGCTGGAGAAAGAATGCGTCCTTGTCTCATTCATTTAAGGATGACTGTGGTTCATACTCCCCTCTTGTGGCCACTTCCAAGTATACTGGCCTGTACCCAGGAGCCCGGTAAGGCAAAAGAGATATCAAATTCTTTTATGTAAGTTATTTAACCTAGGAATCGCTCATTCTTTTTTCCTTCTAGAAGTCAGACCAGTTTTTAAAAATTAGCAGATGTTGAACAGCATGTTAAAACGAGGGTCAAACATATTAAATCTTCATTGGTCAATATTTTAAAATGTTTAAAAGGCTCAATATTTGGGCCAAAGAAGGTAGACAAATGACGCAAATGCATGAGAAGCCTGATGGTTCCTTATACATTACCCTTCCTGAAGTGTGTTTGCCTTCTCTCAATTTGGTTCCCTTCAAATCTAACACATCCATAGATTTGGAACTTTTGGGGCATTTGGGAAGGAATGATCTGGTGAATGAAGCAATCAATAGAGTTGCAAATGCTCATTTTACAAATATTTAAGTACTTGCCACTGTGGGGAATCAAGGTTATATAAGAAATGATCCCTGACAGGGCACAATGGCTCATGTCTATAATCCCAGCACTTTGGGAGGCTCAGGTGGGAAGATCATTTGAGCTCAGGAGTTTGAGACCAGACTGACCAACACAGGGAGACCCCCATCCCTGGAAAAAAGAAATCTTTTTTTAATTAGCTGGGTCTGGTGGCTTAAGCCTGTAGACCCAGCTACTTGGAAGGCTGAGGTAGGAGGATTGCTTGAGCCTGGGAGGTCAAGGCGGCAGTGAGCCATAATTGGCCATGGCACACCAGCCTGGGTGACAGACAGGACAGAGCAAGACCCTGAGGAAGGAAGGAAGGAAGGAAGGAAGGAAGGAAGGAAGGAAGGAAGGAAGGAAGGAAGGAAGGAAGGAAGGAAGGAAGGAAGGAAGGAGAGAGAGAGAGATAGAGAAAGGAAGAGAGAGAAAGAAAGAAAGAGAAAGAAAGAAAAGAAACAGGAGTGAAAGAAAGGAAAGAAAAGAAGGAAGGAAGGAAGGAAGGAAGGAAGGAAGGAAGGAAGGAAGGAAGGAAGGAAGGAAGGAAGGAAGGAAGGAAGGAAGGAAGGAAAATAGATAAATAGATAGATAGATCCCTGCTTGAAAATATTACCCAGTAAGGGATAGGGGACCTCTATACAAATAACTGTGTTACACAATGAAAAGTGAAAAACGCCAGAGAAAAAATTAAATGAATATGCTATTCCCCTATGACACAGGACAGAGCCAGAGATGGGAAGTGAGGGACAAAGGGTGATGAGCCACTCCTTCTGAGCCAACGCATCCTATCACACTTACTCTGAGCAGAGTGTTCCAAGCACTTTATGAAGAATAATACATTACTGAAGTTTAGAGAAAGAATAACCTCTTATCAGACATAGCAAAGAAGGCTTCTTGGAAAGGAGACATCTAAAGTTCGACCTTGAAAGATTGGTAAGATTTAATTATGAAAGTTTCCAGCAGAAGAAGCCACCTTAGTCAAAGGATTGAGACAGAAAATTACAAAGCAAGGAAAGGAGAAAAAGTTAATGTTCACGTAAGTGAAGGGAAGATATTACATAAAGTGGCAGATGGCTTTAACATGCCTGGCTCACGAGTTTAGAATTGACTTGGTAGGCAGTGGGAAGCTATTGAAAACTTTTAAGCAGGAGAGAGGAACATGATGTGAGTTACACTTTGAGAGGGTGAAAATGTTTAAAATAGTGTTTAAGATAGATTGGGTTGGAAAGAGAAGGAAGTCTCTGGAACTCCGCTCAAAACTTAGTGTTCAGCGGCCCGGCCCAGCTCACAGACCTGTTTTATTTGGCACAAGGGCTGTTGGTCAATATTTAGTAATCCCATAAAATGTTAGATCTCTGGTTTCTCTCTAAAACAGTAAAATGATCAGACAATGTTGGGCTGCCATTTCCCGGTGACAATAAAGCTACAAGAATTGAGTAGCGGTTGCCACCTTCAGATGGACTACATATTTTCCATTTCCCAAGTCCCAGGCACCCCCTCTTGTCTTCCTAATGCAAAGACCAGGGGCCAGTCATCCCTGCCTGTGTTGGGAGGGTGTCATTTTCTTGCTTCTGGCCCCCTTCATTAATTTCTGTGGTCTCCCTGGCCCTTGAGGGCAATTTGCATTTGTGGATGTGAGTTCAGAGGTAGGGAAAATAGTCAGATGAGAAGTGATTGGGGCTTTCATCAGGGATTTGAGCATAGGAATGAAAAGGGGCATGTGCAAGAGATATTTGTCCTGTGCTTTTACAGATCTCAACCCACTTTAGCACACAACGTGAGAAGCACTAACAACATGGACAAAAAGCTTATAATTATAAAGAGTTTGACTGCATTTCCTCAGAAAAGTAACTGCAATGTTTTCAAAAAGTTATTCTTCTGTGTTCTTTTATAAATGTTTGTAGAGTAATGAATGCTGTTATAAATATTATATCGCGTTCTTAGAAAATCATTCATGACTGAGTTTCTCCAGCTATAAATTGTAATTGCCAATCAATTACCCCACAGTAAATTGTGTTTTTTTCAGGCATGAGACGTGTTTCAGTCAATTGGTGAGGATCATTGGTAAAAGGGCAAAATTGGTTCAGGAGTAGCTAGAACTCTATTCTTTTATATATAAAACACAGATAAAGATAATAGTATATAAATAGATACACAGTGTATCTGGAGTATTAAAATTTCATGGTGGGAGGAGACATTTAGGAAAAAGTTCAAAAAGCTCCTTGGGAGAGTGATAATGAAAATAAATTTTTGAGAAATACTGAGCTAGCGAGGATAGGCATTGTGCAAATCATTCATTTTTGTCTCATTTCAAGTTGCCAGCCAGTTAACGCCGATGTAGACTCTAAACAGTCCGAAGCTGGCTCTCCTAACATTTGCTAGAGACCAAGCCTCAGCTATATCCCTGATGTTGTACAATCAGACCACGCAAAATCTAGCAAACCCATTGCTCCTTCACAAGGGAAATATCAACAAAAATTAAAATACCGTTGCTCAAAACCAACAAGAAAACACAACCACTGGAACAAATTTCCAGAATACGTTTGCATCATTGCACAAGCAGTACTTCTTAGTCTAAAACATCTTGCTCTGGGAACTGAACACTACAGCCAAGAAACCATCAGACATTTGGAGAAGAGCGGCATTTGGCTAATAACAGCAAAGTGACCTCACCCATGAGAAGGCCCAAGCATAAACTTCTGTCCTGGTGAACAAAACACAGCCTGCAAGTCAAATGCACAGAAATATAAAGTCCAGCTGCACCTCACTTGGACAAGAGATCTGTACACCAGGCGATTTGATACATTGGGCTCTGTGTCTAACCTAAGGTGAGGTCAGAATGAAAAAGTTGCTACATAGCTCATGCTGCTATTACCCAGCCAACCCAAATTCCCCCAAATTCAATGAGGGCTCTGTCTGAGAAAAGACAACGGCATAAAACTCAACGGACTTATGTGAGCAGCTGCTGTGTTTGCATAGCTTGACTAAAGGGATATATTTCACCCGTCTGCCTGAAAATCATCATTCTTCACAGAGAGTATTAGCAGTTCATGTGAAAAGAGGAGGCGGTCTATATCCTATTACAGAGGTTCCATGACACAGTCTTCAACAACATTCAGCTTTCTTATTGGCCTTCATCATCATTGTCGTTATTATCATATATTGAACCCCAGCACTATGCAAACATCATCTCTTTTCCTCGCAGGTACTCTATTAGACAGGTATTTTTATCATCCTCATTGGACACATGAGGATAATGAGTCACACAGAGAGAAGTTAAGTAACTTGCCCAACATCGCACAGCTAGGAAGCATCAGAGCTGGAACTTGAATTCAGGTCTTTCCGACTTATCAATTTTCTGCTGTACTTCCTCCAGGGAGAGCAAGGATTTTGAACACACTCTCCTTCCTCACAGGGCTTGATTGGTGTAATTTAGCTAGAAATTATTTCTGGTAGTATTCAGTGGCATCAGTGATTAGCAAAAACCCCCCAGGCCTGTTTTTTATGTCTTATAATAGTCCAGCACCTGATAGGGAGGTAGCATGAAGGCTTAACGGGTTAAGAAAACAACAGGCAGTGAATTTCAACTCCAAATGTCCTTCATTTTAGAACATATCAATTCTGAATCAAAGCACTGGATACACATAACTCTTTGGGCTGGAACTCACGCACATGTCTAGCACTCTGGCAATAAATCTGATAGTCCATGTTCACAGCAAATACCATCAGGCTAGATTCTTTTGGATTTTTCTCTACAGAGTTTGGAGAGAGTATGGCCCTGCTTCCTTGATTTTAGAGTTTTGGCCCCCAAAACTTAGAGAAAATAAAGTTCTATTGTCTTAAGCCAAACAGTTTATGGTAAATTGTGATGGCAGCCCTCGGAAACCAATACAGATTTTGGTACTGAGAATGGGGTACCACCATAACAAATTCCTAAAAATGTTGAAGTGGATTTGGAATTGGATAATGGTGGTAGTGGGAAGAATTTTTAGACACTTTTTTTTTTCCATTTTTTTGAGACCGAGTCTGGCTTTGTCACCCATGCTGGAGTTCAGTGGTGCAATCTCGGCTCACTGCAACCTCCGCCTCCCAGGTAAGTGATTCTCATGCCTCAGCCTCCCAAGTAGTTGGGATTACAGGCACAGGCCACTGAGCCTTTAATGGAGATGGGTTTTCACCATGTTGGCCAGGCTGGTCTCCAACTTCTGAGCTCAAATGATCCAACCACCTCAGCCTCCCATAGTGCTGGGATTACAGGCCTGAGCCACCACTCCGGGCCTAGGCACATGGTTTTAAAGAGTCTAGATTGCCTTGAAAAGATTGTTGGGGCCGGGCGCGGTAGCTCATGCCTGTAATCCCAGCACTCTGGGAGGCCGAGGTGGGCGGATCACAAGGTCAGGAAATCGAGACCATCCTGGCTAACACGGTGAAACTCCGTCTCTGCTAAAAATACAAATAATTAGCCAGGCGTGGTGGCGGGCGCCTGTAGTCCCAGCTACTCGGGAGGCTGAGGCAGGAGAATGGTGTGAACCCGGGAGGCGGAGCTTGCGGTGAGCCGAGTTCGCGCCACTGCACTCCAGCCTGGGCGACAGAGTGAGACTCCATCTCAAAAGGAAAAAGAAAAGATTGTTGATGGAAATGTGGACGTTAGAGGAGATTCCAGGAAGGGCTCAGAAAGAAGTAAGGAGAACTGTAGATAAATCATCTATCATCTTAGAGAACATGTATATTGTCACAAACAGAATGTTGGTAGAAATATAAAAGGTGATTCTGGTGAGGACTCAGAGGAAGTGATGATCATGTTATTGGACACTGGTGGGAAGGCGATTCTTGTTATAAAATGGCAGGAACTTGACTGAATTATGTTCTACTGTTGGGTGGAAAGCAGAACTCATAAGTGATGACCTTGGATATTGAACTGATGAGATTTCCAAACACAGTGTGGAAAATGTGGCCTGGTTTTTTCTTGCTGTTTATAGTAGAAAATGAGAAGAAAGAGATAATTGGAGGAAGAAACTGTTAAGCAAAATATAACTTGATGACTTTGGAAATTCTCAGCCTATCCAGAATGCAAATGGCGAGAAAGCATGCTCTGGGAAGAACACCAAGAGTTTGGCTAAACAACCTTTTGTTATAGAGATTAGATATGTGAGTGTGACCTATGGATTCAATCAACCTTCTCAGCAGGAGGCCAGAAATACAAGTGGGTTTATCCAGGAAAAATCCGTGCAGCACCTTCTTATCTGATGGCTCGGACCCCCATGAATTGCATAGGAAACCAATAATGTTTTTAAGAATGTTATATCAGCAGAAAATCTGCCAACCTGGGCTTCAAGAAACAGAGGCAGGACAAAATGAAGGCTGTAGGACTTTCAAAATTCTATGTGACTGCGAACTCGTGCTATCCGTCAAGGAAAAGAAAAAATGATTCCTGCTGGGCACAGTGGCTCACATGTGCAATCCCAGCACTTTGGGGGTCCAAGGCAGGCAGATTGCTTGAGCCCAGTTCGAGACCAGGCTGGGCAACATGGTGAAACCCCATCTCTGCCAAAAACACAGCAATTTGCCAGGTACCATGGGACACACCTGTAGTCTCAGCTACTCCAGAGGCTGAGGTGGGAGGATCACTTGAACCTGGAAAGCAGAGGTTGCAGTAAGCCAAGATCATACCACTGCACTCCAGCCTGGGTGACAGAGTGAGATCCTGCCTCATTAAATAAATAAATAAATAAAAATAAAAACGTGTCAATTGAGGAAAATGACGAGACAAGTCTCAATAATTTTAGGAGATTTATTTACCCAAGTTAAGGACGCACCCGGGAGATAGGTCTATGCCTTTCTCTGAAGATGATTTTGAGGGCTCCAAATTTAAAGGGGAAAGGGTGGGATATTGAGAAGCACACAGTTTTCATGTAAGAGAGGTTAGGGAAAATAGTCATTTATGCCTTTTCCTGACTCCATGAATCTACATTTTTTTTACATAAGATGACATAAACAAAACGGGCAGAGGAAAAATGTGGAGAATCTGCATTTTACATCAGATAACACAAACAAAATGGGGTCAGGGAATAGTCAGATAAGCATTTGTGTCTGGTGGGCCAGAGCAGACTGCACCTGTAAAGATAAGCTATCAATTTGCATTGCCATGGTAAAGTCATAGGAGCTCACTAGGAATTTCCTTGTGGGCAAAATATGGGAGGGGCATGTAGCTTTTCATCTTGTAGCCATCTTATTTACGAACCAAACAGGGAGGCAGGTTTGCATGACCCAGTTCCCAGCTTGACTTTTCCCTTTGGCTAAATGAGTGTGAGGTCCCCAAATTTAATTTCCTTTCACACATGAATAAATGACTCCTGTAATAGGCTGAATTGTGTCTCCTCAAAATTCGTATGTTGAAATACCTCAGAATGTGACTATATTTAGAGATAGGGCTTTTCAAGTAACTAAGGTAAAGTCAAGTCATAAGACTGGTCCCTAATCCACAATGACTGGTGTCCTTATAGGAAGGGATTAGGATACAGATACACACAGCAGAAGGACCATGTGAAGGCACAGCAAGATGGTTATCTGCAAGCCAAGGAGAGAGGCCTGGAGGGAAACCAACCCTCCTGACACCTTGACCTTGGATTTCCAGCCTCTAGAACTGGGAGGAAAACAAATATCTGCTGTGTAAGGCAACCAGCCTGTGGTATTTTCCTATGGCAGGCCTAGCAAAGTAATACAACTCAGAAGATAGTTCAGGAGCTGGTGGGGTTCCTGCAGGCACTGAGGGCAGACCCTCTGTGGGCCAGGGGCAGAGTACTGAGCCACAGAGGATTATTCTCAGGCCTGAAACATGATGGAATGTGGCTTGCTCTGTATTGAACTTGCTTGGAACAAGTGACGCTTGTCCATTTATGTATTCCTTCCATTTTCTCCATTTCAGAATGAAACTGTTTACACTATACCATTGTATTTGCGGAGAGATAACTGGTTTTCTACTTTCTTAGATGAGGAAGCGGGATGAATCATACCCAGTCTCACATACACCTGATTTAGATGATGATATTTGGGACTTTTTGACTTAATGATATTTAAATGAGATTTGGAATTTAGAGTTAATGCTGGAATAGGTTCAGAAATTTGAAATGGGTTAAGAATGAGACGGTTGTATTCTGCATATGGAAAAGACATGAATTTTGGGGGACCAGAGAATGGACTATAATGGGCTGAATTACTCCCCAAAAAGATATGTTCAAGTCTCCATCCCTCATACATGAATATGAGCTTATTTGAAAATACAGTCTTTGCAGATGTAATCAAGTTAACATGAGGTCACATTGGATTACAGTAAACCCTGAATCCAATGACTGGTATCCTCACAAGAAGAGGGCACACAGAGATTCACAGGAGATGCACAGGGAAAGAAGGCCATGAGAAGAGGGAAGCAGAGACTGGTGTGATGCAGCTATGAGCCAAGAAATACCAGGCGTTTCTGGAAGCTATGCACTGGAAGTCAGGAAGAGGCAAGAAAGTATTCTTCCCTATGGCATTTGGATGCAGCAGGTGCCTGCTGACACCTTGATTTCAGACCTTTAGCCTCTAGAACTTCAACAACATACATTTCTGTTGTTTTAAGCCACCCAGTTTGTGGTAATTTGTTATGACAGCCCAGGAAACTAATGCAAACCTCTTATAGCTCTTTAGAACCATATGATTGTATGACACTAAGATAATCTAACCCCTTATGTTTCTGTAATCCCAGTTGTCTCAATTATTTGTATCTTTATAGGGCTGCCTCTTATTTTTGCCCTAATTTTCTCTCCCTTTCCCCCTTTATGTCTTATATCTGCCCTGCCATGCTTTCTTTTAAAACTTTGCTCTGCCCCTTCTATCTTCTTTTCTTCCTTCTTCCTAACACTTTCTTTCTCAACAAGGTCTCCTTCCATTCCTGATGAAAATCTGTTTTCTGGTTCTCTTGCCTGTGGTTCACCCTCCGGATGGGAGGAATATATCTCCCCATCCCACTGAAGTCAGATGTGGTCAAATGACTTACTTTGATCAACGAAATGTAGGCAGAAGTGATATGTATTACACCCAGGCAGAAGCTTCACAAACCAAGCATATTTTGCCGTATCTCTTTTTCTTCTGCCAAGGGAATTGGTCCATCAACCTAGACTCCAGAATAAAGACATGCAACAGAATTGCAGCAGACCTGCAATAAACATGCAGCATGAATGGAAAAATCAAAACAAAAATTTGTTGTTGTAAGGATCTGATATTTGGGGATTATTTGTTACTACTGCATAACATGTTCTTACACTCCCTAACATTCAATGAGAACACTTTCCAGATCTCCCTTTGATCTAATGAATAAAGATCAAACTGCTTAGCCTGATACCTGAAATCTACTAGCCCTGGCCAGGCGCAGTGGCTCACGCCTGTAATCCCAGCACTTTGGGAGTCTGAGGCAGATCACCTAAGGTCAGGAGTTCGAGACCATCCTGGCCAACATGGTGAAAGCCCGTCTCTACTAAAAATACTAAAATTAGCCAGGTGTAGTGCCACACACCTGTAATCCCAGCTACTTGGGAGGCTAAGGCAGGAGAATCACTGAAACCCGGGAGGCAGAGGTTGCAGTGAGCCAAGATCGGGCCACTGCACTCCAGCCTGGGTGACAGAGCAAGACTCTGTCTCAAAAAAAATAAAAATAAAAAATAAAATAAAATAGAATCCACTAGTCCTAACCTATCTTTCTCCTTTTATTTTAACTTACCTTGCTTCAAAGTTTATTACTAAAAAAAAAGCAATTAATTACATTACACATTATACTTAATTTGTTAAATATAAAATGCGTAATGTAATTTTGTGAAATACAATGTGTAATGTATAAATATAATGTGTAATGTGTAAATATAATGTGTAATGTGTAATATAATATTTACCATATTATACTTAACAAAATATTGTGCACATTTTGCTACTGTCTTACTTGTTAATTGCTCTCTGTATATCAAGCATCTGCCTAAGACCAAATAGAGGGCATGACTAAACCCATAGAAGTGCTGGCCTGGGACAGGATAGCTAGAATAAACTCCTGCAAGAGCCCATAGTTAGAAAATGACCCAGTGGGTTAATAATCAGCACAGAGCTGAGAGATCTGAAATGGTTCAGTGCCAAGTTCTGATAGTACTTTGGGGGTGAGGAAATTCCACAGGCAGAGATCAGTAACTCAGCTGGAATTGAGAACTTAAAATGGGTCCCAGAAGCAAGACCCACAGCGAACTAAATATCAAGGTCTTAAAAACAAAATGGAAAAAATATTTTAAATGTAATGGGGTATTATGGACTGAATTATTTCCCCCAAAATTCATAAATTGAAGTCCCAACCCCCAATGTCACTATATGTAGAGATAGAGCCTTTAAAGAGATAAATTAAGGTTAAATGAGGACATAAAAGTGATCTAATCCAACAGCACTGGCATTCTTATAAAAAGAGGCAGAGACAGCAGAAGTACACATGCCCAGGGGAAGTACCGCGTGAGGACACAGCGAGAAAGTGATCATCCACAAGCCAAGGAGAGAGGCCTCAGGAGAAACCAACCCTGCTGACACATTGATCTTGGACTTCCAGCCTCCAGAACTGTGAGAAAATTAATTTCTGTTGTTTAAGCCACCCAATTTGTGGTATTTTATGTCAGCCCTAGCAAACTAATACATTGGGTAAGCAAGGAAGAGGATCCTACAGGCCAGGTCCTGGCCAAGATCAGTACAGACACTCTATTTTCACTGCAGCTTTTTCACTCACCCATACTTACCTCCTTCCTGGGGATCTCCATTATTCCAAGGGAATCATGTGACCTTCTGACAATGAGTATATGCCTTGGCTCTTAGACTCGTAATAGGCAGGAACTACATTTCCTTTGTATCACCCGGAGGCTTCTGCTATATGTAACAAAGAGGTTCTGTATATGCTTGAGGATTAATTAATGTGTTCTCTGCTCCTTCCCCAGAATTAGGGGTTATTAACTTCATAGAATCCCTGAGAGGATATTGGCGGGGGGTTGGGTGGGGTGCGGGTTTCATAGATGGGTTTTAGGAGCTTGCCCACAGTTTTCATCAGATTCTCAAAGGGAATCCTAAAAGGCAAAAAAAAAAAAAAAAAAGAAAATCCACTTAGATGTTGAAATCTGTCACATCCTCTGACCAACACTGATGTTATGTCTCTTCATGTACAGTAACAGAATGAGCTTTTTGCCAAAGTTTTCCCAACCCATTTAGACGTCTCATATGTTTTCTAAATCTGATCTATAGCTCCATCTGTTAGGTGAGTATTGTTGCGGGTTTATTGTCCTCAGCATTCTGAACTGTAAACTATTTTAGAAAGAACAGCTTCAGAAACAATAAGAGTTTGAATATCTGCCAACAAACATTTCCAAATAAAGCTATACTGAAAAGACACTGCGAATTCAAAGGCCTTTTTTTTAAATTCATTTTTCTCTCTTGTTATAAGAAACACACTGGGTCTTTATTAGTCATGTTATAAATTAATAAGACTTCCGATAAAACTGAGAGTCGGCCGGGCGTGGTGGTTCACACCTGTAATCCCAGCACTTTGGGAGGCCGAGGCGGGAGGATCACGAGGTCAGGAGCTCGAGACCACACTGGCTAACATGGTGAAACCCCGTCTCTACTAAAAATACAAAAAATTAGCCAGGCATGGTGGTAGGCACCTGTAGTCCCAGCTACTCAGGAGGTTGAGGCAGGAGAATGGCATGAACCCAGGAGGCGGAGCTTGCAGTGAGCCAAGATCGCTCCACTGTACTCCAGCCTGGGCGACAGAGTGAGACTCTGTCTTAAAAAAACAAAAACAAAAACAAAAACTGAGAGTCAAAATTCTCAAGCTTTGTCACCCACAAATGAACTCTCTAGGTACCTATTTACATTTAAGAGATGAATCCAGTTTGCTTTAATTATTTTTTAGGTTAACACAGAGTTACATAAGAAAATTTATTTTGATCATTTTGCAGAAGCATAAAATATCAATTTTAGCAGAAAAATATTTTTAGTTGGGTAACTCTTTCTTTTCCAGAGCCCTCTAAATGAAATTTTTTTCTACATTCTTGTTGAATCAATGTAATCACCTGAAATCAATCTTACAAAGCCATCTCAAATAAATGGGGAATGCTAGTTAGACTAAGAAGTTAATATTCTGAGTCCCCAAGAAAATTTTCCTCAGCAAACTAGGGCCAAATCCTCAGAAATGCTTTTCTTACATATTCTTCAATAGTCTCACTGCTCCTGCGCCCCTCGGGAGACTTGGAAAAATGGTCTGTGTCTTCCACAGTTCTCGGAGCAGCTGTGCACAGACACCAGGGAGTAGCATGGTCAAACACTGCCCACCCCTTTATCCTTCCTCGGAGGAGATTGCTCAACCCCTAGACCTTGGCTAAGGAAAAACATCCTATTGTCTGAGGCAAAAAGACATCAAATCGTTTCATCCTGTCCTGGGAAAGGCAGTTTGGAACAAGTTATCCTGATTCTAGAGACGTGAGATTGTTCCCAGCTGCACCGTGACTTGTTTTTGGCTCCTAGGCAAAGTGCCCAGTTTCCTCTGCTCCCAAATTTCTCCAACTGCAAAATAGAGATAATTCTTGTTACCTTTTCCTTGCAGTGTTCTGAAAATAAATAGGGCAAATAATTCTAAAGTGTTTTGAGAGATTTGGCTGAGGGCATATTTGCCTAGAATTGTAGGTGGGATTTTTTTGTTTATTTTGGTTTTATTTTGTTTTTATCAGTGTTTTTGCTTTTGGCCAGACTTTGGCATATATTTAGAAAATCTGAATTAAATTAAATTTTAATTATTCATCTGATGTTAATGGAATATTTATAGTATGCAAAGCACTGTGCTAGACACCAGGAGAATGCAGAAAGGGCACCTCCCCTTCCTTCAAGGAGCTTACAGCTTGCTCAGAAGCAGATATGATATATATATATGTCTACATCATATAATACAGGTATTCTAGATAAGTTACACAAGTGTGGCTGTCAGCCATGGTAGCTGATTTGGAATCCCATCCTGTAAGTTACAGTTGGAGACCCTAGAAAAACCACTCAGCCTTACTAAGCTTTAGTTTCCTCTTATGTAAATGATAATAGCTAACATTTATTGAGTGTCTACCACATGACAGGGGTGTTCTATGCAGTTTATGCATATTAACTAACTTAAAACTCAGAACAATTGCCTGAGATAGATGTTATCATAATTTCCATATGTGTATCCCTGTCTTGTAGATAAAAGCACTGATGCTTTAGAGAGGTTATATAACTTGTCCTGGGTCATAGTTAGGAAGTGGTGAAGATAGGATGCAAATCCAAGCTGGCTGGCCTCAAATTCTGCCAATTCAACCACTGTATGACATACCCCTCAAATGGGAACACAGTAAGACTTGCCATGCGTCGTGAGGATCAACTGATAATAACGCATAAAAAGCTGTTAGCACAGTGCCTGACATAATAAATGTGTGATAAATGTAGAAGTAGCAGTAGAAGAGATTAGACACGTATACAAATAACCAGAATGCCAGGCCAAAAATAAGTGCGCACCTCCATTCTTTTTCATGGGAAACCTCCTTCTTAGAGACTAACCATTATAACCATGGAGTTACAGTGAGGAGCTGTGTTGAGGGGAGAACGGCAACATTTCTGAATCAGCATACAAGTGATCTATAAGGAGCAATCAGTTTTATATATGTACATTTCCAAAGCTCATTCAAAGAAGGTTAAGATATCTGAAGTACCCTCCTATTAAAATTCAGACTGTCTTTGTTAGAACAATTTCCAATTGAGCAATGCAAAAATGCGTCTGCTACAATCTTTCTTCTTCCCTCCTTTAATCCCTACTCCCCAAATTCCTTTAGGAAGAAACAACAGCATGGAGTTTCTTTTCAAGGTCTTAAAATAAAAAACTCCAAAAAAGGGATGCTGCTTATAAAACCTCTCAGAGTTGTTTGAAAAAGAAAAAAAAAAAAAAATGCCTAAAGAGCCAAGTGCTTATATTCTGGCCAAGTTATGAGGCTCTGAGAAGAAGAGCTTGAGGGGAAAACTTAACCCCATCCACGCCACCAGAATTAGCTCTTTCCCTTTTGGTTTGCATGTACTGCCTATAAAGCCTTTGCAGTGAGAGGCCAGCCTGCTAGGGAAATCCAGGAATCTGCAACAAAAACGATGACAGTCTGAAATACTCTCTGGTGCCAACCTCCAAATTCTCGTCTGTCACTTCAGACCCCCACTAGTTGACAGAGCAGCAGAATTTCAACTCCAGTAGACTTGAATGTGCCTCTGGGCAAAGAAGCAGAGCTAACGAGGAAAGGGATTTAAAGAGTTTTTCTTGGGTATTTGTCAAACTTTTATTCCCTCTCTGTGGGCAGAGGGGATTCAACTTCAATTTTCTGCAGCGGCTCTGGGTCCAGCCCCTTACTTAAAGGTAAGTTTTAATAAATTTATGGCATTATCTAATTGCATTTGTTAAGCTGATGTGCGTGATCAGATAAAGCTGTCAAATATTTTTGCCTAAATAATGCAAAGCCATTTATTTACCAAAAAAAAAAACTTTTTTGTGATTTACAGAAAAGATACTTAACAGAGAATTTTACAATTTGTATTCATGTTTTCTTGTTTCTTGCGAAATTAAATAACGAGTACTAATAAATGATGGTGATTTTAGTGAAGACCAAGAATAGAAATGTGGAACTGTTGATCGCCTCAGTAGCATTCAGATCTTAGTGAAGCCTGAATCCTGAAATGTGTTTTGTAGAAGTACTTTATTACATACATGAAATAAACTATAAAGAAGGTAGTTTAAAAAACACACTTTCAAATCAAATAATTTGTATGTTTTCCATGTTTAAATAATCTGAAGTTATTCAGTCTCCTACACCTAACAGCAATGTAGAAACGGAACTTTTTGCTTTTCCAAAAGGTAGGAAAATTTCTCCTTTTATACTATATTCTTGTTTGATTATTTTTAAGTTACTGTGATTATTTTCCTCTCTTGATTCCCCTTTACAGCTTTATAACTAATTGCTTTTTGCCTCCTACTATCATTTGTTAAGATGCTCACACATAGACCTAAAGTTTCTCTAATTCTTGATGATGTCTTATTTACAAAAGCAAAAAGGAGAGAGGAGAATTAAAGAGCTAGCTAAAGAGATTATGATAACTCATGTTATAACGTACTACCATTTCTGACTCTCTTTTCTAAATAAAGCAATAATGTAAGTTGTGCTTTTTCATCCTTCTCAGGTAATAAAGGTCACTCTGCAAGAGAAAAAGAAAAAGAAAAAAAAAAAAAAACCTTGCATTTAACTGCAGATCAATACTGTGGAAACAGTACACCAAGAGGTACTGCAGAAAGAGTATCTCTTTTGCACTGCCTTTAATCTGCAAAGAGGTTAAATATGTCACCTTGGCATTGTATCTGAGCTCTCCTCTGGCCCAGGGCCTAAGCACATTGAATAGAAATGTTCACTCAGTCCAAGTCAGCAGAAATCTTTTTTTTTTTTTAATTCCCCCCTTTCTCGTAGACACCAGCTTTTTTCAGTTCACAGCTTACTCAATTGAACCTGATGGTTATGACTATTGTTAACTATGATTTTTTTTTATTAAAAACACCATCTTTGGAAAGATTTAAGTTTACATTTCTGTTCATTTAATAAGATCTAGCAAAGCAGAGCAGTTTATTTCATCTAGTTATCATCCAATCAACTAGTGCCACTTTCCACATTTTGGAGAAGAATATGCACATGTTATTTATGAACCTCGCCTTTTTCATTCAGAAAATTTTCACACAGCCGTTGAGCAATTAGAGTACTGGCATTTCCTTCCCAGGTCTTTTGAGAATTAATCCCCAATAGCTTCTCATGGCACAGATTCACATATCAACTAAGTAAAAATAATAGTGATGACAGAAATAAAATGAATAGTGATGTATCTGGACAACTTCAAAACATTACTTATTTCATTTCCTCTTGACTGTTATTTTTACTCAGTTGACTTAAACACTGCTATTTTACTTAAGTTTAACACCATGTCCAGAACAGGTTGGCAACATTTTTCCACCAAGAAGAGCATAAACAACTTGTTAGAAGACTTGAAGTGCACATAGCCCTCACTTATCCCTCCAGAATGATCTTCAGTGGAGAAGGAGACCCCGATACATAAATCCAGTAGAATTTCCCAGTAGGTCTGGCTGCCTGAGAGATGTCCAACAAGGCCAGGGTCTGTTTCTCACAGGACTCACAGGGCATCTTCTGCCAAAGGCTGAGTTAGCAATGATATAACTACCTGGAGCTAGCCTGGCTTTTGTCTTAGTCATCAAAAGATGGTTAGAACTTTGAAAAACAGAGTGCATGGTCTTGACTGATTGTTCCAAAGGTGGGGAGGCAATCTAATAAAGTGAATAAGACCATGACCTGTGATTTGTATCTGACCATATGGACCCAGTTTATATAAGACTATGGTTTATATCCAAGCTTTACCACTAAATAGCTCTGTGACTTTGGGCAAACAATTTAATCTCTGTGCCTCAGTCTCTTCATTCATGGAAATGAGATTATAAAATCAGTAGCTACCTCAGAGATTTGTTGTAAGAATAAAGGGAAGAAAAGAGCCATGTCTGGTACATTAAAGCAATCAATCAATCGTAGATAATATGAAAGTACTGGATTAACTATATGTCCCTAGTGAAACTCCGTAGAACGGGAACTGACTCTAGATCTTTTCCCAGGGTTTCTTCCTTGTACTTACACATTTTGCTCTATAATAAAATATGAATGCCAGGTCTATGCCTCTGAGGCAGCACAGCAGAGTGGACACAGCATGGGCTTCAGAGTCCAATGCATCTGGGCTAGAATCCTGACTCTGCCTCTTACAAGCAGAGTAAGCTTCAGCAGTTACTTCCCACTTGCAGGACGCAGTTTACCCATCTGTTTAGCAAAATGGGGACAATAATACACACAAATGAGGTTGTTGTAGGAATCAAATGTGATGTTTTTTAAATGCCAAGTATAGCACTTGGCAGAGAAGTAAACACATAGGAACGTTGACTGGTTGCTTATAAGGAATCTCGTATATCAGTGAGGCCTCTGTTACATACTTGCAATGATATCTCTGGTAGTAACAATGGAGATCAAGTTTGAATTGGCTTTTTTATCCAAAGAAACGTAAAAGTAAAAGTAAATCTGACACTACTGTTTTCCCCTGGTGGGGGGGCCTCAACACGAGGTATTTATTGCTATGAGTCTTCACTGCTGCATCAGTTAGTAGCTTCTTAATGGCCGAGTCAAAGGAAACCAAAGGAAGTGTTCTGTGTCAGCTTGCCATTACACAGAGTGAGAAGAAATGCTGCTTTGCTGTCAGTTCTGTTTTATTGGCTTACTTGGACAAGAGGGAAGGCCCCCAACATTTCTTCTTTCTTATCTCTTCTAAAGGCAAGAATAGGGCTTTTGACTTGCTCCGGGGGATATTTTTCCTAACTGAAATTCAAACGAAAAAGTCTTTTTTGTTTCTTTTGTCTTTGTTTTGCATTTTTGCAAACCTCTCCCCTATGTTCCTAGCATTGAAATGTCAGCTGCTTTTTCTGGCTGTGTGTAGCAGGAGCAGGCTGTCGTCATAGCAATGAAAGGGTGCAGAGAGACTCCTGCTTCATGACCCGCTCTGGGAAATAACTCTTAGTCTGCTTTAAAATCCTTCTTTAGAAATGAAGTCTCCAGTCCTGGCTTGTTTCCTTCCTATTACACAACCAACTTATGTACACTCATTGCAGTAGCTAAATGTTTCCTTTAAAGATTTAGTGAATAGGTGTTTTAAAAATGAACAAGAGAGCTGCTGAAACAGTGACTAGTTTACTGTGGCATACAGGGGAAAAACAACTGGGAAGGCAAAGGAAGAGAAATAGAAATGGTCTCACATGGTACACGTACTGCAGCGCACCCTGAAATAAATCCATTTTTCAAGTTCCCACTGCTTCCTCCCATCTTCACGATGTGCTGTGGTGTAGTGGTTATGGAGAGGGAATTCTAGGGCAGACTGCCTGGACTTCAATCCTGGCACTCATACCTTCCAGTTGTTTTAATCTAATCCATTCTGTGCCTCTGTCTTCTCATCTGTGAAATAGATATAATAACAGCCATAAAATTGTCATGGGAATTGAATGAGATTGAGCATGTAAGGCATTTATTGTAGTATCTAACCCATGGTAAAGGTTGGCTGCTAAGCTCAGGAGCCTCAGTTTCCCCCACTTGTGAAATGTGGATAACAGCTAATTCATAAAATCATTGCATTATTTATTTATTTATTTATTTTGGAGATACAGTCTTGCTCTGTTGCCCAGGCTAGACTGCAGTGACATGATCTCAGCTCACTGCAACCTCCACTTCCCAGGTTCAAGTGATTCTTGTGCCTCAGTCCCCTGAGTAGCTGGGACTACAGGCATGTGCTACCATGCCTGGCTGATTTTTATTGTTTTAGTAGAGATGGCGTTTTGTCATGTTGGCCAGGCTGGTCTCAAACTCCAGGCCTCAAGTGATCCGCCTGCCTCAGCCTCCCAAGGTGCTGGGATTACAGGTGTGAGCCACCATGCCCAGATGATCATTGTATGATTAACTAAAATAATGAATGTACATTCTCAATAAGTAGTGGTTATTACAATTCTTTTCATCATTTTGTTACTGAAACAGCAAGGTTCCAGTCTAAGTCCTGCTGCTCACTTCACAGAAAGCCAATCATTGAGACAACAAGTATTGCCAATGAAGAAGGCTTTAATCAGGTGCTGCAGTTGAGGAGATAGGAGCACAGTCTCAAATCCATCTCCCTGACTGACTAAAACTAGGGGTTTACATAGCAGGGGAGAAATGTAACAATGTGTAAGAAAATAAGAACTGGGGAGGGGTAGGGAAACAATCAAGGTGAATAAGGGGGTTAGGCATCTGCTGCAGTGGTCTGGTGAGTTTCCATTCTTTGATACTATTGTAGGAGCCTGAATGTCCTGTCCTGAGGAAGGAGCTTAGATAAAACAAATATAAGTTTCACACTTTAAGACCAGGAGGGTCAGTTTCTATGTTTTTCAAAAAGATCTGTTTGTGGGACTATTGGGTAAGTTTCAGTTTGATCTAACTCTGACATGAATGGCCTTTTTGAACTTGGAATCTCCCAGTGAGTTAAATATAATGAATAGAGGCCTCAGAATTATCATTGCATAAATGTGAACCATTCGATTTCTAAAGGGGGAAAAAAGAATTGTGACTTTTTACATTTATAGAGACTCATCTCATCTTGATTAACACTAGAGTAAAAAGTATTAAAGCATCTTATCTTTCATTAACTTTTTATTAAGTTTCTGTTTCAGTTCCTCCAGTGTTTTCTAGGTCATGCAATTATGAAAATAAGTTAGCATTTTTATCTTACATCTCAAACAACTAATGTATTCAGTGTTCTATCCCATGCAAAATGCCAGAGATACAGCAGGGAGCAAAACTAGAGAGGAGCTGAGCTCTTGTGGTGCTTACCATGTAGTTAGGAAAATGGTCATTAATCAAACCATCACAATAATGAAAACTGCATAGGCCCAAACATAAGGTGCCCCCAAATACAATACCATCTTCATCTTTCTAGTAGAACATCCTCAACCAAAGTGTTTGGCCAAACAGAACGTACAAATGGGTAATATATTGTAATGTACACTTGGGATATTTAATCTATGGTTCAAATACATATTTAATATGTTCTTTTAATTTAAATATTTTAAACTTATTAACATGACTTTTTCCTTTCTCACACTTCATGAAATAATTTTGCTAAAACTCTTCATACACATCTTTAACACCAGTGTGTATGTTCACTAGATCCATGCTATAATTATCTAATACAGAGCACATCATCAATCCTTCTGCAAGTTGCTAAACATCTGCTGATGCTGCAAATTTAATCCCCAGGCATTAGTCCTGATTCGTGGTCATGATCTCCACACTTTCATTATTTACTAGATTGTTTTTTCCAGTGCTCTTTAAAGGGCTTATTTAAAAACCACTTGAAACTATAAGTGTGACTTTCTAAAATTGTGTGATTCCAAATTGCAATAATGAAGTCATACCTCAGGAATAATGACTAAACCTGCTTTAAATATCTTTATGTATTTATTCATCTATTTTGTCAAAGTGACCTTCCTAAGAACAAAAATAAGCATTGTTTGAGATTTTTTTTTTTTTTTTTTTTTTTTTTTTTTTTTGAGACAGAGTCTCATTATGTCACCAGGCTGGAGTGCAGTGGTGCAATCTTGGCTCCCTGCAACCTCTGCCTCCTGGGCTGGAGCAATTCTTCTGCCTCAGCCTCCCGAGTGGCTGGGATTACGGGTGTGCACCACCACACCTGGCTAATTTTTAGTATTTTTAGTAGAGACAGGGTTTCACCATGTTGGCTAGGCTGACCTTGAACTCCTGACCTCAGGTGATCACCCACCTCGGCCTCCCAGAGTGCTGGAATTACAGGCGTGAGCCACCGTGCCCAGCCACTTGAGATGATTTCTAATTGTTTTTTTGAATAGTACTTTGCTGCTCAAAATGAAGAAACTGAGATGGTGACTGTTAATGTGAGAGACTTTGGAAGCACTTGAATATAAGGCAAATCCCTCTTTTTTACAGCAGGATTTGGGGGAGTGAAAAAAAAAAACACATTTTATTTGAACACATACCACATATAATGATACACTGAAATAAATGTTCTGAGGGCAAAACACCTCTGTTCTAAGAGAGTATATAAGGATCCTGACCTCCACTCAGGGTCAATAATGGCTTTCCTTGATCTGAAGTCTGAATAGAGGTTAACTCTGTGTGTGTGTGTGTGTGTGTGTGTGTGTGTGTGTGTGTGTGTGTTGCGGGGGGGAACATGTGTGTATGTGTGTGTGTGTGTTTGGTGGTGGTGGCTGGGAAGAGTGGGTGCTGGCAAGAGAATTCTGATAGTGTGAACAACTTGTGCAAAGACCCTGGAGCAAGAGGGATTGTGGCCTATTTAAGGAACCGAGAGGCAGCCAGCTCCCAAGAGCAAGGGCAGAGCAGTGGGAGGTGTAAATCTCCATAATACTCCCCATAATACTCCCTTCCCTGAGCACTAAATGTATGTGCCTTCTGCTTGATTCAGGTTTAATGTATATCTTTAACATCTGGATGGATTTTTGATTAGTCTCAAAGCCCCAACAGGCATGACCATGTCTATCCCTAGCTCAGACCCATATGGTGGTAGGTTCAGTTAGGAAGGATGATGGGCAGTTGAAGGTCAGAGGCCCAGAAAAGTCTTAAGTCATTAACTCTGAGTATATCATATACACTCACAGAGCTGGGACACCTTGATGTCAGATGGTGACTCAGCAGAGAACTCAAAATAGAAGAACGTCTTTTTCATCCTTCAGACGACTTTAGGGCCAAACCATAGAGCTCTCCCCAGAGACTCAGTGATACTTTAAAAGCTCTAAAGCATCAGTGTTAATGCTGGATCAGGTAACAGCACGTATATGTTAGCCAAAATATGACTAAGAGATTTGCTGTCTGATAACAAGGCTTTTAACTATTATGTAAAGACAAGGTGAACAAGAATATTCTGAGTCTGATTATAAAGCACCTATAATAACTGTTTTGTTTACTACATTTCCCAGAAAGGAAATTTTTCCATGGTTGTAATAATTACTAAAAATAGCAGTCTACAGGCTTCCTCTGATATAAACAAATTCAACAGAAGATACCTGGCCTTATTTGGATGCATGGATGTACATACTCCAGGAAATGACAGGTCAAGAGTAATAAGAAAAAGAAAGTAACAAGACAAACCTCTCCTTTTTCTAGTACACATGGTATGTCTTTCTTAGTTCATTAAACTTTAGACAAAGTGATAAATAGATCAAGTTGCCAACATCTGCCTTGAAACCCAAAAACATTGAAACAAGTTCCCTAGGCCCAGAAGGGAAGGAAGAGGACTTGTAAATTTTGCTGAGGCTGCCAGAGAAGGAGCTAACCACTGGAGGCTTCAGACTGGAGGGTTCAGAAACCAGGGGAACGCTAGGCAACACAAGGAAAATTCAACTAGAAAGACTTGAAGCAATAACTACCAGCACTAAAATTTCCAGGGAGTCACTGATGTGGCCAATATTAATAGAGAGGAATCCTGTTCCTCCTTTCAGAGGTATGGATGACTGCGTTTGCAGTCTGGTTCTGGTTCAGTGTTCAGACAGCTTATTAATGCTTAAGAGAAAAGGAAAGAGAAGGAAGATAGAAAGAAGTACAGCAAGGCAAGAAGTGCCCAGGGGAGACAGGTATGCTAAGTTGATTTAAGTGACATGGCAATATAGAGAACTTCAAAAATAAAATTTATCTTTTGAAATTTAAATTTAAGTTAATGTTTTAAAAAACTATAGGAACTGAAAATAAATCAAATACAAATATCTACTTCGACCTAATCTTACTGCAATTTCAGTTTCTAGCAAATATCATAGAAACTGAAGTGGAACAAAAAAAGAATGCAAAATAACAAAGAATGCAAAACCGTAGTACCTAAAATAAAAACATATTCTGGTCGTTTGTGTAAGTTCCCTAATAAATCTAGAGGGAGAATTATGTTTTCATGTTTCAGTGTATGCCAAACTTTAGACACCCTCCTCTTTTCTAGGAGATACAAATTTCAGGAGCGATATTTAGCTATTACACACTTAGCTTTTCATCAGAGATGGGGGGTAGCTGACACACACATGGCCCATTCTGCCCATGCCTTTCAGGTCAATCTCTGAGGGCTTGGCTGGGCTATGTTTCCAGCTAACAGAAAGGAAAGTTAGGCCCCTTTTCCTTGCTTTTCCAGGGACCGACCTTGTGGAGTCCTGAGAAATCCAATTACAACTTCCTTTCATGGTGAAATCCAATTACAACCACTCCCATGGTGAAAGCCAAACTTTTTGATACAAAAGGAAACTAAACAAAAGGGCTTCAAGCAGGGGATATGCTTATGCTTTGCCTTCTCACTTAGGCAATTATGCAGAAAGGTTGCAATGACCTTGGCTTGCCTTGCTTAGGAACAAAAGTCATAATCTACTACCCCCTACTCCCACAAAAAGAAAAAATGTTTTCATATCTGATTCCAGGAGTTTGGGGAGTTTTCTCAAGGATCCATTAGTCAGGCAAAGCAAATTTTGATTCAACACTTGCTCCCTCCCACACACTTTTCTTTTCGGCAAGATGACTTTTCTTATTGAACTTGGAATGCCATGTTGAACAATAAATAAATTAGTGAATTATTTAGGCCAATATCCTCCCATAATCTGTTTCCAACAACTTCTTCTTTTTTTTTTTTTTTGAGACAGAGTCTGGCTCTGTCGCCCAGGCTAGAGTACAGACAGGGTGCAGTGGTGCAATCTCGGCTCACTGCAACCTCCACATACCCAGCTCAAGCGATTCTCCTGCCTCAGCCTCCTAAGTAGCTGGGACTACAGGCGCCTGTCATCACGCCTGGCTAGTTTTTGTATTTGTAATAGAGATGAGGTTTCACCATGTTGGCCGGGCTGGTCTTGAACTTCTGGCCTCAAGTGATCCACCCAGCTTGGCCGCTCAAAGTGCTAGGATTACAGGTGTGAGCCACCGTGCCTGGCCTGTTTTTGATACCTTTGTGATATCTGATGCTGTGTGTCACCCTTTCAGCCAAACTGTTTGCTTGAGGTTAGTGAGAAACTGCAGTACTGCTTGGAGAGGGGTCATCCTAAATTCCTAAAACCTAGTTGAGATAAATGGAAACAGTTCTCAAAACAGTAATTTATGAAAATAGATATTTTATAAGTACTTGACACAAGTCTATAATTGCTGAGATATTTAATAATAGAATTACTAACCACATTCTATTCAAATCTCTGTCACTTCTATATAATCACTGTACTCCACTGAATGTGTATAAAATACATATTTGCAGCTTATAGAGAAAAAATTTGCAAATTTTCGGAAGAATCATGCAGTCAACTAATAGGTTTTTAATTGAAGATGAGTGGAGTGGGGAGTGGTAAATGGTTATCCTTTTTCAAAAATTAGGACAAACTTTACCCTAGGTTCAAATAAAAGTGCTATGCCTACTGAGTTAACGAACCCACCATTCAAAGCGGCCCTAAATAGCTCTGAAAGCAAAGCATTTTTACATTATTTCATTCAACTTGAGTTATCTAATTGCCTATATAATATGATAGGGATCCAGGCCGGACACAATGGCTCATGCCTGTAATCCCAGCACTTTGGGAGGCTGAGTTGGGTGGATCACTTCCGGTCAGGAGTTCAAGACCAGCCTGACCAACATGGTGAAAACCTGTCTCTACCAAAAAATATAAAAATTAGTCAGGCGTGGTTGTGTGTGCCTGTAGTACCAGCTACTCAGGAGGTTGAGGCAGGAGAATTGCTTGAACCCAGAAGGCAAAGGTTGCAGTGAGTGGAGATCGGCCATTGCACTCCAGCCTGGGCAACAGAGCAAGACTCTGTCTCAAAAAAAAAAAAAAAAAAAAAAAAATAGGGACCCAATAGGAAGGTACTCTGAGATGTATAAAAATCAGAAGAATTCACCTTTATGATGGGTAAATAAAACATGTAAATGGTTTCATGATGTGTTTGGTCAGATGTTCCTGCTGTCTTAGCTCATTGAAATAATTTTTGACTCTCAAGCCATTAGTTCAGTGGATTCTCCCAACCTTTTACTGAGGACCAAACACCTTTGAGCTAATTCTCGCTAAATCAAGGGAGTATTCTGTTAGAATTCAGAAGAAACAAAACACAGATTCTTAACCCTAAGCGTCTTCTTTTTCACTCTTTTTCTTCCCTGTTGCCCAACTCCAACTAATGGGTTTTGAGGACTTTATAATGGGAAGCAAGTTAATGTCTTTCTAGAGAAAAAAACTTTTCAATAATTTCCTAAAATATGCGGAGAAGAAAATACTGGAAGATGTTGTTATAAAATAGAAAAATACTTGGTTGAAACCTTGGTACTCATAGTGATCTTGTATTCATTAGCTTTTTGGATAGGCATAAGAGGGGAAGAGAAGTATCAGCATCATCTCACTGATAAAAACAGCTGATGTCTTCTTACAATCTGAAAATGAAGCCATTGATTTCAAAAGCAAATGTTTTATAATACTCTGAAAAACACTCTGGATTGGATCATTCAAGGTTACGATAACCTGAGATAACTGCAGCCTCAAACTCTTGGGCTCAAGCAATCCTCCTGCCTCAGCCTCCTCAGTAGCTGGGACTACAGGCATGAGCCATTAAGCCTGGCTTCAGGGGAATAATCTTCTCCCACGGTGGGAGGAGAATAATTAACAGCTGTGGACCAGCTGTGGGCAAGCTGTGCCTTTTCCTTGCTTAAAGACATCTTCTTAGCGTTTTCTCTCTGAAGGCATAAATAAGCTTCCAGGTTTTCACGCTATTTTCAAAGAACTTTTCAAACTCTAACCTTAAAATCCATTAGTTTATTACATCTGCTTCTTTCAGAAAAGGTAGATAATAAGTAACTTTGCACCACTGAAGTAAGCAAGCAATTGTTTCCCATATTAAATGTGTTGGCCCTCACCAAGGTACATGAGAAGCTTGGACCATGATGTGAATCCTAAAGGGACTTCTGCTGGGACTGAATGCTTGCATTAGTGGTTCACACAAGAACTAAATGCTCATCAAAGTACACCATTATTCCCCAGAAGGTCCCAACACCATGAGAATGAGGCTACTTGGAACTATTCTTTGGTATTATTTGTTGTTTTTCTTAATCCTGGAAGAGAACTACCCTCCCCCCCACCCGCCCAGTGAATAATTCTTGGTCCATTCACAGAGCTGAAAGCACTTGAAATTCCTCTCCCAACTAGCAGAATTTAACAACTGACTTACTCTATTAGCAAAAGAGGGACAATTTCCACTGAATCCAAAGGAGTTTAATATTATACTGGTAGAGTTTAACTAATAAGGGAAATTCAAATAAGAGCAGTCAGAGGAGAAAGCCAAGAACAAGGCATTCAGGGGAAAGAAATTACAGGGGTAGTAGAGAGACAAATAAATTAAGGGGTAGGGAGAAGAGTTAAAGGCAGAAAAAGAAGAGGATTAAACTATCTGAAAATTTCAGGGGCTAGGCTTTAAAAGGTGTATTGTCATACTATTAACAACATGAAGTCAATCATTCAGATATTTTTAAATTACTGCAATATCACAAATGCCAGGACTTCAGGTGAGCCATCCTAAGAGCAGATTCAGGGTTTGTGAAGCCAAGAGTTCATACTTATGTTTGGGACCTTCTTTTTTAAAAATATAAAAGTCAAAATCAAGTCGAGAACTTTCTATGGAGCCTGCACAAGTGAGGGGCCCTGAAACTGAAGCTTCCTAGTTTTATGGCACGTCTATCCTGGCCATATTCAAATGTCTATATCCCAAATATAACAAAAAGTGGAGGAAAATAAATAAACGTAAATATGAGAAAATCCTGCGTTCTCTTTCTCTGAGAAAGAGAAAATAGTAGCACAGATACCATAGCAGGACTTGAGCAAAGAAAAATAAATATGGCCAATATAATTTCTCCTGCTATAACACAGGGCAGGAGTGGTGGACCCTTTCTGAAGGACTGGCAGATACCTGAGAAAAAGAACAGGGAACTGTCTCCTTGGATGGATCCATCCCACCTAGAGCTCTGGAATGAGACACAGTGAGATTAGTGAGTGGTACGATAAGATGAGAAACTCTGAAAGGCATGATTAAGAGGTGGTGAAAGGTGGCTGTTGCACAAGCTTGGGTAAGATAAGCCTAGGGGATCCTCTAAATATAATTAAAGTAATCCCTCAATTACACATTATAGAAAAGGAGGAATGGACTAACTTTGCCTGAGCAAGAAAGAAACAGACCTTTAAGAATGTGTCTGAAAAACCATCCCTCTGGGTGCCTTTTGGTTTCCATGCTCCTCACTGCTGACTGGGCACAGTGGCAAAGAGGGATGTTCAGGAAGCACTCACTGAATGGTAGTTCTGTGAAATGGAGGTGAGGGTCACAGATGGGAGCGCATGGGTGGTACACAGGTGAAGTGCTTAGCATCGAACCTGGCATATAGTAAAATCTCAGGAAATGTATATGCCATTGTATGAGCTACTATTAATGGTCTAAAATAAAAATGTACTTTTTCACTAAAATAATACTTTGATGACCATAAGTGATTCTACTACTAATGAGTACACTTGAGTGCTATTCCACACAAAAATGTTTAATGTTTATAGCCAATTATATATTGCCACTTACAAACTTAGTAACTCAAAACAACTGTTTCATAATGTCTCAAGATCTGGTGGGTCAGAAATTTGGGCAGGCCTCTCAGAGGCACTCAGCTAGGAGATGAGCTGATCTGGAGTGGCCCAAGATCTCTCCACTCATATGTCCTGCGCATTTGTGAAGACAGATGCAAAGCTGGGATTGGTAGAACGGTTGAAGTGTCTTCTGTGACATGACAGTTTCAGAAAATTGTTCAAGGCTCCCAAAATGAGTTTTCCAGGAGATCCAGGTAAAAGTTCCAAGGCTTCTTATGACCTAGCCTCAGAAGTCCCAGAACATCATTTCTGTCTCAATCAATTGGCCAAGTAAGTCACTAAACCCAATCCAGATTCAAGGAAAGGAGAATCAGACTCCACCTCTCAATAGGAGAAATAGCAAAGAATTTACAGCAATCTCTACCACAATATTTATACCTATTAAATAAGAAATGTAAGAAATTGTCTCAAGGCAACTACCCAAGAGAGTTAGAATAGAGTTGACATTTGTGGGCGTTTGGCTCTTAATGGGAGACCTATTTCTGCCATGACAAATGATTCCTCTGGAGATTTGTTTTAATGGTACATGGGTCAGCCAATAGAAAAACTCTAGGCATTTGAAATTCAAATGCTGGATGTTCTGTATAAAATGCTGTCTAGCTATCATCTTTTAAAATTCCAGCTGAGGTTCTCCTGAAAGTTTTGTAATGATACACCCTGTTCCTAATAGAAGGAAAGGGCTCTCCTTCCAGTTACCCATCATCCCTCATCTTTAACCTCTCTAAATCCATGAAAAGAAATAGTGAGATGAAAGAAAGAAAGAAATAACCTAAGGACTCTAGTAAAGGGATGAATTAAAGTGTCTGAATTATTCATTATTGGGGTTATTAAGCCATTTTCTGCCTTATGAGTGTTTCAGAGATATGATAACATCTTTCATTTCAGTTTTACAGTTGGTGAAATTACCAAATAACTGTAGGATCACATTTGAATCTCAAAACAACTCCAGAAGATAGATAAGAAAATGCATTATTATTTTTCCTCTTTTGTAGATGAAGAAACCAGTGACTTGACCAAAGTCTCTTAGCTGGTAAAAGGCAGTTCAACTCTGGAACTTAGATCTTCCAGTTCCATACCAACTGTCCTTTAAACTATGTGGCTGCCTTTGAATAAGCTCATGCATTTGAGCAAAATAATATTTATTTAGTTTCACATCAATACTGCATATTTAAGTCTTTGAGAATAATAACTCTGTGTGTTCCAAAATTTGTCTCATTTTTTGCATTTTTCATCTGGAGTCTTATTTTCTATTTCTGCAAAAATAATCTGTATTTTGTAGTCAGTGCACACCAAACTCGAATGTCTCAAAATAAATGACTTTTTACTCATCCAAGAATAAATGGTATTCATCATACTTAGCAAGGACATCATGGTTTTGATTTTTCAAAGTACTTTGCAAGCATCAGCTAATTAAGCCTCCCTGAGTCTTCAATATGACAGTTGTTTTCAAAATATCTCTCATTTCCCAGGAAAGTTCTCCATTCTGTCTTACTTATACAAATCAGCACATTTGCTCAGTTCTTAAAATAAGAAGCTAAAGGCCATGAAATTATTTTTGATCAATATGTGGCAAATACAATTAGCTCAGTGAGACAAAAATGCCCAGTGACTAGTCTGAAGGACAACGTGGAACATGACGGAAGAACACAAGGTGTTGTATAGGCTAGATACTGGATTGTCCCACAAGGTCCTTCAAAAATAAAACATAGGCATCTTCTTTATAATTGAAACTTGAAGGGGTTTCCTGCTCGGATCATTCTAAATGACATGACCATACTCTGCATTTAAATTTTGTTTTCAATTACAGGATGGAAAAAACTCTTAAAAAAATAGTCCCATCTTTGGACTCAGTAATAATTCGGGACCATGCAGTAAATGTTGGCTCTCAAAAAGCCTGCACAAGTGGCCATCTGAGGTTATATGACAATCCCTAGACTTGTTCTCTGCCTTAAAATGTCTTCCATACAGCCATGCCAGGATTCTCAGCATTCGATAGCTCCTTTTGGGTTAAGAACAATGTGAACATACCTCTTACCTGAGAATAGAAAGATATTAATTCAGGAATAATTTTTTGTTATTGCTTTTAGATAGAGTCTCACTCTATTGCCCACGCTGGAGTGTAGTGGCTCAATCGTGGCTCACTTTAACCTCCGCTTCCCGGGTTCAAGCAATTCTCCTGCCTCAGCCACCCGAATGGCTGGGATTACAGGCGCCTGCCATCACGCCCAGCTAATTTTTGTGTTTTCAGTAGAGACAGGGTTTCACCATGTTGGCCAGGCTGGTCTCAAACTCCTGACCTCAAGTGATCTGCCTGCCTCAGCCTCCCAAAGTGGTGGGATTGCAGGCATGAGCCACCATGCCCAGCCCTAATTCAGGAATATTCCTATTTCCTTGGTATGGTTTAGATGCAAGCAAAAAACAAAGATTTACAAGTATAGAATATAGGATAGGTGAGTTTGTGTTTAATGAGTGAACTAAAAGTAAATATGTTCTGGAACTAGCTCCTGGGAAGCTTGAAATCCCCTAGGGGAGGAAGATACGGAAAACGGGAGGAGAAACACTAAGGTTCTTTTCCCTTATATCACACTTAACACAAGACATATGTAGTTAATACAAGATATAAATGACTCTAATGATGTTACCAATGAGAGGCAGCAGGTAGAACAATGGAAATAATAATCATTTGCATGTGTAAGGTACTTCAGAGTTTGCAAAGAGCTTCCTCACCTCAGTGACTACTTTGACATTGGAAGGAACTGTTATTCCCATCCTATAGATGAAGTTTGGAGAGAGAGTAATTTGTTCAACGTAGTATTTAGTACTTGGCAAAGCCAGGGCCCAAAGCCAGAACTTCTGGCTTCCAGTCTGTAGCCGTTCACTGGTCTGTTTGGGGAGAATATTGGCTACTGAGTCCAAAGCTCAGCATTTCTAATTCTTGCTCACCTCTTAAGCCTTGTACATTCAGCCAAATAATTTAGACTCTTCAAGCTTTTGTTTCTTTACATTTAAAAATTATACCCTCCTTTCTTTATTGAATCAAATGAGAGAATATATAAGAAAACACTTCATAAACTGTGAAATGCTAAATAAATATAAGGAAGGTATAACTAAATCCATCTTAATATGTTAATATTCCTTGGAACCCTGCCTCAAGACACCCTTACAGTTAAACTTTCCTCCCTTTTGTGTTAAAGAATCAAGAGTTCCTCCTTCTCTTTGTAGTTAAACCTTTCACATGTGCTTTAATAGTAGACCAGCAAATATGTATCCAGGACTTACTAAGATGGTATCGTCTCACTTAATCTTCATACCATTTTATAGACAATGAACTGAAGACCCCAAAAGCTACACAATTTGCTCGATTATGCAAATTAAGTATCAGAGCCTATGACATCCTATTTCAAAACTTACGCCTTTAATTGTTATGAAATATTTTCTTGCTAATCGTTTTGGCAACTGATCTGTTTTTCCTTATCGTGGTTATCAGTTGCTGTAAAACAGTATGCCCTCACATTAAATGGCTTAAAATCACATCCCTTTATTTGCTTATAATTATTCAATCTGGATTGGGCTCGACTGCATGATTCTTCTGCTGATTTTGTCTGGAGTTAATTCATTTGGCTTCAGTGAGCTAGGAGCACATCTGGGGCTGAATCATCCAGGAGGGTCTGTTATCCTGCAAGGTTCTGGCCATGTGGTCTTTCATCATTCAGTAGTCTGGTTCAAGCTTTTGTACAGCATGGCTGATAGTTTCCACCAAGAGGAAAAACTCCAGTGTGCAAAGGTTTACCAAGTTTCTGCTGGCATCATGCTTGCTAATGTCACATTGGTCAAAGCAATCTTAAGGCCCACGTCATAGGGAAATGAAGCCCAGAAGTTGCGGTTTACTGGGGGTCACCATTGTTTACCGTATCTCCTCTCTTACCCTTTATCTTCAATTTTTCCTTATTTACCTGTCCTTTCCCTTCAGCATAGAAGGAAAATCTGGGGCCGGGCACAGTGGCTCATGCCTGTAATCCCAGTAATTTTAGGGGGCTGAGGCAGGTGGATCACCTGAGGTCAGGAGTTTGAGACCAGCCTGACCAACATGGTGAAACCCTATCTCTACTAAAAATACAAAAAATTAGCTGGGTTTGGTGGTGCATGCCTGTAATCCCAGCTACTCAGGAGGCTGAGGCACGAGAATTGCTTGAAGTCGGGAGGCGGAGGTTGCAGTGAGCCTGGATCACGCCACTGCACTCCAGCTTGGAAAACAGAGTGAGACTCTGTCTCAAAAAAAAAAGACAGAGGAAAGGGAAGGAAAGGGAAGGGAAGGGAAGGGAAGGGAAGGGAAGGGAAGGGAAGGGAAAGAGGGAAGGAAGGAAGGAGGGAAGGGAAGGGAAGGGAAGGGAAGGGAAGGGAAGGGAAGGGAAGGGAAGGGAAGGGAAGGGAAGGGAATCTGAATGATCACATTCAAATACAAATATAAATTTCCTGTAACTGCACATTCCCTTTAAGCTACTACCTTACTGTCCTTTGCACAGCCAATCATTTTTAGAGTGGTCTACACTCACTGTCCTCACTTCATCACTGCCTGTTCACTCTCCAATCACTGCAGGCTGGCATCCAGCGACACCACGGCAACAAAACGGCTCTCCCTGAGCTCCTCAATAACCTCTGTACTTCCAGAGGCAACGGATAATTTCCTGACTTTGTTTGCTTTGAACTCTCTGTGACATTTAACACTTCCCTTTTCTCATGTGACTCTTGTTTCTCTCACTGTTTGTATCTTTAGCTCTTCCCATCCTCTGATGGTGCCTAATGATCTTCACTCCCCAGGGTTCTGGCTCCAGCTCTCTGCTCAACTGGTTGAATAACTGCTCATGCTACAGCATCCAAACTACATCTGTAACCCCAAACTCCATGCTTACCTCCAGACCTATTTACCCAAGTATCTACTAGATATCTCTACTCAAATTCAACAAGCCCAAAACTAATTCACTATCTTTCTTCTAAAACCAAACCTTCCTTCTATAATCCTTCACCTTGGTAATTAATACTACCATTTACTAAGTTGCTCAAATTAGAAATGTGACAACTCAAGACTTTTCCTTCTCATATTCCTACAATATTTAATTCATCATTAAGTTTTATCTGTTCTTTTTTTTTTTTTTTTTAATTATTTCTTAGAACTATCCAGTTGTGTTTTGGTAAATGAACAACCCATTCTCTGAGAGAGGAAGAGGTGGATGACACTTGACAGTTTTCATGGTGTGATTGATCCTCCCACCACAAATGATTTTGATGCAGGATATTTTCTTGACCCCTTCATGGAACTCGCCGCAGGGTTTCCTTGTTTACTCAGCCCACCCTGCTCAATCCCTTGCAGGAAGGATCCCGCAGGCAAATGTGTGCAGGAACCTGAGCAAGCGAGGGCAGGAACTGGCCACTTCGGCACCAGCAGGAGCAAACTCCATGTGGGCCCCTCACCAGCGTCCCGGTGTGGGCACCTGCCATCCCAAGCCCAGAGGGCATGTAACCATACTCTTTTAGCTCCACCGTCCGCAGATAGCAGTGTGTTATCAGCTCAGTGAGCCGTTTGCCTCATCACGTGGGGCGGCTGCCTTCCGCCAGCAAGGGCAAAAGGCCAGTGCGACCGCCTTTTTGGGTACCTGCACATAGTGTGTCCGAGTTCTTGTCCAGTGCCCAAGAGGAATGAGGTCACTCAGAGGTCACACAGATGAATTGAAGGATGGTTAATGTGGAGATTTGTTGTTGTTGTTTTTTTTTTTCAGTGATGAAAGCAGCTTTCAGTGGACAGGGGAGCTGGAAAGGGAATGGAAAGGGAAGATCCCTCTCCTCTGAATCAGGTCACCTCTCTCCTATGTCCAGGCGCTTCTTCCTGACTTCTAGCTGCTTCTTCCCTCTGCTGGCTGAGTTCTGGGGTCTTTATAGGCACAGGATGGGGACAGGGCAGGCCATAGGTAGTTTTGGCAAAGGCAATATTCTATTGGTAAAAAAGACATTTTTCAGAAAGAACCAATCGGGAGAGAATGGAAGTTTTCACTTTGGGCTGTGGGTTTCAGGCTTTTCGGCTTGAAGGTGGGATTTTGCCAGGGACCCACCCCTGTATGCCTACAGTTTCTCTGCCTCCTGTTGCTATTAATTTTAAGCTACCAATGTAACATCACTGAACAGAATTCAGGAAGAGACATGCAGAACACATATGGCGTTTCCACCAACAGATGTAATAGATGTAAAAAACCTCGAAAGAGTAGATAATAGTAAAATAATTATGAAGTGATGAGTTTTTACTATTTACTTTCTTTGTTTTTAATATAATTAATTTAATTATACATGTATGTAATTTAATTTTTAATTGATGGCTTTAACAACCAACTCAAAAAATTCTTGAAATGTAACAAACAGCTCTCACAAACCAGTACAGCCTGGATCTATCCCTCTTTTCTCCACTCCCAAGACCACAGCCAAACCGTAAGGCTCTGACCACCTCACCCTGATGTTACAATTGTCTCTCACAGGTCATGCTACTGGTCTGTCCTCCACACAGCTGTCACACATGCAAATCTGGTTATATCATCACCCCTGTCCACAAATGTGTGCACACACACAGAGACATACACACATGCATGCACACACATACACGCTTACAATAATTATTTGGGTCCCTATAGCTTTATGGCTGGAATTTTTAAGTTTTTTTTAATGCACTATGACTTTTACAATATGGCTATCTGCTTGCTTTTGAGCCTTGTCTACCGCAGCCCACTTCCCCTACTGACAGTCTAGAGACCCAAATATTAACATCCTGGAGACTCGATGCTTCTGCAACTTCACCCATGCTGCTGCCTGCCACCCTGTAGAGTACACTTCTCATCCTTCATACAGCTAACTACTGTTTGTTAGTTTTCAAACCTCAGATCAAGAATTACCTTCTCTGGAGGTCATCTCTATGCAGTAGTTAAGAACACTGTAGTTAAGAACACAGACCTGAAATCAAACAGAATTGTTAAATATCTGCTCTGCCATTTCTTAGCTGTGTAACCTTGAACAAGTTACTTGATCTTTATGCCTGAGTTTCCTTACTAGTGAAATGATTACAATAATGTGCTTACCTGATAGAATTGTTCAGAAGATTTAAAGAATATGTGTGTGCAAAGCTCTTAGAATAGTGCCTAGAACTTAAGCACTTAGGACATAGTAAAGTTAGCTATTATTAACTACCTAACTTAAAAATGCTTCCGATCTCTCTTTCCGTTGCATTATGTATGTAATCATCACATTGCACTATATGATTTTACATAAATATGTTATATATTTATAGATACATTATTAGTATATAGAAACATATATAGATATGTGTATATAATACATATGTAGATACAGGTATATAAGTATATAGATACATATATACATATACAGTATACATATAGCCCTCAACCTGTGGGATCTGACACTATCTCCAGATACACATATATAGTATATACATATATGTATACTACATATGTATATATGTATCTATGTACTTATATACATGTATCTATATATGTATACATTTATCTATATACATATATACATTATATACATATATGTATCTATACACACACACATATATATGTTTCATCCATGGTTCCTGTCTCATAACTCCCATAGACCTTGTTATAATGTTATAATGTTGGTGCACTTTAGGCCTCATAAGTGGACCTCAGAATAACAGGATCTCTCTCTCTAATCTTCTGTTTTTTTACCTGCTACTTTTTCTCCCCAAGGCAGGACTCTAATCTTCCCCTGCCTTTACCTACCTTGTGAGATTGTAGGTTATAAGACCCCCATTTCAGAAAGGGTTCTCCTCCATATTCTGGAGGAAGGAATGTTGCACGGAGATGCCAAGAAGAGACCCAGCACAGTGACTCATGCCTGTAATCTCAGCACTTTGGGAGGTCAAGGTGGGAGAATCATTTGAACCCAGGAGTTCAAGACCAGCCTGGGCAACATAGAAAAAAAAAAATTTAATTACCCAAGTGTGGAGGCAATCGCCTGTAACCCCAACTACTTGGGAGGTTGAGGTAGGAGCACGCTTGGACCCAGGAGGTAGAAATCACACCACTGCACTCCGGCCTCACAGTCAGAGTGAGACCCACCTCAAAGGAAAAAAAAAAGAGGCCAAAAAGAATTTGAACAGATGGGCCTTGCTGGGTTTCCCTACTCCGCCTTTGAGCGCTAAAGCATACCCTTTTTGTCTAAACACATTTCTATGTGGTTGTCAATGGTGCCTATCCTTTTATGAAGTCTCTATAAAAGGCGCAAGGGGACAAGGTTTGAAGAAATTACAAGATAACTGAACCTATGGAGGTTCCTAGAGGGTGTGTTCTGGGGAGGGCTTGGAATCTCTGTGCCCCTTCCCCCATACCTCGCCCTTTGCATCTCTTCATTTGTATCCTTTGTAATATCCTTTATTATAAACCAGTAAACCCAAGTAGGTGTTTCCCTGAGTTCTGTGACCCACTCTAGCAAATTAATCGAACCCAAAGAGGGAGTCATGGAAGCCCAACTTGAAACCAGTCAGTCCGAAGTTCTGGAGGCCTGATCTTGTGACTGGTATCTGGGAAAGGGAAGATGTCTTGTGAGACTGAGCCCTCAACCTGTGGGATCTGACGCTATCTCCAGTTACACAGTGTCAGAATTCATTTGGAAGACACTCAGCTGGTGCCTGCTGCAGAGTTGATTACTTGCATGTTGATGACGAAAAATCTTCCACATTTGGTCACAGAAGTCTTCTGTGTTGATGGTAGTGTGGTGTGAGACCAGAGGAAAAGCAATTTGAGATTTTCCACATGCAGAAACTCTTAAGACAGAACCTATATGTCCCTGTACTTAGGCAGTGTCTAGTAAGCACTCAGTGAATGAATTTAAAAAATGAATGAGTGATGTAAGCTCTCACCAACTGGACATTCTTCCCTTTTGATTCATTCAGCTACATTTAGATTTAGGGAAATGAAGGGAACTTGTGAGATCATGCGGACAGATTAAAAGATAAATATTTTCTCAAATTTAATTAGCTGTGCATGTTGCTGCAACAAACAAAGTCAAAGAGAAATGAGCCTTATGACACACAACACTTTTGATAATTCTTGCTTCCCCTTTAAGTTGTACCATTTGTAAGAAAATAGGATAGCATTCCATGTGCCTAATTCCATTGTTACGTGTGGTGAATGTCGGAAACACTCCTGGCATTAAAAGGAGCCTAAATGTGTGGCCAGAATGGACTTTAATGTTCTACTGGACAATTTTTCTGACCTCACAGCAAAACTTAAATTACATTATTTTCTGAGAATCTAAGTTGTTTATTCAATAATCACAACTTAACTTATCTGGAAGATGAGAGAAAAAAGAATTAAAATTTATTAAGCATCTCCTAGGTATCAGGCAGATTTACAGGTATCATTTCTTCTAAGTCTCACAAAACTGAATTAGATGTTTTATTAGTCAAGGTTCTCCGGAGAAACAGAATCAATAGGAGATAGGTAGGTAGGTAGGTAGGGAGGTAGGTAGGTAGGTAGATAGATATAGATAATGAGGACTTAGTTCACATTAATGGCGCCAGTCCCAAGATCTGCAGTCAGCAAATTGGAAAACCAGGAGAGCCAATTGTATAGTTCCCATTCAAGTCTGAAGACCTGAGAACCAATGATGTGAGTTCTAGTCCAAGTCTGAAGTCCTAAGAATTGGAGGGCTGATGGTGTTAAGTCCCAGTCCAATGGCAGAATATCAGTGTCCCAACTCAAACAGATAGGCAGAGAGAGAGAAGGAATTCTTCCTTCCCCTGCCTTTTTGTTCTGTTCAAGTCCCCAATGGATTGAATTATGCCCACTCACATTGGGTACAGCAATCTGCTTTATTCTGTCTACCAATTCAAATGCTAATTCCTTCAGAACACACCCTCAAAGACATAAGCAGGAATAATGTCTAAGTAGATATCTGGGCATCCCATGGTCTAGTCACGTTGACATATAAAATTAACCATGGCAGATGTTATCCCCATTTTTAGATGGGGAATCTGAGGCTTAGGGGGCTAAGTAACTTGCCAAAGATCATATAGATGGCAAATGTAGCTCCAGACTTCAAATGCATGTCTCTCTAATCTGAAAGCATCATTCTGCTTCCACTAAACCAATGGTTCTCAATCAGGGCGATTTTGCCCCCCATGGAACATTTGGCAACGTCTGGAGACATTTTTGGTTGTCCCTAGCTGGTGGGGGATGGGGGCTCACTACTGACATCTAATGGGCAGAGGCCAGGAATGCTGCTAAGCATCCTACAATGCACAGTACAGCCCCCCCGCAACAAAGAATCATCAAGCCAAAATGTTAATAGTGCCAAGGTAAAGAAACCCTGCACTAAATCATACTGTTTTGTATTTCTGTAGTTTTCAAAAACAGTAGAATAGTAATAACATACTGATCTAAAACATAAGGCTAGGCACAGTGGCTCATCTCTGTAATCCCAGCACTTTGGTAGGCTGAGGTAGGAGGAATGCTTGAGGTCAGAGGTTTGAGACCAGCCTGGGCAACATGGCAAGACCCCATCTCTACAAAAAAATACAAACAATTAGCCGAGCATAGTAGTGTGCACCTATATCCCCAGCTATTTCAGAGTCTGGGGCAGGAGGATGACCTGAGCCCAGAAGTCAGAGGCTGCAGTGAGCTATGATTGCAATTATACTCTAGCCTGAGCAACAGAGCCAGACCCTGTCTCAAAAATAAAAATAAATAAATAAAATAAAATATAAGTGACTATAGTTCCACAAATCTAATAAATATTTGTGGAATAAATGAATAAATAAGTAAACGTTGAATTTAAAATGTAGAGGAAAGAAACTGCATTTTTCAATGATTATTTACAATTAGCATTCACTAACAGGATAGAATGTTTTAAATTATCATCAATAATAGAGTCTATATATTTACTTTAAGCATGAATTACTATATATAAAATATTTTATTTTAATACAATAAAAATCATGGAATATATGTTCGTGGGTTTAGTAGTTTAAAGGGAAAAGATAGCAGCAATTTAAGGTTCATAAATTTAATGGAATTATTTTCAATTTTAGAATCCTAAAATATTAGGGCTTAGAGGATCATCTAGGTCTCACTCTTCATTGTTCATCACTTGAGAAAACTGTATCTAAAAAAGGGCAAGTGACTTTCCCAAGGTCTCCTGGCAGTCAGGGACACTGCTAGAGACAGAATCCAGCTCTCCTGACAGTTTAATGCTTTTCTCGTTGTAAGGTGTTTTTCAATGTATTGGAGTTTGGGGCAGCGGGGAGAGGTTGCTCCATGTTTTTACTTAAATACATTTTTCTTTCATTGAAAACTGAATTCCTATGCTTTTTGCCTTGTTTAGAACATAAGATATTTTATTTAAAGAAACTTTTGATATCAAGTAATCCAACCAACCTTCTAAGATAAGCCTTTTCCTTCAACACAAGAAAGTGCATTTTGCCAAGTATATACCATCTTACTACTTTAAATGTTTGGAACTTTTTCTTTAAAAACTCAAACTCAAAGTGAAATCTCAATTCGTCCCAGTGGTGTTTTTTTTGGTTTGTTTTGGGATTTTTTTTAGTTTTTGCCCCCCTTCCTTACACCTTTTCTGTAAGAGGTAAAATGGAGAATTTTCAAAACAGCTAGAAAAAAGCTGGACTAGGAGCCAGGAAATCTCGCTTCAATCCCAGCTCCCCTTCTACAGAGTCGGTGACCTCCAGCATGTCACACTGTAGGCTTTCTAGGCCTGTTCTTCATCTGCCACATCCTGGGGTTGTTGTAAAGATCAAACAAGGTAATATCCCATTTGTAAATTTATTTGGTAAACCCAAAGCACTATGGCAATAGAAATTTCAAGTATATTTTATATGCCATTACCCTTTCTAAATAAAGTAAACATGCATTCCACTGTTAATATTCTAAATTTCTCCTTGTTATATGGAGTCATTTTCAGAGGGATCACTTAGACGAATTATATGTGAGTCTCCAAGTACATGTCATTTTCATTAAAACTGGGAATTGATTAGTCCAGACTAGTTTATTTAAGGTTGTAAATGATTGTTTCTCCCCACACCCCTGATTCAATCCTCCCACCCCCTACCCCACCATACACACACACACACACACACACACATACACAATCCCAAACCACTTTCTATGTGCAGCTTTACTCTCCATTCTTCCAACTCACTGTTCCCTGGTACAGGTGGCCCACCCTGCATTATTTGAATAGTGAGATAGGTAAAAATGTGTTCTTGTTCCTAACATGATGGGGAAGCCTATGCTATAGCCCCGTTTTCTTCAATAGAAACTTCATTTGCTGTTACTTTGGGAGGCCGAGGCAGGTGGATCACTTGAGGCCAGGAGTTCGAGACCAGCCTGGACAACATGGTGAAACCCCCGTCTCTACTAAAAATACAAAAATTAGCCAGTCATGGTGGCACATGCCAGTAATTCCAGCTACTTGGGAGGCTGAGGCATGAGAATCACTTGAGCCTGGGAGGGCAGAGGTTATAGTGAACCAAGATTGCACTATTGCACTCCAGCTTGGGCAACAGAATGAGACTCTGTCTCAAAAAAAAAAAAAGGTGGGGGGGAACCTTCATTTGCTGAGTTAGAACCAAAGACTCATAGAAATTCCTATGTGTCACACCAAAAATGATGATGATAATGATGGAGGAAAATAAGGAGAATATGAAGAAAATATGAAATGGAAGTCATCTGTTGTTAAATGGAGATGAAACATGTACATATGTTGCCACTCCCTGCTAAAATTCCAGAATAATGATAGGAAAAGAATAGTAATAATACAGACTCACAGTGACTAAGATAAAAGAAGAGGAGACAAAGAAGATAAGTGTCAACACATCTTTAGAAGATGGAAGACTGACTTAGAACAGGGAAAGCTTAAACCTAAGAGTCTGCAGAGAAGGATGCCATAGACAAAGAAGGAAGCCATTCACACCGAAGAACCCATGCAAGTTTCCAGAATTGGAGGCACCAGGTGATTTGAAAGGCAAGGTGAAGATAGACGCTGAAATCTGGAGTATTGGTTGAAAGCCTATCAGATTAACTCTTAGATTCAAGATCCTTCCTCCTGCCTGCACAGGCAGAGGACTTCCATGTTTCAACACAAGCAGGAAAAAGCTTATCCTCTGGCTCTGCACTCAGGGTAAGCACAATGTCAGCTGGCAGGTGGAGCCATACAGAAACCTAGGGCTAAGTGAGACAACTCCAGTCTCTTCACTCATCTCACAGAATGCTAGCAGGTTTATATTTGCTTCCCAAGGTAAGAGGAAAGAATTTCTCCTCTAGAGAAAAGAAAATCTCCCTAAAATATCTGAGAATGACCTTTGGGGTGCCCCATCGAGACTGTCAGATTCCTGCTCTTGGAACCCTCCAATGCTCCATGGAACTGTTCTTTGGAAGCCCTCCAAGCCCTGTCCATAAAGTTCTAATTGGCTTTCTAGTGACTCACTGCTAAGTACTAATGGACAGCCAAATACGTCAAATATTAGAGAAAAGCTTTCAACATGAAAAACAAAGATCAAAACAAACTAACTTGGAAAAAAAGGGGAACAAGAAGGAAACAGAAAATGCAGGATGCAGAGGAAATTTTCAAAATATTTGATTAATATCCTCAAGGAGACAAGAACATATGTCACACTAATAAAGAACAGGACAATATTAAAAAGAGAAGCCAACAGGAAATAAATTCTCACTCATGTGGAAGCAAAAAAGTTGATCTCATAGAAGTGAGAAGTACAACAGATCTCATAGAAGTAAGAAGTACAACTTGAGGCTGGGAAGGGTGAGGGGAAGAAAGGAATAGGGAGATATTTTCTAAAGGACATAAAACTATAGCTAATAGGAGGAATAAGTTCTAGTGCTCTATACCACTGTAGGATATTATATATTTCAAATAGCTAGAAAGAGGACACTGTTCCCAATACAAAGAAATAATAACTGTTTGAGGTGATGGATATGCTAATTATCCTTATCTGATCACTATACATTATATGTAGTGAAACATCACTATGTACCCCATGAATATGTATAATTATTATTTGTCAATTTAAAATAAAATTAAAAAAGAAAATGAAGTATATGAATATAATTGTTTTAATCAATAAGAGAGGCCAGGCACAGTGGCTCATCCCCGTAATCCTAGCACTTTGGGGGGCTGAGGTGGGCATATCACTTTGAGCTCAGGAGTTTGAGACCAGCCTGGGCAACATGGTGAAACCCTATCTCTAGGGAAAAAAAAAAAAAAAATCAATGGGAGAGATGGAAGGTAAAATTGAGAAAGTTTCCCAGAATGATGGACACACTATTGAAGAGAAGAGCAAAAATGATTTGAAATCGGAGAATCAACCCCAGAATTCTGATATTTAACTAATATAAATTCCAGAAAGAAAAGACAAAAAATAGAAGGGCAAATCCATTAAAGAACTAACACATGGGGGGCGGAGCAAGATGGCCGAATAGGAACAACTCCAGTCTCCAACTCCCAGCGCGAGCGACACAGAAGACCGGTGATTTCTGCATTTTCAACTGAGGTACTGGGGTCATCTCACTAGGGAGTGCCGGACAATCGGTGCTGGTCAGCTGCTGCAGCCTGACCAGCGAGAGCTGAAGCAGGGCGAGGCATCGCCTCACCTGGAAGCGCAAGGGGGAAGGGGATCCGTTTTCCTAGCCAGGGGAACTGAGACACACAACACCTGGAAAATCGGGTAACTCCCACCCCAATACTGCGCTGTAAGCATACAGGCATTCCAGGAGAATATATCCCACACCTGGCCGGGAGGGTCCCACGCCCACGAAGCCTCCCTCACTGCTAACACAGCAGTCTGCCGCGATCTATCCGCAAGGCAGCAGCGAGGCTGGGGGAGGGGCGCCCGCCATTGCTGAGGCTTAAGTAGGTAAACAAACCCGCTGGGAAGCTCGAACTGGGTGGAGCTCACAGCAGCTCAAGGAAGCCTGCCTGTCTCTGTAGTCTCCACCTCTGGGGACAGCGCACAGCTGAAGACCAACAGGGGAAGTAGCGGGAGCCGGTGCAGACGCGAACGACTCTGTCTGACAGCTTTGGGGAGAGCCGCGGATCTCCCAACGCGGAGGTTGAGATCTGAGAACGGACAGACTGCCTGCTCAGGTGTGTCTCTGACCCCTGAGTAGCCTAGCTGGGAGAAATCCCCCACTAGGGGCAGTCTGACACCCCACACCTCACAGAGTGGAGTACACCCCTGAGAGGACACTTCCAAAGGAAGAATCAGACAGGTACACTCGCTGTTCAGCAATATTCTATCTTCGGCAACCTCTGCTGCTGATACCCAGGCAAACAGGGTCTGGAGTGGACCTCAAGCAATCTCCAACAGACCAACAGAGAGTCCTTCTGACTGTCAGAAGGAAAACTATCAAACAGGAAGGACACCTATACCAAAACCCCATCAGTACGTCACCACCATCAAAGACCAGAGACAGATAAAACCACAAAGATGGGGAAGAAGCAGGGCAGAAAAGCTGGAAATTCAAAAAATAAGAGCGCATCTCCCCCTGCAAAGGAGCGCAGCCCATCACCAGCAACGGATCAAAGCTGGTCAGAGAATGACTTGGACGAGAGGAGAGAAGAAGGCTTCAGTCCATCAAACTTATCAGAGCTAAAGGAGGAATTACGTACCCAGCGCAAAGAAACTAAAAATCTTGAAAAAAGAGTGGAAGAATTGACAGCTAGACTCATTAATGCAGAGAAGATCATAAACGAAATGACAGAGATGAAAACCATGACACGAGAAATACGTGACAAATGCACAAGCTTCAGTAACCGACTCGATCAACTGGAAGAAAGAGTATCAGCGATTGAAGATCAAATGAATGAAATGAAGCGAGAAGAGAAACCAAAAGAAAAAAGAAGAAAAAGAAATGAGCAAAGCCTGCAAGAAGTATGGGATTACGTAAAAAGACCAAATCTACGTCTGATTGGGGTGCCTGAAAGTGAGGGGGAAAATGGAACCAAGTTGGAAAACACTCTTCAGGATATCATCCAGGAGAACTTCCCCAACCTAGTAGGGCAGGCCAACATTCAAATTCAGGAAATACAGAGAACGCCACAAAGATACTCCTCCAGAAGAGCAACTCCAAGACACATAATTGCCAGATTCACCAAAGTTGAAATGAAGGAAAAAATCTTAAGGGCAGCCAGAGAGAAAGGTCGGGTCACCCACAAAGGGAAGCCCATCAGACTAACAGCAGATCTCTCGGCAGAAACTCTACAAGCCAGAAGAGAGTGGGGGCCAATATTCAACGTTCTTAAAGAAAAGAATTTTAAACCCAGAATTTCATATCCAGCCAAACTAAGTTTCATAAGTGAAGGAGAAATAAAATCCTTTACAGATAAGCAAATGCTTAGAGATTTTGTCACCACCAGGCCTGCCTTACAAGAGACCCTGAAGGAAGCCCTAAACATGGAAAGGAACAACCGGTACCAGCCATCGCAAAAACTTGGCAAAATGTAAAGACCATCGAGGCTAGGAAGAAACTGCATCAACTAACGAGCAAAATAACCAGTTAATATCATAATGGCAGGATCAAGTTCACACATAACAATATTAACCTTAAATGTTAATGGACTAAATGCTCCAATGAAAAGACACAGACTGGCAAACTGGATTAAGAGTCAAGACCCATCAGTCTGCTGTATTCAGGAGACCCATCTCACATGCAGAGACATACATAGGCTCAAAATAAAGGGATGGAGGAAGATCTACCAAGCAAATGGAGAACAAAAAAAAGCAGGGGTTGCAATCCTAGTCTCTGATAAAACAGACTTTAAACCATCAAAGATCAAAAGAGACAAAGAAGGCCATTACATAATGGTAAAGGGATCAATTCAACAGGAAGAGCTAACTCTCCTAAATATATATGCACCCAATACAGGAGCACCCAGATTCATAAAGCAAGTCCTTAGAGACTTACAAAGAGACTTAGACTCCCATACAATAATAATGGGGGACTTCAACACTCCGCTGTCAACATTAGACAGATCAACGAGACAGAAAGTTAACAAGGATATCCAGGAATTGAACTCATCTCTGCACCAAGCGGACCTAATAGACATCTATAGAACTCTCCACCCCAAATCAACAGAATATACATTCTTCTCAGCACCACATCGCACTTATTCCAAAATTGACCACATAATTGGAAGTAAAGCACTCCTCAGCAAATGTAAAAGAACAGAAATTATAACAAACTGTCTCTCAGACCACAGTGCAATCAAACTAGAACTCAGGACTAAGAAACTCAATCAAAACCGCTCAACTACATGGAAACTGAACAACCTGCTCCTGAATGACTACTGGGTACATAACGAAATGAAAGCGGAAATAAAGATGTTCTTTGAAACCAATGAGAACAAAGATACAACATACCAGAATCTCTGGGACACATTTAAAGCAGTGTGTAGAGGGAAATTTATAGCACTAAATGCCCACAAGAGAAAGCAGGAAAGATCTAAAATTGACACTCTAACATCACAATTAAAAGAACTAGAGAGGCAAGAGCAATCACATTCAAAAGCTAGCAGAAGGCAAGAAATAACTAAGATCAGAGCAGAACTGAAGGAGATAGAGACACAAAAAACCCTCCAAAAAATCAATGAATCCAGGAGTTGGTTTTTTGAAAAGATCAACAAAATTGACAGACCGCTAGCAAGGCTAATAAAGAAAAAAAGAGAGAGGAATCAAATAGATGCAATAAAAAATGATAAAGGGGATATCACCACTGACCCCACAGAAATACAAACTACCATCAGAGAATACTATAAACACCTCTACGCAAATCAACTAGAAAATCTAGAAGAAATGGATAATTTCCTGGACACTTACACTCTCCCAAGGCTAAACCAGGAAGAAGTTGAATCCCTGAATAGACCAATAGCAGGCTCTGAAATTGAGGCAACAATTAATAGCCTACCCACCAAAAAAAGTCCAGGACCAGATGGATTCACAGCTGAATTCTACCAGAGGTACAAGGAGGAGCTGGTACCATTCCTTCTGAAACTATTCCAATCAATAGAAAAAGAGGGAATCCTCCCTAACTCATTTTATGAGGCCAACATCATCCTGATACCAAAGCCTGGCAGAGACACAACAAAAAAAGAGAATTTTAGACCAATATCCCTGATGAACATTGATGCAAAAATCCTCAATAAAATACTGGCAAACCGGATTCAGCAGCACATCAAAAAGCTTATCCACCATGATCAAGTGGGCTTCATCCCTGGGATGCAAGGCTGGTTCAACATTCGCAAATCAATAAACGTAATCCAGCATATAAACAGAACCAAAGACAAGAACCACATGATTGTCTCAATAGATGCAGAAAAGGCTTTTGACAAAATTCAACAGCCCTTCATGCTAAAAACGCTCAATAAATTCGGTATTGATGGAACGTACCTCAAAATAATAAGAGCTATTTATGACAAACCCACAGCTAATATCATACTGAATGGGCAAAAACTGGAAAAATTCCCTTTGAAAACTGGCACAAGACAGGGATGCCCTCTCTCACCACTCCTATTCAACATAGTGTTGGAAGTTCTGGCTAGGGCAATCAGGCAAGAGAAAGAAATCAAGGGTATCCAGTTAGGAAAAGAAGAAGTCAAATTGTCCCTGTTTGCAGATGACATGATTGTATATTTAGAAAACCCCATCGTCTCAGCCCAAAATCTCCTTAAGCTGATAAGCAACTTCAGCAAAGTCTCAGGATACAAAATTAATGTGCAAAAGTCACAAGCATTCTTATACACCAGCAACAGACAAGCAGAGAGCCAAATCAGGAATGAACTTCCATTCACAATTGCTTCAAAGAGAATCAAATACCTAGGAATCCAGCTTACAAGGGATGTAAAGGACCTCTTCAAGGAGAACTACAAACCACTGCTCAGTGAAATCAAAGAGGACACAAACAAATGGAAGAACATACCATGCTCATGGATAGGAAGAATCAATATCGTGAAAATGGCCATACTCCCCAAGGTTATTTATAGATTCAATGCCATCCCCATCAAGCTACCAATGAGTTTCTTCACAGAATTGGAAAAAACTGCTTTAAAGTTCATATGGAACCAAAAAAGAGCCCGCATTGCCAAGACAATCCTAAGTCAAAAGGACAAAGCTGGAGGCGTCACGCTACCTGACTTCAAACTATACTACAAGGCTACAGTAACCAAAACAGCATGGTACTGGTACCAAAACAGAGATATAGACCAATGGAACAGAACAGAGTCCTCAGAAATAATACCGCACATCTACAGCCATCTGATCTTTGACAAACCTGAGAGAAACAAGAAATGGGGAAAGGATTCCCTATTTAATAAATGGTGCTGGGAAAATTGGCTAGCCATAAGTAGAAAGCTGAAACTGGATCCTTTCCTTACCCCTTATACGAAGATTAATTCAAGATGGATTAGAGACTTAAATGTTAGACCTAATACCATAAAAACCCTAGAAGAAAATCTAGGTAGTACCATTCAGGACATAGGCATGGGCAAGGACTTCATGTCTAAAACACCAAAAGCAACGGCAGCAAAAGCAAAAATTGACAAATGGGATCTAATTAAACTAAAGAGCTTTTGCACAGCAAAAGAAACTACCATCAGAGTGAACAGGCAACCTACAGAATGGGAGAAAATTTTTGCAACCTACTCATCTGACAAAGGGCTAATATCCAGAATCTACAAAGAACTCAAACAAATATACGAGAAAAAAACAAACAACCCCATCAAAAAGTGGGGAAAGGATATGAACAGACATTTCTCAAAAGAAGATATTCATACAGCCAACAGACACATGAAAAAATGCTCATCATCACTGGCCATCAGAGAAATGCAAATCAAAACCACAATGAGATACCATCTCACACCAGTTAGAATGGCAATCATTAAGAAGTCAGGAAACAACAGGTGTTGGAGAGGATGTGGAGAAATAGGAACACTTTTACACTGTTGGTGGGATTGTAAACTAGTTCAACCATTATGGAAAAGAGTATGGCAATTCCTCAAGGATCTAGAACTAGATGTACCATATGACCCAGCCATCCCACTACTGGGTATATACCCAAAGGATTATAAATTATTCTACTACAAAGACACATGTACACGTATGTTTATTGCGGCACTATTCACAATAGCAAAGACTTGGAATCAACCCAAATGTCCATCTGTGACAGACTGGATTAAGAAAATGTGGCACATATACACCATGGAATACTATGCAGCCATAAAAAAGGATGAGTTTGCGTCCTTTGTAGGGACATGGATGCAGCTGGAAACCATCATTCTTAGCAAACTATCACAAGAAGAGAAAACCAAACACCGCATGTTCTCACTCATAGGTGGGAACTGAACAATGAGATCACTTGGACTCGGGAAGGGGAACATCACACACTGGGGTCTATCATGGGGAGGGGGGAGGGGGGAGGAGGGAGGGATTGCATTGGGGAGTTATACATGATATAAATGATGAATTGATGGGTGCTGACGAGTTGATGGGTGCAGCACCCCAACATGGCATAAGTATACATATGTAACAAACCTGCACGTTATGCACATGTACCCTAGAACTTAAAGTATAATAAAAAAAAAAAAAAGGTAAAAAAAAAAAAAAAAAAAAAAAAAAAAAAAAAAAAAAAAAAAAAAAAAAAAAAAAAAAAGAACTAACACATGAAATGCTCCCCAGAACAGAAATACATAAATTTCCAAATTCAAAGGGCCTAATGAGTTTCTGAAATAAATGTAAAAGTATCCAAGCTAAGGCGGAGATGGTAATATTTCAGAAGACTGGGGCCAAATGTAAAAATGTAAAAGCATCCATAAAGAAGAAAAAAAATACTGTGTTCGTAAAAACTTCGGGGAAAAACTCACATCAGAGTTCTTACTAGCAACACTGGAAATTATAAGAAAATAGACCAGTGCTTTAAAAAAAATTCTGAGAAAAAATTCCAATCTAGAATTCTATAGCTAGTCAAACTATGTACCAAGTAAAGGGTAAAATACAGGTATTTTTCTAATATGCAGTACCTTAAAAATTCTGTCTCCTGTGTATGATTTCTCAAGAAACTTATGGAGTATGTGCTTCATCAAAATGAGGGAGAAAACTAAGAAAGAAAAATATATGGGACCTAGGCAGCAAGAAATCAAACAGAAGAAAAAAGACAAAGGGGATTACCAGGGTGTGGTGACCCCAAGTATGAACCCCAGGAGAAAAGCCGCACAGCAGCCTGGAATACACCAGTCCAAAGGAAGCAAGGAATCTGAGACTCTGGGAGCGCCACTTCCAAGGGGGGAAATGAACACGAGGGATTTCCTTAGGGGGTTGTTAATGTTGCTATGTTGTTGTTATTGTTGTTACCATATTAAGAGGAAATTTTTAATTTTGTTGGAAAATTCAGGAAGAATAAGTGATGGGTGCACAAAAAAGTATGTAAAAAGCTTTAAAAGGAAGGCAATTTCTAAATCAAAACAAAACCAAAATATTGTTCAAGAAAAGAAATGTCAGTGTGGTTCAATACATGAAACTACTACTTGGTTCAACTGTGAAGAATATTACATTGTCATGAATGTTAAATAAAAATTTAAACAAGAATTGTGATAAAATTATTTTAGGAAGAGAAGTGTGTGCGTGTGTCGTGCGCGTGCGCGTGCGTGTGTGTGAAGTGATAGTTGTTGCAATATTAAATCCCTAGAGTAATATTTAATATATTTTAAAATATCCATTTAAGCATATTGTGTAGAAATATTGGGATAAGTAGCAGAAGAAACTGCTTAGTTTCTTTATAAACCTCAAAGTCTTATTTAAAACTCTGTGAATGTGTTTATGATTGCAAAAAATAATTTAAAGGAGTCATCTAGTATGTCTGGGAGATCCATAAAACCTCCATTAAATACTAAAAACTAGCCCTAATCCCAGTTAGAGATCAGACCACCAGACTCAGGGATACCCTGCAAAAAAATGTAGGCTGCCCACTACTTTCAAGAACCACAATAATATAACTCGTGTGTGGGAAAAGCCTTAGACCCAGAGTTCATCTGGAGACGACTTACTTAACCTCTCTGAGCCTCACTTGTCTCATTTCTAAACTTAAAGAGTTCGTTTGGAACTAACTAAACTCAAATGAAAGGCAAATAACAAAAGTGAGCGATCTAGCACAAACGCCAGCATCCCTTACAGAGGGTAGTCTCAACACAGATGCAGCCAACTGTTGTCATGAAGGCCTGTTGTTGCCAAGAGGTTAGATGGTTCAAGAGAAACTGGAAATTTGGATTTTGACATGAAACCTCTGGAATTTAAAATACTGGTTTAAAATGCACAGTGCCTACCAAACCAAACCTATCTGAAGGCCACCCCCAACTCACAGATTGCCAGTAAAGACCTCTGAATTAGATGAACATAAATGCCCTCTAGGTCTATGACTCTGTGGCAGTGCAGTATTGTATGACTAAAAATCTTCACTGAATGAATGTGTTTCTTTACCACTAAACAGGCGGCGTGTTTTTACTCAAACTTGACATACCACGTTACTTCATTTCGTGATTTTTTTTCATTATAAATACTCACAAATCTTAAGACCTGAGATCTGCACAGCGTCTTTACTCAAAGAAGTACAGTCATAAACAGAGATATGTTCTGCCAAACATGGCCTGACCAAAAAATCAGGGAGTAATTTTCACAAGTACACAACTGAGTAAGACCTGCCATCGATCTGTCTTTTCAGACATATTAATCCACAAAGATAGAAATCACTTTTATGTGCCAAGGACAATATCAAGCTCAGTATTTGCTAAGATTATCTTTCAGTTTTTCGTGAGGCAACTTTTCCCTACCACTGATAATTATCTTCTTGGTTCACAGATCTGGAAAGCATGAAGACTGGGCTTTTTTTCCTGTGTATCTTGGGAACTGCAGCTGCAATCCCGGTAAATTTCCTTTCTTCTGTTATTACATCTCTTTCTCCTAATATTTAATTTAGAAATCCTCCATTTAAAAGAAAATGTTATTATATAATGGTTTGAAATTCTCTTTTTTATTTTAATTATATTCTTTATTGCCCAAGTAATAAACAAGTAATTGGAAAACTCAAGGTACTTAAAAAAATTTTTTTTTGATCAGGTTCTACAAGACACAATAAATATGCAGCAGAAAGTGTGGGCTATCCATTTATTAGCCATAGAATATGCCCAAATACCCAAGACACAGGAAGAAATAAATTCTCCCAGGGAAGTTCATCACATTGTTATTATAAACCTAAGACTTTAGACCGGGTGCAGTGGCTCACACCTGTAATCCCAGCACTTTGGAAGACCAAGGTGAGCGGATCACCTGAGGTTAGGAGTTCAAGACCAGCCTGGCCAACATGGCAAAACCCTGTCTCTACTAAAAAAATACAAAAATTAGCCAGGTGTGGTGGTGAGCACCTGTAATCCCAGCTACTCGGGAGGCTGAGGCAAGGAGAATCAATCAGGAGGCAGAGGTTGCAGTGAGCTAAGGTCACTCCACTGCACTCCAGCCTGGGCAACAGAGCAAGACTCCGTCAAAAAAAAAAAAAAAAAAAAACTTAAGGTGCATATCCACAGTCTCCAGCAGCATTTTCTTCAAGATCAAATAGATTGGCTGAGAAAAATTTTGAGAGTCTATAATGAAAACAGGAACCAATGGGTTAGGCAGGAAACGATACAGTAATCATAAACAAGCTCCTAACTCATTCTTGGGAGGCTGTCCAAGCAAGTATACTGAAAGTAGGCAGGACTAGAATATTCTCTTCTTCGTGGTCAGATACACTGGCCCCATTTGCACAGCAGTAAAGCAGCTGAACACATATTAGATCATTTGAAACCACATCAGTGGACTCAAAACAAACTGAAAGTTAAAAAACAAATGAAACCATGGCATGGACGACCACCAGAGACGTTCCGCAAATGATCCATGGAATCCTTCATTAAACCAAAGGATTGTGCCATTTTTTTTCTTTTTCACCAAATGGAGGAATCAGCCTCTTTTAAATAGACAAAGCAATTTCTCAATTGTCCCTTTCCTCCCTTCCTCTCTAGGTCTAAAATTCTGTCCTTGCTTTTTGGATAAGTTGTTAGCTAGCTCCTGGTTGACAAATGTGTCAGCAAAAACAAACTCCATGGCATCGAGACCAAGCTGTTCTTGGAAGACAGAGTATATGACCACTATCAGGAATCATGCTTAAGCAGCGTGGAGCTACTCCAGCTGAAATTATACATTACACCCTGAAATTACAAAATCGGGACAAATTAATGTTCAACGCTGAAAGGAGTTCCCACAAAACCATTGTTTTCTCCTGAAAATGTGCTTTGTCCTTGCAGCTGTTGCTATTATGTAAATATACATTAAAAAATGTCTTTGGGCCACGCACTGTGGCTCCTACCTGTAATCCCAGCACTTTGGGAGGTCAAGGCCAGAGGGTCACTTGAGCCCAGGAGTTCAAGACCAGCCTGGGTAACATAGTGAAGCCTTGTCTCTACAAAAAAAAAAAAAAAAAAAAAAAAAAAAAAAAAAAAAAAAAAAAAAAAAATTGGTCAGGTGCCATGGCATGTGCCTGTAGTCCCAGCTACTTGGGAGGCACAGGAGGGAGGATCCCTTGAGCCAGGAGAGTCGAGGCTGCAGTGAGCCAAGATCGCACCACAGCATTCCAGCCTGGGTGGCAGAGCAAGACTCTGTCTCAAAAAACAAAAACAGTTTGAACCAAATGTTTGAATGACACACTTGTATTTAGACACATTCCAGATGTTTCCTTTCTGGGACAATTTGATATCATGTAAACCTAGCCAAACACTAGAAAGCTAAGTGTCTTCTCATAGAACTGACCTATTAAAAATTTGTATCATTTTCCCTGCCTGCCTGAATTCTCCAGATGTAAATGGATTCTGTGTAGTTGGGAGATTCCAAATAGATTTCCAGAGGCCACGTTAAATAAATAGAAATATGCTCATAATGATAAAACGTAATTTCAATTGCAGAATATTTCTGAAAGTAAAAGAGCTGCCATTTTTTGTGTGCATTTCTTCCTGCTTGGGCAGTAGATGAATGGAGGGGCAGAGAGAGTGACCAGTTCTCCACTAATAAGCCTAAAATCTCCCCCATCCATTGCCTTCTATGATGCCCCCTGTTGGCAGCTTAACCAAAGTGGCCACCATTCTTTTTCCTTTTCCCCCTTCTTTAAGGCTTCTTTATAAACTTTTTCAAATTAATTACCCATCTTAGGTGAAAAGGAGATAAGAAGCAAAACAGCAAACCAAACCTAAAGGAATCCTATACTTTGGCCAGAAGCCGTGGCTCACCTCTGTAATCCCAGCACTTTGGGAGGCCGAGGTGGACAGATCACTTGAGGCCAGGAGTTCAAGGCCAGCCTGGCCAACATGGTGAAACCCTGTCTCTACTAAAAAAACAAATAAATAAACACAAAAATTAGCATGGCATGGTAGCAGGCACCTGCAATCCCAGCTACTCAGGAGGCTGAGGCATGAGAATCGCTTGAACCCAGCAGACGGAGGTTACAGTGAGCCGAAATCGTGCCACTGTACTTCAGCCTGGGCAACTGAGCAAGACTCTGTCTCAAAAAAAAAAAAATTAAAAATTAAAAAATAAATCCTGTAGTCTATGGTTTTCTTTATATTACACAGTCAGCGCTATAGGACCTGCTAATGGAATAAAAATAAGTTAATCCAAATAGAATCCCAGTTTCATACTTACACCTGGATATGCTATCTGAGTGTCCAGAGTATCTCTCTAATAAAGATCTACAGTGAATATCTGCCTCAGATACTGGGCAGTTTATATTACTACCACGGTGTGATGTTAGCACTAGCAATAGTAATTTTCAGTTGGGCAACTCCTTAAAATTTATAAAATTTTTTTATACATAACCTTATTTTGATATTTCTGCTCACTTGATATTTCTTGCCACCTTGAGAGATGGCAGGGTAGAAATTAATGACCTTGACCGGACATGGTGGTTCATGTCTGTAATCTCAGCACTTTGGGAGGCCAAGACAGGAAGATTGCTTGAGTTCAGAAGTTCGAGGCCAGCCTGGGCAACATAGTGAAACTCCATCTCTACAAAAAATACAAAAATCACCCAGGCATGGTGGTGTCTGTAGTCCCAGCTACTGGGGAGGCTGAAGTGGAAGGGTGGCTTCAGCCTGGGAGGCGGAGGTTGCAGTGAGCCGAGACTGCACCACTGAACTCCACCCTGGGCAAGAGGCTGAAGTTAATTAATAAGTTAATGTGATTAATTAATTTTATTAATATTTTAAATTAATAAAAAATATTAACGACCTGTCAAACCACAGATAGAAAGTAAATAGCAGAGGCAAGACTTGAATGGAGGACTCTTACCTCCAAGTTCAGTTGTTCAACTGCCCCATCATGCATCACCGCTCAGCTCTTTATCTAAGTCTCCAATCTTGCTAGAAACAGGACCATCCCTCTAATAGAAATTAATAGTCCAGACATGCCCTTTTCTACTAGGCTTAGTGCCCTGTCTCACACAGTCTTTGAATTAATTCTTTTTTTTTTTTTTTTTTTTTTTTTTTTGAGATAGAGTTTCCCTCTTGTTGCCTAGGCTGGAGTGCAATGGCATGATCTCATTTCACTGCAACCTCTGCCTCCAGGGTTCAAGCGATTCTCCTGCCTCAGCCTCCCGAGTAGCTGCGATTACAGGCACCCACCACCATGCCCAGCTAATTTTTTGTATTTTTAATAGAGACGGGGTTTCACCATGTTGTCCAGGCTGGTCTAGAACTCCTGCCCTTGACCTCAGGTGATTAGCCCGCCTCAGCCTCCCAAAGACCTGGGATTACAGGCGTGAGCCACCGCAACCAGACCTTATATTGTTTTTTATTAAGATTTCCTGATCAACGTTAAGGCCAATGGTGTTAAGAAATCAAACAAATATTGATTAAAAGTTTATAAATTTTTCGGCTAATTATTAGTGAGTACTTAAATTAGGAAAATATATAATACTATAGCCTATGGTTAATTTTATTTGACTTCAACTTTCCGCTAAACAACACTTTCCAAAAATGTAAAGTATAAATGCTTTGCAAAAGTTTAAAAAACACAGAAAATAATTTCAAAACTCAAAGTTACCATTATTGAAATGCATTTTGCTTTATTTCTACCTAGTATCTGCATAAATAACTTTTTTTTAAACACAATTGAGATTCTGCTTCCACTTAACATTCTGTTCTAGGCATTTGCTTATATCCTCAAAAACTCTAGAGAATATTTTTGAATTGTTGGTATGAATGAAGTATATTGCTACTAATAATGATGACAACAAGAGTAACTAGCAAATTTTTAAATTAGCATCCAGACATGAATAACAAAAACCAGTTTTTAATTTTTTCAGACAAATGCAAGATTATTATCTGATCATTCTAAACCAACTGCTGAAACGGTAGCACCCGACAACACTGCAATCCCCAATTTAAGGGCTGAAGATGCAGAAAATGAAAAAGAAACAGCAGTATCCCCAGAAGACCATTCCCACCGTAAGGTAAAAGTAACATCATTTATATTCATATAATTTTTTAATTCTCCAAAGGTCTTAGTTTCAAAGCATGGTAAAAGAGATTATGTCATTTATGTCTCAGTTTAATTTTTTTAAAACATGATGATCACCTCAACTGCCTCCAATCACTAGAAGAATCATGAGGATTAATGAGTTTTACTACTTGGGCTGAGCTGCTGTATACTTGCTTCATTTTATAAAATCCAAATTCAGTTTAAACCCGTGGCTGCAGAGTGTGAGGAATATTATAAACATGTTTACATGATAGTGTGTGAAGAAAAAAAATAATGAATATTAAACGTTACCTTAGGCATAAATACGGTTATATTATCATTTGTTTGAAGAATGAACTTTTTTTTCTTTTAAGGCTGAAAAATCATCAGTACTAAAGTCAAAAGAGGAAAGCCACGAACAGTCAGCAGAACAGGGCAAGAGTTCTAGCCAAGAGCTGGGACTGAAGGACCAAGAGGACAGAGATGGTGACTTCAGTGTGAATTTGGAGTATGCACCAACTGAAGGTATATTGGACATAAAAGAAGATATGAGTGAGCCTCAGGAGAAAAAACCCTCAGAGAACACTGACTTTTTGGCTCCTGGTGTTAGTTCCTTCATAGATTCTAACCAACAAGAAAGTATCACAAAGAGAGAGGAAAACCAAGAACAACCTAGAAATTATTCACATCATCAGTTGAACAGGAGCAGTAAACATAGCCAAGACCTAAGGGATCAAGGAAACCAAGAGCAGGATCCAAATATTTCCAATGGAGAAGAGGAAGAAGAAGAAGAGCCAGGTGAAGTTGGTACCCACAATGATAACCAAGAAGGAAAGACAGAATTGCCCAGGGAGGATGCTAACAACAAGCAGGAGGAAGACAATATCCAATCTGATGACATTTTGGAAGAGTCTGATCAACCAACTCAAGTAAGCAAGATGCAGGAGGATGAATTTGAGCAGGGTAACCAAGAACAAGAAGATGATAACTCCAATGCAGAAATGGAAGAGGAAAATGCATCGAACATCAATAAGCACATTCAAGAAACTGAATGGCCAAGTCAAGAGGGCAAAACTGGCCTGGAAGCTATCAGAAACCACAAAGAGATAGATGAAAAGACTGTTTCTGAGGCTTTGCTCATGGAACCTACTGACGATGGTACCATGCCCAGAAATCACGGAGCTGATGATGATGGCGGTGATGATGGCGATGATGGCCCCAGACACAGTGCAAGTGATGACTACTTCATCCCAAGCCAGGCCTTTCTGGAGGCCGAGAGAGCTCAATCCATTGCCTATCCCCTCAAAATTGAGGAGCAAAGGGAAAAAGCACATGAAAATGAAAATATAGATACCAGTGAGCCTGGAGAGCACCAAGAGGTAAGATTATTTTAAATGGTCCTTGTTCAATAAAGCCAGCATTATCAATAAACAGTCATGACCTTTCTCTGTGCTCTCACAGTGTCCTATATGGACGTCTACTAGTACATTACTAAAATATATTATAATTATTTCTTTTTAGGTCCATTTCTATCATTAGGCTGAGAATGCATTCTCAGCCTAATGATAGAAATGGACCTAAAAAGAAATAATTGTAATTATTTGGGTCCCCATAGAAGCAGATCTTGGATTTGAGTGTTGTTTATTTAAGAAGCACAGGGAACAAAGATAGAGGAGTGGAGAAGTAACACAAGAAGGAAAGGAAGCTAATAAAAGGAACATCATTCAAGCCATGTAAAGACACTTTCTCAGAATTATTCCATTTAGTGACTGAAGGAGCTAGGGCACTTCTTTTGGCTGAGGATTGCTAGGGGGGTATTAATTTTCCAGCATGTCCAGTCTGTCCCTTGAGTGAGTCAGGTCAATTTCCATGATTTTTCAGGCATAGAAATGCAGATTTTGGCCATTGAAAGTCCCTGGAACTAGCTGAAATGATAAATTATGACAGATCTGAAGGATGGGAGACACTGAGAGCTGCTGCTCTAATGCCTTGAAAGCAGATGCCATATTGTTTTCGAGTTGAATCACCAGTGTCCAACAAAATGCCTCTGACATAACAAAAGAGCCAACAATGTTTGTTGAATTAGTTATAAACATTAAGGCCCTACTTTATTAAGCAAACACATACCAAAATGATAATCTGGAAACTACAGCAGGATCAGGGCAGAGAGGAAGCATATTTGGAGCTTTCGTTCAAAATCCTGGCAGCCACCTACCAGCAGGACTTGGCACAGATTTTGGTGCACAAAGTCAATGGTAACCTCAATTACTGAGAACTCTGCTGCCACTCTAATGTAGGAGTTTTCTTACACCTTAAAAGCCTGGTAAGAAAGCTTTACCAACAAATTCAGAGAGATTTCCAATGTAACTCTGGCTTAACTAAAAAATCACAAGATAATACTACATTTCTAGTGTTTTCTCAAATCCAAAGAGGAGACTCCAAGTCTTATTGAGTAATCCCCAGAGATACCGCACTACGTCTTGTTGATAAAGATAGAAATGGGTCCTGTTCTCCAAGGGTTACTGTCTATCTCCAGAGTTGTGACTGATTTCCCTTTCTTTTTTCTTTTATTTTGTTTGAGACAGAGTCTCACTCCTTCACCCAGGCTGGAGTGCAGTGGTGCGAACTTGGCTCACTGCAACTTCTGCTTCCCAGGTTCAAGCCATTATCCTATCTCAGCCTCCCAAGTAGGTGGAACTATAGGCACCTACCACCACGCCCAGCTAATTTTTGTATTTTTAGTAGAGATGGGGTTTCACCTTGTTGGTCAGGCTGGTCACAAACTCCTGACCTCAGGTGATCCACCCACCTCAGCTTCCCAAAGTGCTGGGATTATAGGCTCCATTTCTTTCCTTTTTTTCTGTTTTGTTTTGTTTTGTTTTTAGAGACGAAGTCTTGCTCTGTCTCCTAGGCTGGAGTGCAGTGGTGCAATCACAGCTTCCTGCAGCCTCAATCTCCTGGGCTCTAGTAGTCCTCCCACCTTAGCCTCCTGAGTAACTGGGACCACAGGCACGCACCATCACGCCCAGCTGGGTTTTTTTTCTTTTTTTTTTTTTTTTTTTGTGGTAGAGATGGAGTTTCCCTATGTTGCCCAGGCTAATCTTAAAACTCCTGGGCTTGAAGTGATCCTTCCACTCTGGCCTCCCAAAGTGCTGGGATTACACACATGAGCCACCGCACCCAGCCTGGTTTCCCTTTCTGAGATTTGAAATGATTTGAGCATGAAAAATACTCTGTGAAAGTATGCACAGTGGGAATATAAATTAAGTAATGGCTCTCCTCTTAGTAGATTTTAACTTTTGCTCTTGTTATTCTAAAGGCCAAGAAAGCAGAGAACTCATCAAATGATGAGGAAACGTCAAGTGAAGGCAACAAGAGGGTGCATGGTGTGGGTGAGTATGCACAAAGCAAGCTGTTTGTGACTATATCAAGGAAGAAATGGAATCTGCCACTTTGGGCTTGTCCCTCCATCCTTTGTGACTACTGCACAGAATTTTTTCTCTCACCAACCCTCCGCAAGGAAATGCTCCCATAAATCGTTGACATTTTCTTGTACATACTTGATATACAACTATGGGTAAATGTGTTTACAAACTGGAAGCCCTGTTTAGATATTAGTGAAAAGGCTAGAGTTCTTCTTCCTTAAATCCTTTTGCTTCTGAAAAGAATTAATTCTACCTTATTTATTCTCAAATCTGTAACTTGCTTGTGAATTTATATCCCATACATGATAAAGGACCTAATTCCTCCCCCTATCACAAACATTTTGAATTTCAGCCTTGTTTCACTTCTGACCAGTTTGCACAACATTGCACTAAGAACTTCAGACTATGACCATCTCAGGCATAGAAGAGCTGTCTGTTCTTTGCACATCTCCAATCCAAACTGCTACAAAAGGAAATCTAGATTATCATGTAAAATAGTCTATAAAATTATCATGTAAAATAGAAGGTTCCATCTGGAAATTAATACATCAATTAAAGAGGATTCCAATGTCTTCCCACTTCCAAATTTGCAAATTTCAAGGACTTCAAAATTTCCCCCTCATTAGTGAAAATGAAACTAGTTGAGTAAATTTGTATTTACATACTCAATTTAACTTTGTCCATGTTTACTGTCTAATCTTTTCTGTTAGATTCTTGCATGAGCTTCCAGTGTAAAAGAGGGCCACATCTGTAAGGTAGACCAACAGGGAAAACCTCACTGTGTTTGCCAGGATCCAGTGACTTGTCCTCCAACAAAACTCCTTGACCAAGTAAGTATTCTGCAAAATAGTCTTTAAGTGGCTCCAAACGGTTAGTGACTGAAATGAAAACATTTGCAATTGAAATATTTGCTTAAAAAAGGTACACAGGTTATCATCTAATATTTGGAACATCTGCAGTTTTCATTCTACTGAGCTTACCTAGAGCTAAATTGTCGTCACCATTGGTACAGTTGATTTTTTTGATGCCAAATGGAACAATTATGGTTTTAATAGTCTCACCTACCTGACCACATCTTTGACACAGCACTGTTATCAGCATATGAGCTTTAAGGAGCAGAGTGTCTTCCAGTGAGCATTGGGCTCTATCAGCTTTTACTCCTGCTTATCTTCCATAGGTTTGTGGCACTGACAATCAGACCTATGCCAGTTCCTGTCATCTATTCGCTACTAAATGCAGACTGGAGGGGACCAAAAAGGGGCATCAACTCCAGCTGGATTATTTTGGAGCCTGCAAATGTAAGATTATGTCCCTCCTGTCAACCATGATCTCTGAGAGGGTTTGGGGTGAATCTGGACATGCCTGAATTATCTATATGCAAACAGGGAAAAGCTAATGTAGTTCTGAACACAAAAATCATCAACTGGAGAAACTTAAAAAATAAGAACTCTCTGGCCTTAACCATAGAAGATTCTGATTTAACTGAACTAGGTTGGAACCCTGACATTTTTTTTTATTATTATTTGTTTTTAAAGTAACCTAGACAATTCTAATGTGCAGCCAGGACTCAGAACCACTATGATAATGTTATCCACTTAATCATAGAGTTGAATCACTGGAATTTTGCTACATTATTTGCCCTCTTCCCAATTTAAGTTAAGCCTTTGCCAAGAAGTTTTCCGACAACACATTCTTCCAAAAGTTTGTTAAGGCTGTCTTCCTTCCCCAGGATGCTCTCAATTGTGTTTGGCTCCCCTTACCACTAAGTGATTCTCCACATTAGCAATGCTCACTATTATTTCTGGGTCTCCTCCCCTTCCAGACACAGAAGAGGATGAAATATGTCAGCCTCCTGGACGTTAGGTATGACCATATATCTTGCTTTGTCCAGTGAAATGTGAAAAAAAAATCATCTGTGTGAGTTCTGGGCAGAAGCATTGAAGAGCTGGGGTATGGCTCTCCATCCTCTGCTCCTTTGCCACAACAAACTCTCTTTGAGATAGTGGCCTCAAAAAATGGCAACGTCATTGGTGGCTGACAAGATGGCCAAACAGGGACTGCTCTGGTCTGCAGCTTCCAGTGAGATCAACACAGGAGGGTGATTTCTGCATTTCCCACTGAGGTACTCGGCTCACTGGGACTGGTTAGACAGTGGGTGCAGCTCACAGAGGGGGAGCCAAAGCAGGATGGGGTGTTGCCTCACCCAGGAAGTGCAAGGGGTCAGGGAACTCCCTCCCCTAGCCAAGGGACGCTGTGAGGGACTGTGCTGCAAAGGACAGTGCATTCTGGCCCAGATACTACGCTTTTCCCACAGTCTTTGCAATCTACAGACCAGGAGATTCCCTACGGTGCCAACACCACCAGGACGCTGGGTTTCAAACACAACATTGGGCCACCGTTTGGGCAGACACCAAGCTAGCTGCAGGAGTCTTTTTTTTTTCTCATAACCCAGTGGCACCTGGAATGCCAGCAAGACAGAACTGTTCACTTCCCTGGAAATGTGACTGAAGCCAGGGAGCCAAATGGTCTAGCTCCGTGGATCCTACGCCCATGGAGCCTAGCAAGCTAAGATCCACTGGCTTGAAATTCTCGCTGCCAGCACAGCAGTCTGAAATAGACCTGAGATGCTTGAGTTTGGTTGGGGGAGGGGCATCTGCCATTACTGAGGCTTGAGTTGGCGGTTTTCCCTTCACAGTGTAAACAAAGCCGCTAGGAAGTTCGGACTAGGTGGAGCCCAGGGCAGCACCGTAAAGCCACTGTAGCTAGACTGCCTCTCTAGATTATTCCTCTCTGGGAAGGGCATCTCTGAAAGTAAGGCAGCAGCCCCAGTCAGGGGCTTATGGATAAAGTTCCCATCTCCTTGGGACAGAGCGCCTGGGGGAAGGGGTGGCTGTGGGCGCAGCTTCAGCACACTTAAACGTTCCTGCCTGCCCACTCTGAAGAGAGCAGCAGATCTCCCAGCGCAGCACTTGAGCTTTGCTAAGGGACAGACTGCCTCCTTAGGTGGGTCCCTGACCACCGTGCCTCCTGACTGGGAGAAACCTCCAAGCAGGGGTCAGCAGACATCTCATACAGGAGCACTCCAGCTGGCATCTGGCGGGTACCCCTCTGGGACGAAACTTCCAGAGGAAGGAACAGGCAGCAATGTTCGCTGTTCTGCAGCCTCTGCTGGTGATATCCAGGCAAACAAGGTCTAGAATGGACCTCGAGTGAACTCCAGCAGACCTTCAGCAGAGGGGACTGTTAGAAGGAAAACTAATGAACAGAAAAGAGCAGCATCAACCTCAACAAAAAAGATATCTACACAAATACCCCATCTGAAGGTCACTAACATCAAAGACCAAAGGCAGAAAATTCACAAAGATGAGGAAAAACCAGCACAAAAAGCCTGCAAATTCCAAAAATGGGAATACCTCTTCTCCTCCAAAGGATCGCAACTCCTTGCCAGCATGGGAACAAAAGTGGATGGAGAATTAGTTTGAGGAATTGACAGAAGTAGACTTCAGAAAGTGGGTAATAACAAACTCCTCTGAGCTAAAGGAGCACGTTATAACCCAATGCAAGGAAGCTAAGAACCTTGAAAAAAGTTTAGAGGAATTGCTAACCAGAATAACTAGTTTAGAAAATAACATAAAAGACCTGATGGAGCTGGAAAATACAGCACGAGAACTTTATGAAGCATACACAAGTATCAATAGCCAAATCAATTAAGCAGAAGAAAGGATATCAGAAATTGAAGATCAACTTAATGAAATAAAGCATGAAGACAAGATTAGAGAAAAAAGAATGAAAAGGAACGAACAAAGCCTCCAAGAAATATGGTACTATGTGAAAAGACCAAACCTACATTTGATTGGTGTACCTGAAAGTAATGAGAAGAATGGAACCAAGTTGGAAAACCCTCTTCAGGATATTATCCAGGAGAACTTGCCCAACCTAGCAAGACAGACCAACATTGAAATTCAGGAAATACAGAGAACACCACAAAGATAATCCTCAAGAAGAGCAACTCCAAGACACATAATTGTCAGATTCACCAAGGTTGAAATGAAGGAAAAAATGTTAAGGGCAGCTAGACAGAAAGGTCAGAATACCCACAAAGGGAAGCCCATCAGACTAACAGTGGAACTCTCTGCAGAAACCCTACAAGCAAGAAGAGAGTGGGGGCCAATATTCAACATGCTTAAAAAATTTTCAACCTAGAATTTCATAACCAGTCAAACTAAACTTCATAAGTGAAGGAGAAATAAAATCCTTTACAGATAAGCAAATGCTGAGAGACTTTTTCACCACCAGGCCTGCTTTACAACAGCTCCTGAAGGAACCACTGAATATGAAGAGGGAAAACCAGTACCAGCCACTGCAAAAACATACCAAATTGTAAAGACCATTGACACTATGAAGAAACTGCATCAACTAACAGGCAAAATAACCAGCTAGCATCATAATGACAGGATCAAATTCACACATAACAATATTAATTTTAAATGTAAACATGCTAAATGCCCCAATTAAAAGACACAGACTGGCAAATTGGATAGAGTCAAAAGTGCTGTATTAAGGAGACCCAGCTCATGTGCAAAGACACACATTGGCTCAAAGTAAAAGGATGGAGGACTATTTACCAAGAATTGGAAAGCAAAAAAAAAAGCAGGAGTTGCAATCCTAGCTTCTGATAAAACAGGCTTTAAACCAACAAAGACCAAAAAAGACAAAGAAGGGCATTACATAATGGTAAAGGGATCAATTCAACAGGAAGAGCTAACTATCCTAAATATATATGCACCCAACACAGGAGCACCCAGATACACAAAGCAAGTTCTTAGAGACCTTAGACTCCCACACAATAATAGTGGGAGATTTTAATACTCCACTGTAAAATATGAGACAGATCAACAAGACAGAAATTAACAAGTATATTCAGGACTTGAACTCAGCTCTGGACTAAGTGGACCTAATAGACATCTACAGAACTCTCCACCCCAAATCAATAGAATATACATTCTTCTCAGCACCACATTGCACTTATTCTAAAATTGACCAAATAATTGAAAGTAAAAACTCCTCAGCAAATGCAAAAGAATAGAAATCATAACAGTCTCTCAGATCACACTGCAATCAAATTAGAACTCAGGATTAAGAAACTCACTCAAAACCGCACAACTACATGTTAACTGAACAACCTGCTCCTGAATGACTACTGGGTAAATAACCAAATTAAGGCAGAAATAAGGAAGTTCCTTGAAACCAATGAGAATGAAGACACAATGTGCCAGAATCTCTGGGACACAGCTAAAGCAGCGTTTAGAGGGAAATTTATAGCACTAAATGCCCATAGGAGAAAGCAGGAAAGATCTAAAATGGACACTCTAACATCACAATTGAAACAACTAGAGAAGCAAAAGCAAACAAATTCAAAAGCTAGCAGAAGACAAGAAATAACTAAGATCAGAGCATAACTGAAGGAGATAGAGACACGAAAAACCCTTCAAAAAATCAATGAATATAGGAGCTGGTTTTTTGAAAAGATTAACAAAATGGATAGACTGCTAGCCAGACTAATACAGAAGAAAAGAGAGAAGAATCAAATAGATACAAGAAAAAATGATAAAGGGGATATCACCACTGATCCCACAGAAATACAAACTACCATCAGAAAATACTATAAACACCTCTACACAAATAAACTAGAAAATCCAGAAGAAACAGATAAATTCCTGGACACATATACCCTCCCAAGACTAAACCAGGAAGAAGTTGAATCCCTGAATAGACCAATAACAAGTTCTGAAATTGAGGCAGTAATTAATAGTCTACCAATCAAAAAAAGCCAGGGGCCAGAAAGATTCACAGCTGAATTCTTCCAGAGGTACAAAGAGGAGCTGGTACCATTCCTTTTGAAACTATTCCAAACAATAGAAAAACAGGGAGTCCTCCCTAGTTCATTTTATGAGGCCAGCATCATCCTGATACCAAAACCTGACAGTGACACAATGAAAAAAGAAAATTTCAGGCTAATATCCCTGATGAACATCGATGCGAAAATCCTCAATAAAATACTGACAAACCAAATCCAGGAGCACATAAAAAAGCTTATCTACCACAATCAAGTCACCTTCATCCCTGGGATGCAAAGATGGTTCAACATATGCAAATCAATAAATGTAATCCATCACATAAACAGAACTAATGACAAAAACCACACAATTATCTCAATAGATGCAGAAAAGGTCTTCAACAAAATTCAACACCCCTTCATGCTAAAAACTCTCGATAAACTAGATATTGATGGAACATATCTCAAAATAATAACAGCTATTTATGACAAACCCATAGCCAATATCATACTGAATGGGCAGAAGCTGAAAGCATTCCCTTTAAAAACCAGCACAAGACAAGAATGCCCTCTCTTACCACTCCTATTCAACATAGTATTGGAAGTTTTGGCCAGGGCAGTGAGGCAAGAGAAAGAAATCAAGGGTATTCAAATAGGAAGAGAGGAAGTCGAATTGTCTCTGTTTGCAGATGACATAATTGTATATTTAGAAAACCCCATTGTCTCAGGCCAAAATCTCCTCAAGCTGATAAGCAACTTCAGCAAAGTCTCAGGATACAAAATCAATGTGCAAAAATCACAAGCATTCCTATATACCAGTAATAGACAAGCAGAGAGCCAAATCATAAGTGAATGCCCATTCACAATTGCTACAAAGAGAATAAAATACCTAGGGATACAACTTACAATGGATGTGAAGGACCTCTTCAAGGAGAACTACAAAGCACTGCTGAAGGAGATAAGGACACAAACAAATGGAAAAATATCCATGAGCACGGATAGGAAGAATCAATATTGTGAAAATGGTTCTACTGACCAAAGTAATTTATAGATTCAATCCTATCCCCATCAAGCTATCACTGACTTTCTTCACAGAATTAGAAAAAACTACTTTAAAGTTCATATGGAACCAAAAAGGAGCCCACATATCCAAGACAATCCTAAGCAAAAAGAACAAAGCTGGAGGCATCACGCTACATAACTTAAAACTATACTACAAGGCTACAGTAACCAAAACAGCATGGTACTGGTATCAAAACAGATATATAGACCAATGGAACAGAACAGAGGCCTCAAAAATAACGCCACACATCTACAAACATCTGATATTTGACAAACCTGACAAAAACAAGCAATGGGGAAAGGATTCCCTATTTAATAAATGGTGTTGGGAAAACTGGCTAGCCATACGCAGAAAACTGAAACTGGGCCCCTTCTATACACTTCATACAAAAATTAACTCAAGATGGATTAAAGACTTAAACATAAGACCTAAAACCATAAAAACCCTAGAAGAAAACTTAGGTAATACCATTCAGGACATAGGCGTGGGCAAAGACTTCATGACTAAAATACCAAAAGCAATGACAACAAAAGCCAAAATTGCCTAATGGGATCTAACTAAACTAAAGAGCTTCTGCACAGCAAAAGAAACTATCATCAGAGTAAACAGGCAACCTACAGAATGGGAGAAAATTTTTGCAATCTTCCATCTAATTAAGGGCTTATATCCAGAATCTACAAGGAACTAATACAAATTTACAAGAAAAAACAACCACATCAAAAAGTGGGTGAAGGATATGAACAGACACTTCTCAAAAGAAGACATTTATGTGGCCAACAAACATATGAAAAAAAGTTCATAATCAGTGGTCATTAGAGAAATGCAAATCAAAACCACAATGAGATACCATCTCATGCCAGTTACAATGGCAATCATTAAAAAGTCAGGAAACAACAGAAACTGGAGAGAATGTGGAGAAATAGGAACACTTTTATACTGTTGGTGGGAGTAAATTAGTTCAACCATTGTGGAAGACAGTGTGGCAATTCCTCAAGGATCTAGAACTAGAAATACCATTTGATACAGCAATCCCATTACTGGGTACATACCCAAAGGATTATAAATCATTCTACTATAAAGACGCATTCACACATATTTATTACAGCACTGTTCACAATAGCAAAGACTTGAAACCAACCCAAATGCCCATCAATGATAGACTGGATAAAGAAAATGTGACACATATACACCATGGAATACTATGCAGCCATAAAAAAGGATGAGTTCATGTCCTTTGCAGGGACATGCATGAAGCTGGAAACCATCATTCTCGGCAAACTAACACAGGAACAGAAAACCAAACACCACATGTTCTCACTCATAAGTAGGAGCTGAACCATGAGAACACATGGACACAAGGAGGGGAACATCATACACCAGGGCCTGTCAGGGGCTGGGGGACTAGGGGAGGGATAGCATTAGGAGAAATACCTAATGTAGATGATGGGTTGACAGGTGCAGCAAACCACCATGGCACGTGTATACTTACGTAACAAACCTGCACGTTCTGCACATGTATCTCATAACTTAAAGTATAATTTTTTTTAAAAAATGGCAGTCATCCTGAGCTCTGGGGAGACTGCAATGAGCAGAGAGCCCTCCTGCCAACTTGTATTGGACTTGTAGCAGTATTGCAAAATTGACTTTTGTTTCTTTAAGTCACTGAGATTTAGCATTATTTCTTACCATAGTATCAGCTAATATCTACCTTTTCCTCTATTCAATAGCACTTGTGCCCTCCACCTACAAATTTCAACTCTGATTCTACAGCAGTGGTTCTGGGGCCTAGCTGCACATCCAAATAGAATTTGGAGTTTTAAAACATCCTGATGCCCAAACTTCACACCAGACCAGTCACAACAGAATTTACTTGATTGGAAGCTGGCATTTGGTATGTTTTTTAAAACCCCAGGCAATTCTGTTGTGCTGCTGCCAGGGCTAAGGACCACTGTCATAATAATGGGGCCCTGAGAAGGCTCTGTCAGTTGCCAGAAGTTGTTAAGCTTCCTATTATGAGGATTTGCCATAGTACACAAATAAGCCCAAAGATTACAGTACATTTTCTGTTTGTAACAGCTATTCCTACTTGTACGGACTTTGAAGTGACTCAGTTTCCTCTACGGATGAGAGACTGGCTCAAGAATATCCTCATGCAGCTTTATGAAGCCAACTCTGAACACGCTGGCTATCTAAATGAGAAGCAGAGAAGTAAAGTAAGTTAACCACAGATTAGCTTCTTCAATTATACATATTTATATATATATAATTTGTATATATACATGTATATGCATATATGCATGTTTATATATGCATATGTGTATATATGCATATGTGTATATATACATATGTGCATATATGCAATTGTATGTAGTAAAATGAGCATTTATGCAAATATAACCAAATCAGCAAATATATGTATAAGTATGTCAGTTGGGATTAAACATGGTGCGAAAATAAATAAAAAGGAAGGAGGGTGTGCATTAACTGTGTCAGATGCTGGTTATAGGTTGTGAGTTGAGGACTGAGAATTGGCCAGAGATTTAGCATGTCAAGGTCATAGTTAACCTTGATAGGAGCTGTTCCTGGGCTGGGAGCATGTTTCAGGAAGGAAGCTCCAGTGGAGAGAGTTCAACAGAGACTAGGAGAAAGGATGTGGATGTAGCAAGTATAGACAATCCTTTCAAGGAGTTTTGCTATAAAGAGATAAAGAGAAATGGGGTGGCAGCTGAAGTGAGTTCAAGAGTCCCCCCTAGCAGTGGGAGATGGTAGAGGATGTTTGTATGCTTCTGGAAATAACCCAGTCAAGAAAGAAATATTAGTGAGGAGCAGAGAATGCACACAACTGCCAGAGGGCATTCTTCAATACGTGTCCCAGCCAGATGAGAGGGGCTGGACTTAGATTAGGAGCACAGGAAGGTCACAGGTAGGAAAGCTGTGGTTCTGGGAGCAGGTGGAGGTTCTGTTTGCTTCCAGTTACTCAGTGAAATAAGAGGCAACTTCACAAGCTGACAGTTTCACATGCACTGCTCAAGAATAATTTCTAGCCTCCGTCTTGAATACATTGTCACAGAGAGCCTTGAGGATATTAGCTTTGAAACAGGGAAATTTCAATGGGGCTGGCCAAGCAGTAACACACAGGGTAAAAGCGAGACTGAGTTGGCACTGGATGGATGACCTAGAAGACTAAGAACGGACTCTGCCATCAGGGGAAGGAGCAGCACTTTTCACTAACTAATCAAAAATTTTCCCTCAGTCAATTCAGCCCTTTTCATTAAAACCTCATAGTTAAAAAAAAAAAAAAAGTAGTGAACATTAATTACTTGTTAAAAGAAAGAGGCAAAATATACTTAAAATATTTAAAAGTTTAAAAAAGATTTAAATTTCTTCTAAAAACCAGAGGTTTCTTACATCAGGTGCTATTCTGTGTAGGCATGAGAAAGGCCTGTAGTATTGATTGGAAGGAATTTCATTTGGTTGCACATGATGTCCTGAGCTTGTTTTCCTCTATCGTGTTACTGTCACTCTTCAAGTAAAGTTTAGCAAGTGACGAGTCCATTACATTTGTCTGATTCTCTGACAGTCTTCCGCCTTCTTAACCCCAGGTCAAGAAAATTTACCTGGATGAAAAGAGGCTCTTGGCTGGGGACCATCCCATTGACCTTCTCTTAAGGGACTTTAAGAAAAACTACCACATGTATGTGTATCCTGTGCACTGGCAGTTTAGTGAACTTGACCAACACCCTATGGATAGGTAAGAACATTTCTAGATTTCTCTCTCTGATGAAATATCTACGTATCTATGCAGAAGGAAAATCTAAACAGATTTAGGACATTTCCCAGTTCCATTTTAGAATACTGTAATGCCTGGTTAGGAGTCTAAACACAAAGCTGCTGTGTGTGATGTACCCTAGAACTTAAAGTATAATAATAAAAAAAAGTCTGGAACTTGATAGAGCTTATGTTGATAAAGTTTATGTTTTATAATTTTATCTTTTAATTCCATTTGTCAGTGAACGTTTTGAAGTCCCCTTATCACAATTATCAAAGCTATGTAATATTCATTAAAAACAAAAAAAAGCTGCCGCGAAGATAGCAGAATATGGCTACACCACAGCTCCTAAGTTTACATGTTAAGGTCCAGCTTCCCACAGAGACTGCTCCGACTTTCTCATTCTTGATCCTAAATTCCCAAGACTGGCCCAATGTGGGTCAAGTGACTACATCTAAAACAATCAGGTATGGTCAGTGGATGAGAACCAGGTTGTACCAACATGATTGCTGGGTACACCCCTGTAGATTTAGGGTGGGAAAAGGACAGTTCCTGTGAAGACAGAAACCTCGTGAATCGACATCCCAAAAGCAGTCAACCTTACCCACAAATCGTTTATTTCATTTCATTGGCAGTTTTTTATCAGTATTCTATTTATTTCACATATACAGCAACCTTATGGGAGAAAAACGTCCTTGGTGAGCCTAAGAGTTAAATCTTCATGCACAAGCTATTCAGTTAATAGGATGCCATGTATTTCATTGCAGAGTCCTGACACATTCCGAACTTGCTCCTCTGCGAGCATCTCTGGTGCCCATGGAACACTGCATAACCCGTTTCTTTGAGGAGTGTGACCCCAACAAGGATAAACATATCACCCTGAAGGAGTGGGGCCACTGCTTTGGAATTAAAGAAGGTAAATTCATCACCAGCCAAAGACGAGGGATGTCTTCTTCCCCAGACAAGCCCTAAGCCCCCGCATGCTTCATAGAGAGGTCCTGCCACATGTTCAAATTGGAAGCTAGAAACAAAAAAGTAGCAGCTTCCCAGATAGGACTCCCTTGGTGCACGTGCTGTCATTACAAAGTCACTTCTTACTACCTTTATAGCACTGTTTTCAAAGGGTAGCAAGGGTGAACATGGATTGAGGTCTCAACAGTCAGCTAAGCCTAAAAAGACATGTGAATCCAGAGTTGGGTCAAATCTCAGCAGGCTTTGTGTCCTTCCTTATTTAATATCCTACCTTAACCTGGGCCTTGGGCCCAACTTTTCAAAATTACACGTAAAGAATAAATAAGCAAGCCCATTTCTGACAATGGGAAATGTCAGAACATCTCAGAATCCATTACCAACACACTGAAGACTGGATTTTACATCACAAGTAGTGCTGGCATAATCCTTTAACCCAAAACTCACCCATGACTTCATCTTCAACGAATGGGAACTGTGGGAGGGTAGATCAGAGCATTCTTTCTTCACTCCTGCAGTGGAGGATATTAAATGTAGACACTTGTTTTGCTGGGTTATGTCTTAATATGTTTCCTTTTCTTTCCTTAAGTTAGACTTGACTTTTATGAGCAGGTATGTTTTCAATAATTAAGATATGAAAGTCTGGGCACGGTGGCTCATGCCTGTAATCCCAGCACTTTGGGAGGCCGAGGTGGGTGGATCACCTGAGGTCAGGAGTTAGAGACGAGCGTGGCCAACATGGTGAAACTCTGCTTCTACCAAAAATACAAAATGTAGGTGGGCTTGGTGGCATGCGCCTGTAATCCCAGCTACTCGGGAGGCTGAGGCAGGAGAATTGTTTGAACCTGGGAGACAGAGGTTGCAGTGAGCCAAGATCGCGCCACTGCACTCCAGCCTGGGTGACAGACAGAGTGAGACTTGGTCTCAAAAAAAAGAAAGATGTTCAAACAGTGAGCATTCAAATCTACTTGCAATTCTCACTACACACACACAAAAACGATAGTATGTGAGGTAATGCATTTGCTAATCAGATCAATTTAGCCATTCCACAATGTATATATATTTTAAAAGGTCATGTTTTACATGATAAATACATACCATCTTTATTTGTCAGTTAAAATAAATAAATAAGGAAAATACCATTCACAGAACATAAATTAACAGTGAACATCAAATCTCTGAAACAGAGATTTCATTCGTGTTTACAATATACCATCGGGATAAACATGCAGCTAGACCGATAAAGAAAATCAGTTCATCAAACATTGGAAGTTCCCAAAAAGAAATAACTTGTGCAAACTTCATTTTTAAAATATTCCCCATATATATGTAGAATGCCTTGAAATTAGAGAGGAAGAGGTGAAAGTATGAGGATTTACTTATTAATAAATAGGTAACCAGAGAGGGTCAGTCCTTCTCCTCGCAATAATATCATTCTGTGAAATAAACATTCTGTGAAAGGATGTATATTTTTGTAAGTACCTAGTTCTGTGTATTAGTTGCCTATGCTGCATAGTGAATCACCTCACAACTTAACAGGTTAAATTCTTTCTCATGGTTTCCAAGGGTCAAGAATCTCACAGTAACTAACCTGGATGGCTCTGCATTAGGATCTCTCATTAGGTTGTGGTCAAGGGGTCATGCAGTGCAGCAGTTATCTGATGGCTTGACTGTGGCTAAGGGTCTACTTCTAAGCTCACTCCCATGGCTCTTTGCAGGAGCCTTCAGTATCCCATCATGTAGGCCTTTCGTCCACAGGGCTGCCCACAGCATGGTATCTGGTTTCCTCCAGAGTGAGTGACCAGGCAGAAAGAGAAAGCCAAGACTGAGGCCCCAATGTCTTTTGTAACCTAACCTCAGAAGTTATATATCATGACTTCTGCCTCATTGTATTGGGTCACACTGACCAATCCTGCTACAGCAGGAGGAGGAGAAGGAGACCAACGGGATTGGGTGTCAACTGTCTTTCTAACATCTATGATACACGCAGAGTACTTACAAAAATTCAAATATATCCCTCTGTCCTGCCCTGCCCCACCATTATCTAGAGGGGAAAACTCAGCTGGAATAGGATGTATTTATGGATGCCTGTTTATATGACATGTGATTTTAAACGACTGATAAAAAGGCAAATTTAAACAGAGGCCATTTTACTTAAGAAAACCAGTTGCATCTCATTCTTCCTTTTGCAAAGCTTCTGGCAGCTCTTCAGTGTGTAAGCTCATCCAGGCTCCACTGGGTGGTTGTCTGGGAGGAGTAGGAAGGACTTAAAGTCCAGTCATTTACAAAGCTGTTAATGATCTTGTTTGTGCACTGTGGTTTGGCTATCATTGCCTTATTTTGAAGAAAGGAAAAAATTATCACATAATAAACCAATAAAGCAGTTATTAAATATTCAGTCAGAACACGTAAACAAGTTATTGCTTTGGAATGTAGCTAAAGAAAAAAAATTTATTTTTAAGTATACCCTTCTTTCCTTCAAGGCTGAGAAATCCACAGAAGGAGAAGATAGAGTTTAGCCAATGTTTTCCTGAATTTTAACTGCCTATGATAGATGTGCCCATATATTCCTCACATAGCTGTTATTAACTAGCTATGTGAATTAGGGCATGTCGCTTATCCTCAGTGAGTCTCATTTTCCTTATCTGTAAAAATGGGGTTCAAATAACAGGTGCAGGAGTCCTCATTTAGTTTGCGCGCATGCATACCATGCATTGACACATATCCATGCTAATCGTCAGAAAATCTTCCAAGTGAGACTAACAGGGTAAACAACTCAGATGAATGCAAGTTCCCCAAAGCCATTTAAAGACATTATCCTAAGAGTACTGGGGAATCACCAAAGCGTTTCAAACAAGTCAGTGATTTCCCTGGGTTTGTATTTAAGAAGGATTCCCCTGGTTGCATTGTGGCAGGGCCAAAGAACTGTTGAGAGAATATTGTGGTAAACCCAGGCAAGAGCTGATGAGAACTTGAACTAGGGGAGTGACCAAAAGGAAAAAAAAAAAAAAGAGAAGTAAACATACTCAAAATATATTTTTAAATGTAAGCATACTGAAATGTATATCATGTGGAAATAAGACAATATTTGATAGGAAATATGGGGGAGCAGAGAGCAGAGAGGTGAGAGACTGAAAAGAGAAGTACAATGCCTAGGTCCCTGACTTAGAGCAGGCAGAGTAAATAGAGGTAAATAGAGGCACCTTCCACTGAGAAAACATGAGAACAGAAGTGGATTTGGAGTAAATGACCAATTCCATTTTAAATACTTTGAATCCTAAAGTATTAGGTTGTCTCTTAAGTGTTAGTTTCATGCAAAAGTAATTATGGTTTGGCCATTATCGCTACCACTCCATCAAAACTACCATTATCCCTACCATGCCCAACACTGATGGGCACCTACATTGATTTTATATCTTTGCTATTGTGAATAGTGCTGCAATGAGCATGTGAGTTCATGTGTCTTTTTAGTAAAATGATTTTTTTATAAATATACCCAGTAATGGGATTGCTGGGTTGAATAGCAGTTCTGTTTTAAGTTCTTTGAGAAATCTCCAAACGGCTTTCCACAGTGGCTCAACTAATTTACATTACCAGTGTCTAAGCATTCCTTTTTCTCTGCAGCTTCACCAGCATGTTGTTTTTAGACTTTTTAATTATAGCCATTCTGACTGCTATGAACTGGCATCTCATTGTGAGATGGTTTTGATTTAAATTTTCCTGATTATTAGTAACGTGGAACTTTATATATATTTGTTGGCTGCTTATATATCAAGACAGGGTTTTGGAACTGAAATGCATATTTGAGGATTATAAGCATACAGAGAATAATTGACACCAGGGAAGGGAATTAATTCTCCCAAGGAGAACGCATTGACTTACATGAAAAGGGGTCTAGGATTGAACACCATGCTGAGAAACAACATCTAGATGATGGATGGGGAGGAAGAAAGAATTCAGTAAGGACATTGAAGTTTCTCCTGAAATGAAGGAAGAAAACCAGGATAGTGCCATGCAAAGGAGGTGTTTCAAAGAGGAGGAAGAGATTGGCAGTGCCAAATGCGACTGAGATGTCAAAGAAGATGAAAGAAATAAAGATATCCTGGGTGGCCTTGGTTAGAGTAGTTTTGGTGGAATGGTAGAGATGGAAGTCACATTCTATAGGTTCAGAAGAAAAGGGAGATGAGAAAGGGTAAGGAGTGAATGTTTGAGTGCAGCAAAGACCTAGAAAAGATACAGAGTAAGGGGAGCATTTTTTAGAATAAAAGAGATTTGAGCACTCCTTTCATTTATTCATTCATTTGCTCAAGAAATCTTTACAGATGGTCTACATAAATGCAGGCACTGTTCTAGAGGCTAAATATAAAACATATTTAAATGCTAATGGAAGGATCTAGTAAAAAAAAAAAAAGGAAAGGTGGAAGAAGGATGTAAGAAAAAAAGAGGCAAGTAAAAGGAGAATCTTGTGAAGGTCAGAAGAGATCTTGAGCATAGGTAGAGGAATTAGCCTTAACGTCAAGAAAAAGGACAACCTCTTATCTGAGCAACAGAAAGAAGACAAAGGCTATGGGTGCAAATATAAGTAAATGTGTAAGTAATGAAGCTATTCTCTCCATTTTACATATGAAGCCAGTACTCAAAAAAAATATATCAAAGTCCATAATCTTTCCCACTCTCTGGGCCAGATAAAGATTATTAGCAGGAAAATTACCTAGTGCCCACACAGAGTAGTATAATAGTTTGCTAGGGAGGGCCATGTTGGTAAGGAGTGATCTTATATCTGCTAGAGGATGCTGTCTTCTTCCACAAGTATGGCAACAATTTCTTTGACAAGCTACTCACTTAAAAGCTGGATTTACCTAGCACTATATTTCTATTTATTTCCATTATATTTCAGCTCACCTTCTAGATTAGTATGCTTGGCACTTCTTGGCTGGACCTCCCCTTAACCTGCTCTTCCTTTATCAGTGGTTCTCAACCCTGCAGCCGAATTACCTGCAGAGTTTTCTAAATGTCTACATGCCATTAGTCCACCCCTAGGGATTCGGATTCTAGAGTCCAGAGGTGAGGCCTAAAAATATATATTTTTAAAAGTTCACAAGTGATGTTGATGTCCTGCCAGAGTTGAGGATCACCATTATACTGCCTTATTAGATGGTTTCTCTAATCCCCTAGCTCTAATATTATTTGTGCTACTACTCTGGCTACTTTCTAAAAGCGTTATTTTGCTTCTTGTTTTTTACAGAAGACATAGATGAAAATCTCTTGTTTTGAATGAAGATTTTAAAGAACTCAACTTTCCAGCATCCTCCTCTGTTCTAACCACTTCAGAAATATATGCAGCTGTAATACTTGTAGATTTATATTTAGCAAAATGTTTGCATGGATGACAAGACAATGAGAGTAACTGCTTGATAACAACTTATGCACCAGGTATTTAACATTAACTTTGGAAACAAAAATGCAAAATTAAGTAAAGTCAATATATGCAAAATACTGTACATTGTGAACAGAAGTTTAATTCATAGTAATTTCACTCTCTGCATCGACTTATGAGATAATTAATGATAAAACTATTAACGATAAAAATAATGCATTTGTATTGTTCATAATATCATATGCACTTCAAGAAAATGGAATGCTACTCTTGTGGTTTACGTGTATTATTTTCAATATCTTAATACCCTAATAAACAGTCCATAAAAATCCAAATGCTTAGTCAAGTGTATTTCCAGTTATAATTTAGACAATCAAATGTGAAAGATCAACCCAAGACTCACACTTCATGTCAAATTATAATTGTGCTTCCTAAACCCTACTACTTTAAGTGTGTGTATGTGCGTGTGTGTGTGCGCGTGTGTGTGTGTGCGCGTGTGTGTGTGTGTGTGGTTGAGGAAAAAGTGTGAGACACCTCTTACAGGAAACAATACTCAGTGGTAAGAGCTGCTCATTAATGTCCTTCATCATTATATAAGTTTAAACAGAATAAAAATAAATTCAAGTGCTTTTTTACCAAATTTGATTTAAAATGTAGAACAAGCTGGGTGCAGAGGCTCACAACTATAATCTCAACACCTTGGGAGGCCAAGGTGGGTGGATTCCTTGAGCTCAGGAGTTCAAGACCAGCCTAGGCAACATGGAGAGACCCTGTCTCTACAAAAACTTTAAAAAATAGCCAGGCGTAGTGGCATGCACCTGTTGTCCCAGCTACTTGGCAGACTGAGGTAGGAGAATTGCTTGAGACCAGTAGGTCGAGGCTGCAGTGAGCTGATATTGTGCCACTGCACTCCAGCCTGGGTGACAGGACAAGGTCCTGTCTCAAAAAATAAATAAATGAAAATAAAATGTGAAGATTATGCACTGCTTGATCCAACTAATTCTAACTTTATGTGCAGTTGAGCATGTGTGCTGGGGAGGAGGACAGCCCTGCAAAAATTTCTACATATTCATTGCCTCAAAATTAAAAAAATGTAAGGGTAAAACAGGAAGAGGCCCATAAAGCGTCTTGATGTCCAATGTAGAAAGAGATTAAATATTATTAATGTAAACTGATAGTGAAAAAACCTGTCATAAGCAAAAATTTGTGTTTTTATTTGGGCTCTTCTTTGATAGCTATCACAGTAAAAGCTAGGTCACAAAAATATGACATCATAATATAGTTTTGCAAGTTCTGAAGTAAGGCAATAAAAGAACATGTCACCCACTTTGACTACTCGAAAGAAAATGGTTTTTCACATATTTTTCTAGATGAAATGAAAGATATCAACACAATTATCTTTTACTGTTTTTTCAAATAATCAAAAATTTGTTGTTGTTGTTACAGACCTTATCTGTGATAGTCACTGAGCGAACATGCCCCTAGGAATTTTATCTGAGATACTTACAGAATAGTTTATTTTTTATCAGAGTAATCTTCTTTGAGTATTTCAAAATTGTATTCATTGTCTCTTTTCATAGCTCAATAAATTACTTATTCTTTTGTGAGATAGAGTCTTGCTCTGTCACCCAGGCTGGAGTGCAATGGCACAATCTCAGCTCACTGCAACCTCTGCCTCCCAGGTTCAAGCAATTCTCCTGCCTCAACCTCCTGAGTAGCTGAGATTACAGGCGCGTGCCACCACACCCAGCTTATTTTTGTATTTTTAGTAGAGATGGGGTTTCACCATGTTGGTCAGGCTGGTCTCGAACTCCTGACCTCGTGATCCGCCCACCTCAGCCTCGCAAAGTGCTGGGATTACAGGCGTGAGCCACTGCACCTGGCCAATTATCTTATTCTTAACTAGAACTATATCATACTATGTCCTTTCTAAATAATTAAGTTCAATTTGATTAATCAAAATCTAATTAAGTATTATTTGTAATTTTTTCCAACTACAGAAATAATTTTAGAAACTATTCCAAATTTCAGAACGTTTTTATATGAAGCTGAAAAGGTCTTAGCTAATTACAAACTAGGTTGTTGGGAACAGCGAAGTTGTATTCAGAGGTATTAATTAGGCCTGAATTATCTTTTACCCTCAGACAACTTTCAAAAATATTTTAGAATAGTGAAAAGCGACTTTAACATCAAGGTAAGGACACCACCTCAATATCTACTAAAAAAATTATTTGAAAATAATATTCATTTTGAAATGAAAAATATTGAATACTAGAAATTTTCAAACCTTAAAATTTCTGTATCATTTAAGGCTCTCACATGTACAGCTAGCTCATTTATAGAGGCACATTAAAATTCTTGGTGGTCACAATTTTTAATTGTGGGTTGTGATAAAGACATACTCTAATCCCAACCTAGGAGATGAAGTTATTTTCTCAGTAATCAGTCTGTAAGTCTACCTCTGTGTAATTGAGATATTTTGGAAGTTGGAGATCCTGGTGTGAACACAATTATTCAGTTTAGCTTTGAATTTTGTGACTCATATTGCCCGTAACCATAAAGGCATTAGTAACATGGCTTAAATACTAGATGGGCATAGAGATTCTAGACGATCACACTGTTCCTTGAATTTGCTGCTCCAAGAGCCCCTGAAGCAAAGGTAATTGAAGAGATATATAGTATAATTTGGACTGATTCTATTGCACTAGATAAAAGAATGTAACATATTCTTGTATTGGGTAATTTAACGATTTCTAATAGGTCCACTTCTAAAAAGAAGAAAGAAATTAAAGTGTTTGAATCCAGAAGGAATAAAAATACAAAGAAAAAACATGAAAAAGGAAAAGAAGGGAAATAAGTTGCCTAAATTCAGGCAAAGTAGCACTAAGATAAATCAGGGTTGAGTTTTAAATCTATAACAGCTGAAGTGTGATTTATAGATGCAGATATAGATATAACTTGCCTCAAATGCTGGAGATAAGTCTTGATAAGAATATGATGAAGTTGTTTTTCTTTCAAAATCCAGTTCCAGAGTAGTGATTTGGTTTGAAACTCACAAGGTAAGTTAATTTGAATTAAACGTGATTTTTAAAACATAAAAATGCCTCCTTTCAGAACCAACGGACCAATAAAAGGTCAGTTGATTTGCTTTATTGAATCTGCATTTACTCATATTGTGCTGATTTTCTACCAACCCATTACATCTTACAAAATTTTTCCCATACAATTTCCTTCCCGAGAACTATAACTGGCAATAACAGCAACCAGACTATATGAAGGCCTGGTAGGTCTCACAGAGGTACAAGCTTCAGGTGGATTTATTTCTGTATTACACGAAAACTTTCCTCTCATTTTAGCCAGTAGTGATCAATTCCTAATAATAAGCATGATGCAACACTGGTGTTTAAAGATTTGTGAGTAGAATTGAGCACAGTGGCTCATACCTGTAATCCCAGCACTTTGGAAGGCTGTGGTGGGAAGGTTGCTTGAGGCCAGAAGTTCAAGACCAGCCTTGCAACAGGGGGGCAACATAGCGAGACCCCATCTCTAAGGAAATTTTTTAAAAATTAGCCAAGTGTGGTGGCACACACCTGTAGTCCTACCTCCTTGGGAGACTGAGGCAGAAAGATCACTTGAGCCCAGCAGTTCGAGGGTACAGGAGGCTATGATTGTGCCACTGCACTCCAGCATGGGTGACAGAGCAAGACCCTGTCTCGAAAAAAAAAAAAAAGAAAGATTTGTGTGTAAAGATCACAAACTCAACTTCAGGGACCAAACATGTACAGTGTATAGGCTGAACTGTAACTTTATAAGAAAGTAGAATGTAATGGGCTATTTTGGGAGCTAAACAGTGCATGTCTTGTTTAAGGAATTCAAAGCTTTGAAAAACACTCTTGTAGGTTTACAAAACCGATGTTTGGAGGCAGGATTTATCTGGACCACTATTTCAACACCTCTAACATTACTACCTATTTACAATAGGAATAGGACTTAAATAGAAAAAAACTCAAAATGATCTTCTGCCCCTTCAATTCCAGGCTTGACCTTTAGAATGAAATTTCTCATCTTGGCTGGCCTTTTGAGCACTGCCACTGCTCTGCCCATCCCCGTGAGTACACCCTCCTCAGTTGCTGACTCAATTTCAGATTTAGAGTCATCTCACTTCTGGGCTAGAAAGCGGGTCTTATCTTTTCATTTCACAAAAGAGGAAAGTGGAATCCAGGAAAGTCATAGAACTAGGAGTTCACCACTCTTTGTCAGCCCAAGACTCTGCCCAGGACAAATCTCAGCTCCATATGCCATGTGCTAGCTGTGTGACCTTGAACTAACCCATGGTTTCCTTGTCTATGAAATGAGTCCTAGGAACACCTCAGAGTTGCATGGAGATAATTTTTTTAATGCATCTGAAGCAGAGAAGGGTCCTATCTGAAAGACAGGATGTGCTGAATAAACTCAGTGATACAGAACAAATATTCTGCAGTGACCCAAGTCTAAATTAAGCAGTTTGAATTGAGTTTCATTTGTAATGCCCTTGCCCCAAACCATCTCATGTTTTCTTAAAAGGCTGTTACGTGGAAATGCTCTGACACCAGAGGACTATCTACTTCATTGTAGATTTGATTTTAAAGAAGGAAATATTTAAGATAACTTATATCGATTGCTGAATTATGAATGTAGTAACAACTTATGCCTGAATAATATTTGAGGGATCATACAGACACACCTTTAAAAGTCCAATTTCTGAAAACTAGGTTTGGATAAAAAGCTACATTCATCTATAGTGCCCTTGATAACAAACCTAATTTGTTTCTTTAGACCACAATCCTTTTTGCCAAAGCTGACAAGTGTCATGGTCTAAAATTCAAACAATTTGTATTGCCTGTTTCTTTATGCTGATGGGAATGTTGCAGTACACATATTTCATTAATTCTAACATGTACTTTTTGGTATTTTAGCAGCTCTGAAATTCAGCTGTGTCTTACAAACATAATGTGATAAAGTGTCACGGCACCTTAACAGCAGTGCTTTTCTTTTACGGTAATTTATAAAATAATGGTGCTTCTGACAATGATAGCCTCTAAGAATATATGAAATACTGTAATCCCAGAACATCATTAACTTCACCTATATAGACATTTTGTCATCAAAATGACTATATACAAATGAGATCCACTGAGTCTAACCTGTGTTTACTAGTCTGAATATGAGGGCACCCCGTAGGCAAGAAACTCCCCTGCACACTTTGTAATAAAGGAGCTTTTGAAGAAGTGAGGGAGCTTTCAAAATTTGTGTTTGGGATGCAGAACTTAAATGTACATTTCCACACTCCCTTCACTTTGAATTTATAACTACTGAGAACTAAATCAAGAACACTATTCATTCAAAGATTTACAAAAGGAGATATTCACGTAATATGGAATTAATCTTAAGAAATGTAAATAAAAGTATTCTTTGGATATAAATTTAAAAGCAAAAAGCACTTGGTCTTCCAAATCATTGCACAAAATTAAACATTTTCCTATTAGATATCCAACTGCTTTTTATTTCAGAAGTGAAGTTACATTACTGACGGGTATAACGCTCCATAGTAGCTTATTACCTATTCTCCTTTAGAACAAAACCTCTCTTTAGTGAATAACGTATTGCCATATCCTGCTTTACCTTGTTGCTGTTACTGTTTTGCAAGCTTGAACAATATGCTGAAAGTTCCAGTGAACAGGTAAACTTCTAGTTGTATTTTTAAATAATGCATTCATCATTTTAAAAGTTTGCCATTGTCTGAAATGACTGACATTGTTTCTTTTTACAGAGATTTATCTTCTACCCACCACAAGTACCACCATTTTTCCCTCAGGTCCCATTTCCCCTACCTCCACAACCACCCCTGGTAAGCATGGGTTTGGGGAATCTGAAATAGCTGAAAGGATTCATTAGTTGGATGGTGGTTATGAAACTTTCCAAATTTTGAAAATGAGACTTTAGGCAGTCCGCAGGAATCAGCTATTCAAACTTCTCTCCCATATAGCTTATAATGGAATGTGACAAGGGGCTAGCAAATTTCCCTCCAAATCTTCAGTGCCCTCTCTCAGTGTTTCTCTGCACTTACTATTAAAAAGGTGTTTGTGCTGAATTACTCTGACTGTTAGGAGCTTATTCTTTATGAAGAGAATACTTCTATACAATCCATTATTTTGTTTTTTCTAATTCACCTTGTTGCTTTCTCTAAAAAGATTTTTTTCCCAGCTGTCTATAACTTTTTCCCAAGTTCAAGCAAAATAGTTATTTTGCTTTTCTGTTTGGACCCTCTCCAATCTCTCCTAACATCTGGATTCTTAAAACTTTTCAATAAAGTTTGGAACAATGCTAAATACACAATAGAGTTGCCTGTATTCTATATATATCACTTTTGTAAGTAGACTTCATTATAGAGTCAACGGTGAGTGCTTGAGATTCAAACAGCGTAAGTTCAGATCTGATGAGGAAGAGTGATTCATAAAGGGAAACTACAATGCAATTTGATAAGTATTTCGAGGCACAAATACAAAGCTATGGATCAAAGACTTCAGAGAAGACAATATCTGAACCAGGTCTTAAAGGAAGACAAATGGACGAAACATTTCAGACAGAGGAACAGCAAGTGCATGGGTGCAGACTTGAAAAGCACAAGGCAATTTGGGGGTAGAAAATTATCTTAGTCTAAAATAATGATGCTGCAACACAGATTGGGGCCTTGTTAAATTTGGATAAGTATTTAAGTAATTATTTTTTTCTTTAAAAATCACATACATTTTAAAACTTCACATACCCCTTATTTACAGACAAGGGCCTCACTATGTTACCCAGGCTGGTCTCAAACTCCTGGGCTCAAGTGATCCTCCCACCTCCCAGAGGCTCCCCAGTAGCTGGGATTACAGGTGTATACCACCATGCCCAGCTCACAAACATTTTAAAACTGCATCTTGCTTAATATCGTCTGATCCCTAAATATTTTTAAATATACAAACATGATTTTGCATAACTGTTTTTTTATCTAAATACAATAAACACCTTCCCTTTGCTTGCATTTAATTTCAAACTGTGTTTCTCTCAACTTTTAGAAATTTGTCACTAAACTTAGTCCTCAACAGAACATTTATTCTCCTTTTCTGTTTTTATTTGTTCTGGTTGAATCCTAGCTGTTAAATTCTAAATATTATACTTGCACTTATAATTAATTGCTAATTATTTTGGTTCTCGTCAGGACTAGGTGCATTGTTTCCCTATTGTTTGCTAAAATTTGTTAAGTTTTTTTGTTTTTTTGTTTTCGACAGTCTCGCTCTGTTGCCCAGGCTGGAGTACAGTGGTGCAATCTCAGCTCACAACCTCCGCCTCCCAGGTTCAAGCAATTCTCCTGCCTCAGCAGCCTCCCATGTAGCCACCATGCCTAGCTAATTTCTGTGTTTTTAGTACAGATGGGTTTCACCATGTTGGTCAGGCTGAGCAAACTCACTCCTGACCCCAAGTGATCTGCCCACCTCGGCCTCCGAAAGTGCTAGGATTACAGGCATGAGTGACCGCGCCCGACAAGATTTATTTTAAACTGATGCAAAATCCTGGAGTCTTGGTTTATAATTAGAACTTAAGAATCGCTGTTAACATTTAAATTTAAATTTATTTAAATCTATGTGACAATTAAAAGAATCACTATTCTGTGAAATGGAAACTCTTCCTACCACCAGATGGCAGACTAGTATCTTAAAAGCAAGCAAAGAAAGTAACCTTACTGTAGGGAAAGTGGTAGATTTGTAAAAACTATCAACACGTACATAAGACAGATTCCTGGGCTTTAAGTTAGACAAATAAAGAAAAACAACCATGCCTTTTGAAAAAAAAAATTATATTGGACCCACTAGTTTCTAATCTCCACCAAACAGAAGGTGAGCTCTCCAAGTGTCATTTACTGCTATCCCTAAATCCCAGATATAGAATAATTGCTCAGTAAATATTGTAGGGATGGATGGATAGATGGATGGAAGGACGAGTGAATGTACGAATAACTGAGAAAAAGCAAGAGAAAGTGTTCACAGTTTCGTTCACAATTTACTTTTTTTCTTTTTGTAGACTTCTATTCCTTTTCCTTACAATCCAAATCAGGTAGTTATACTTAAAGCTTCCTTAGGAAATACTTAAACTAATACAAAACAAAAAATTCTTTACATTTAATTGCGGAGAAATTTGATACCAATAACTATGGGCTAACATTCTCTTTGGGGGACCATTAGTTATTGATATTTTCATTTCAGTAATTTAATATACAAATTTCACATATCCTTGAAAACTGAACTACCTAAGACCTGAAACTTTCCTTACTTGTGTGGAATAAACCCAGGGACCAACCAGTAAAAAAACATTTAATTTGAAGTTAAATGATCTGGAGATGTAAGCTCCATGTCTGCCTTTTAATACTTTGGAATTTTCTTTAACTCCTTTGACCCTTATACTCTTCTAGAATATAAAACAGTGACAACAGATGATTTACAAAGTCCATTTCACCACTAAAATTTTATGCTCACATTTGTCATTAGTGGGGGTAAAATGCATTCTTATTGAAATGTAATCTATCCTAGAAGCATTTGAAATAGATTTAAGGTTAGTCATGGTATAAAGGAATTGCTCAAATTTTACTTTTGAAAAGATTTTACTGAATTCATGATAAACACATAAGATGAGGCTGATTCAGTAACATACAAAAAAGTTATGTATATTTCAGCATGTTAACTCCAAGTAATAATATTCCTATTATGATTTTCTGTTTCTGAGACTGAGCCTCGCTCTGTCACCCAAGCTGGAGTGCAGTGGTGCAATTGCAGCTTACTACAACTTTCACCTCCCAGGTACAAGCGATTCTGGAGAATCTCAGCCTCCTGAGTAGCTGGGACTACAGGGACGCACTACCACGCTGGGCTAATTTTTGTGTTTTCTGTAGAGATGGGGTTTCATCACGTTGCCCATGCTGGTCTTGAACTCCTGGACTCAAGTGACCCGCCTGCCTTGGCCTCCCAAAGTGCTGTATTACAGGAGTGAGCCACCATGCCCAGAACACTTATTACAATTATAGGAAGTAACATTATTAAAGTTTTCTTTCAGAAAGAGGTGATCCCAAAATACTATCTTTTTCAAACCCAATAAGCACAGGTTTAATAACCTTTCCAAGAAGTCCCAGCTATGTTTGGAGCCCACAACAGAAAATATGGACTATATGTTTCCAGAGATAGGTTTGGGGGGGTACTTAAAATATTAGTGAATTTTAATCTTAGTAATTGAACTTCAGAAATGATGAGAATTCTAAAAAGTATGCTTTCATTTACCAAGCTAATATAAAATATATAAGATACAAAAGTAGATGAAATGCTGAATTACAATTCCTTATTTAACTGTTTCCTTTATTCTAGGTCCTCACACCTAATGATCTTATCGCGGTAAATATATTCTGCCCTGTTATTCTATAAAGTCCATATAAATACTACATTCAACCCCTCTCAATGGTCCTAATTAAGGTAGGGAGCAAGGAAAGGCACCCTAACAGAACAAATACTACCTGAAGGCATTGTTCGTGCCTAAGATCTGTCACTGTTGGGACAGTGTTTAGCTTAAATATTACTGCATACATTCTGAGACAGACAGCTCAACAAGTAAAGAGATTAACCTTTTAGACTGAGTAGTCAATTTCTTGAGCAAGCTGCCAGAATCTTAAAACAGGACCATGTGGACGCTACAAAGCAATTTTCCAGTAAAACTGCTTGTGTAAGCAAGTTCTCAAAACAAAGTATTCATAGTTGTCCTACAATTTTAGTTCAAGTATCATTCACACAGGGAATCTGAATCATTTATGAAAGATGGGACTTGTATGGAAGTGTACACAGAGGGTTTCTTAACCATTCAAATAAATTTTCTAACTTTCAAATATGGTGAATACCATTACAAAGTTGTAGAAAGAAGAAAATATTTCTGTGAATTAAAGGTATTTAAATCTAGATATTGGGTCATTTTAAAATCTTGTATCATATAAATAATATACTAAGCAATAAAATGGAATTTTTCAATAAAATAGATTTTCATATACTAAGTATATTAACTTGCATAGGTAATAAGTTAAATGTAGGTTTAAAAATAAACCTATTGACAGCACTGATCATCGATTTTTCTTCCTTCACAGTTACTCATTGCTATTTTGAACCAACTAGGGGTAAGGCTCTATTTTTATGCTATAATAAACTACACATTTACTTAATAAAGACAACATCTTACTAAATTTTTATTATTTTTTTTTTTACTTTTAGAACTTCTTTGGGGTAAGATTTTATTTCCATGACTAAATTGATAAAAGTAAGTTACATTCAATGCCAGGAAAGGTAAGAAAAACTCTTTGTAACTATAAAAATATACGAGAGTCAACCCCAACTAATCTACCAAACTAGAACTCATGAGTTATAAACTCGTTTCCTCCAAAATCTTTACATCAAAATTTTTGCCAGTCTAAAAAGGTATTTTTTAATAATGTCCATGATATTTCACAAAATTTAAGTTTATAGGCATATATGCAATATGAAATTTCAACAACGAAGTTTGTTTCAGGCTTTTTTTTTTTTTTTAGAAGGAGTCTTGCTCTGTCACCCAGGCTGGAGTGCAGCAGCGCGATCTCAGCTCACTGCAACCTCCACCTCCCAGGCTCAAGCGATTCTCCTGCCTCAGCCTTTCTAGTAGCTGGGATTACAAGCATGTGCCACCACACCCATCTAATTTTTACATTTTTAGTAGAGATGGGATTTCACCATGTTGGCCAGGCTGGTCTCAAACTCCTGACCTCAAGAGATCCGCCTGCCTTGGCCTCCCAAAGTCCTGGGATTACAGGCATGAGCCACTGTGCTCAGCCTTTCAGGCTTATTTTTGTCTTATAGGCAATTCATCGTAAATAACGAGAAAAGCCTACTGTAAAATTGCCACACCTAGAAGTGGACTGATCTCAAGGCAAGGTAACACATCTTAACAGAAAACATTAACTTGCTTGATACAAAGGTTACAAACTTTGACTTTTACTTTGACTTTCACTGAAGTTTGCTTTCAAGTAAAATACATACCAAAAAAAGAAAAAGAAAAGAAAAATGTGAAGACCAAAAAGGCATAATCCCTTTTGCTGTTTTAATATTTTTAAGAAACAGGATCTTGCTATGTTGTCCTGGCTGGACTACAGTGGCTATTCCAGGCCCAATCATAGTGTATTACAGCCTTGGAGAAAGAAACTGGATTTCCACCCAACTGCTTCTCTCCTAACAAGTTTCACTGCCCTGAAGTGCTTATTTAGTACCTTTTACCATTTCAAACAGGTTTAACAGGCTATCTGAGGCCAAGTGGGAGAGATTAAGCTCTACACTATCAACAGTTAAGGATTCAATTTATCAGCATTTAACGGTTCCACATTATTTTCCATCTCCAACATACACGATTATACCAATATTAACACATCAGCAATACAATAACCATAAAATGGGAGGCATGGGTGAAGAAGGAATTGTGGTGAAAATATCTTCATATAATAAATTATAACTATAATCTGTATTATCTATTTTGACAGAAATAATTCTCCTACTACTATGCCAGAAGTTACATATGGTTAGTAAAATCTCCAAATTCTTTCAAGCATTTATATCCTTTTAAATATTTTTATCATGAGTTTAATTGCCTCTGATTGTGTCCACAACGGTAAATTAATATGATGAAAATAGGTGTAAACAAGACCAATTAATTACAAATGCTTTCTTCAAAGGATGTATTTTAAAGTCAGTTTATTAAAACTCTGGAAATATTTTAGAAAATCACCACCACCAGAAGTCCTAAGCATAAGAAAACATACTGTTAAATAAGAGCCTCTCGAAGTGCTCAGAATTTTCAAGTTCTCCCTTTAGCCACCAAATATTTAGTTTTTAAAGTAGTTATGATCTTAAGGAAGCTTTGCATATCCTTCTATTTGAGTTTGAAATGCTTTCAAAAGCTCAAGAACACCTGCTGACAAAACAAATACTGACTGTGGCCCTTTATCCTTAGGTTATTATCAAATAACCTATCTTTGGGCCAAAATTACACAAAAAACTTCAACAATGCTAGCCAAATCAGCTGTGGCCCTCACATTTCAAGTCACAAATCACAAGTGCAATACTATGAATAACATGAGTACTGTTTCTGTAACACATAATCTTCCAAGCTGCATACTTAAACAATAAATCATAAAAGACTCTTAACCTTAGTAGGGAATACAATAGACAGAATAGGTTTGCAAACCAGTCAGACTGTGATTCAAATCCCAGCTCTACTAGCAAATAAAACCATGGGCAACCTTTCTAAATATCAATGTATTCATTTGTGAAATGGCAATACTACTACCTAACAGGGTGTGGTGAGAATTAAGTAATATAATACAGATACTCAGTAAATGGCATATATTATTTATTTTACTAAATGTCTCTAAAATAAAAAGCATTCATTTTACATAAGACATAAGGAAAATAAATATGAGGGGAATATTACCTAGTGATACAGCAGAAAGATCTTCCTCTAGGAATATCTGAAACTAACATTTTAATTTTTTTCCCTATTATAGACGGTGCTGGATATTTACAGTTATCAGAAGATTATCTACTTCTATCTTATCTATAGTTGATGGTAGTTTTATAATTTTGCATACTTTGTACCTGTTCCAGTGAAAACTCCAAAAAACCATAAAGAATTTATCTAGACCATGGGCTTTAGTCATACTTTAAATAAACCTTTAATATAACCAAATGTCTTTATTAATGGCAGTTCAAATGTATCAAAACTATTAAACAGGCTGGGAATGGTGGCTCACACCTGTAATCCCAACACTTTGGGAGGCTGAGGTGGGAGGAGTTCTTGAGCCCAGGAGTTCAAGACCAGCCTGGGCAACATAGGGAAATCCCAGACTCTACAAAAAAAATTTTTTAATTAGTTGGGTGTGGTGGTGCATACATGTGGTCCCAACTAATTGGGAGGCTGAGGTGGGAGGACTGCTTGGGCCCAAGAGGTTGAGGCTGCAGTGAGCCATCAGTGAGCCAGTGGTGCTATCATGGGCAACAGAGTGAGACCCTGTCTCAAAATACTATGAAACACAAGTAAATGCCAACATTTTCAGAAATTGCTCAAACTGTTAAAAGAGCTTTTGTAAGTAGCTTCAGTTTTGGAGAACTCTATTCAGTGATAGGAAGCAGCAGTTTCTTCCTGCCAAATGGTGAAAGTAGAAGCCGACTTCCATGCAGGAAGACCATCTAACCTCTTCAGCAGATCATCCTCATCAAGTATTAATCCCTTATTACTCACCGTAGGGACCAGGATTTTATAGCTATTTAGAAGTTAATACATACATATGCCCTATTTATAACTATTCCAGAAGGGCTGGAGGTATCCTGAAATCAAACATTCTAATGCATCTCAGGAAAACCTACAGTCATAACTGAGGGGAAAAAAAGCCTCCTGTCAGTTCAATTCAGGTTTACCACCGAAAGTTCTGACATCAAATAAACAAAACAAAAAACAGAAAAACACTTTGTTTTACCTTAACCCTCTCTAGCTACAGAGTAGGCCTAATATCTTTTTCAAACATCTGAAGGAAAGAAAACAATCATGTCTCTCTCCCCTAAAGCTTTTCTTGAGATGCTCCAGTTGTAGCCCAACCCTACACAGGTTGACAGGAGCTCCTATCACAGGGCTTTCCAAAGGAGATCCTTAGCCAGAATGAGATAAACATGTCCACTAAGACAAGGTAGTACTACTTTTCTTTCCTCTTCCTTGCTTCCAAAAACCCCCAAAGCACCAACCCCCTCCTTTCCTCTGGGATTTATAACATTAACCATGCTTTTCTCAAAAACCTATTTCAATCTTCAACATTTCTTTCCTAATAAAAAACACTAACTCACAGAGACCTCCACCTCTGTTCCTGTTTTTACAGAACCAAAATAATTACTTATTATATATTGATCACATATTAAGATATTTTGTATATAATGGATTAAATTATTACAAACCATTTTACTTGTTTCTTCTTATTTTTAATGCGACTATCAAGAAGTTTAAAATTCACATATGGCTAACATTTTCCTTTGTGTTTGTTTTGTTGTTAAGTACAGGGGTACATGTGCAGGCTTGCTACATAGGTAAACTTGTGTCATGAGGGCTTGTTGTACAGATTATTTCATCACCCAGGTATTAAGCCTAGTACCCATTAGTTATTTTTCCTCATCCTCTCCCTCCTCCCACCCTCCAGTAGGCCCCAGAATGTTGTTCCCTTGTCCATGTGTTCTCACCATTTAGCTCACTCACAAGAGAACATGCAGTGTTCCTGCATCAGTTTGCTAAGGATAATGGTCTACAGCTCCATCCGTATCTTTTCAGAGGACATGATCCTATTCTTTTTTACGGCTGCATAGTATTCCATGGTGTATATATACCAAATTGTCTTTATCCAGTCTATCACCGATGAGCATTTAGGTTGATTTCATGTCTTTGCTATTGTGAATAGTGCAGCAGTGAACATATGCGTGAATATGTCTTTACAACAGAACAATTTATATTCTTTTGGGTTTATACCCAGTAATGGGACTGCTGGGTCAAATCTTTAAATCTTGGAGGACCCTCTACATTGTCTTCCACAACGGTGGGACCAATTTACACTCCCACTAACAGTGTATAAGCATTCCTTTTTCTCTACAACCTCACCAGCATCAGTAATTTTTTGTCCTGATTTCAATTCTTTTCCAAACATCCATTTTTAACTGATTTATAACATACAGTAGTTTCACTAGAGTAAAATGAACATATTGATTTAAATACTAACTTCCTGGACTTTTTTTAATTCAGAATTTTTGAAAATGAGAATATCAGCTCTTGTTCACTGATCCTGACCTCTATTGACTAGTGGCTGAAATTTCCTCTTAAAACTAACAATTCTAAAGTCAAGAAAACATAGTTTCCATTTTCAAAATTAGCTGCAACAAGATCATGTGAAGCAAATAATTTAAAGAAAAAGCAGATGAAACATTAAACTGTACATCCAGTAGTGGTACTCCGCCTAAAGGAGTTCGATGTGGCAGGAACATCCTTCAGGCCTCAGAAGATGGGGAGCGGGAGGGAAGGCATTGACAGACAAGAACTAGATGGAAAACAGAAGTTATAGCTGATCAAGAATTTATCTTTACTCTGATTATGATTCTTCAAAGAGCATTAGTTGTTTACATTTCATTTAAGTCATGCTTAAATACATACCAAATATGACTACTTATATTCCTTTTGACCAAAAAGCTGAAAATGTTGTGTTCTAGTTTATCTTACTCATTTTATTCTGATGTGAAACACTCTAAATCCAACTCGTTTTGAAAGTAAATAGGCCAAGTGGCCTACCCTACCCTTTTTATAGTACAAATTCTGTGATACTGCCTTCTTTTCAGTATACGCTCCTCTGTGGGCCTTTGGCTTACACGGAGACCATCAGCTATAACCCATGGCAGTCAGCTTCAGAGTCCTCGCTCCAGTGTGCATCTCGTTTCTCAGCCACAAGTTTGATGAATTGAAAATGACTGGCATAAAGCTTCAGTTTATCATTGATGTCCACCCATTTCACTTTTCCAGCATCATCTCCAGCTTCTAGCGTAAGATTATCCATTATCTCACCTGGTTGCCAAAGAAAAACCATCACCAAGAAAAATTCATCTCTGTTTTAGCATATCTATATCGTCAAGTATTCTTACTTAAAATAATCTTAAATCATCATTGTACTAGCTGGCCAAGTGAATTAAAAACTAGACTATTCCATTCCTGGTCAGCAGAATGAATAAAAGGAAAAAAAACCAGACTATTCCAAAATGCCCAAATTTTAACAAAAACACACAATACAAAGACTTTTCTCTAAAAAGATTATCCTTAAAAAAGAGATTATATTATATGAATACGAAAACTTACATCAAAATCAATCCAAGAGGGATTAGAGATTTAAATGTAAAAAAAAAAAAAACAAATTATTGGTGACTCCTTTTATAGTCTTAGGTGGAGTTTTCTAAGCATAACACCAAACCAAAAACCATAAAGTATGTTTAAGTCCTTAAGATATTTTAATAAATACAAGTATTTATAAATAGATTTATTGAAATATTTAAAATTAGGCCAGACACGGTGGCTCACACCTGTAATACAGTACTTTGGGAGGCTGAGGCAGGTGGATCACCTAAGGTCAGGAGTTTGAGACCAGCCTGGCCAACAAGGTGAAACCCCAATTCTACTAAAAATACAAACATTAGCCAGGTGTGGTGGTACATGCCTGTAGTCCCAGCTTACTTGGGAGGCTGAGGCAGGAGAATCATTTGAATCCATGAGGCAGAGGTTGCAGTGAGCCAAGATCACACCACTGCACTCCAGCCTGGTGACAGGGTAAGACACCAACTCAAAAAAAAAAAAAGAAAAGAAAAAGAAAAAAAATTAAATTTAAATTATCAAAAAAATAAATGAGTGCTCCCAATCACGGTTGGGAATAGGAATATAAATGGCATATTTCTGGAGGCAATTTGACAATGTTTATCAAGAGCTTTTAAAAAGTAAGTATATAAATATAAGTATATATTATAAGTATATAAATATCAGAGTACATCTTGTGTACCAGACTCTGTATTAGGCACTGAAGATACAATAGGCAAGCCAGTAATTCCACTTTGAAGAATTTATTCTAATGAAATAGAGACAAGCCTATTAAAGTATTCAAGGCAACATTACTTAAATACTTTATTTTATTTTTATTTATTTATTTTTAGACAGAGTCTCGCTCTTGTTGACCAGGCTGAAGTGCAGTGGTGCAATCACGGCTCACTGCAACCTCCACCTCCTGAGTTCAAGCGATTCTCCTGCCTCAGTCTCCCGAGTACCTGGGATTACAGGCACTCGCCACCATGCCCGGCTAATTTTTTTGTATTCTTGGTAGAAAGCACACTGCCATACCAAAAACTGGAGAGACAGGCAAATACAGAGACTCACAACTGACGAGGGAGAGAAGGCGACCACTGGAGTCAGCACCTAGTAGGAACACTTAAAGGGTAACGAACTGCTGAAAGCTGACCTTTGGACTAGCTTGAAAGATAAAATCTCCTAGGGGCTCACCCATACCAGTATGAAGGGGTGGCCTCCATTTTAGTGAGTTTTACCTCCAAGAAAGCCACTGGGTGAAGACTGGAGAAAAATCCTCTCTCCCTTCCAACATGGAGAGGGGAAAGGTAACCATTTTGAAATACACCCAGATCACTCTGCCCTCAAGGAAGCCCTAAACAACCTGAGGGAAAGGAAATACCCAACTCCACAATTGACCACCATATCTATCAATAGGGCTGTTTAATAAAAGGTGAAGAGAGCTGAAAGAAGGGCATGCTTCAGACCTTATTTAAGAAGTCTCCAGGGAAATCCAAAACTATAGGAAATTTTAGCCTCTGACACATACAACTACAGCAAACAACAAATACAGCCTAACTCCTAGCCAGATAAACATAAAACCTCACACTAAAGAACTATTTGCCTTAGTTCCCTTTACAAGATATATAGTGGTCAATTTTCAAAAAAGCACTACAGCCAGGTGCAGTGGCTCATGCCTGTAATCCCAGCACTTTGGGAGGCCAAGGTGGGTGGATCACCTGAAGTAAGGAGTTCGAGACCAGCCTGGCCAACATGATGAAACCCCATCTCTACTAAAAATACAAAAATTAGCCGGGCATGGTGGTGCATGCCTGTAGTACCAGCTATTTGGGAGTCTGAAGCAGGAGAATCACCTGAACCCAAGAGGCAGAGGTTGCAGTGAGCCGAGATCATGCCAATGCACTCCAGCGTGGGCAACAGAGCAAGACTCCATCTCGGAGTTAAAAAAGAAAAAAAAAAAAGGCACTAAAAGCATGCTAAAAGGCAAAAAGCATAGCCTAAAGAAACAAAGCAAATATTAGAACCAAACTCAAATATGGCACAGATTTTGGAATTATCAAAACACAATTTTTTAAGTTTAAAGAGAGAAAAAGGGTAAAAACAGTGAACAACCTATAAACTCTATAATCAACCTCTGAAGGATCAGTTATTGTTTTTAATTCCAAAAATAAGTAGTTAACAAATTTATCAGTACTAAAGTTGTACAGACCTGCTTCTAATTTACATCTGCATATTTCTTCTAATATACCTCAGTGGAAATACAGAAGCAATGGAAAATGGTCCCAGGAGTTTCCTCCAAGTTCAACAAGCAAAAGCACAGACATAGAAATGACAGATCTTCTAGTTCTAGCCCATTTTGTAAGTGAAAAAAATTGAGTCCAAGAGGACAAGTGATTTGTACAAGGTTACACAGCTCAGAAAGAACCATGAGTGGAACATTCATTTCATTTCTCTAGCATGATGCACCTACTTTTATGCTACAAATAAAAACAAATTAAATTCAGCAATAAAATATGTTTCAAGGGAGCCATTCAATGTGTACATTGAGATCAAATTAATTTTTAAGACAGCAGATTTTTCCTTTCTCCTTTTGTAGTAACAGGTTTGACCCTCCTCATAAAATTTTAAATTCCACGGACCAGAAAGAACATTCACGTAAATTTTCTCAGCACCTGGAATTTTTTGTTATTGCTTTGTGTTTTAATAATCCAAGATTATTATAAAAATATTTCAAATAGTAAGATTTAAATCCCATTTCCTTCATCATTGCCATACTTCCTACCCAAATCCCAGTTGCTTTCATTTTTGTTTTGCAAAAAAAATGAATCATACTCAATAAATAATCTGGTATCTTTAAAGCATACCATTTTAGCCCATAATTTCAACCTTAATTTCAAATGTTACCAATGGATTAAAGAAAATTTAATCACTGGTGATAACAGTTTTGAAGATTTCTCCTACGTATTCCTTTAATACCAACAATTTTGCTTTTATGTAACTACAATCCTACAATCAACAGTTAATTGGTTTAAGATGCTAAAATAGTCCAGATTTATACATGCCTTAGTGGGCTACTGGCTTAAATTGATCCTTTAATCCCAGTCAGTTTAATAAATATGAAGTTACCTGTTTCATCATGGTAGTTCACAGCTTCTGTCTCCATCCATGCATTATCGGTGTTTCGAGGATCATCAACATATCCCTTATATATCTATTTTCAAAAGAAGACGGATTTTTTTAAAAGTCCAAGATGTAGTGAGTACAGCAGAGCATGTTACCTTCACTAGCATCAGAAATGTAAATATCCTGTTGCACAACAACATGAACATATTGAATGCTACTGAGCTGTACATTCAACAGTTCAGATGGCAAATTTTATGTTATGTGTTTCTAACAAAATTTTGTTTAAGAAATGTAAGTATCAGCCAGGCGTGGTGGCTCACGTCTATAATCTCAGCACTTTGGGAGGCTGAGGCAGGTGGATCACCTGAGGTCAGGAGTTTGAGACGAGCCTGACCAAAAAGGTGAAACCCTGTCTCTACTAAAAATACACAAAAATTAGCCAGGCATGGTGGTAGACGCCTGTAGTCCCAGCTACTCGGGAGGCTGAAACAGGAGAACTGCGTGAACCCAGGAGGTGGAGGTAGCAGTGAGCCAAAATCGTGCCATCGCACTCCAGCCTGGGCAACAGAGCGAGACTTTGTCTCAAAAAAAACAGAAAGAAAAAAAGAAAGAAATGTAACTATCATAAAACTTTTAATGCAGTACTTCACGTGCTTGTTTCAAATTTCCCACAGAACAATATTCTCTTTTGAGTCAGCTTTAAAAATCATGAAACCCTCAGGACAGGCACAGGGCTCATGCCTGTAATCCCAGCACTTTGGGAGGTGGAGGCAGGCAGATCACAAGGTCAAGAGATCAAGACCATCCTGGCCAACATGGTGAAACCTCATCTCTACTAAAAACACAAAAATTAGCTGGGCATGGTGGCACACACCTGTAGTCCCAGCTACTTGGGAGGCTGAGGCAGAAGAATCACGTGAACCTGGGAGGCAGAGGTTGCAGTGAGTTGAGATCACGTCACTGCACTCCAGCCTGGCGACAGAGCAAGACACCGTCTCAAAATAAATAAATAAATAATGAAACCGTCAACACTTCAAACTCTAATTTCAGAATTTGAGAACAGTCAGATTTGGGCAATATGATTTTTTAAAAGAGTCCATGATTTAAGTATTTTTCTGTGATTATAGTTTCTGAAATACAAAGGTAAACTCCTATAGTTAAAGGAGATCTGTAAGTAAAACTAAAGATTACCTCTTAAGCTATTAATATATGAAAATATTTGGATCTAGTCATCCAGCACAAATGTAACTCAAAAAAATCTGGACAACATAAATAACTAAATCCCAATTCTGAAAAGAAAACAAGCAATCCAAATTAAAAAATGACATAAAAAAGGCCAGACGCGGTAGCTCACGCCTGTAATCCCAGCACTTTTAGAGGCCAAGGCAGGCAGATCACCTCAGGTCAGGAGTTCAAGACCTGACTGGCCAACATGGTGAAACCCTGTCTCTACTAAAAATATAAAAATTAGCCAGGCATGGTGGCACACGCCTGTAATCCCAGCTACTCGAGAGGCTGAGGCAGGAGAATCGTTTCAACCCAGGAGGCGGAGGTTGCAGTGAGCCGAGATCGCACCATTGCACTACAGCCTGGGGACAAGGGTGAGACTTCATCTCAAAAAAAAAAAAAAAAAGAAACAACAACAAAAAAGAAAAAAATCTATTATTTTCTTATTATTAGCGTGCATATACCTTGTAAGGTATTTTTTTAAAAGCACGGAAGGCTAGGCTCACTCCTATAATCCCAGCACTCTGGGAGGTCGAGGTGGGGGAATCACTTGAGCCCATGAGTTCAAGACCAGCCTGGGCAACATGGTAACACCCCATCTCTGCAAAACAAAAAACAAAAAATTAGCCCAGTGCAGTGGTGTGTGCCTGTGGTCCCAGCTACCCAGAAGACTGAGGTGGGAGGATCACATGAGCTCAAGAGGTTGAGACTGCAGTGAGCCATGATAACACCACTGCACTCCAGCCTGAACAACAGAGCAAGACCCTGTCTCAAATAAAAATCAAAAGAATAGAGGGTATATGGACAAAATAGACATGAGACTTAAATGATTATCAACCAGAAAAATCTCTGTATGACATAATTTAAAATGTAAATGTTCTTTCAGCGAGAGCTGAATTCATGCACATACAAAAAGCTTTCTGTTGGATGGGTACTCAATGTGAAAGAAAATAGTTTATAGGCCAGACATGCTGGCTCACACCTGTAATCCCAGCACTTTGGGAGGCCAAAGAGGGAAGATAACTTGAAGTCAGGAGTTCAAGGGCAACCTGGCCAACATGGTGAAATACTACATGGCGTCTCTACTACAAATACAAAAATTAGCCGGGCATGGTGGTGGGTGCCTGTAATCCCAACTATTCCAGAAGTTGAGGCAGGAGAATTGCATGAACCTGGGAGGTGAAGGTTGCAGTAAGCCAGGATCATGCCACTGCACTCCAGACTGGGTGACAGAGAGAGACTCCATCTCAAAAGAAAAAAGAAAAACTAAGAAGAAAAAGGTTGTTAAAATAAATGATATAAATGAACTAAATATAGATCATTTTAGCCTATATAAAGTTGGGCTATAAAACTTCAAATAGAAACCTATTTACAGTGAAGATCTGTAATTTGTTTTTGTGAATATATTTTAAATATACAAGTATTCCACTTTATTTAGAGAAGGACATACAGATTTCCAGGTCAACTTTTAAGTCATTTTCAACAATCCACAGAACTAAATCCCTCCCAGAAACACTATTTCTTACCACTAGGTGGTCTTGGCTGAAGAGTTTGTGCAACTTTTCCTCTATTTCTCTCTTTTCAGCACTGGTTTTCTGTAAGGAGTTGAGAGCTTCCTCACCAAATTCTCTTTTCAGTGTGGCACTAATCTTTTCTCCTGGATCCACCATCCCCTAAGAGTCACATTAAAAAATTTGAAAAAAGGGATCAGCTTTGATTTGTTCAACAAATATTTATTGAGTGGTAGAGTGAACATTATTCAATCTGCCTATAATAGTGATCCCCATTTCTCTGTGATACGCTGTTCTCTAAACCATCTGTTGCTAGTAGAAGCCAATAAGGATACCTCATGTATTTGGCCACAGTGATTGGTCCAAGGTTAGTCTATGGCAAACTGAGCCAATCAAACCAATTTCCTGGTACTTGCCAAACTCAAACTAAGGAAAAAGGACTGGAGGCAAGAAATAATACAGCACATTGATTCTTCCCCCACTGTTCATTCCATTCCAGCCACACTGATCTCCTCAATGTTCCCAGGACCTGCCTAACATGCTGCCTGCTGAGCACCTTTGCACCTGCTATTATCTCTATCCAAGATGCTTTTCTCTAGATATCTGCATGGTTCACTAATTCATTTCCCTTCAGATAGTTACCTGACATGCACCTCCTCGGGGAGGTCTTCTCTAATTGCCCTGTCTAAAACTGCAAACTCTCAAACACTTCCTAGTCCTCTAACTTGCTTTTGTTTTTTCTTAATACTTATTGTTAGATGCGATATATTTAACTTATGTATCTTATATTATCTGTCTCTCCAACTGGAATGTGAGCATCAAAAGATAGAGATATTTGTTTATGTTGTTCTGTTGTATCCTCAATGTCTAAAATATTAGCTGACAAAAGGACGATACTAAAAATACAGTGATTAGATGAGTAACTGTCAAAATGATATCAATGACAGCAGTTTCCTGATAAGAATTTCAAATAACAATAAAAATATAAGATTCTATGATGAAATCATTATTACATTATTGCTTTCGACCTAAGTGAAGTTTGACGATTTGGCTCAAAGAAGTTAGCCTAAAGTTCGCCGAGCGCGGTAGCTCATGCCTATAATCCCAGCACTTTAGGAGGCCAGGGCGGGTGAATCACGAGGTCAGGAGTTCAAGACCAGCCTGGCCAAGATGGTGAAACCCCATCTCTACTAAAAATACAAAAGTTAGCCAGGTGTGCTGGTGGTTGCCTACAATCCCAGCTACGAGGGAGGCTGAGGCAGGGAATTGCTTGAACCCAGGAAGTGGATGTTGCAGTGAGCTGAGATCATGCCATTGCACTCCAGCCGACCAATGGACTGGATGGACTCCGTCTCAAAAAGAAGAAAAAAACAGAAATTAACCTAAACTTTTATCAGAGTCAGTTGAGATCCTTATTTCCATTCCATTTTTATTCTACAAAGAAAAAAACATTCTTGCAGATAACTGTATGTTTATAAAGAGTCATCCTCATATCAAACTATCTCCATTTCACAATATGGTATAAAATATAAAACACTCTACCACACACATAAACATTTTAAACAGCCACTTCAGGCCGGGCGTGGTGACTCACACCTGTAATCCCAGCACTTCGGGAGGCCCTGAGGCAGGCAGATTGCTTGAGGCCAGGAGTTTGAGACCAGCCAGGCCAACATAGTGAAACTCGTCTCTACTAAAATTACAAAACTTAGCCAGGCATGGTGGCGCATGCTTGTAATCCCAGCTACGGGGGGAGGCTGAGGCACAAGAACTGCATGAACCCAGGAGGCAGAGGCTGCAATAAGCCAAGATCGCACCAATGCACTCCAGCCTGGATGACAGAGTGAGAGACTCTGTCTCAAAATAAATAAATAAAAAATAAATGGCCACTTCAAATATACCACTGCCATAAATTCAAACTACAAGTCAATAAAAGTATACTCATCTTGATGACATTATAGAAATTATTTAAACTACAAGGAACAGTAAATAACAAAAGTTAATTTTTTAAATGTTGTCAAAAGTTATCAGAATTCAACCAAAAAGTGCTTAAAAATACTACCTTGGGCTTGGAGTAGAGGTTAAATTCTGAAATGGGATCCAACATAATGAATGTCTATTTATATGTGATCTCTAATAATCCTGTGAAGTAGATCTCTTTATTTTAAAGATGAGGGCCTGAACTCCCAATCACCCAGCTGCAAGTGGAATGGCCAGAACACAGACCTACATCTAATGTCAAAGCCCAAGTTACTTCCCAAGGGTGTCAGAATTAGACGCAGATTCTAACAGTCTTGGTTTATCCTAAACCTGTTGCTGACAATGACACTTCATGCAGGGATGAAAAACAAAAGAACTACTAATTCAAGTGGGAAGGAATAGAGGAAAATGGAATAGAAAAGATCCACAAACAATAACCACGTAGTAAGTAAAGCAACTAAAAAGAACTTAAACACTAATTTAATTTTAATGCTTACCCCTGGGATTGCCCATTCTCCACAGTCTTTCCTTTTTATTGCAACAAACTGTAAGATGTGTTTCCCAGAAACAGGATGCATGATTTTATTTCCACTGCTATCCTTTTTCCATCTGTGAATAGTAATGTAAAATCATAACTATTTACAACAAAAACTAAGGTTCTATCTCAAATCTGAGAAAAAGTTACAAGGACACTTTTCTTTAAAACAGAGTATATACAAATTTATCTCAAATCAGCTAGTTTTATTTAAAACTATTGATTTTTATAGGAAATATTCTATATTCATCACTCTTACAAACCAGGACAAATATCTACATTACATAAAAGATACTACATTGGCCGGGCGCGGTGGCTCAAGCCTGTAATCCCAGCACTTTGGGAGGCCGAGACGGGCGGATCATGAGGTCAGGAGATCGAGACCATCCTGGCTAACACGGTGAAACCCCGTCTCTACTAAAAAAAATACAAAAAACTAGCCGGGCGAGGTGGCGGGCGCCTGTAGTCCCACCTACTTGGGAGGCTGAGGCAGGAGAATGGCGTAAACCCGGGAGGCGGAGCTTGCAGTGAGCTGAGATCCGGCCACTGCACTCCAGCCTGGGCGACAGACCGAGACTCCGTCTCAAAAAAATAAATAAATAAAATAAAAGATACTACATTATCTGTAACGAAAATTCAGGATACAAACAATTTTTACTACTTAAAGTACTAACAAAACAAGTAGCAGCAGAATAGAATTTAAAGAAAAGGTTATCAAAGTTTTTTAAAAAATAAGTTTACATATCCTTCTTTAAAAATTACTGGTGGTTGCCAGGTGCAGTGGCTCACACTTGTAATCCCAACACTTTGGGAGAATTGCTTGAGCTCAGGAGTTCGAGACCAGCCTGGGCAACAAGGGAAGACCTCATCTCTACAAAAAATTAAAAAATCAGTTGGTGCGGTGGCATGCACCTATAGTCCTACCTAGTTGGGAGACTGAGGCAGAAGGGTCACTTGTACCTAGAGTTTGAGGTTGCACTGAGCTAAGATCGTGCCACTACACTCCAGCTTGGGTGACAGACAGAGAAAATTACTGGTAGTGAAAAAGGCAGGGTAAGATTTGTTTTTGGCAGGGTGTGGTGATTCATGCCTGAAATCCCAGCACTTTGGGAGGCCAAGGCGGGCAGATCACCTGAGATCAGCAGTTCAAGACCCCCCACCAGCCTGGCCAACATGGTGAAACCCTGTTTCTACAAAAATACAAAAATTAGCCAGGCATGATGGTGAGTGCCTGTAGTCCCAGACACTCAGGGGCTGAGGCAGGAGAATCACTTGAACCAAGGAGGCAGAGGTTGCAGTGAGCAAAGATCGTGCCATTACACTCCAGCCTGGGTGACAGAGTGACACTCCATCTCAAAAAAAAAAAAAAATTTGCTTTTAACAGTTCACCCTGTGCTAAGAGAAAAGCAGATTATATGACCCAGTTTAGTTGTTGTCAAAAGCAGTACTTCTCAATTTTTTTTTTTATTTAAAGAGACAGGGTCTTGCTCTGTCACTAAGGCTGGAGTACAGTGGTGCAAACATAGTTCACTGTAACCTTAAACTCCTGGGCTCAAGCAATCATTCTGTCTCAACCTCCTGCATAGCTAGGACTACAGGCATGGGCCACCACGCCCAGCTATTTTTTTTTTGTTTGTTTTTCAGTAGAGACAGGGTCTCCTGCTAGGTTACCCAGCTGGTCTTGAACTCCTGGCCTCAAGCCATCCTCCCACCTCAGCCTCCCAAAGTGCTGTGATTACAGGTGTAAGCCACCACACCTGGCCCTGCTTCTCAATCTTTATGCCCTCTAATTTGATAAACAAACAAAAAAAAACTCTACCCTTTTATTTTACATTTTAAATTGAATTGATTATAGATTTTGTAAAAAGTATCAAGGCAGTGTTAGTTTCAAAACACACTTTTTCTAACAACACTCTCTTTGCCAGAGATGTTGATACTAATAAATCTCCCCTTCCCCTTCCTCACCTCCATATCAACCTCCAGCCCAATTTTAGGAATTGTCCTAATGATCTCTTAGTCAAAAAAAAATCTTCCAATGCTAAACCAAAAAAGAAGGTCTATGATCTAATCATTACTGTGGATGAAACCCAATAAAGTATTAGTGTGGGTATGAGCTTCCAAATTTCCTTATGTAGTAGCTGACTACCATATCTAATTTCCTTATATAGTAGCTGACTACCATATCTACCGTATTTAATTCCTCCCATGAAAGAGCTCACAGTCTAGCAGTGGCTCTAAATTAGAAGGGTGATAGTTTGATGAGTATATTAAATAGAAATGAAATAATAATTAGTACAAGAGGGCACATCTGTTTTTTTAAATGCCAGAAAGGGGAATACAGGAGTGAGAAACAAAGTCATAAATAAAATAATGTGTTCAAGAAACTGAATGTCCATACGAGGTCTAGCACCATGGGCATCAGTGAGGGAAAAGATAGGCCAGAAAAGTGGGCAATGGGCTTATACGACGATTCATCTAATTCATCTACTTAGAGAGCCACAGAATGTTTTTAAGCAGGGTAAAGCCATAACCAATCGGAATTTTAGAAAGCTCACTCACTTTGACAAAAGCATGTATGTTGGTCTGCAGGAAAGCAAGACTGGACTCAAGAAGATCAGCTGGGAGGCCACTACTATGACCCAGGTAAAAGATGATGACAGGACAGAAGGCAGAGACAATGAGAAAGAAGGATGGATTTTATTTTTATTTTCTAAAAGCCATTTAGATAGCATGTATTATATATATAAAACACTGTTCCAAGTGCTTTCATGTATTTATCTATTTAAGCCTCAAAACAACCCTATAAAATAGTCGTTTTATTATCTTTATCTTACAGATATGGAAAATAAAGAACAGAAAAGTTAGGTAACTTCCCTAAGACTGCAGTGTTAACAAGGGTGTAAACAGAACTTTGAACCTGGGCAATCTGGTTCCAGAATCTGTGTTCTTAATTACCATACTATCTACTTAAACTGAACAAGCAGAACGCTTACACTAATTAGGTAAGAGGAAAGATGACTGGGCGTGGTGGTACACGCCTGTAATCCCAGCACTTTGGGAGGCTGAGGCAGGCAGATCATGAGTTCAAAAGATCAAGACCATCCTGGCCAACATGGTGAAACCTTATCTACTAATACAAAAATTAGCTGGGCAGTGTGGCGTGCACCTGTAGTCCCAGCTACTTGGGAGGCTGAAGCAGGAGAATCACTTGGAGGTTGCAGTGAGCCAAGATAGCACCACTACACTCCAGCCTGGGCGACAGAGCTAGAATCTGTCTCCAAAAAAAAAAAAAAAGGAAAGATAAGAAGGTGAATGATAGCTCTGTTCACTCATAAACATTTACTGGCACCTACTACACATCACATGCAAGGAGATGGGAAAACAAAGACTCAATACAGCCACTGCTCTTCAGCCAGCCAGTTGTGACTATGGAACAAGGATGAGAAAGAGAATAGAGAGAGATGCTGGCCAGGTGTGGTGGCTCCTGCCTGTAATCCTAGCACTCTGGGAGGCCAAGGTGGGAGGATTGCTTGAGCTCAGGAGTTCGAGACCAGCCAGGGTAACATAGCAAGACCACATCTCAAAAAAAAGAGAGAGAGATGCTGCTGGGGAGAAGGTAGGACCAGAGAGATGATGAACAGCTTGCATATGTTCTCAGATTTTATTCTGAAGGGACAAACGTATGGATTTTAAGCACAGTAGCTTCTTGCTATGTTATTTATTAGTATTAAATACATTATCACCAATTTTAAAACAAAATTTCTTGATCTAACAGAACACATCATTTTCACTGATGAACCTAATGAACACTTACTGAATATCAATGGTATTTCTATGCCCTATTGCTATTCCCTCCCCAGTTCTGGTAGTATGCCCCTTCCTGTCGTTAACCAAAAGGGAACAGAAAATGATAGTCACCAATTATTTGAGCTGAATTTATTCAAAATAATATATTAACACTTCCCAACTCATTTTGACTCTAGAGGATCTGAAGAAACTTTTGAAAATTATGCCTGGACAATCTCTAGGAGAGATGCCTGGGAATCTGAAAATTTAACACCTGACCTGGAGCTTCTGAACTAAAAAGTTTACAAAATCCTGAACAATGTTGTTTTGAATCATGAAGTGCATACTTGAAAGAAAGGGGGATAGAATCTTTGCTCTGAAAGTGCCTGGGTGATTCTTCAGTAGAAGGAATATACCCTAAAATAATGATAAAAAGTACAGTAAAGACTCACTAGTGGTGTAACGGAAAAAGCACAGTATTTAAAGCCACTTACCCCTGATTCAGATGTCAGATCTATAACATTTAGGCAAGTCACTTAACCCCAGTGAGTCTCTATTTTCAAATTCTCAAAACAGATATACCAATACCTACTTGGAGGGGCTTCTGTGAAAAACAAATAGAAAAACTAATGATAGCACTGATAGGATGCCTGGAATAGACTAATCTAAAAGTAGAATACTTTTAACAATTCATCTAAGGCTTGATCCTTCTTTCAACATCTTTCACTCTTCTCTCTTCCATTTCTGCTGCCTCTCATCTATTTAGAGGAACTCATCAACTTATTAATTAATGCATTATTATGTATTATTAATTAATCATTACTGAGATAACAAAGAACGTCAACCTAAAAGTACAGCTGAAAGCCAGACACCGCCACTTGTGGGCTGTCTTATAGCCTTGAACCATCTCTAAGCCTTCAGTTCTCTTATCTGTACGACAGAGTTAAGCTCAAAAAGTCTACCATTTCAAAACAACTTGACACACAATCACCACGTATACTCCTAGCCACTATTTGGTCCAACATAGATAAAGATAAGCTAACTAGATTCTAACTTTCAAGACTCAGACTCCCTTTTCTGCTTCTCGTCCGCTTACTAGCATTACATTCCTGTTTCAAACGTTTCATACCTTCCTGTTTTTAGCCAGCTTCACCAAAGTCAGAAACTAACACTGCCATTAATATTTTTTTATTAACTCTTTCCATCTTATTTAAACCAAAGAGGTTCTAACAGTACATGGATGGAGAGGTAGGTTGATCAGTAGTTAAGTAAGTAGGTAGGTGAATGGGTGGGTAGGTGGATGGATGATGGAGGGAAGATAAAATTGGGGATTGGGTAAAGATCCTTTTTGGCAGGAGAATCGAGAGGGCAAGTAAGAAAGTAAGACCAGGTGAGTATGGGCGCCTCTTCCAGCAACTTGAAAATAAAAAAATATATAGAATTAAACTCTCAGATCAAAGAAAAACAGAGTCTCCGTGAAGAAAAGCCCCCAAAATATCAAAACTAAGAAAGTAACAATATTAAAGATACTTGCACTATTTAAAGAAAGAACATGACAATTCCATGTGGGGAGACAGATGGTCAGCAAAGAAATTCTATAAGTAAAAAAATAAAAATTAAAAGGATGACAAATATGACAGTATTTCAGATACATTAGAAAGATGATTCCTGTGGAGATAGCTAAGCCCATCTAAACATTAGATTCACTGACCTTCTTAATTCTGATTGATGCTCATCAAGAGACCTGAATATGATTTGGCTCACCAGATAGGTCTGCCTCGGGAAGAGAATGCCTCTCCCCTGTTCTGAAACCTTCAGTGGCTCCAGTCCATACTACCGATTTTGGCATTTAAAATTCTTCACAATAAAACTGCACAAAAATTAACTTTTAGTTTCATTTTTCACCCACTACTCTCCTACAAGAATATTCTGTTTCAACCAAGCCGGTCTCTACTCAGATATTACTACAAACCCTTTTCTTAGGCTTCCTGCTATCTCCCTACCCATGGTTCAAGTTCAGCTCAAATCTACCTGCTTTATAATGCCTTTCTTGAGTGTTCTAGTTTACCACAGCCATGCCCCACATCCAATCTTCTAAAGCATCCTGAATCACCCATACTATTTGATCATATTTAACATGTTTTCTTACTTCATATTTTCCATCTTGCAAATAGAACCATAGCTCTTCAGTCACAGAGAACCAACTTAGGATTCTTAGATTTTTTTTATATCTACCAAAGTGCCTACTCAATGCTGAGAACAAATAGATAGATGTTCAATAAATAGATGCATAAATAGAATTAACCTTCTTTATATAATGCCTAACCTACTCATATAATGACAGCTTTATACTTACACCACATCACTATTGTATATAAAATCCCTTAAAAATATCAATTATATATACATCTGCATGCATATTTATGTAATATACATATGCTGGCTTGTGTGTGTGTGTGTACACTCATGTGCCGTATAATGATCTTTTGGTCAATAACAGACTACATATGCAGTGGTGGTCCCATAAGATTATGATGGAGCTGAAACATTCCTATCACCTAATGATGTCATAAGCCATTGTTAATATCCTCACCCAATGTATTACTCACATGCTTGTGGTGATGCTGATGTAAACAAACTTACTGCACTGCCAGTCATAAGAGTACAATCACATACAGTACATAATACTTGATAATAAGTGACTATGTTACTGGCTTATGTATTTACTACACCGTACTTTTTATTATTATATTAGAGTATATTCCTTCTACTTATAAAAAAAGTTAACTGTAAAACAGCCTCAGGCAGGTCCTTCAGGAGATATTCAAGAGGAAGGCATTATTATCATAGGAGATGACAGCTCCATGGATATTACTGCCCCTGACAACTTTCCAGTGGGACAAGATATGGAGGCACCAAACAGTGATATTGATGATCCTGACCTTATATAGCCGTAGGCTAATGTGTGTATTTGTATCTTAGTTTTTAACAAAAAGTTTAAAAACAAACAAAAAAACTTTTTTTAATTAAAGCTCACAGAATAAGGATATAACAAAAAAACTATCTTTGTACAGTTGCACAATGTGTTTTAAGCTGTTATAAAAAAGCCAAAAAGGTTTTAAAAATGTTTAAGTTTATAAAGTAAGGAAGTTACAGTAAGTTAAGGTCAATTTATTATTCACAAAAGGAAAATATTTTTTATAAATTTGGTGTAGCCTAAGTATGCAGTGTTTATAAACTCTATAGTAGTGGACAGCAATGTCTTAGGCTTTCATGTTCACTCACCACTCACTCTGACTCACCCAGATCAACACCCAGGGAAACCTACTTTCCCTATGTTTAGATATATATACACTTACAATTGTGTTACAGTTGCCTACAGCATTCAGTACAGTAACATGCTGTACAGGCTTGTAGCTTAAGAGCAATAGGCTATAGCATATAGCATAGGTGTATACTACTTATTCAATTGTACCTACACAACCTAGGCTTATATAAATATACTCTATGATGTTCGCATAACAACAAAATCACCTAACAATGCATTTCTCAGAACGTGTCCTCATTGTTAAGCAATGCATGACTGTATATACACATATATATACAAACTCAAACATATGCATATACACACAAGTATACATATATACACACAGCTACAGTCTGCATTTTTTCTATCACTTAGCTCTTTGCTACTGATATGTTTTTTTACTGGCTCTTACCTGGTTATAATGGGATCTGCAGCATGATTTGGGCCCCATCGCCCCAAAAGCCCCCGGCCAACCAGTCCAGTCCGTCCTGCAGGATTTCTGGAAAAACAAAAAAGCATAAAATCAATTGAATGTTTTCATCTTTTTAACCTGATTTGATATAACCCAAAAGAAGGGAATACAAGCAGTAAGACGGAACTAATAAGTCCTTACAAATCCAACAGTACCACCACATATCTGGTGCTGAGGTCATGTATGCCATTACACTGCCATTTAATTTTTCTTTTGTGCATGTGATATGCTTTGAACTTGAACCAGGAAGAGGTTCTCATACTCAAAGTGGTTCTACAATGGGATGATTTGTTTCAGTCTTCACCTATACTCCTAAATTCAAACTAGAACCTTCCTGCATTCTTTTGGAACACCCACATCTCTCTTCACTTTCTCATTATTCTCATTTCCTACTCTACTCTCCTACAACCCTTCCCATTAAAGTTGTTCCTGTTACATTAAGTCTATTTTTCCTCAATGGTTTCTGGATTTTTATTATCATCAATAATATATATTTGTAGCATACAATAAAGTATTACTATTACTATTTCACAGATTTCAAGTATACTAAAATACAATTTTATAAAAATGCCAACTATTTAACCTGATGCCACAATCCAGTGTTAAAAATTTGTCAGATAAACCCATCAATACTCATGCCTGTGTCATTTTATTTCAGTAAATATCCTTTAAATGTTTAACTTTCATTATGTACTACTAAAAAAATGTTCTAACATGTAATTCTACCTAATGGTACTGTATCTTTTGCCCTCCCACTATATGAAAGTAAATAAACAACTTGCCAAAATATCCCTTTTCGCCATTTTTTTATTCCTTCTTCCCAGTGACTGTTATTAAAATTGAATGAATTTTTATATTGTTTTTGTAGAGACTCAGAAATATTTCAGCAAGACTTGCAAATAGCAACAGAAAGAAAAGACAAGACACCTGCTCAGCTGACAGTAATTCTTTCCAAATTAACAGGAGGAGGGGGCAGAGTGGCCAGCAACCATATATATATATATATATACACACATATATATATATATATATATTTTTTTTTTTTTTTTTTTTTTGAGATGGAGTCTCACTCTGTCGCCCAGGCTGGAGTGCAGTGGCATGATCTCAGCTCACTGAAACCTCCGTCTCCTGGGTTCAAATAATTCTCCTGTCTCAGTCTCCTGAGTAGCTGGGATTACAGGCATGCGCCACCATGCTTGGCTAATTTTTGCATTTTTAGTACAGACATGGTTTCACCATGTTGATCAGGCTGGTCTTGAACTCCTGACCTCATGATACACCCGCCTCAGCCTCCCAAAGTGCTGGGATTACAGGCATGAGCCACCATGCCCAGCCTGCAACCATATTTTATTCCATGTAACCACACACCCGTGAACACAAGTGATCAAGGCCACCATTAACAGACAGGTTAGTTTGTATAGATGACCAAGACTGTAACTTGTAAACAGGAAACTGGAATGGACACACAGATTATATTAAAACCTGAAAAGCACAGATGGTTATTTGCAAAGAGAGAGTAATAAGCCAACAATATAGACAAAAGAATAAATGAAGCAGAGAGAGTCCTGATGGATTTCGAATTCCATGTTTTCCTAAAGTCAGCTGCATTTTTGCTTTGAGCTCCTTGAGACATTCCTATAGCCTTAAAATAAATTTTACTTTTGCTCAGGCAAGCTAAAGTTAGTTTCTATTTGTCAAAGAGACTTGATTAAAAGAACTATCTTGCATTTCCATCTATGTATCTTACCTATCTTTTCACATATTTTATCTTTTTGTAATTGTATCTATAAAAGAACCTAAGGAATCAGTCAAATGCAAGGATAATTTGACTTAAAAAGACTCAATAACATAGAAAGATGTGTAAGTTATCACCAAAGAACGAACTGAGCAAAACTGAAGGACCAGGTTGAGATGAGAGGAGTACTACCATTTCCTTGTCTTACAGGAACCAAGAATACAAAGTGTAACATTTTTATAAGGTGATAACCATGATTTCAAATCTGTGATCCTTCTTTGGTTTTATTTGGTACATGCTAATTTTTACATTTCTTTCTAACTTTTTAATATGATTTGGCTCTGTAACTCCACTCAAATCTCACCTCAAATTTTAATTCTCGTAAGTTGAGGGCAGAACCTGATGGGAGTGATTGGTTCATGGGGGGCAGTTTCTCCATGCTGTTCTCATGATAGTGAGTGAGTTCTCATGAGATCTGATGGGTTTTTTTGGTTTTGTTTTGTTTTTTTTGAGATGGAGTCTCGCTCTGTTGCCCAGGCTGGAGTGCAGCGGCACGATCTTGGCTCATTCCAAACTCCGCTTCCTGGGTTCAAGCGATTCTCTTGCCTCAGCCTCCCAAATAGCTGGAATTACAGGCGCCCGACACCATGCCCAGCTAATTTTTGCATTTTTAGTAGAGACAGGGTTTCGCCATATTGGCCAGGCTGGTCTTGAACTCCTGATCTCATGTGATTCATCCGCCTTGGCCTCCCAAAGTGCTGGGATTACAGGTGTGAGCCACCGTGCCCGGCCAATCTGATGGTTTTATAAGGGGCTTTTCCCCCTTTACTTGTTCACTCTCTGTCACCTGCTGCCATGGAAGATGTACCTTTGCTTCTCTCTTGCCTTCTGCCATGACAGTAAGTTTCCTGAGGCCTCCCCAGCCATGCAGAACTGTAAGTCAATTAAACTTCTTTCCCTTATTAATTACCCAGTCTTGGGTATTTTTTTTTTTTTTTTTTTTTTTTTTTTTTTTTGAGACAGAGTCTCGCTTTGTCGCCTAGGCTGGAGGGCAGTGGCACAATCTCAGCTCACTGCAACCTCCACCTCCCAGGTTCAAGCAATTCTCCTCCCTCAGCCTCCTGAGCAGCTGGGATTACAGGTGCCCACCACCACATCCGGCTAAATTTTGTATCTTTAGTAGAGATGGGGTTTCTCCATGTTGGTCAGGCTGGTCTTGAACTCCTGACCTCAGGTGATCTGTCCATCTCGGCCTCCCAAAGTGCTGGGATTATAGGCGTGAGCCACTGCACCCAGCCAGGTATGTCTTTGTAGCAGTGTGAGAACAGGCTAATACATGTTTATAATATCTTCTTAAGGAAAATGGATAATTTTTTAGTTGTACAGAAAAATCATTTTTTAAAAAATATAGAAAGACCCTTGATGTTAAATTATTGGGTTATCTTTATTTTTGCTCTTACAGGTTTGGACAAATTCTTACTTTAAGATACTATACCATTTAATAAATATCTGCTGAACAATTTTCCTTTCTGTTAATGTATTCAACTATTTCTATTTTCAAGATAAAATTACAAAAAGATGCATTCAAACGCTGCCTCTGCCACTTGCTAGCTGTATACAAATTGCTTACACTCTCTTTCCTTCAATTAAAAATTCAACTAAAAATATCCACCAACAGGGTTATTGTGCAGATTTAATGAGATCATATATATAAATAAATTTGTACAACATCTGGGTCATATAAGGATTTGATAAATATGAACTTTTTGGTGACTCATTATTGTATGATGCTCTACTCCCAGTACCTACCTTGGTCTTCCATTTTCAATCTCATACAGGCCATTCTTGCTCTTTCTCTCAACATGCCCATCTTTTTCGTTAAACTTGGGAGAAAAATTACTTTCACTGTAATGAGAATACCAATGTAAAATAAGAAATAATCATTCAAAACTACCAACAGCTTAATAATGCAAGTCAATCTGTTATCCACAGGAAGTATTTCTGAAACAGTAAATTTTTAAGGGTTAGTTTTTTTTTTCCACAAATCCATCTTATTCCTTCAAAACAATTTTTAAGGGAAGAAAACAGTTTTAACCAAAACACCATACATTACAAAGATATATATTATTATTAAACTTATTAACCCCTCTGGGAAGGACTACCAGCAGAAGAGCTAGAGCTCCTATCACATGCTACAGAAAGGTGTATTGGCAAGAAGGAATTGTTGGTGGGCACATTATGAAAACTATTGGTTCCCATGTAATTCCAAAAATAAGATTCCTTCTGACGATGTTTCTACTATTTCAAAATAATTTAAATTTCTTCAAACGCACACTGATTAATATTTTTATCAAAGAAAACCCACGAAGCAGTGAATTTGCCCCACAAGCTGCATAATAAATATGATGTAAATTAAAAACAGACATACTATGCTGGAAATGTTCTAGATTTTGATCTGGGCAGTGGTTACAGAGCTATGTAAATGTAAAACTTTACTGAGCTGCACACCTTCACATGTAAGAAATGTGCACTTTACAGCCGGGCACGGTGGCTCACACCTGTAATTCCAGCACTTTGGGTGGCCGAGGTGGGCAGATCACGAGGTCAGGAGATCGAGACCATCCTGGCTAACACGGTGAAACCTCATCTCCAATAAAAAAAAGCAAAAAAAAAATAAAGAAATGTGCACTTTAATATATTTATATCATGCCACAACAAAAAAATTTTTATGTTTTATTTATTTCTTCTTTTTTTTTTGAGACGGAGTCTTGCTCTGTTGCCCAGGCTGGAGTGCAGTGTCCGGATCTCAGCTCACTGCAAGCTCCGCCTCCCGGGTTTACGCCATTCTGCTGCCTCAGCCTCCCGAGTAGCTGGGACTACAGGCGCCCGCCACTTCGCCCGGCTAGTTTTTGTATTTTTAGTAGAGACGGGGTTTCACCGTGTTAGCCAGGATGGTCTCGATCTCCTGACCTCGTGATCCGCCCATCTCGGCCTCCCAAAGTGCTGGGATCACAGGCTTGAGCCACCGCGCCCAGCCTCTTCTTTTTTTTTTTTAAATGGAGTCGTTTTTCTGTCGCCCAGGCTGGAGTTCACCGCAATCTCCACCACCCGGGTTCAAGCAAATCTCCTGCCTCGGCCTGCCGAGTAGCTGGGACTACAGGAACATGCCACCATACCCGGCTAGTTTTTTATATTTTTAAATATAAATATATTTTATAAATATGTATTATATATATAAAAATAAAATATACATTTTATATTTTTAAAAAATAAAAAATTAGCCGGGTGTGGTGGCATGTTCTTGTAGTCCTAGCTACTCGGCAGGCTGAGGGTTTCATCATGTTGGCCAAGCTGGTCTCAAACTCCTGACCTCAAGTGATCCGCCCACCTTGGCCTCCCAAAGTGCTGGGATCACAGGCGCGAGCCACTGTGCCCGGCCCAACAAAAAATTTTTTAAACAGACATAACTAAACTACTCTCCTCACCACTATAAAATCCCTGCCATAATTGCACTGACAGTGAATAAAGAGTTATGTAGCACTCGATAGTTCATGGGCAGTTCTGACACAGGTTTCACTTTTTTCTTGCTTTAATGCCAGTGAGTGAGCAAAGAAATATCTGTGGTTTGGGGAATAATTTCCAACTTCAATGATCCATACATTTTCTTAAGACTTCTAACCAATCTGCCATCTAACATGCAAATAAAATGAATTAAATGATAAAAACCATGAAATTATAAAAACAGAGTTGCAATGCCTTTGGGACTCTAGAGATTCACCCCTTTAAAAAAATCACCAGGCGTGCTGACTCACGCCTGTAATCCCAGCACTTTGGCAAGCCAAGGCAGATCACTTGAGCTCAGGAGTTCGAGACCAGACTGGACAATAATACAGTGAGAACTCATCTCTGCTAAAAATTTAAAAGTTAGCCAGGCATGGTGGCACACACCTGTAGTCCCAGCTGCTCTGGAGGCTGAAGTGGGAGGATCACTTGAGCCCAGGAGATCAAGGCTGCAGTGAGCTATGATCACACCACTGCACTCCACCCTGGGTTAGAAAAGGAACATAAAGAGGTGGGAAAAATGGGGAGATGTTGGTCAAAGGGTATAAAGTTTCAGTTATGCAAAATGAGTAAGTTCTAGAGATCTAATTTACAGTGTGGTGACTACAGTTAATAATACTGTTCTTGTCCAGCCTGGACAAAACAGTGAGACCCCATCTCTACTTAAAAAAAAGTAAAATAAAATTAGCCAAGTATGGTGGAATATGCCCATAGTCCTAGCTACTCTGGTGGCTGAGACAGGAGAATCACCTGAGCCCCGGAGTTGAAGGTTAGAGCAAGCTATGATCACATCACTATACTCCAGCCTGGGTGAAGTACAGTCTCAAAAATAGATAGAGCACCAGTCTCAAAAATAGTAATAATACAGTATTGTATACTTGAAACTTGCTGAGAGTAGATCTCAACTGTTCTCACTACACACATAAAAAAGGTAACCATGTAAGATTATTTTAAATGGCTTGATTGTGGTAATCACTTCAAAATGTATATGCATGTCAAAATATCACATTGTATACCTTATATATAGTTATTTGTCAATCATACATCAATAAAGCTGGAAAAAATAAAAGAAACATAAACACAAAATGTTAATCAATGCAGCACTTCTATGAATTTAGTGAGAGCCCTTTCTCTCTCTTTCTTCCCCTCTCTCTTCCCTTTATCCATCCCTCTTCTATTTTTTCACACTGGTTTATCATCATCCTGTTCTTAGTAACCTGGAAAATTTTCCGAAAAATATTTTCACAAGTCTAGTTATGTTGGAAAATAACCACAAAAGATGTTCTATTGATAACCCAAACAGAACACATGAAAACAAGTACCATCAGCTGTTATTTCAAAACAAATATAATAGTACCAGCTGTTATTTCATAACACATAGCTGATGCTATTTGTTATTTCAAATCAAAACAGATTTAACTATTTGAAAGTATCCTCCTAAAACCACAAAAATAATAAAAAAATATGAACTGTTTATCTTTAGCAAGAATTCAAGCAAATGTGGAAACTGAGTTATAACACAGCTAAGCATAGATTGAAATTATTTTCAGGTGTCAAAAATATACTTTACAAATAAAACCATTACCTTCTCTAAGAGTCCTACTCCCAGCTAACGCTGTCTTATTTGCTCACCTGATCTGAGGATCTGCCCACCTGGGTCCAGCCAAGACAGAGACTGCAGTGTATTCCACAGGGTTATAGTCCTGCCACTCAACAAGCCAGCCCACCTTCTCATTAGGAACCTGGCTTCGTTCAACTTTTGAACCTGGGTAAGGAGACGTCCGAGCCTTATTGTGGGAATTCTCTTTGGAACCATTAGAACCAGACATGACGTTGGTATTAAGATGAAACCAACAAGATGAAAACGAGTTTCTGGGGGAGAAAAAGAAAAAACATTTTACATAAATACCAAAAATATATTAATTAAAGAACCTAGGCCGGGCGTGGCGGCTTACGCCTGTAATCCCAGCACTTTGGGAGGCTGAGGTGGATCACCTGAGGTTAGGAGTTCAAGACCAGCCTGACCAACATGGTGAAATGCCATCTCTACTAAAAAGACAAAATTAGCCAGGCATGGTATGCCTGTAATCCAGCTACTTGGGAGGTTGAGGCAAGAGAATCGCTTGAACTCGGAAGGTAGAGGTTGCAGTGAGCCAACATCGCGCCATTGCGCTCCAACCTGGGCAACAAGAGCAAAAACTCCATTTCAAAAAAAAAACAAAAGAAAAAGAACCTAATTCAAAGACCCAAAAACATACTTTCCAATTTCAAAAACCTTTAAGAATCAGAAAATTCAAATATGATGCATATTAGTCTAAAGGTCCAACATCTATGAGAGATTATTTTCAAATATACAGTTTTTTAACATATAGCTAAATCTTATTAGTTGGAACCCACTCACTGAATTTATTTTAGGCAAAAAAAAAAAAGAAAGAAAGACACAAGCTTACTTGTGTGTTATCCATTATAGAAGGGGAAGTCTGTTATAAAAACTCAAACCATAAAAACAAATGTAGGCCCGGCGTGGTAGCTCATATCGGTAATCCCAGCACTTTGGGAGGCCAAGGTGGGCAGATCACTTGAGGTCAGGAGTTCGAGACCAGCCTGCTCAACATGGTGAAACCCCGTCTCTACTAAAAAATACAAAAATTAGCCAGGTGTAGTGGTGCGCACCTGTAATCCCAGCTACTGGGGAGGCTGGGGCAGGAGAATCACTTGAACCCAGGAGGTGGAGGTTGCAGTGAGCTGAGATTGTGCCACTGTACTCCAGCCTGGGCGACAGAGCGAGACTCCATCTCAAAAAAAAAAAAAAAAAAAAAAAAAAATTATAAAAGAAAATCGTTTAAAGTCTACGTGAAGGAATGCATTTTTAAAAAATCATCTATAGTCTAATATACACGTAAAACATATGGCAAAAATGGTTCAAAGGAAAAATGGGAAAATAGAAATTAAATACTGAAAAATTCTTACACTGAAAACGAACTAATGTAATATAATTTGAAGGTAGACTGTGGTAAATATACAAATTGTAACCTTTAGAGCAAAATTTAAACAAAGTATACAGGCATGAAATAATTGGAGAGCATATGCAAAAGAAAAACCAACCAACCTTCACCCTAACCACACAGCATACACAAAAATTTTTCAATCTCATCTTTCCTAAAAAGTTAAATGGCTTCTCATTATCCTTAAAATAAAATACGAATTCTTGATGACCTTAAATTAGGACATCTAAAGTAGGAAAGGAGATTCTGAGGACATGGTAAAATTATGGTAGCTCCTTTCCCCTACTCTCACAATACCAGTCAGTTTGACCTTCTTAAGACAAAATGATTGACGGGGCAAATATCCACTTGACCAAGGTTGTGGAATAAGTCAATCACATGTGCCTCCTGATCTCATACAGTGAGAAGTACACAACAATCATTTGAGGTATTTCTGCCAAAAATATATGACCTGAATCTGGACATTAGAAAACACAGGACAGGCCGGGCACGGTGGCTCAAGCCTGTAATCCCAGCCATCCTGGCTAACATGGTGAAACCCCGTCTCTACTAAAAAATGCAAAAAACTAAGCCGGGCGAGGTGGTGGGCGCCTGTAGTCCCAGCTACTCGGGAGGCTGAGGCAGGAGAATGGCGTAAACCCGGGAGGCGGAGCTTGCAGTGAGCTGAGATCCGGCCACTGCACTCCAGCCTGGGCGACAGAGCGAGACTCCGTCTCAAAAAAAAAAAAAAAGAAAAAAGAAAACACAGGACAGACCCAGGTTAAGAGACATCTTACAGCAAACAAAAGAAAAAAGAAAACACAGGACAGACCCAGGTTAAGAGACATCTTACAGAATAAAGGTGTGTACTCTCTAAATTGGTAAGGTCATGAAAGATAGAGAAAAGTGCAGGAACTCTTCCAGATAGATTAAGACTAAAAAGACATGACAATTAGAAGTAATCAATGATCCTGGATGGGCTGATAACCATAAAAGAAAAAGTAACCATTGCAGGATAGGTAGTAAAGTTTGAATGGGGTTGTATAATTTTAAAAGGCGAATTTTTTTAAAGTATCTATTTACTCTTTAAAGTATCTATTTACTCCCAACAAAGAAAAACCCAGGACCAGATGGCTTTACTGATAAATTCTACCAAACATTTAAAGAACAATCAACACCAATATTCCCTCAACTCTTCCAAAACCCTGAAGAGGAAGTAAACACTTCCAAACTCACTCTATGAGGCCAGCATTATCCTGATACTAAAGCTCGACAAAGACACTATAAAAAAAAAAAACTACAAACTAGAATCTTTGATTAATACTGATGTGAAAATCCTCAACAAAATAATAACAAACAGAATTCAACAGCACATGAAAAGGATTATACACCATGACCAAGGGAGACATTCCTGGAATGCAATGATGGTTCCACATAATGAAAATCAATCAACATAATGTACCACATTAACAAAACTTTTTTAAAAAACACAATCCTCTTGATTGATGCAGAAAAATTACCTAACAAAATTCAACACCCTTTCGTGATTTAAAAATATTCAACAAACTAGCAATAGAAGGAAATTACCTCAACATAATAAAGGCCATATATGAAAAGCCCACAGCTAATGGTGTGAAGGTGCAAGACTGAAAGTTTTTCCTCTAAGATCAGGAACAAGACAAGGATGTTCACTTTATTTAATATAATACTGGAAGTTCTAGCCAGAGCAATTAGGAAAGAAAAAGAAGTTCTGGCCAGAACAATTAGGAAATGAAAAAAAGGAAAAAGCATCCAAATTGGAAAGGAAGAAGTAAAACTGGTTGAGTATTCCTAATCCAAAAATCCAAAATCAGAAATTTTTTGAGTGCTGATATGATGCCACAGATAGAAAATTCCACACCATGGGAAACACCAAAATTGTTTCAGGCACAAGTTTAAAATATTGTATAAAATTATCTCCAGGCTACCTGTTTAAAGTATATATGAAATACAAATGAATTCCGTGTTTAGACTTGAGTCCCATCTCCAAGACATCTCATCATGTGTATGCAAATATTCCAAAACCTGAAATCCAAAACGCTCTGGTCCCAAGCATTTTAGATAAGGGATACTCAACCTGTATTTACACATCACATGATATTTTATGTAGAAAACCCAAGATAATTTACGAAAAAACTGTTAGAACTAATAAATGAATTCAGTAAAGTTGCAAGGTATGAAATCAACACACAAAAATGGTTACATTAAAAAACACTAACAGGCTGGGTGCACTGGCTCATGCCTGTAATCCCAGCACTTTGGAAGGCAGAGGCGAGTTTGAGACCAGTCCAGCCAACCTGTCTCTACTAAAAATACAAAAATTAGCCGGGTGTGGTGGTGCGTGCCTGTAATCCCAGCTACTCAAGAAGCTGAGGCAGGAGAATCGCTTGAACGCTGGAGGCAGATGTTGCAGTAAGTTGAGATCGAGACTCTATCTCAAAAAAAAAACAAACAAAGCACTAATAATTAACAATCCAAAAGGAATATTAAGAAAACAATTCTACTTACAATAGCATCAAAAAGAATAAAATACTTAGGAATAAACTTAAGGAAGCAAAACTTTTATACACTGAACACTACAAAATATTGCTAAAAAAAGTTAAAGACACCAATAAATAAAAAGACATCCTATGTTCATTGACTGGAAGAAAATATTGTTAAGATATCAATACTACTCAGTTATCTACAGATTCAATGCAATCTCTGCCAAAATCCCAATGATGTTTTTCCAGAAACAGAAAACTCTACCTTAAAATGTATATGGAATCTCAAGGAACCCCAAATAGCCAAGACAATCTTGAAAGGGAAAAACAAAGTTCAAGGTCTCACACTGACTACACAGCTATAGCAATCACAACACTGAGATACTGGCATACAGACAAACATATAGACTAATGGAATAGAAGTAGAACCCACAAATAAATCCTCATAATAATTTTTGACAAAGGTACCAAGACCATTTCAACAGGCAAAGGGCAGTCTTTTCAACAAATGGTGCTAGGAAAATTAGATATTCACATGCAAAAGCAGTATGAAGTTTGACCCTTACCTTACACCATATAAAAATATTAACTAAAAATGGGTCAAAGACCTACACATAAGACCTAAAATGATCAAAATCTTAGAGGAACACATGCTGACAAAATTTCACGACACTGGATTTGGCAATGATTTTCTGGATATGACACCAAAAGTACAAGCAACAAGAGAAAAAATGGTAAGTTGGACTACATATTACCTCAAAATGAAAGACTTCTGGGTATCAAAAGACACAATCAAGAGTGAAAAAGCAACCCATGGAACAGGAGAAGATACTTGGGAATCACATGTCTGATAAAGGGTTGGTTATATCCAGAATACAGAAAGAACTCCTACACACAACAACAATAAAACAACCCAATTAAAAAATAGGCAAAGGATTCCAATAGACATTTCTCCAAAAAAGATACACAAATGGCCAATAAGCACATGGGAAGATGCTCAATATCACTAATTATTAGACAAAAGCAAGTCAAAACCACAATGAGGTACTGCCTCAGACCCATTAGAATTACCACTATCAAAAAAACAATACAGAAAATAAGTATTGGCAAAGATGTGGAGAAATTTACTTGCTAATAAAAATAATGACATCAAACAATTTGTATTTCCATAAGGTATTGCTGAAAAAAGATTCAGTAAAGTGCTATAATACTATTTTTATAAAGCAATGACATAAAAAATAAGTAAGTACATACATTTCAGTGCATGTATATAATGTATTAGTTTTCTATTGAAGCCATAACAAATCACCACAAATTCAATGACTTAAGACAACACAAATTCATTCTCTTACAGTATTGTAGGTTAGAAGTCCAACAAAGGTCTCACTTGGCTAAAGGCAATTTACCAGCAGGGCTGCATTCCTTTCTGGAGACTCAAGAGAAAAATTCATTTGCCTCCTTTCCCAGCTTCTAGAGGGAATCCCCATTCCATCTGCATTCTGTGGCTCATGGCCCCCTTCCATCATCTTCAAAGCCAGCAACATAGAATCTCTCTCTGACCATTCATTAGTAGTCTTATCTTTGATCACGGCCAGGTCATTTTTTAAGGACTCTCAATTACAGCAGGCACACCTTCCAGGATGCTCTCCCCATCTCAACGTCCTTAACCTTAATCACACCTGCACTCTCTTTTGCTATGTAAGGCAACATATACACAGGTTCCAGGTATTAGGATGCGTACATACTTGGGGGGCCATTATTCTGCTTACCACAAATGTCTATACTATTTATTATATAAGCATATATAGAAGGATCCACATAATCAGGTTCTTAACATGAGCTAGGAAATAAGGTGCTGATGTGAATAGACGTAGAAGCAAACAGGAAGAGGGAAAAGAAAGGAAGAACGAAAAGGAAAGGGAGGGGGAAAGGGGAGTAGAGGAGAGGAGAGAATAAAAAGAGGATGGGGGAAAGAAGAGAGAGTGGCAAAGATGGGGAGGAAAAGGGGAGAGAGAAAAGGAGAAAAGGAAAGGGAGTTGCAGGAAAGGATAAGAAAAAAAGAGAAAAACAGATTTAAAAAAAAGGATAAGAAATAAAATGGAAGAAAAAGGAGAAAAGGAAACAAGTTAAAAAAGAGAAGGAAAAAAGACTCCCAAACATACCAAATAAAGTGAGGTATGCCTGATCAAATTTACGCAATTAGGGAAAATTACATAATTATATATATACAAAAAGAAACTTATCAGTGGGGCATGCTGGCTCACGTCTGTAATCCCAACACTTTGGGAGGCCAAGGCAGGAGGACTGCTTGAAGCTGGAAGTTCAAGACCACCCTAGGTGAGATTGTGAGACCCTTATCTCTACAAAAATTTTTAAAAGTTATCCAGGCATGCTGGTACGTGCCTATAGTTGCTGCTACTCAGGAAACTGAGGTGGGAGGATCTCCTGAGTCCAGGAGGTCAAGGCTGCAGTGAACCATGATCACGCCACTGCACTCCAGCCTGGGCAACATAATGAGATCCCGACTCATCAAAAAAATAAGAAACTCTTTTTTTTTTAATTAAAATTCTTAACCTGACTTACAAGAACTGCCTACTAGACTTCCTCCTGGTCCATCTTCAGTATATAGTGTATATATGTACCTACCATTAGGTATCATACACAAGTTTCACTGCCCCAAAGGCAGTGAATTTTATGTGTACAATTCCGTAATAGTTGATGCGTGTCATTATACATTTGTCCAAACCATAAAGTACGTGACCAAGAGTAAACCCTGATATAAACTACAGGACTTTGGGTGATAAAGCGTCAATGTAAGTTCGATTGTAACAAACGTATGGCTCCATGGCTCTGTGGGGATGTTGACAATGCAGGAGGCTAAAGTCCTCTGTTTTACCCCAATTCATCCAACTCCTGATCCTTTTACTGTCTCCCCAGTTACGCCTTCAAGAATGCCATATAGTTGGAATCATACAGCCTTCCTTCAGTTAATAATATGCATTTAAGATTCCTCCATGTCTTTTCATGGCTTGATAGTTCATTTCTTCTTAGCACTAAATAGTATCCCATTGGCTGGATGTACCACAGTTTATTTACCCATTCACCTATTGAAGAAAATCTTGGCTGCTTCTAAGTTTTGGCAGTAATGAATAAAACTGCTATAAACATCTGTGTGCAGGTTTTTGTGTGGACATAAATTTTCAGTTCATTTGGGTAAATACCAAAGAGTGTGACTGCTGAATTCTAAAGTGTTGAGTTCTGTAAGAAACTGCCAAACTGTCAGTTGGATTTTTAACTGGTTTCATTCTTTCCTATTTTTGTGCATCTACAGTTTTACGTACTATTCAAGCTGTTCTCTTTCATCACATTTAAAGACTCTGAAACAATTACTATTTCATTTTACACTCACTTTACATCTGCAAAGTGTTGTAATACACACCAAAATCGGGAAACCCTAACCAATAAAGAAGGGAATATCCCCAGATGGGCTGAAAACTAGTGTAAGGTGAACGAATATCTGATTTGTGACTAACTTTATTAAAAGCGGTAGGTTCATTCACTTCCATGCTGTGACGAACGTCTTGCTTCAGCTGCCACAGTTTAGGAAATGTACATAATGAATATTCTGAAAATAAAGAGTCCCTCACTCACCTTAAACTCATACTCAACAAAAAATAAATACATATATGAAACACATTTATCAAAATTAGCAAACAGACTTCAGGTGTTTTAAAAAGCAAAATTTTAACATATGGAACCCTAACCTCTAACTGAACTCTACTACAGAATGAGTTATGTTTCACGGTTTGGGAGTAGGGCAAGAAAAAAGTTAAGGCCATTAATTAAATACCCAACAGTAAACACTAATCCTGTTCCACTCCATCCCACTCAAGTACCATAAATGTTTAAATAACTTAAGGCTCTTTGTTCCCTGATTTAGCAATAAAATGTTTATGGAATTCCACCAACCTATCTACTTGACAAGACAGACTTACACACTGGATTATTTACTTTTCTAAAACAAATTTAATTGTGCAAGAAAAAGAGCAAAAATTCAGACTACACATCTTATCACATCAAAAAGTGTTAACACTGCTATCTAAATATGCTATTTAAATGTGATACACTAAAAGGTAACAGAAAAAAGAATACTTGTAATATACACACACACAGCCTAGACCTTTGTATTGTATTACTGAACAAGTGCAAGAAATATATTTGGCCTAGCAAATGGGAACTAAGTAATTGATAAAGTTCATTTACATGGCAAAAACCAGTTCTTAAGACTGGCAAACTTTAAAAAATGCAATACTGACATGGTGCTTTGAAATAAAGAAAATCTGCAACAATCATATTGTCATAATCACATGCAGTGATTACTACGTGCAAGACGCTGTTCTAAGCACTGTAAATTAACTCACTTGATCCTCACAACTGAGTTCAGTTACTTTTTTTTTTCTTAACTTTTTTTTTTTTTTTTTTGAGACAGGGCCTCACTCTGTTACCCAGGCTGGCGTGCATTGGTAAAATCATGGCTAACTGCAGTCTCGACCTCCCAGGCTCAAGCAATCCTCCTGCCTCAGTCTCCTGAGTAGTTGGGACTACAGGCATGTGCTATCACACCTGGCTTTTTTTTTTCTTTTTTTCTTTTGGTTTAGTTTTGTCTTTTTGTTGAGGGAGCAGTTTGGTAAATCAGGTAGGCTCAGAGACTCCCAATTTTGTTTATTTTTTGTAGAGATGGGGTCTCACTGGATGTTGTCCAGGCTGGTCTTGAACTCCTAGGCTCAAGCAATGTTCCTGCCTCGGACTTCCAAAGTGCTGAGATTACAGGTGTGAGCCTCCACACCAGGCCATATTATCTTTTTTCTTTTCTTTTATTTTTTAAAGAAATAAGAACATTAAGGCCAAGTGCGGTGGCTCACACCTGTAATCGCAGCACTTTGGGAGGCTGAGGCAGGAGGATCGCAAGGTCAGGAATTCGAGAACAGCCTGGCCAACATAGTGAAACCCAGTCTCTACTAAAAATACAAAAAAATTAGCCAGGCATGGTAGCAGTCACCTATAATCCTAGCTACTCAGGAGGCTGAGGCAGGAGAATCGCTTGAACCTGGGAGGCGGAAGTTGCAGAGAGCCAAGATTGCGCCACTGCACATCAGCCAGGGCAACAGTGCGAGACTCCGTCTCAAAAAAAAAAAAAAAAAAAGGAAATAAGAACATTAAGAACCAGAGAGGTAAATAAGTTTACCAAGGTCACACAACTGAGTAGAAATCAGGATCCAAACTTAGGCAAGCTGTCTTAGAATTCCAGGCTCTTAACACTATGCTTTACTATCTCTATTTCATTTTTAGTTCACTCATGTGTTTTACGTATTCACAGTAATAAAACAATGTTCTACATGCGTGTCCCCAACAGATCCTTCTGGAAGATTTGTATGTTGTGCTATTCAAAAACATTCACCACATCTTTGTAATATACTACTTTTTTTCTAGAAAACCTACACTTGATGACTGGGAGCAGTGTCTCACACCTATAATCCCAGCACTTTAGGAGGCCAAGGCAGGAGGATCACTGGAGCCCAATAGTTTGAGACCAGCCTGGGCAACATAGGGAGACCCACCTCTACAAAAAAAATAAACAAATTTTTAATTAGTCAGGCATGGTAGTGCGCACTGGTAGTACCAGATACTCAGGATGCTGAGTTGGGATAATCATTTGAGCCCAGGAGGTTGAGACTGCAGTGAGTCATGATCACACCACTGCACTCCAGCCTAGGTGACAGAGCAAGAAAAAAAGAAAAAACTTTCTAGTAATCACAAAAACTAAGTGCAAAACTGTCATTTTCTAGGTTTTTCCAAATTATCAAAGACTGGTAAAATTCTTTTTTTTTTTTTTTAAAGACAGGGTCTCGGCCAGGCGTGGGGGGCTCACACTTGTAATCCCCAGCACTTTGGGAGGCAGAGGCGGAGAGATTACCTGAGGTCAGGAGTTTGAAACCAGCCTAGCCAACATAGTGAAACCCCATTTCTACTAAAAATATAAAACTTAGCCAGGCATGGTGACAGGCGCCTGTAATCCCAGCTACTTGGGAGGCTGGGGCAGGAGAATCGCTTGAACCTGGGAGGCAGAGGTTGCAGTGAGTGGAGATCGCGCCACTGCACTCCAGCCTGGGCGACAAGAGCGAGACTCCATATCAAAAACAAAAAAAAGGAAAAGAACATTAGGGACAGGGTCTTGCTCTGTCACTCCGGCTGGAATGCAGTGATGCAATCACAGCTTACCACAGCCTCAAAGTCAACTCCTGAGCTCAAGCAATCCTATTGATCACTTAGTAGTCTCTAAGCCTACTCTGCTCCTATGATAGTGAGGAGTACACATGCATGCCACCAGACCCAGTTAATTTTTTTTTTTTTTTTTTTTTTTTTTTAGAGACAAGGGTCTTCCTAAGTTGCCTAGACTTGTCTCAAACTCCTGGCCTCACACGATCCTCCTGCCCCAGCCTCCCAAAGCACTGGGATTACAGGTGTTAACCATGGTGCCTGGCTGTAAAACTCTTGTTTTTCTTGAGACATTGTATCACTCTTGTCACCCAGAATGGAATGCAGTGGCATGATCTCAGCTCACTGCAACCTCCTACCTCCCCGGCTCAAGCTATTCTGCCATATTAGTTACCAGGTACATGGCACATTTGTTAACTGTTGGCTTTTTCTTTAAAGCCAGTACAGTCTCTGGTTCTGGATATACCTGCCTCATCTAGGGTTCCCGGAGTTATAAAAACGAAGAATAATTGCCAAGCAAGTTTACACTGTTCTGCTGGTATCTAACAAAAAAAGCATTAGAGATTTCCAGAGAGCACATACGTGTATTCCATTCCTTCCTTCCTCAAATCCCACTGGAAGAAAATAAAGATAAAGGGAAATAAAATCCATACCAGGAGAAGGAATAAATGCCACCAGTGAATGACAGATGTTAACCAACTTCAGGAAGATGAAAAGTAGTTGGAATATTGACCTTAAAACCAGAGTAGGACAAAGTAAATTTAAGACTATGCACCAAGGACAGGCGTGGTGGTTCACGACTGTAATCCCAGCAATTTGGGAGGCTGAGACGGGCAGATCACGAGGTCAGGAGTTCAAGACCAGATCAGCCTAACCAAGGTGTTGAAATCCCGCCTCTACTAAAAAATACAAAACAATTAGCCGGGAGTGGTGGCGCGCGTCTTTAGTCCCAGCTACTTAAGAGGTTGAGGCAGAAGAATCCCTTGAACCCAGGAGGCGGAGGTTGCAGTGAGCCGAGATCACACCACTGCGCTCCAGCCTGGGCGACAGAGTGAAACTCCGTCAAAAAAAAAAAAAAAAAAAAAACACCAAAGGATTAGGGGGAGATGCTATTCCTACAAGCTGAGCAAAGTTAGAGGTTTCAAGCTTGAAGTCAGTGGGCCCAAAGGTCATAAATTGGCAGCGGGACAAAAACCATGGAAATCACTCAGTCCTCCTCCCTCCCCACTCTCCAAGCAAAAACTGCAAAATAGTTATGTTTGTCTCTAAAATAAAGTCAAAAGTTTTTTAGAAATGAAGGGGTAGGACCCCTACTGTGAATACTGCTGTTAAGAGTACACAGCAGAAACTCAGGCTTAATAATTTTACAGTTCACACTGAGGAAACAAAGTTAAACAGCTATACTCAGTGGAGAAGCTGCTCCTCCACTAATGTAAAGCCTGAAGCAAAAGGCAGGTTCTCAGCCTATCCGTCTGGTACCTGCTCACATGCCCTCAACTGAAACCTTCCTATCTAGGCGACCTGGTACAAAGAGCCAAAAGTCAATTAGCGACCCGTGTACTGAAAACAAGACCTATCACTCACATTAACCAAAATATAGACAGATAACCAGTGCCCATGAGACGTTGGAGAAAAAGCAGCAGAAGGAAACAGGACCAAAAAGACACAGAACTATTGCCCAACAGTAAACAGATTTAGGAAACAGATTTTTTTTTCTAATTATCATCTTTGTAGATTCAAGAGACTTTTAATATCTATAAAATAAATAAGAAAAGGCTGCTGCACCTAGGACCCTGTGTTTACTAACTCAAAGAATAAAAACTGGAGAAGGAAAGAACAGAAGGAGGCAGTCTAAGACACCATAAATTCCTAAATTTATCCACAATAGACAAATTAAAAAAAAAAAAAAGGAGGTAGATAGCAAATATATTATCTACCCTGGAAAGGGGGTGGGGGAATAGTGATTTCACTTTTCATTTTACATCATTTTCAAGCTGTTTTAACTATGTACATATATTAATTCTAACAACAATGGTTTAAGTAGTAACCATAAAAAAATGGCACGGGGCAACACCATCCCAAACAAGTGCTATTTAAACTCTCTCGTGATACTAACAATGATTTACAGAGGATGGCAAATTTCAAAATAAGAGGTCAAAAAGGGTCCGACGCCACTCGTTTTCCTCAAAAGGCAGATAAAACATTTTACAGCCTTTTTGAAAACTTGCATATGACTATAAAAACCCGAGAGACAAAGCAAAGCCTACAGAATACGCCGGAAATAAAGCTGGTTCCACCCCAATTCAAAGTCTAGGGCAAATAAGCCGGCAGTAGGAGGGTGGAATACCTGAACGCAGGGATGCCGCCGCAGCCGGGAGACCTGACGGTCACAGAGGCCAAGGCCACAGAGAGAGACACTGCAGCTAAAGCCCTTCCCAGGAGAGGTCCGGCCATCAGCGCCCCGAGGGCGGCTTCGCGATGCTAGGTTGCTCTTAGTTGGTGCCTCCGCCTCCCCACAACCCACAGCTCCGAGTCCCGGCCCCCTGTATCTAATGGGCACTAGGACCCGGCTGCCGTTGGGTTCCCGAACTGAAGTAGATGTGCCTACCCATAAATCACAGATCAAGAGCCCTCCCACGCTAAGAGTCCGGGGCTTTACCCAGTGCATCGAGAAAAATCCAGACCAGCACGTGACGCACAGCGCCAGCTACCGAAGGAACCGCAACCAAGGACGTCGTAATTTTCTCACTGCGTAACGGCACTTTACGGCCGCGCCGCAAAGCAAAGATCGTGCGTTGCCGGCTTCGTAGCGCTTTCGGTCTCCAACTTCCCAGACTTCCCAGTCTGCGCAGGCGTACTTGGAGCCGAAGGGAAATACCAAGAAAGTACCAGAGGAAAGGAAACGTCTAACAGATGAGGAACTGGAAGGGGAATAAGTGGGAAAGAAGCCAAGGGGTTTGAGAGAGACTTGTTGCCTTGGGTTTTGTTTGTTTGCTTGCTTGCTTGCTTGCTTGCTTTTTGAGACAAGAGTCTGGCTCTGTCGCCCAGGCTGGAGTGCAGGGGAGCGATGTCAGCTCCTTTGGGCCTCAATCAACCTTCTGGGCTTAAGCGAGTCCCCTGTCTCAGCTCCCGACGTAGCTGGGACTACAGGCACACACCGCCATACCTGGCTAAATTTTGTATGTTTTGTAGAGACAAGATATTTGCCGTGTTGCCCAGGCTGGTCTCCAACTCTCAAGCTCAAACAATCCAACTGCCTGGGCCTCCTCACAGGCATGAGCCAACGCGCCTGGCCCTGCCCTGGTTTTTAAAGGCAGTAAGTTGTTGGGGAACCACGCGGGTCTTAGCCATATTTTGAATAGTACTTGATTATGGGAATGAAACCGCCTTTGCAAAATTATAACTGATTTGGGAGGCCGAGGCAGGATCACTTGCGGTCAGGAGTTCAAGACCAGCCTGGTGAACGTGATGAAACTCCCTCTGTACTAAAAATACAAAACTTAGCTGGGCATGGTGGCGCGTGCCTGTAGTCCCAGCTACTCAGGAGGCTGAAGCAGGAGAATCGCTTGAACCCGGGAGGCGGAGGTTGCAGTGAGCTGAGGTCACACCACTGCACTCCAGCCTGGGCGACCAGAGAAATTACGTCTCAAAACAAAAACAAAAACAAAACCTCTACTCCCTGAATGCTCAGGGAGACTGATTTGAGTGATAAAAACACTCCGGTCTCCCACACAGCCGGCTCTGCCTGAATTACTTTTTCTCTATTGCAATTCCCCTGTCTTGATGAATCAGCTCTGTCTAGGCAGCGGGAAAGGTGAACCCCTTGAGCGGTTACAGCAAGAGGAGATAGTGCAGAGACTCAGCCCTCGTATCTTGAAGCATTTCTCAGTTTTTTGTTTTTGTTTTTGCTTTTGCTTTCATAACCAAGTTGTCTGCTCCAATTGCTGGATTTCATTCACAAGGCTTTGCCAGGACCAGGTGTGGCCCTTGGAAACTCGTGGAGGAGAAAAGCTATGAAAATAGGCACGCAACCTGGAGGAGGAACAGAGGGCAATACCCTTAATACTGGAGAAGAAACTCGAGAGGCAAAAATTAGCCAAACGGACAAACTGAAAGTTGGAAACCCAGATTGTCCAAAGCAGCTTGTAATCAGGCTTACCTCATTTATATTAGCTTATTGATGTAGCAAATATTTGACTTTTGCTTACATGAGCCACTGTTTCTGTGCGGTTCCAATACACCAACGTTACAAGACTTTGACCATCTTAGGACCCAGATTAATCAAATTTTGACAACCACTGTTCTGAAAACTGCAGAACTCTTGACAGGTATTGACTGTTCAAACCTTTACACTGTCCACCTAGGTGTGTCTCAGATGCTGAGGCACGAAATAGAATTTAAAGCATTTACTTTAGCCAAAATGAGGACAGCTGCCCAGAAGACCCAGACCCAAGTAACCTTGAATGTGAGCTCCTGTCCGCCTTCGTTACAATCAGGTTTTTAAAGGCAAAAAGGGGACAGGGAGTTGACTGATACAAAGTTGTAAAGAATTACTGCTTTGTAGAAATAGCATTGATTAGTGAATGGCTATATATTAAGCTATACGGTGTGAGTTACAGTGTCCAGTGTGCCATTATTAGGTTAATTGGTAGCTACTTGTGGCTATAGCAAGCAGTTTAAAGAGATGAATACGTAACAAAATGGGGAGTAGGATGTAATTGCTGTCTCATTTTAATGTCTCTCTGGGCCTGATAATTTTAAAGGATTCACCTTCCTCATATAAAAGTTCTTTTCTCAGCACTGAGAGACTTGATTATACTCTAGCATAGCTTCCAGTAGCTTAAGGCCTTGTCCCTAGGCTGGTCCCAGACCCCATTAAAATGCTTCCCTGAAATCAAAACTCAATGCCTGCAGAATTTACTGTTTGTTCCAGCCAAAACTTGGTGATAGGCAGATAGGTCACTGAATCCCTTATTAGAGCAGTTACCTTAGAATTCTTCTTTCTCTACCCTTCCTGATGTAAGTCTACCACCCAAAACAGTTTCCTCAAAGACTTGGGAGCCATCTCCTTGAAATGCAGATATTCAGGGAGATAATTCACCCTAGCTCCTGCTCCCTATAGGAGGCAGGTACCTTGCTTTAGCTAGCACCACTGCCTCCTATCATAAAGATAGAAGTTTGTTTCTCCTCTGGATACAAGCCAGTTAACAAACCCAAATGGCATAGTCACATCAATCAACAAACCACCGCCCCCCCCCCGCCCCCTGCTGCTCGCCACCCCCTAAAACTTAAGATCCTTTTGTGCCTTTCTCTGTTGCATACCTCAGCCTTTTGTTTCAGGGAAGTGTGGGGTTCATATTACACTCTCTTCCCTATTGGACTGGCATTACTGAATAAAGTCTGTCCTTACTGCTTTAACTAGTGTCCGGCTTCATTTATTTTGACTGCTATCTCAGGTTGAGAAGTCGTATTATTGAAATGTGCATTTTAAAGATAAATATCTGTACTTGGCTTCCTTTGGTCAGATAAACTTTGCTCTCAACGTTGTTAATCACTGCTTAAGTTGGAAATGTATTAGATCAGCTCTGCTCATCAAGTTCAGCGTTTCCAAAGTCTGCTGACAAATTAGTCAAGAGAGAGGACAGGAGAAAAGCAGTGAGTTACAAAGTCAACAAGCAAAGAAAGGGAGCAACAGAAAGTAGTTCTCACAGGAAGCTCCTCAGACCCTAGTCTTCTAACTCCACGTTCCTTAAGGGGAGGCTAGTGTGAACTTAGTTTGATGAACCACACAACTGTGCAAACAAAACCAATTCCATGGCACTGAAACCAAATCGCAGTTAGCTGGGACAACCAGATCTCCTGGGTTCCTCCCTTCGGGGACGCATACTCCCATGTTTGCTAGGGTGTAGTGAGTGCATGTTCTGCAACCTGCTCTGGGGTTAAAAAAAAAAAAAGACATCTCGTTATCAAATTACCCACATCCTAAATTAGTTAAACAGATGTCATCAGAATTTAAGTAAGGAGAAGTAAGGACTTTTAAAATTTATGAAGCATGTACCAACTTCAAGGACATCTTACAATAGTTAGTGAGACAGGCCAATGACACTGAGAAATGAGAATTTTTCAATAGGAAAGTGACATATGTGATCACTGGAATTGATAGGTATGCTAAAAGTAAGAGTAATTCAGAATCTCAACTATTTCCCTGATATAGTTTGGATATTTGTCCCCCATAATCTCATGTTGAAATGTATTCCCCCGTGTTGGAGGTGGGGTATGGTGGGAGGTGTTTGGGTCATGAGGGTGGATCCCTCATGGCTTGGTGCTGTCCTTGTGATAGTTCATGCGAGATCTGGTTATTTAAAGATGTATGACATCTCCCCCACCTCTTTCGGGCTCCCACTCTCACCAAAATGTCAGCTCCCCTTTGCCTTCCACCATGATTATAAGCTTTCTCAGGCCTCACCAGGAGCCAAGCAGATGCCCAGCACCATGCTTCCTGTACAGCCTGCAGAACTGTGAGCCAAGCAAACCTCTTTTCTATCAGGGGAACCCACCCCCAATATTTCAACATAGGTTCTTTCTGTTTTCCATAACTGTCGGCCAGCTGAGAAATAAAGAGAAAGAGTACGAAGAGGAATTTTACAGCTGGGCCACTGGAGGTGACATCACATATCGGTAGGACCATGATGCCCACCTGAGCCACAAAACCAGCAAGTTTTTATTAAGGATTTCAGAAAGGGAGGGGGTATAGGAACAGGGAGTAGGTCACAAAGATCACATGCTTCAAAGGGCAAAAGACAGAACAAAGATCACATGCTTCTGAGGAAACAGGACAAGGGCAAAATCAGAACTCTTGGGTAAGGGTCTATGTTCAGCAGTGCAGGTATTGTCTTCATAAACATCTTAACAGAAAACAGGATTCAAGAGCAGAGAACTGGTCTGACCAAAATTCTACTAGGATGAAGTTTTCCAATTCTAGTAAACCTGAGGGTACTGCAGGAGACCAGGTCATATCTCAGTCCTTATCTCAACCACATAGGACAGACATTCTCAGAGCAGCCGTTTATAGACCACCCCTGAGGAATGCATTCCTTCCCCAGGGTCTTAATATTAATATTCCTTGCTAGGAAAAGAATTTAGCAATATCTCTCCTACTTGCATGTCCGTTTATAGGCTCTCTGCAAGAAAAAAATTATGGCTCTTTTTGCCTGACCCCACAAGCAGTCAGACCTTATGGTTGTCTTCCCTTGTTCCCTAAAAATTGCTGTTATTCTGTTCTTTTTCAAGGTGCACTGATTTCATATTGTTCAAACACATGTTTTACAATCAATTTGTACAGTTAACACAATGATCACAGTGGTCCTGAGGTGACATACATCCTCAGCTTATGATGATAACAGGATTAAGAGATTAAAGACGGGCATAAGAATTATAAAAGTATTATTTGAGAACAGATAAATGTCCATATTAAAATGAAATCTTTACAATTTATGTTCCTTTGCTGTGGCTCCAGCCAGTCCCTCTGTTTGGGGTCCCTGACTTCCTGCAACACTTTTCTTTATAAATTACCCAGTCTCAAGTATTTCTTTCTTTTCTTCTTTTTTTTTTTTTTTTTTTTTTTGAGATGGAATCTCGCTCTGTTGCCAGGCTGGAGTGCAGTGGCGCGATCTCGGCTCACTGCAACCTCTACCTCCGGGGTTCAAGTGATTCTCCTGCCTCAGCCTCCTGAGTAGCTGGGACTACTCGGCCCACACCACCAAGCCCAGCTACTTTTTTGTATTTTTAGTAGAGACAGAGTTTCACCATGTTGGCCAGGATGATCTCAATCTCTTGACCTTGTGATCTGCCCACCTTGGCCTCCCAAAGTGCTGGGATTACATGCATGAGCCACCATGCCTGGCCTCAAGTATTTCTTTATAGCAATGCAAGAATGGTCTAACGTATTCTCTCTCTCTCTCTTTTTTTTTTCTTCCATTCATTTAGTCATTGTAAACAAACATTCTCTGAAAAGGAATTTGGAGGAAAGAGACTTTATTCCAGTGGACAGTTTGCAAACCAGGGAAACATGGCCTTTGGTGTAAAACAAAAGTGTGCTCCAGAGAACAGAGAGAGGGTTTGGATTTTATAACCAAAATTGCCACCCAGATTACTAATTAGGTCTGTTTATACAAATGAGGGATTCAAGCTAGCTTAGTTCTGATTGATTGACACAGCTGAGCTCCTACTGGTTGGTTCGGGTGAGTTTCGTAAATCCTGAAGTTCAATAGAGGTGTGAGTTTTCAGTGAACTCAGAGTATGTGTGTGACCTTTAGTAAGCAAATGGCCACTTGGCTCTGTTTAAAATTTGTTAGCCACATGGGATCCATCTTAAAGGATTGCCTCTTTCGGGTTCGCATTTATTCACATTATACCATAATGACAAATAATACTGTTTACCAAGCACACCACCCCAGGTGCCAGGAATACACTTGTGAACAAGATGGACAAGGTCCTACTCTCATGAAGCTTACTTTATAGGAGAGGGAAATAAACGTTAATAAGTAAACCAATAAACTAGGAATTCCAAATTAGGAAAAGTGCTGTGAAGGAAATAGATAACTTGCTGAGGGACAGAATAGTTGAGGGAGAAGTGACTACTTTAGATTGCAGGGGGAGGATGTCTTTTCTGATGAGGTCACATTTGTGCAGAGACCTAAGGACATGAAGCTGCCAGTCATTGAAAAAGCTGGGAAAAAACCATTCAAGGCAGGGAAGACTGTACGTTGAAAAAACAGATCTGAGGTAGGAAAGAAATAAGAATAATCAAGGAGGCCGGGCACAGTGGCTCACTCCTGTAATCCCATCACTTTGGGAGGCCAAGGCAAGTGGATTATCTGAGGTCAGGAGTTCAAGACCGGCCTGACCAACATGGTGAAATCATGTCTCTACTAAAAATACAAAAATTAGCCGAGCATGGTGGTAGCCGCCTGTAATCCCAGCTACTCAGGAGGCTGAGGCAGAAGAATCGCTTGAACCAGGGAGGCAGAGGTAGCAGTGAGCCGAAATCATGCCATTGCACTCCAGCCTGGGCGCCAGAGCAAGACTTTATCTCAAAAAAATGAAATAAAATAAAATAGCCAAGGAATAGAAAGGCCAATAAACTAAAGCATAGTAAACTAGAGGCATAATAATCTGTATTTAGGCCAGTATGGTGGACACTGCTGGCTGCTTCCCAATACCCATTAATTCTTTCTTCCACATTATGTGTAGAAATATGCCTAGTTTTAACTTCTACCTCCCTAATTCTCCCTGCAGCTAAAGGGGCCATGTGGCTCTTTCTGGTCAATGAAATGAAAGTGGAAGTCTACTGTGTGGGTCTTCCGGAATGGGTATTGTTTTCCTGGTAAAAAGGAATTAGCTCATTTCATAAGCACCATTTACCCTTTGCCATTTCGCCTCCTTCCTTTATTCCAGCTTGAAAGGAGGACATAATTCCTAGAGAAGGAGGAGCTATCCTGAGACCAATACTGACAAAAGCCACACAGTATGGATGGCACAGTAGGGTGCAAGAAGGAGCCTGTCTTTTATGACTTCCTCAAGTAGATGCACTGGCCCTGGACAGCTGGCTTCTGGACTAATCAAGAAAATAAATCCTATCATTATGATTGTGTTAATTTTATGTAAAAATCCTGACTCAAGACTTAAACATCTTACACACCATTCTGAGGAACTGGGATCTTATCCCAAGTGCAATGAGAAGTCATTAAAACTCCACCAAATTTTATTGTTCACAACATAGAGAAGTAGATGTTATAAACATTGAAACTGGATAAACAGCAGCATTCAAGTGGGCATTGTGTGGGATCAGGGTATTGGATTCTTCATACTTGCTTATTTTATTTTATTTATTTTAGATACAGAGTCTCGCTCTGTTGCCAAGGCTGGGGTGCAGTGGTGTGATCTTGGCTCACTGCAACCTCTGCCTCCCAGGTCCAGGCGATTCTCCTGCCTCAGCCTCCTGAGTAGCTGGGATTACAGACGCACACCACCACGCCTGGCTAATTTTTGTATTTTTAGTAGAGACAAGATTTCACTATGTTGGCCAGGCTGGTCTCGAACTCATGACCTCAAGTGATCCACCTGCCTCAAACTCCCAAAATGCTGGGATTACAGGCGTGACCACCACACCCAACTAATACTTGGTTCTATTACCGTCATCTCCCTCTTATTTCCCACAATTCACTGGGTCAGAAGTAGCCTCCTTCCCCCTCTCTCTTTCCTTTTGGAAAAAAACATTTTTTCATATCTTCTGTTTTTTCAGTTAAAGAAACCCTTCACACTCACCAGCCCTGCTTCTTGATAAGTTAATGCATGCAGAAGGATTTTTTAAAACCCCTTCTCACTTGACAAAGCCTGGCTTTCAAGATTAATCCTGTGCTGGAGACTCAAAAATCCCATTTGACAGTTGCTTCTTTGTTCCAATTCATATGTATTCTTCCCCTTAAGCATGGAAACCATTATTTCGATGGATGGAGTGCCTCAGGGCAATAAGACACTCAAATATAAAAACATCTAAAAATATTTCAAAAATATGCTCATGGTGGTTTTTTTTTATTTTGTCTATGTAGTTTGGGCACATTCACTTCTCTATGCCTGTTTCCTTACCTATAAAATGAGGAGATATGGTAATCAACATCATAGAGCTATGAGAATTAAAGAAGATAAATTTTATAAAATGTCTAAAAAAATTGTAATTATTATTTTTTTCAAGCATTTACAATGTGATACCTACAATTGGCTATATACTTTACACATATCACCACGTTTAGAGCTGACAATTACCCCCCGGAGGGCTGGTCTGATTGCCTCTACTTTAGAGATGAGGATTCAGACTTGGAGAAGTTAAATAACTTGCTCAACTTCACACAGCCTATCTAATAATTTCTAGAGTCAGATGTATTAGTTTTCTGTGGCTGCTATAACAAATTACCACAAATTAGTAGTTGAAAATAACAGAAATTTATTTTCTCACAGTTCTGGAGACTGGAAGTCCAAAATCAGTTTTGTTGTACCAAAATGAAAGTGTCTACTGGACCATGCTCTCGCTGGAGGCTCCAGTGGAGAATCCATTCTTTGTCTCTTAGAGCTTCTGGTGGCTGCTAACATTCCATGGCTTGTGGCCACATCAGTCCAATCTCTGCTTCTGTGGTCACATTGCCTTCCCCTTTCCTGTTTGAATCAAATTTCCTTCTCCCTGTCATTATTATTATTATTATTATTATTATTATTTGAGACAGAGTCTTTCTCTGTTGTACAAGCTGGAGTGCAGTGGCACGATCTCAGCTCACTGCAACCTCCACCTCCCAGGTTCAAGCAATTCCCCTGCCTCAGCCTCCCAAGTAACTGGGATTACAGGCATGCACCACCATGTCCAGCTAATTTTTGTATTTTTAATAGAGATAGGGTTTCACCATGTTGGCCAGACTGGTCTTGATCTCCTGACCTCAGCTGATCCACTTGCCTTGATGTCCCAAAGTACTGGTATTACAGGTATGAGCCACTGCTCCCAGCCTCTCCCACTCTTTTGTAAGGACACTTGTGATTTCATTTAGTGCCCACCAGGATAATCTCACCATCTCAAAATTCTTATCTACATCTGCAAAGACCCTTTTTTCATGTTAGGTAACATTTATGGGTTCCAAGGATTAAGACCTGATATCTTTCATTATTCAGTTTGCTACATAAGGAATCAAATGTAGGTCTATGAGACTACAAGCTCAAATTCCAACCATGCATTTGTCCACTTCATATTTATTAAATTCTGGATACGTAGAAGCACTGTGGCAGGTACTGTGGCTACGACGTGAAGCAAAACCAATCACCATTGGTTGATTTGGGCTGCCCTTATGAGCCAACAAGTTCACTGGAGAAATAGATATTGGTAAAAATAATCATGCAAATGAATGTCAAATTGCAACTATGATACATGTTACGATAGGAGGTACATGGTGCTGTAGGAATTTGGTCAAGTCTGGGAAAGCTCCACATACTAGGAATTACTTGAGATGAGATCTGAAGGAAGAATGGGGTCACTAGACATAAAACGAAGAACAAGCAAAAATCCTTATGTAGTCCTGCTAGCACAAGGTCTAACACATATAAGTGCTCATAAAATCAGTTTCCCTCTTCCCACTCTCCTCTCTTCCTTAAAGAATCTACTGGTGCAACTATAGTCTTATTGTAACAGACATAGAACTACTCCCACGGGGCTGTAGAACTACACAGGTTTCCCTAAGTGTCTTCCTAACTCATGCTCTGTGCTATAGTCCATGTAACATCTGTCTTCACAGGTCATAGTTCATCAGCGTAAATTTTGATAAATCTTTAATATACCTTGCTCCATCAAGACAGGAACCAAAAATTAAATACTTAGTTTATATATAAAAAAAAAAAAGCAAACATTTTGTCAATGTACCGTGTTCCAAAATGGGATTGAGACATTGTCAAGACATTAGAAAAATCCCAACAAACCATCCATTAACCGAACCTTTTTTTTTTTTTTTTTGAGACAGAGTCTTGCTCTGATGCCCAGGCTAGAGTGCAGTGGCACGATCTTGGCTCACGGCAACCTACACCTCCCTGGTTCAAGCAATTTCCCTGCCTCAGCCTCCCTAGTAGCTAGGATTATAGGCTTACGCTACCATGCCTGGCTAATTTTTTTGTATGTTTTGTAGGCATGGGTTTCTCCATGTTGGTCAGACTGGTCTCGAACTCCAGACCTCAGATGATCCACCCACCTCGGCCTCCCAAAATGCTGGAATTACAGGCGTGAGCCACCGCACCCAGCCAACATTTATTTTTTTTAAAAAGATCTTGTCAATTCTATCTCACATTGTTTATTAGGCAACAGAAATTGTTCAAAGACAGTCGTTGCAAATGTCACCATGTGTTACATGAAAGAAATTTCAGAAAATGTGCTTTTGCAGTTGAAAGTAAGTATTTTTGAAAGCTTTCATGGACTTTTTGTGTTTGTTTGTTTGTTTTAAGCCAGTCAAATTTAGCTGGGGGGAGGGTAGGGTTGTACACCAACTTTAGTGACACTAATGTTTATAAGTTCTGATAACTCACAACTGCTGGACCAGCCTAGCTGACATTTGCCATGTAAAGGAAATAAAATTATCTGATTTAACAGCTAGTTGAAAAACAAAATATGGAATAGTTTTCCTTTTTTGTTTTAGATCTTATTCAGTGTTATTTCTTAACCTTCTCAGATATTTCTTTTTTTTTTTTTTTTTTTTTTTTTTTTTTTTTTTTTTGAGACTGAGTCTCACTCTGTCACCCAGGCTGGATTGCAGAGGTGCAATTTCGGCTCACTGCAACCTCTCTCTCTCTCTCAGGTTCAAGTGATTCTCCTGCCTCAGGCTCCCAAGCAGCTGGGATTACGGGCATGTGCCACCACATCCGGCTAATTTTTGTATTTTTAGTAGAGACAGGGTTTCCCCGTGTTGGCCAGGTTTGTTTTGAACTACTGACCTCAAGTGATCTGCCTGCCTTGACCTCCCAAAGTACTGGGATTACAAGGGTAAGCCACCACACCCGGCCTAAATGTTCTATTTCTTAACCTGATAATGGGTACGTAAATGTCCATTTTATTATTCTGTAAATCATACATTGTTGTGTTTATGATTTATTTCACAATTTAAAAAAGATCACTCCACCTATTCCCCTTGCTCAAATTCCATGCTCATTAAAGAGCATTCTGGTGATGCTCTGACTCCTATTGTAACTGTGCCTCCAGTAAGGGAATGGATATTGGACCATTTGGCATGTATAATTCTTTTTTTTAGAGTAATAAACTGGTGTGAAAGTTTTATTTTAGAAAAAAATACTAATGAAACAATGAATGCTTAGTTCATTTAATGACTGCGTTCTTATAAATGAAATTAAATTGGTCTCTCAATATGTTCTCTTAGAGCCAATATATCTTCTGCAAGTAACCAAATTCATGCTCAGAATCAGGACTTTCTGGATGCTTCCATTTCATCCCATATTGCAGCTTCAATTTTTGAAATATCATATTCCCTCATCATATCCAATTCAAGTCACAGCTGTCTCTACTTCTAAGTTGCTTTCATTTGTTCTTGGTGAAACAAACATCAAATATTATTCCTTAAATATTAAAATTTGGACAGTCCCAGTATTTGGACAAGAGCTGAGGCTTCATTTTCACTTTCAGCTTATTAACAGGAACTTCTTGGCTAGGCTGTTGTGCTACTGGCTTCATATTCACATCAGCAGTGCTATATTCAGGAAGGGCATCTCGTAACTACAGCAAGTTATCATCCAGCCATTTCTCTAATTTGACCACTTGAATCTCCTGGATTCGAAGATTATAGAGTTCAAAGCAAATCTTAACACCTTGTCCTTTGATAATATTCCTAAGGATAAAAGTAGCCCCAAGTCCTTTTCCTGATCTCTGGATGCAAATCCCCAGAAACTGGCTGAGTTTTTTCACTGGCATATGAGTTAGCTATAGTAACACAAAGAATACTTCCAAAATAGAACTCTGGAATGTGGAGTACTTTTCTCCTTTCTAACATAACTTTTCTTCCTTTTTGAAATTTCAGAGGATTTGTTCTTCCCCCTTGGAGGAATGAATTAGGGACTCAAGAACTGCAAGCAACAGAGGCCAACCCCCAGCCTGGAGACTCTGGCCTGGGCTTCTTGCAACCCCATGCCCCACCACAATGCAGGCCACCATGCTAGCTTGCTCACGTTGAGACTACCAGTCTCCATGTTTTAAATTAGTCATTTTTCTTCCTTTTGGTGAGTTCTGTCAGGTTCCATAAGTAACCTCTCATCAATATTTATTGCTGGAGAAAGAACTAAACTGTGAGTTTGCATCAAACAAACACTACTGTGTATAGTAGCAGTGCTGCAAGAAGTAGGACAAGAGCTATCTGGACATTCATCCACAGAGAGTTTAATTGATTTGGTGGCTGGGAGATGAGGGCATTCCTTGTGATTGCTTCTGTTTATGCCAATGGAGACAAAGCAGTCAGCTGATGGTGAGGGAAGGAAAGGGAGTATAGACAGTTTGAGGAGAGAGGACAATGTGTGATATAGCCTCTTTTAGACAGTGGGAAAGGAAACATCGTGGGAAATTTCCTCCCAGGGAATATTTAATGATCCTTTGAGATTTGTGTATGTGAATTCAATCAGCATGGTTGAGGCCGTTTTTTGATTTGTTTCAGGAATGCTCAGCTTCGTGGTGCAAACACAAAGTAGAAGAGAGCGGGGTTTAACTAGGGGTTAGAGCATTGCTAGGAGAGTCCAATAGTGGGATCAAGCATCAGGAGAATGATTCTAATGAAGGGCCATGGGTTCTAAGCTGAATAAGGGGAGAAGGGAGGAACTGAGTCAGGTAATCTGTAGTGGAAAGTGGAAGTCAGTTGATTGGAAGACACTAGTCAAGCAGTTGCTCTAGTACACTCAAGTGAGTGGGCTGGAAGGCTAGTAAGGGAGGGGTGGGGTGTGAGAGACGGGGAGGTTCCAAGCTGAGATTGGGATGCTGTGCAGAACCAAGGATATCAAGGTCATGAATGAGAGATAAAGACAACTGAGTAAAAGTCAAGTCAAACAAGCAATTTTTGGCCTTATCTAGTCTCTTCTCTGCACATTGGTCTCCATTATGTAACTATTTTACTGTTGCATGCTAACAGGAGACTTGGCAGTTCTCAGAGGACTTATCTTCCTGTTTATGAAAGAGCGGTGAACTCAGAGGTTATCACTGGTAGGTAGATAGTTAACACACAGTAAATAGACCTATAATTTATATGGGAGTGATCATAGGACAAAGCATTCTGGGAGTGTTATAAAACTCCAGGGAAATCAAGAGGCTAAAAGGCTGCAAACAATAAAGGTGGCAAAAAAGGAGGAGTGTTGAGTGGTTTTGACTCATGATGAAGGAAACTCAATAGTAGGAAAGAGGAACTGGATTAAGCAAATTCAACCTAATTCTTCGGGGTTATAAGTCAACGACAAATAAACCTGCATACCATTTTATTTACTCCTTTATCTCCACAAAAGGGAATATTTTCACTTGAAGTAAATCAAGCTATAGAGAATATCCACAGTAGCCTTGAAGAGGAAAGCAAGGACAACAAAACAAAGGTGGATAGCATATGAAAGCTTCAGAACCTCTTTCTCCCAGTAGGTTTAACATGAGGCACCAAATAACAGAAAACTGCAAATAAATTAGGGGGAAGCAGCACTGAGTTCAGGTGCAGAGTTTAATTTCAATCTCTTTCAAATCCCAGATTAAAAATTGTATGGTTTGGACATTGTATATAGCAAAATTCTTAGATAAGATATTCAGGTTTAAATTCTAGTCTCACTTATGAGGCAGAAAAAAATGTATCTGTATATACCTAGTCCAATGCTAGTTTGACAATTTTATGATCTGATTCATAAATTTACTTTTCTTAGAGTATAAGCTTAGATAATTTTCTAATAAGGTGTTTCCTTATTGGTCACTGAATTTATAGATCATAGTTTTCTGAAACTTCCCACTACTTGTTGGGAAAAAGCTGAGTGTTGGGGAAAAAACGAGGCAGGGCTTGCATGTCTGACATAATGTCCTCTGGAATGTGTCTAGACTTGCTGGCTTCTTGCTTCTAACCCTCCTAGGCTCCTAGATTGATTGTATTCCCATTATCTCAAGTAGCAGATGTTCCATATAAATCCTAAACCATTGCAGCTGTAGATCATGCACCTGCCCTTTTGACCCCCACATTCTCATGACCTGTTTCTTTGTTGGATTCACAATAAATAGCTTGGGCTCCCAGAGCTCAGGGCCTTTGCAGCCTCCATAATCATGATGGCCCCCTGGTCCCACTTTTCTTCTCAAACTTTTTCTCAATCCTTTGACTCTGCCGGACTTTGTCGCCCCCACGACCTGGTGTTGGGACTGATCACCCCAACATTGCTGGCAGCCCAAAATGGGGCAATAAAGACACCGGTGAAGGAACACTAGAACTTGTGAAAGCAGAGGATGCATCATCAAAGGACACCCAAGGACGTCTAAAAGAAGCTTGGCAGAAAAGCTGAGCACTTGGAAGAACCAGGGTAACAACGGGACAAAGTGAAAGCAGACATTCTGCTTATTTAAATTTCTTAAGGCACTTATTACGAAGAGGAGGAGTGAAAGTTAGTAGTCAGAATTTGTTGTCACCCTTTAATGCAGTAAAGCAGTTTTGCCCATAGTTCCTGGAACAAGGGACTACGGAGTTGAATGAATGGGAGATAATTGGCAGAGATTTTTTTTAAAGTATATGAAGATGGAGCAAAAATTCCAGTCTTGGTTTGGTCAATGTGCGTGCTAATAAAAGCAGCTCTTGAATCATTTCAAACAGATGATGAGGCAGATTCAGATGGGGAAGAGGAGGATGAGTGTAAAAACCTATCTTCAGATTCTGAATGTGAGGAATAAACAGGAAACAGAGGAAATTAAAGAAAAGAAAGAGAAACTGAAAAAAGTATGTTTTACTAGCCTGTCGGCTCTACCTGCTGAATTAAGTGAAAGGCCACCTCCTCTCTCTCCCCTTAATGGGTGAGAAGATGAATTAGCTACAAAACTTACTGCTCCTGTAGTTGTAACATTAAAATCTGGAGCAATTGGTGGTGCTATACAAAATTCTATTCAAAAGGCTAGACCCTAGGGAGACCTTGAAGCATGGCAATTTCCCTTAACTATAATCCAACAGGAAGGACAGAATATGGCTAATCGAACCACTTTTCCTTTTAAGCTGTTAAAGGAATTCAAGCAAGCCATTAGTCAATATGGGCCAAACTCTCCTTTTGTGCAAACTTTATTAAAAATCGTTTCTCTCGATAATAGATTAATACCGTATGATTGGGATACTTTAACAAAATCTGTTCTCACTTCATCTCAGTACTTGCAGTTTAAAACCTGGTGGGCTGATGAAGCTCAAACTCAGGCAAAGGAAAAGACACAAGCACAACCACCTGTGCCTGTTTCCTTTGAACAGTTAATGGGAGTCGGAGCTGATTGGGGTTGATTAGAAAATCAAGCAGTAATGGAGGATGTTGCCATTGTTCAGCTGCGCTCTGTGTACTTACAGGCACAGGAAAGGATAAATGTTACAGGGGAATAATATCCTTCTTTCAGTTCTATCCAACAAGGACCTAAAGAATCATATATTGATTTTATTGGTTGGCTCCAAGAGGCTGTGTATAAAGCCATAACTGATAAAACAGCTCAAGATGTTGTAATACAGCTTCTTACATATGATAATGCTAATACAGAGTGTCAAACTGCTATTAGACACCTGAGAAGGAAGGCTCATTTAGCTGAACATATTAAGGCTTGCGGTGGCATTGGGGGTAACTTACATAAGACTACTTTTTTAGCTCAGGCTATGGCTGGATTAAGAGTCAGAAAGAATATGCCCTGTTTCTTAGGCTCTTGCTTTAATTGTGGGCAACTGGGACACACAAAAAGGAATGTAGAAAAGGAAATCAAAAGGCAAGAACTACCAACAAACAGAAAAGTCCTGGTGTATACCCCCATTGTGAAAAAAGGCCATCACTAGGCAAGTCAGTGTCATTCTAAAATTAGCAAAGATGGACAACCTCTCTCAGAAAACAGGAAGAGGGGCCCACCTCGAGCCCCTCAACAAACCGAGACATACCCAGTACAGTCACTGCCCTTACAAATGTACAACAATTGTCCCCCGCCACAGCAGGCAGTGCTGTTATAGACCTCTGCAGCACAATTCCTGTCTCCTCACTTCCTGGGGAGCCACCAAAACAGGTCCCCACAGGAGTTAGGGGACCCTTACCCACAGGAACAGTTGGTCTATTACTTGGAAAGTCTAGTCTAAATTTGAAAGGTGTCACTTACATATGGGAATAATTGATTCTGAGTATATCAGAGAAATTCAAGTAGTTCCTCAATGCTATGGTCTGCTTCCCCAGGAGAAAGAATTGCTCAGTTGTTGCTGTTACCTTACATAAAATTAGGAAGCAGCACAATGAAGAGAACAGGAGGCTTTGGTAGAACTAATGCAACAGGAAACACTGTATATTGGGTTAATCAAGTGTCTGACAAAAGACCTATTCGCACAGTAACTATTCAGGGAAAATATTTTGAAGGACTAGTAGATACTGGAGCTGATGTCTCTATTATTGCTATAAATCAATTGCCCTGGCACTGGCCTAAGCAAAAGGCATCCATTGGTATTGTTGGAGTAGGAGCTGCCTCGGAAGTTTTTCAAAGTTCCTTGGTATTACCATGTCAAGGGCCAGATGGTCAGGAAGGGACAATTCAGCCTATCATTACACCTATTCCTCTCAATTTATGGGGTAGAGACTCACTGCAATAATGGGAGGCTGAAATATCTATTCCTATGGATCAATATAGTAGTAACAGTAGACAAATGATGATAAATATGGTATATTGCCCAGGAAAAGGACTAGGGAAAGATAAAAATGGCCAATCAGAACCTTTAGAATTAAAAGGACAAACAGATTGGACCAGATTGGGGTGTCATTTTTAGAAGCGGCCATTGTTGAGCCTCCAGCGCCCATTCTTCTTGTTTGGCTAACTGCCAAACCAGTTTGGGTGGAGCAGTGGCCACTGAAACAGGAAAAACTGGAGGTCTTAAAAGAGCTGGTGCAGGAACAATTGCAAAAGGATCATATAGAACCTACTTTCTCCCCTTGGAATTCTCCTGTATTTGTCATTAAGAAAACATCAGGGAAATGGAGAATATTAACAGATATAAGGGCTGTTCATGCTTTAATTCAACCCATGGGTGCACTACAACCAGGGTTACCCTCCCCAACAATGATCCCAAAATACTGGCCTCTCATAGTGATAGATCTAAAGGATTGCTTTTTTTTTTTTTTTTTTTTAACCATTCCTTTAGCTGCCCAAGATTCTGAAAAATTTGCTTTTTACTAGTCCCACCATAAATAATAAAGAATCAGCAGACAGATACCATTGGAAAGTACTACCACAAGGGATGCTAAATAGCCTGACTATTTGCCAAACTTATGTCAGGAAAGCTATTAAGCCAGTTAGAGAACAGTTTAAAAAATGTTATATCAGCCATTACATGGATGATATTCTGTGTGCAGCTGAAACTAGGGAAGAATTGATGTTGCGCTACAAACAGTTAGAAAAAGCTGTAAAGGTGGCAGGGTTGATTATAGCCCCCAGTGAAATCCAAACTTCTATTCCTTTTCAATATCTAGGAATGAGGGTAGAGTAAAATCCTATTAAGCCTCAAAAGATTCAAATTCAAAGATAACTTAGAAACCCTAAATGATTTCCAAAAATTACTAGGTGACATTAATTGGATTTGTCCAACTTTAGGCATTCCTACCTATGCTATGTCTCACCTCTTTTCTACCTTACAAGGTGATTCTAACCTTAACAAGAAACATTCCTTGTCCAAAGAGGCATTGGAGGAACTTCAATTAATTGAGGAAAAAATATCAGCAAGCACACGTAGAACAGATTAATCCAATGCAACCATTACAGTTTTTAGTTTTTCCTACTAAGCATTTGCCTACAGGAGTTATAGTTCAACAGGATGATCTGGTTGAGTGGTTTTTCTACCTCACAATACAACCAAAACGTTCACTCTGTACCTGGATCAAATTGCTGTGCTAGTAGGACAAGCAAAGCTGCACACAACAAAGCTAATGGGATATGATCCAAATCAGATTATAGTTCTGTTACCTAAACAACAAATTCAACAAGCCTATGTTAATTCCCAAGAATGGCAAGTTAATTTGGTAGGTTTTGTTGGCATTCTTGATAATCATTATCCTAAATCTAAGATATTTCAGTTTCTAAAATTAACATCCTGGATATTGCCTTCTATTACTCAAAAAGCCCCTATTAAAGGGGCCCTTACTATTTTTACTGATGGATCTAGTAATGGAAAAGCCTCATTTGTGGGACCTCAACAAGTTTTGCAAACTGACTTTACTTCTGCTCAAAGGGCTGAACTTATGGCTGTGATAACAGTGTTAAAATACTTTTAAACAGCCAGTAAACATTGTTTCTGATTCAGCCTACATAGTGCAAACCACACAAAATATTGAATGTGCCTTAATTCAAAATGTGACTGACGAACAACTTAATTCTTTATTTCATTCTTTACAGCAAGCACTACAACAAAGGCATTCACCTTTCTATATCACTCATATGAGAGTACATACTAACCTCCTTGGCCCTTTAAACTTAATCAAAGGGTGGATGCATTGGGGTCCGCAGCTTTTGCTAGTGCACAAACATTTCATTCTTTTACCCTTCTTAATGCTTCAGGCCTTAGGAAAAGATATGGTGCATCATGGAAAGAAGCTAAAGAAATTGTACAACGTTGTTCTGCCTGCCAAGTCCTGCATTTGCCACATCAAGGAAGAGGAGTTAACCCTAGGAGTTATCTCCAAATTCCATCTGGCAGGCAGATGTAATACATATTCCCACTTTTGGAAAATTGTCCTTTGTTCATGTTTCAGTAGATTCCTATTCACATTTTGTCTGGGCCACATGTCAAACAGGGGAGGCTACAGCTCGTGTTAAAAGACATCTTTTATCTTGCTTTTCTGTTATGGAAATCCCAGAAAAAATAAAAACTGATAACGGCCCAGGATACTGTAGTAAAGCCATGGCTACATTCTTTCAACAATGGAATATTGCCCATACTATGGGTATTCCATATAACTCACAAGGATAGGCAATAGTGGAAAGAGCTAATCGTACTTTAAAAACTCAGATACGGCCGGGCGCGGTGGCTCAAGCCTGTAATCCCAGCACTTTGGGAGGCTGAGACGGGCGGATCACGAGGTCAGGAGATCGAGACCATCCTGGCTAACACTGTGAAACCCCGTCTCTACTAAAAAATACAAAAAACTAGCCGGGCGAGGTGGCGGGCGCCTGTAGTCCCAGCTACTCGGGAGGCTGAGGCAGGAGAATGGCGGAACCCGGGAGGCAGAGCTTGCAGTGAGCTGAGATCTGGCCACTGCACTCCAGCCTGGGCGACAGAGTGAGACTCCGTCTCAAAAAAAAAAAAAAACAAAACTCAGATACAAAAGTGGAAGGCAGGAGACCAGGAATATAAAATATCACATATGCAATTGCATCTAGCTTTATTATCATTAAATTTTACAAAAAGATCAACCCATAACTGCAGCGGAACAACTTCTGACAGGACAAAAGGAAAATAAAAAGGCTGGACAAGATATATGATGGAGGGATACACATACAAAGAACTGGGAAAAAGGAAAGATAATTACATGGGGAAGAGGATTTGCTTGTGTCTCTCCAGGTGACAATCAGGTGCCTGTGTGGGTGCCCACCAAACATCTGAAGATCTATCATGAGCCACAGCATCTAGTGGACCGAACTGTACAGTGTGAATTGAAGGTCTGAAAAGCCTCGATTTGCTTTCCTTGTGCCTTCTGTTAGAAGGGGCCTGTTTCTCATTATCAGTGGCCTCCCGGCTACAGCCACAAAAGTTTTTGCTTCTGTTTCAGTAGATTTAATAATGTAGGTGTGAGGGTATGCTTGTGTTTTTGCAGGAGATGAATGAACCGTGTGGATGCCCTCAAGATGTGTATGACCATGGAATGGGAGACTGGAGGGACCCATGGACCCCAACCGTGGACTGGGTTCCCCCAGTAGGAGCCATGAGCCAGTTGAATCCGAATGTGAAGATGGAATGAAGACTGACCAGAGTCATGATGCTTAATGAACCAGTGCTTTCTGACTCAGCTCCTCCCTACCCTGAATACAAGAGACCCTAATAGTTAGGCAGGAATATCATTGCCCCTATTCAGCATGAAGAAGTTACAGAAGACTAACCTTCATCTTTCTGCAACCCCTAGGATTAACGGTCCTCTTGTAAAAGGGAAAGGGGAGATATGTGGGATGCATTCAAACCACAGAGACTCCAGTTTGAATAAGAGCTAAGAAAAATGAAGCTGGACCACCAACCGGCAATTAAGGGCTGCACAGCCTGCAATTGTCTTGCTCAATTAAAAGAGGCCATCTTTTATGCTAGTAACAATGATAACTAGTAATAATGATAGTAATAATGATACCTTCTCTTTTACAAAAAGGAGAAGTGGGGCATGTTGGGGAAAAAAACTGAGTCAGGGCTTGCATGTCTGATATGATGTCCTCTGGAATGTGTCTAGACTTGCCGACTCCTTGCTTCTAGCCCTCCTAGGCTTCTAGATCGATTGTATTCCCATTGTCTCAAGTAGCAGAAGATGTTCCATATCAATGTTAAACCATCACAGCTGTAGATCATGTGCCTGCCCTTTTGACCCCCACATTCTCATGACCTGTTTCTTTGTTGGATTCCCAATAAATAGCCTGGGGTCCCAGAGGTCGGGGCCTTCACAACCTCCACAATCATGATGGCCCCCTCGTCCCACTTTCCTTTTCAAACTGTCTTTTTCTCAACCTTTTGACTCTGCCAGACTTCATCACCCCGTGACCAGGTGTTGGGTCTGATCACCCCAACACTACTGTGGCTGAATACTTCAAAATTATTAACTTTCGTAGCTATTTGATTGTCTTTTCTTTGATTCAATTCATAGAGTGTTATCACCTTTAACATACAGGGTACAACTTAGGCTTAATATTCCTGGTCAATAAAAATAGACTATGTTTTAAAGAATCTAGGCCAGGCACAGTGGCTCACGCCTGTAATCCCAGCACTTTGGGAGGCCAAGGCAGGCAGTTCACGAGGTCAGGAGATTGAGACCATCCTGGCTAAACACGGTGAAACCCCATCTCTACTAAAAATACAAAAGAAAATTAGCCGGGCTTTGTGGCGGGCCCCTGCACTCCCAACTACTCAGGAGGCTGAGGCAGGAGAACGGGTGTGAACCTGGGAGGCAGAGCTTGCAGTGAGCCGAGAGTGCGCCACTGCACTCCAGTCTGGGAAGCAGAGTGAGACTCTGTCTCAAAAACGAAAACATAAAAAAGAATCTAGAGGCCAGGCGTGGTGGCTCATACCTGTAATCCCAGCACTTCAGAAGGCCAAGGCAGGTGGATCACCTGAGGTCAGGAGTGGGAGACTAGTCTGGCCAAAATTGCAAAACCCCATCTCTACTAAAAATTTCAAAACTTAGCCAGGCGTGGTGGTGTGCACCTGTGGTCCCAGCTACTTGGGAGGCTGAGGCAGGAGAATCGCTTGAACCCAGGAGGCGGAGGTTGCAGTGAGCTGAGATCATGCCACTGCACTTCAGCCTGAGCAATAGAGCAAGACTCTCTTAAAACAAAAAAAAATCTAGGGAATAAAAGTTCAATTACCCTCGAAAATACTACTCAAATGATATTCACTGCCCCATTATTGAGAAATATATTTAAATATCTTGCCTTAATAATTTACAAAACAATTGTATGAAAAAGCTGAAGACTAAAGGAAAAGCATGATCCTGTAATACCCTCCACAGTAGGTGTGATTACAAAATAAGGGGATGAATTTTGAACACACTTTTCAGAAAGTATATGCTTCTTTCAAACAGTTTCCCAGGGGGGAGGTGCACTGTATCAGTAATGTTGCTCGTACCACAAATAAGGACACTTCTGAGACCCAGTAAGGCTTTGATAAGTGATTCTCAAATGGAGGTTAAAATGAACCACAGGTAAAACGGAGCCCTCCCTAAGGAGAGATAACCAGCACCTCCAGCCCAGTGTATAATTTGAAACAAAAGCATATTAAAGATTAATATTCTTAATTATTATTAATATTAATGTCACAGGATCATTGAGTGTCACTTTTCCAGCCACAAACCTCTATGGTCAGTGGTGCCTTTGCCCAAGTTTTGCTCAGGCCCACTGGGCTTGGTAGGCTACACTCAGCTCACGCTACCAGCTTGGACCTCATGCCTTCCGAGGGCTAGCCGGGCACAGAGTGGTGAAGGGTGTGTGACTGAGTGAGTGTGGGGTCCAGCTACTGTGCACAGCCAGACATGCTGGCTACAGTGGGGCGGGCAGCTCCAGGTGCCAGCACAGGCACTAGCTTCCTGTGAAATTGTGACCAAACCAGGAGTACTGTAAGCAGCTTCCACAGCTGGCACTGGGGAACGTGGTGGCACCCAGAAGCTTCGAGATGCCAGGAAGCACAGAGCCCCAAAGAAGGAGTCACAGCACTGGCTCAGGGAGCTCCCAGGTCTGGGATCTCTGAAGGGTCACAGCTCTTCTCTCCGTCTCTCTTCCCTCCTTCTCATCGCCTACAACACAGTGAGCAAGGGACGTGTTTCAGCCCTGCAATTTGGCAAGTCCTGAGTTCTTGTCCCACGTCCAGGAAGAAGGAGGCATGTAGGCAAGCAGAGGGTGAGCAAGGTGAAGAGGTGCTTTATTGAGTGACAGAACAGCTCAGAGGAGACCCACAGTGGGTAGCTCCTCTTCACAGGCAACAGGCAGGTTCATCCCAACATCTGTTCAGCTCTTAGCAGAGAAGAAACCCACAGTGGGTAGCTCCTCTCAGCAGGCAGGTTGTCCCAACATCTGCCCAAATCTGGCTGAGTCCAAGGTTTCTATGGGCTTCAGAGGGGAGGAGGTATGTGCTAATTGGTCCATGGATGGCCATGGGTGGGTCCATATAAAGCACCATAAGTTCTCACTCTGGTCCACAGAACTGGCAACATGGCCCCCAGGCCTCAGACTATCTGTGGCCTTGAAGGTAGAGTTTCACCAGCGACCCGCCCCTTCCACCCTGGAGCCTATCTGCCTCCTGCCAACATTAACCTGCTCTCCACAGTGGCCACAGTGCCCAGGTCGTTCATACCGAGGGGTACCTACAGGTTAGCATCAAGCTGCCTTCAGCACCTGCTCCACCTGCCTCCCATGCTCATCAGCACCCAGTCTGGAGGGGACCAAGGAGGCAGGGGACTGGCCTGTCAGCACTGCCCCAAGCATGCACACATCTGGGCGGGCTGTGATAGCACCGGGGCTGGGCCTCAACTTTGCTCCAAAATCAGAACAGGTGCCCGTAGTGGGGAGAGACCAGGCAGCAGGAGCACGCACATCTGAGTCTGCTGAAGCATGGGGGCTTCCTGGGCCCCTGAGAGTGCAGAGATGCCCGGGTCCCCAGCTGCAGCTGGGCAGCTGCAGTTACGGGGGCTCCTGCCTGCTCCTGGCCCCCAAGAGAACAGGGATGCACAGCTCCAGAGCCGTGGCTGGGCAGCCACAGCTGCACTAGGAAGCACAAGACTCTAGCCCTACCGACTCAGAAAGGGGATGGGGCTTCTGCCTGTTTCAGCTCCTGCCAGCTCCATGAAGCACACAGCCCCAGTCACGCCTCCCTCGCTGTAGCCAGTGTGATGGCAGTGGCCACTCCAGACAGGCCCCCACTGCCATTAATATCCAAATACATATTTAAACTAATTAGAATTAATTTTGTTTATTCATTTTTAATAATATTAAAGGAAAGCATGAAATTTTTAAAAAAAGTTTAATCAAAATGGCCATGTGTTAAATCTGCTAAATAGTCATTCCCGACCTGTAATATTAAAACTCAGTTTTTCTCCAATGGTGTATGCTAATAAACATAATTTAGTAATATATCATAAATATTATTTAGGCTAATTTCAATGAAATAATTTAGTATTATAAATCAGATTGCTAGGCAGGCATGGTGGTTCATGTCTGTAATCCCAGCACTTTGGGGGGCCGAGGTGGGCAGATCACTTGAGGTCAGGAATTTGAGACCAGCTTGGCCAACATGGTGAAACCCCATAAATACAAAAATTAGGTGGGCATGTTAGCTCCCACCCGTAATCCCAGTTACTCCAGAGGCTGAGGCAAGAGAATCACTCAAACCTGGAAGGAGGAGGTTGCAGTGAGCCGCGATCACACCACTGTACTCCAGTCTGGGCAACAGAGTGAGACTACATCTCAAAAAATAATAATAAAATAAGAAGCAAAATAAATTAGATTGCTTGCACAAAGGTATGTAACACTTTTTTTTTTTTTTTTTTTTTTTTTTTTTTAGAGTTTCACTCTTTTCACTCAGGCTGGAGTGCTGTGTCGCAATCTCAGCTCACTGCAAACTCCACCTCCTGGGTTCAAGTGATTCTCCTGCCTCAGCCTCCCAAGTAGCTGGGATTACAGGCGCCTGCCACCACTCCCAGCTAATTTTGTATTTTTAGTAGAGATGGAGTTTCACCAGGTTGGCCAGGCTGGTCTCAAACTCTTGACCTCAGGTGATCCGCCCGCCTTGGCCTCCTATAGTGCTGGGATTACAGGCATGAGCCATTCTGCCTAGCCAACACGTTTTTTAAACACGTTGAGATGGATAATACTAAAATTGTGGTTGTTGATTGGAGTGATATGCAATAAATGTGTAGTTATTTATTGGATAATCTCATCATTAGAGCTCTGAGCATATTACTACTTGTAATAAATAAAAGAAAGTTCTTTATCACAGGTTTTAATTTTTTCTTAAAGTGGTATCATAGTTATTAATTTTCTAGGACGTTATCATTGAAACATATGACATGTAATTTGGAAAAGTTATATCCAAACCCATATTTCAAGAACTTTCTCATCATATCTTCAATTCAAAATAAAGATCCAATGAAAAGACTTCTTCTCTGTGTGGCTCTTCCTGAATACTTGGGCAGCTTCCACAGCTATGGACACCAAAGCGAAAAGTGGGCAATAGCCGGGTCATTTTACATGTTGGATTGATGTTATTTAGAGTGCGGAGACACTCGAGTGGGAGCAGAGGAGTCCTAAAGAAAACTGCCCATTATCCTAAATATTTATTGGATATTTATCTATTGATCATCTCTGTGGTTTTGTATTTGTTGGTTGGTTGGCTGGTTTTATGTTTGTTTTTTGAGGTTTTTTTTCTGTTTTCTCCCGATTCTAAGGTCTACTGACAAAAGGAGTGTTCAGCTGAAAGAGGCCAACTAATATCCATTTAAGCTGGGTCTTCTCTCTAGTCTATACAAATCCAAGGACATCTTAGAGGCCAAAAAAAAGGGAGAAGGGGGGACATTTCAAGAGTATAACGTCAGAGTCAGAGAGACCTAGATTCCCATATTATGAACCATAGAACATTCGACAAATTACAGGCATACCTTGTTTTACAGCACTTGATTTTATTGCATTTCACAGATATTGTGCTTTTTACAAATTGAAGCTTTATGGTAACCCTTCATTGAGCAAGTCCATCCACACAATTTTCCTAAAGCTCACTTCATGTCTCTGTGTCATATTTTGGTAATTCTCACAATATTTCAAACCTTTTCATTATTATTATATCTGTTAAGATGATCTGTGATCAGTGATCTTTGAAGTTACTATTGTAATTGTTTTAGGACACCAAAAACCGCGTATCTGAATAAAACAGCAAACTGAATCAATAAGCATCATGCGTCTGACTGCTCCACCAACAGGTTGTCTCCCTACAACCCTCTCACCCACTCCCCATAATCAGGCCTCCTGTTTCCTGAAACCCAGCAATATTCAAGTTAGGCTAATTAATAACCCTACAGTGGTCTCTGAGTGTTCAAGTGAAAAGAAGACTCCAATGTGTTTCACGTTAAATCAAGAGCTAGAAATGATTAAACTTAAGGCATGTTGAAAGCCAAGATAGGCTGAAAGCTAGGCCTCTTGCATCTACAGTTAGTCAAGTTGTGAAAGCAAAGGAAACATTACTGAAAGAAATTAAAAGTTCTGTGCCAATGAACACATAAATGATAAGAAAGTGAAACAGCTTTATTGTTGATATGAAGAAAGTTTTAGTCTGGATAAATCTAACCAGCCACAATATTCCCTTCAACCAAAGCCTAATCCAGTTCAAGACCCAACTCTCTTTAATTCTATGAAGGCTGAGAGAGGTGAGGAAGCTGCAGAAGAAAAGTTTGAAGCTAGTGGAAATTGGTTCCTGAGGTTTAAGGAAAGAAGTCATCTCCATCAGATAAACAAGTGCAAGGTAAATCGGTTTCTTGAGATGGAATCTACTTCTAGTGAAGATGCCGGGAAGATATTTAAATGAAAACAAGGATTTAGAATATTCCATAAACTTAGTTTATAAAACAGCAGTAGGGTTTGAAAGCATTGACTCCAATTTTGAAAGTACTACTTTGAATTTACAGATTCATTATTGAAAAAAAAAATGTGTCATTGCACACAAGCTAATGGCTAAATTTCTCCAGCTCTAAAATTCAGATTTCGGAGTCAAACTGTGAAGTCTTCTATCTCAGGATGACAAGAAAACTATGGGAAATACCACTGTTAGCAGGTGTGGCAATCATTTCTGTATATTTTTCCTCAGTATTCTTTAGAGTGAAAGTGAGCATTCTTCACTGGCCTGTGTAATTGCTAAGTGTGACGGTGGTCTTTCATTCCTAATCTGCTGGTATACAACAGAGTCAGCCTTACAAATACAGGCCTCTTACTGATGACTGATTAACATATAGTAATGGCTGTCATTCACTAAGTATGTTTGTATGCAAGATGTGCTTTTATATATCTCATTTACTCTTGTGCTTTTTACTCTTATGAATGACTCTGTGCTTTATATATATCTCATTTACTCTTCAGAGCAACCAAGCTGCTCTTACACCCATTTTACAGATGAGGTAACTGAGACCTCAGGAGAGGTTAAGTAATTAACCAAATACCACATAGCTCATTAAAAGCTTGGTAGGAATTCAAATGCCTTTTTTTTTTTTTTTTACTATTATACTTTAAGTTCTAGGGTACATGTGCACAACGTGCAGGTTTGTTGCATATGTATATATGTGCCATGTTGGTGTGCTGCACCCATTAACTCGTCATTTACATTAGGTATATCTCCTAATGCTATCCCTCCCCCTTACCCCCTCCCCACAATAGGACCCGGTGTGTGATGTTCCCCTTCCTGTGTCCAAGTGACCTCATTGTTCAATTCCCACCTGTGAGTGAGAACATGTCAAACGCCTTCTTTTAGCAGCTGCAATCTATTGCCTGCTAATTAGGTATTTACCTAATTGTATGAAAGGGAAGTGTTATTAATGTTGTGATTCAAAGTCAGGAGTTTTGATCTTTTTGAATTTATCTAATGGTTCAGAACTGATAAGCTTTTCTTTTTTGCCCTACGGAAGAAGAAGAAGGCAAATTGCTCTGGCTGGGACTCCCAGTTAAAAAAAAAAAAAAAGGCTGGTGATGACAGCCTAAGTTTAAATTCAACTGTACATTTATACTATGACCTCAAGTGGTTTGCTTAATTTCTCTTAATTCTTTATTTCTTCATTCATATAATATAGATTTCTATTGAACCTACTGCTTAAAGTTATTGAGAAGATAAAATGAAATGTGTTATGTGAAGCACTTAGCATATGCCTGGACATAGCAAGTGTTCAAGACATTGATGAAAGACCCTATTCTTCTGGTTCAAGTTAGTGTTTTTGAACACTAAAAAAGAAAGAAAGAAAGACCCCTTTATCCTCATCTTTTTTTTTTTTTTTTTAAATACTGTTTCAACTTCTGGGAAGGCAGCATGAAATTAAGATGTCCCACACAGGTTGGGTGCGGTGGCTCACACCTGTAATCCCAGCACTTTGGGAGGCCAAGGCCGGTGGATCGGTTGAGCCCATGAGTTCAAGACCAGCCTCTACCAGGGTAGGGAGACCCTGCCTCTACCAAAAATACAAAAATTAGCTAGTCTCATAATCCAGTCTCAAAATAAATAGATAAAAAAAATTTTTTAAAACAGATGTCCCAAGTACAAAATATTTTAAACCCTGCCAATGAAAGATGTTTTTTAAAACCACAAATACATAAAATCACATAACCGTCAGATTAGAAGCTAATCTGTGTTCTGTGAACAATTTTCATTGTAAACATCTAGTGTGCTGTTAACAAAATCATTCACGTTACAACCATCACTCACAAGACCATTCACATCACTCACATTCTATTAGTGTTAATTAAAATTTACATAGAGTTGAATAGTTGATAAAACAATGTGCTTTCTATTAACTCGTTTGAACTTCACAAGAATCCGGTAGGCTAAGTATTAGTTATCTCAATTTTACAAATGAAGAAACATGTTCAGAGAGATGAAGTCACACAAACATAAGGGATCCAGGTATGACTGCTTCCAAATCCTGTGTTCTTTCCCTTAACCAATGAAACCTTTATCAACTGTAGGTTAAAACTACCGAATTTTTTTTTTTTTTTTTATTAATAGAATGGAATGAGAAATAGCATAGCCAGGCTGCGTGCGATGGCTCACGCCTGTAATCCCAGCACTTCCGGAGACCGAGGCAGGTGGAACATGAGATCAAGAGATTGAGACCATCCTGGCCAACATGGTGAAACCCCGTCTTTACTAACAATACAAAAATTAGCTGGTGTGGTGGCACATGCCTGTAGTCCCAGCTACTCAGCAGGCTGAGGCAGGAGAATCACTCGAACCTGGGAGGTGGCAGTTGCAGTGAGCCAAGATTTCGCCACTGCACTCCAGCCTGGAGACAGAGTGAGACTCCTTCTCAAAAAAAAAAAAAAAAAAAGAAAGAAAAAAGAAAAGAAAAAGAAATAGCATAGTTAGAGCGTCAATACTCAATATATGTAAGTCAACATAATTGAAATACTTCTTATACTAGATCACCATGTAAGATGTGTAATTTATTCCTGTAGGTGTTGAACAAAAAAAATTGATAAACACTGACCATATGTGTAGCCCCAGTTACACTTTTACTCGCTGTATAGACTTTAAAGTTGATCTAACAGATTTATTCATTTATAGTATAGGGGTATAAATATATCCTTACTCTACTTTTCTTCTCTATTTCCTAGGAGGCTTTTCAAAATCAAATGAAATAATACATGTGGAAAAACACTTGGTAAACTTTCTATACAAGTGTTTCGTAAATTTGGATGTGGAGGCTATCCAAAAAACGTTGTAGATGATATTCTGAATTCAAAGAATTCCACAATGGAGTTCACATTTGTGAGGCTGCCACTATCCCTTCATCCCCTATAACAACGTATGGCTGCTTAAGTAAGAGGGACCATTGAGTATGAACTATTTGTGAACTTCGATTTTTTTTTGTGATCTTTCTGGCTCTTAAACATAAAAGTTGACAATTGTCACACAACGAAGTCTCTTCCCAAGCACTGGAGTGTCTTGCGCAAAACCCAAATTCAATGTCTGTGAAAAATGAATTGGAAAAAATTGCATACAATACCATTATTAAGCTCTTACTGCACACAAGCTCTAGTTAGGTCTTTTCTTCCCTTAATCAATCTCTAGAATTTTTTCAAGTCAACAGTTAACATATACTGAATACCCATTTATATAGGCTACAAAACGAAATGTTACATAGGTAATCTTTAGGCTAAATGATTTGCTATTTATTTATTCACTTGAATAAAGATAAAATTCCTAAAGTACAATATATATTTTTTCTTCCCTTTTTTTTTTTTTTTTCTTTGAGACGGAGTCTCGCTCTGTTGCCTGGGCTGGAGTGCAGTGGCCGGATCTCAGCTCACTGCAAGCTCCGCCTCCCGGGTTTACGCCATTCTCCTGCCTCAGCCTCCTGAGTAGCTGGGACTACAGGCGCCCGCCACCTCGCCCGGCTAGCTTTTTGTATTTTTTAGTAGAGATGGGGGGGTTTCACCGTGTTAGCCAGGATGGTCTCGAACTCCTGACCTCGTGATCCGCCCGTCTCGGCCTCCCAAAGTGCTGGGATTACAGGCTTGAGCCACCGCGCCCGGCCTTCTTTTCAAACTCTAATAGGTCAAGTGAAAAATGATTATTCAAATATATTCTTCTTTCTTGTGGAAACAATCCCTTTAATACGGTAACAATTTTTCCTGGCGCTTGATTATAGCTATCCTTGAACAGACAAAATTCCCCGTCTTCAGAAATCGTGCTTATTTCAAACTAAAATGTGATGTAGCGTAATTTTTCAGCTGGAAGCAGAACGCTTGGTCTTTTCAAGATCCTTTAAGATAGGAATCTACATTTGCATCCTCTATCTAGTTTTTGTTTTTTAAGACAAAGTCTGGCCTTTTCACCCAGGTTGGCGTGCAGCGGCACCGTCTTCGCTCACTGTAGCCTAGACCTCCTGGGCTCAAGCTTTTCTCGTGCTTCAGTCTCGAGTAGCTGGAACTACATGCACGCGCCACTACTCCTGGCTAATTACCAAAAAAAATAAAAAATAAAAAAAAAAGAGACCAGGGGTCTCCCTATGTTGTTCAAGCTGATCTCGAACTCCTGGGGTCAAGCGATTCTCCCTCCAGGGCTTCGCAAAGTGCCAGGATTACAGGCGAGAGCCGCCACGCCCAGCGGCACCCCTATCTAGTGATAAGCAACCTTCAACTTTGAAAGAAGCATCTGGCTTGCGGATACTGTCGGTTATCCTTGGAATTTACCCAGTTTAGGAAAACAAGTGAGCAGCTAACCCTCCACGGCCGGCTCACGACACCGGGAGAAAGTGGGTAAAAGATAGTCGCGGCCACACATCGCTTGGGGGCTGCGCGAAACAGAACTAGGAAGCTTTGCTCAGGTCTGGACTTCGTCCCTCCCAGATCTCTGAGCTAGCAACCCCTGCAGCCCGAGCCAATTGCGAAAGACCAACAAAGCCCAGCCCAGCGGAAGGAACGGTTTCGGAGTTGTTTTTCTTTGATAGGGGAGCTCTTCCTTGCTCTCGCCCCTACTCTTTCTGGTGTTAGATCGAGCAACCCTCTAAAAGCAGTTTAGAGTGATTGGAAAAGACACACCAAACGCTCCCAGCAACAAAAAGGATGAAATTCCTTCTGGACCTCCTCCTGCTTCTCCCCTTACTCATCGTCTGCTGCCTAGAGTCCTTCGTGAAGCTTTTTATTCCTAAGAGGAGAAAATCAGTCGCCGGCGAAATCGTGCTGATTACAGGAGCTGGGCATGGAATTGGGAGATTGACTGCCTATGAATTTGCTAAACTTAAAGGCAAGCTGGTTCTCTGGGATATAAATAAGGTAACAGTGCTTACTATGTTTTACTTTCTGGTTCCTTTAATCTGTGGACATGTCTGCATTTTGCTGGCAACCACCCTTTACCGCATCTCTGTAAAGCAGGGAGGAAAAATAAAATTAGTATTGCCATTTTGCAGATGGGAGGGCATGAATTAATATGTTGCATGATCACATGATAAACAGACCTAGAGGTTATAAGAGTCCCAGTTACTGCCCCGTTGTAAATTGATCCCCATTTTTGCCCTAAGGATAACTCATAATTTTCTCCTGAACCTGATTTCATTCATCCCTCTATTTTAAACATAGGGAAAAAGTAATCGTTTTAGCTATATATTAAAAGAGTAAGAAGCTTGTACCTATTAAGAGAAAGTCCTAGCCTACTTGTTATTAATGAGATAAGTGGTTTAAAAGATTATACTCAACAGAAAGCAATGCTACATTGCCATAGTTATTGCCAAGAGTAATTTTCCGGGAGGCTGAGGTGGGAGGTTGCTTGAGCCTGGGAGGTGGAGGCTGTAGTGTAAACACCCCACTGCACTCCAGCCTGGGTGACAGAGTGAGACCCTGTCTCAAGTTTTTTAAAAAAGCATTTTTTATTGGCTAACACCTCTAATCCCAGCACTTTGGGGAGCCCAAGGAGGGCGCATCACGAGGTCAGGAGATCGAGACCATCCTGGTTTCACTAGACAGTGAAACCCCGTCTCTACTAAAAATACAAAAAATTAGCCTGGCGTGGTGACAGGCGCCTGTAGTCCCAGCTACTCGGGAGGCTGAGGCGGGAGAATGGCGTGATCCTGGGAAGCAGAGCTTGCAGTGAGCCGAGATCGGGCCACTGCACTCCAGCCTGGGGGACAGAGTGAGACTCCGTCTCAAAAAAAAAAAAAAAAAGCATTTTTTTTTTTTATCACGTTTGACCTGTGACACTGAAGGAGTGGCAGGAAAGCATCTTTTAGTAAAAATAATAAATAGAAAAAAAACTTTCAATGTATTTTTTTATCCAGGACAAGTTTAGGTGTAGCTTAGGGAAGAGGACCTAGACTCTAACCTTTTATTTGACCTTTGGTAGATGAACAAAGGGGTTTCTATAAGATACCTGATGGCCTGAAACATTATCCATTACACACTAGTTGACATGCAATGCTGTAAATAATAATTCAAAGGATGTGAAGTTAAATGAGAGTTAACCCAGTGAGTGGCTGATTAAGACAGCAATCAACAAATACTGTCCACTGCTTAGACATTAGGGACAGAGTGACAAACAGAAAATAAGGTTCCATGACCTCAGTCTAGTAGGGAAAATGGACATTAAGTAATTACAAGTGCAGGCTGGACGGGGTGGCTCTCACTTTTAATACCAGCACTTTTGGAGGCTGAGGCGGGCAGATCACCTGAGGTCATGAGTTCGAGACTAGCCTGGCTGACATGGTGAAACCCCATTTCTACTAAAAATACAAAAAGTTAGTTGAGCATGGTGGCATGCGCTTGTAATCCCAGCTACTCAGGAGGCTGAGGCAGGAGAATTGCTTGAATTTGGGAGGCGGAGGTTGCAGTGAGCCAAGATTACACCATTGTGCTCCAGCTTGGGCAACAAGAGCGAAACTGCGTCTCAAAAATAAATAAATAAAATAAAATAAAATAAAATAAATAAATAAAAAATAAGTAATTACAAGTGCAATGAAAAATACAACCTAGGCCCAGCCTGGACCAGCATGGTCAAGATCTGGCATGGTGATATAGTCAGACACATCTGAGTTCTCATTTTTTAATTGGGTAACTTACTCAACTTTTCCACAGCTTTAGTTCCTTTTCTGCAAAATGGATAAAATAACAATACCTACCTCAGAAGGCTGGGAGTGTGATAAGAGATAATGCACACAAAGCATTTAGCACAGTGGCTGGTATAAGGTAAACACTGGAGTGTTAGTTCTTACTATTCCTTGACAAAGTAGTGGTTTAAGCTAAAATTTAAATATATGTAAGAGTTAGTTAGGTTAATGACTTCTAATGTCCAGTGCTGGTTTGTACAAAATTTTCTCTGATCTTCAGTGACATGTATTTATCCAACAAATGTTTATTGAGCATCTGTTATCTGTTAGGCACTGTTCTAATGCAGAACTGAGGATATAGCACTGAGGAAGACATGAGCCTCATGAGCTAGGGGCAGTATGCCACACTGTATAATAAAATGTTTAATTGTTAGATGGTGTTAAGCATAAAGAAAAAAATAAAAGGTGAAAGCAGATTAAAGACTGTATATGGTGGGGAGGGTAGGAGGGGAGTGTTGACTTTACAGAGGTGGCCACAAAAGCCCCACTGAAGTGGAGATAATTGAGTCAAGATCAGAAGAAGCTGAGAGCACAGTGAGTCCTGCAGGGAAGGATCAGCAAATACAAAGCCTGGCATAGACTGAGGGAAGGGAGAGAAGCACAAGAAAGGTCTAGATCTACTCTGTGCAACACAATGGTAGTAGTAACCCCTAACCTCTTGTGGCTCTTGAGCCTTTGAAAATGTGGCCAGTCTGAATTGAGATGGACTGTGGGTGGAAATACACACTGGATTTTGCAGACTTAGTATGAAGAAAAGAATGTAGAATTTTGTGTTAAGAATTTTTATATAGATTACATGTTGAAATTATAGTTACTTAGATATATTGGATTAAATAAAATATGCCACTAGATTTTTTTTTTTTTTGATGTGACTACTGGAAAGATTGAAATTATGTACATGGCTTGCATTATATTATATTTCTATGAGACAGTACTGGTCTAGAGATTTAGGGGGCTGGAGTTGCAGATGATAAAATTTCCTGTACTTTGGCTTTTTACTCTGGGGAGTCAATGAAGGGTTTTGAGGGTAATTCCTATTGAAGAGGATCCTCCGGCTGCTGGGCTTAGAAGAGATGTAAGAAGAGAAAAGATGGAAGGAGCAAGTAAAGTAAGAGACTACTGTGATAATCCAGGCATGAGATGACATTATGGGGACTGTTGGACGAGGTTGGGAGCAGCAGAAACTGGGAGTAATGGTCAGAAAAATTGAGGACAATGTAGTGAGTTTTTATGAGGTTAAATTAGTTTAATTTAAATAATCTATCTTTTATTTTGAGATTATATCCTTCCTACTTTTTTGTGGGTAAAATATATATTTGTTAATGAAATTACAATGATAACATATGAGGGTCATTTTGTTAGTTTTGAGGGTCCTTATTTGGCCAAAAGTTTGGCAATCTTAGTTCAGTATACATACCCCACTCTATTTTTCTTGCTGTTTTATAGATTTGAAATTATAGAAGTCTAAGAACCACTAAACCTGATTGGGGAAGGACAGGGTGGGAGTTTGGAGCAGTCTAGGTAGCAGAAACTGGAGATGTGAAGCTCTTGGGCTGGTGAATACCTGGAGAATGAGGAAGAAAGTGGAGTGGTGTTTGATTGTTATGAGATCTAGCTGGAAGCGCAGGGAGGGGTCAAACGGAGTGCCCTTTCACCTAGAGTACAAAGACAATCCCTTAGATTTGTCCATGTAATGAGGATAGCAATATCCACGTGTACCTAATGTTAATTTAGGGAAGAATTAATGGTGGTGTCAGCTTTGTTGTTCCACTGAGACTGATACCGGGAATTATTCATTCTGCTTTATGATAATCTATCACTTCTTAACTATTCTCATTCCCATGCCTGGTTAGAATAGTTTGTAGCCAGGCATGGTGGCATGCTCCGGTAGCCCCAGCTACTCAGGAGGCTGAAGCAGCAGGATTGCTTGAGGCCAGGAGTTCTGGACTGTGGTGTGCTCTGCATGTCCACATAAGTTTACAATCAATATGGTAACCTCCTGGCAGTGGGCATGAAGGAGACCAAGTTGTCTAAGGTGGGGTGAACCCACCCAGGTTGGAAATGGAACAGGTCAGAGCTCCGGTGCTGTTCAGTAGTGGGATGAGGCCTGTGAATAGCCACTGCACTCAACCTGGGCAACAGGGAGACCCTTTCTCCTAAAGTACTAGTTTGGAAAGAAAAATTTACTGTAAGTGGTATGCATATAGTGTATGCCCAAAGACTATTTATTAAATGAAAAACTGAATTAATGAATAACTGAAAAATTAATGGGAGGAATTTAAAAATTTTTAGTAATCAAGATAATGGGTGTAAAGGTCTTAGTTGTAGCAATAGACAAACATATTTGAAAAACCAAGGGAAATCTTGAAGAGTTATGAGCAATTGTACTGTGCTGCAAAACATTTTAAAGGAAGAATTCATTTTTTCCTGAAGATCTGCTTATTTTTTATTTCTTACCAACTATCTACAGGACATTGTCCAGAATTTTTTCTGGAGGAATTCAGAACTTAAATTTGTTGCACTGGCAAGGCACGGTGGCTCACACCTGTAATCCCAGCACTTTGGGAGGCCGAGATGGGTGGATCACTTGAGGCCAGGAGTTCAAGACCAGCCTGGGCAACATGGTAAAACCCCATTTCTCCTAAGAATATAAAAATTAGACGGGTATGGTGGCGCATGCCTGTAATCCCAGCTACTAGGGAGGCTGAGGCAGGAGAATCACTTGAACCGGGGAGGCAGAGGCTGCAGTGAGCTGAGATCGCATGACTGTACTCCAGACTGGGTAACAGAGCGAGACTCCATCTCAGAAGAAAAAAAAAAAGTTGCACAATTCAGAAGGTGTGGAAAGCAGACCAACCTAAATGAGGAAGACAAGTAAACAGGGCAAAAGTGAGACAGCAGATGTGAAAGAAGGGTATCTTTGCCTCCACATAGTGGAGTGGTAGTTAGTCGCTTGGTGGTTACAGAAAGCCAATCAGTAATAAGCAAATCTCTGAAAACAGAATAAATGGGAAATAAATTTTTATTTTAAAATGTGTTCATGTAGGGAAATATATTTGTTCAAAAAAGAGAAGACCCAATCAATACAATATACTTTTTTTTTTTTTTGAGATGGAGTCTTGCACTGTTGCCCAGGCTGGAGGGCAGTGGCAAAATCTCGGCTTGTTGCAACCTCTGCCTTCCCAGTGCAAGCGATTCTTCTGCCTCAGCCTCCCAAGTAGCTAGGATTACAGGTGCCCACCACCACACCCAGCTAATTTTTTATATTTTTAGTAGAGGCAGGGTTTCACTGTATTGGCCAGGCTGTTCCCGAACTCCTGACCTTGTGATCTGCCCGCCTCAGCCACCCAAAGTGCTGAGATTATAGGTGTAAGCCACTGCGCCTGGCCAATACAATATACTTTTAAAAAACTTTTTAAAATGTGGTAAAATATATGTCATAACACACCATTTTAACTATTTATGAGTGTACAGTTTAGTGGCCTTAAGTACATTTACCGCATTATGCAGTGATCTCTTCTGTTTCTCTCCAGAAATTTTCCCAAGCTGAAACTCTACCCAGTAAAATGATATATCTCCCCAGCCCTCACTCTCCCCAGGGCCTGGCAACAATCATTCTATTTTCTGTCTCTATGAATATGGTACTCTGGGTACTTCATGTAAGTACACTCATATGGTATTTGTGTCTGGCTTATTTCATGTGGCATAATGTTCTCAAGGTTGACATGTAGCATGTGTCAGAAATTCATTCCATTTTAAGACTGAATAATATTCTATCATATGTGTATACAACATTAATAAAATGTACTTGTAAAAGGAAATGCCAAAAGCTGCTGGTAAAGTATAGGAGAGCAAAATAAAGTTTATCTGAGATGTTGATGTCCCTTGAGGAATAAGAGTTCCTCATGAGAGTATACTACAGTTTGTGAGGGAGATTTCAGTAAAAGAAAAATATCGGGGGAACCTGCTCCCAATATTTCAATGTAGGTTTTTTCTATTTTCCGTAAGTGTCGGCCAGCTGAGAAATAAAGAGAGACAGTATAAAGAGAGGAATTTTACAGCTGGGCCACCGGGAGTGACATCACATATCAAAATTAGCTACTTTTTTATCAATGCCCTGTTGAGAATTCCACATTTGGGTGAAATTGGCTTGCCAATCATTAACAAAATGAACTGTTTGAATAGATTGGTATAATGCCACTCCGGCAGTGGTGGCCAGTGCAGTGACTGTAATTAGGCCCATGATCACAGCGATTAAAGTGAAAACAAATCTCTTAGCTCTTTTGAGAATTTGTTGTAACACTTCATTAATTAAATGTACTGAGGGGGAAGATTCCCAAGGTCTGGGTAGAGTTACCAGTATCCAGATTCCTTCTCAAGCTCAAAGCAACATTACACTTTTCCTGGAGTCAAAACGGGAGTTAACGAAAGTGTATAAATGACAATTAATGCATTGGACAGTTTGATTGTTTGTCCAAATTTTGATATTTCCCACTAACAGCATGTAAGAAGGCTTAACATAACTCTGTAGAGGAATAGTCAGGCTGGAGGTAAACAAAGCAGAAGGTTTGAAGCTACGTTGATACTGAGGGAGAGGAGCGGTGGTGGCAGCACCTGATGTTCTCTGCCGTAAAGAAGCAATCCCAGGTGCCCAGGGATGCCAAAGAGGCAGAGGGTCATACCTGGGTCTCGAAGAATTATCATAATGCCAATCAGAGTCCCATAAAGGGTGATCGGCACCATAAAGAGGAAGAGGGTACAAAGGGGATTTATCATGGGGTTCAGAATCATGGATGTGAGAGGCGGTAGTGAGGACAATAGACAGAAAAGTGTCCCCTTCCCATACTCACAGTCCGGACATGGCAATAGCCAATTTCCAAAGTTCTGGGTGTTCTGGGCTCAGAATGGGGAATATCATACGAGACCTGGGGGGGTGGGGGAGTAATGCCCTTTTCTTCCCATTTTAAGGGAAAGAATGAGCTGAACCTCCTATGCAAAGTAGGATGATAATCCTCATCCTCCCAATAAGAAATCAAAAAGTAGCCTCCAGGCATTCCCTTCTGCCAGAGGAGCAATTGTTTTTTAAATAGCCCTTTGGTGCCAAGTCTATTACTAAACCATATGAGTCATGTTTTAATACTACTGTATGTGAGATGGACCCACAGAATTTTTAGAACATGGTTTTCCTACAGGTTTATATTGAAAGTATGGGGTATCTCCTATTACTCCCCTTTTCATTTGCCTTAAAGGAGAAAGGGAGAGGCTGGAGACCAAATGTCCCCGTTCCCCTGTGGCTAATCTCTCCAGAAGATAAGCAGCCCAGACTTGAGTTTCTAGATGGATACAACCAGGTGCATGTCCGAGGCACAGAGGAAGGTATTTATAACCCATAGTAACATTGAATGCAGTGCCTTCTTCTCCTGGCTGAGCAGGGCAACGGTCATCTGTAGCTCCAGGCATCCACACACTATCATCAGTATAGACTTCTGCAGGAGCACCCACCCAGGTGAGAGATCGAATAAGTGCAGGAAAAGGCACATAAGCTCAATAAGAATAATTTTGTGTAGCAGGTAAATCAGTTTGAGGGGAAACTGGCGAGACAGAATGTATAATGAGGAGAATTATTAAATAAAACTTATTGTAAGCAAGATCCAGTGGTGAAGGAGGAAGAGAAGAACCAGGGGATGTTGTTTTCAGGCTAACAGAAATGGTGAGATTTTTAGGTTCGTAAGGAGAAAAAGGAAGGTAATTAGAAGTGAGATTAGTTAGAGGAGTCTCTGTTGCCATTAGGGAGGATTGAACCAGACCCATTTTGATTTGGCGTGCCAGTTTTTGAGGAGTCAGCACAGATCTCACCAGGTATGAGGGCGGTCTCTGACACGGACATCTTTTCCCTGTGGTTTTCATTGTCAGTATTCACATGAAGTTTCAGTCTTCTAGTGGGCACCCAGATAGGGGATTGATGATCTCCTGGCAAAACACAAGCATACCCTCTTCCCCATGTTATAATTGTTCTGGGTTACCAGGTAGTGGTCTGGGAATTAAAGGCAAAGAATTAGGTAGTAAATTTAGAGGAATGGAACTACAGAGATCGACCGCCCCACCCCCTACTGTGGAGGTGGACAAGCATTGTACTGAGACAAAAGAAGAGGCTGGGACCCATCTGGGTTGGCTGTAGGGAAATTTGTTTGTGCTGGGGGCTGTGTTGGGACTCCTTGAAGCGGAAACATAACATTGGTCTGAGTCTGAGGTGTCCCATTTGATATTGGGGCCTGGGACTGGCCCCGCTTCCCGTTTCCCGTTTCCCTGGTTCTGTGGCAAGGGGTTTCCATCTATATCAGACTTAGAGCGGCAAGTACTTGCCCTACGTTTACCTTCACAACAACGAGGGCAAACAGTAGCAGGAGCATTTGGCCGTGTTTGTTGAGCTGGCTTGGCTACTTTTAAGTTTTTAACAGTGCAATTTTTTTGAGTGTGACCAAGTTGACCACAATTAAAGCAGGCTCCAAGAAAAGAATCAGTCAAGCCAGTTTGATTGCTGTCCTTCATGGCCCGTGCCCACAGAATAGCTTTGTGAGTCTCTAATCCAAAGCCTTCACAAGCTTTAATATATGCAGGCAACACCTCATAATCAGGTAAATTTTGTCATTGGACGGAACACGTGGCCATTTTACTCATGGTTCGCATTCTCAAAAGCTAACATACGAAGGACAATACCTTGAGTGTGCTCATCAGAGACAGAATTTTGAACAGCATCTTGTAATTTAGCCAAAAAATCAGATTACAATTCACTGTGACCCATTTAACAGTAGTAAAAGAAACAGGAACTTGGCCTGGGGCACATAATTTATCCAAAGCTCTCACTCATACATACCGTTTTTTACTTGTTCCATGGTGAGAGCATCAAAGCCTAATTGGGTAGTAGTGTCAGAGCAATGATCAGAGCCTGTGAGCTGAGCCTGAGTAATTAGAATGCCATCAGCCCGATTTAGCTGAGCCTGCAGACGAGCCACCTCTGACCACCAGGTACAGAATTGTAAATGCTGAGATGAAGTTAGAACAGCTTTTGCCAAAAGGTCCCAGTCTAAAGGAAGCAAAATGACCTCAGTACAAAGAGTCTGTAAATCCATTTTAACATATGGAGCAGTAGGATCATGCTGAGTACAAGAATCCTTGAATTCTTTTAAAAAGGTAAAATTAAGCAGCACATATCAATGCACTTATACCCCTTGAGCATTAGAAGGTTCCAGCATGACTGGATAATCCCACACCTCTAATCCGCTTGTTTTTTTGTTTTGGCGTAATGAGCGTTGCATGGAAGTTTCAACAACAGGCACATGAGACGGAGTCAGCATAGAAGTGACAGGAAAAGTATGTGTAGATAAGGGAAACTGAGGTTGAGGAGGTCAGACCAGTATGAGAGCATGAGAAAAGGGCATTGGGGGAGCAGAAGAGGCAGAAGTATACTGGTGATTATTGTCCCAATCCTGTGCAGCCAGAGTGGCAGGGCATCCATGCGTGAAGAAGGGTACAGAGAAGAAGGTTGAGTGGATGGCAAAGTGACCGGTTGAGGTACCGAAATGACAGGAGGGTGAGGGGCTGAGGTAGATGGGGGAGGGCCTGCAGAATTACAGGTAGATTGTAGTTTGGTCCCAGAGCCATTAGATGGCCCTGGAGGCAAAGACTGCAAAGGTTTGGAGAGGGAAGAGTTAGTATAGATATCGTCCCGTGCTGTCCGAGTTGGGGCCGCGGTAGCTACAAGTACCGGCTCTTCATGAAAAGAAATAAGATCATCAGGAGGTGACATTAAGCCAGAGTCACCAGAGTTAGATATTGAATTCTCAACATTGTCAGGTGGGGGAGGAGTAGACGAAGGGAGAGGCTGAGCAGATAACAAAGGCCAAATGGTACAGGAAAGCTGAAGAAGAGGTAGTGGGTCACCAGATTCAGAAAATTGTGGTAACTGCAGGGGGTCACGGGATTGGTATGTCATTAGGACGGCACATACCAAGGCCCAATCACCCCAGTGATGGGAACATTATTTCCAGTCAGGACCAGTTTCCAGAATTTTGTACCAACACAATCCCATTGTTCCAGGAAACCAAGGACAGTGTTCCTTCACTGCCATGAATAGGGTGACCATATTTTCCATGGGCACTCACACTCCCCCCGTTTTAACACGAGTTTAATATAGCAGAGATAAGCATAATGTTTAGACAGCACGTGACCCATAGTTACCCCGGACGATACACAGGCAATTCACCAATCGTCAGGGAGCTGAATAAGCATTTCTGTGAACTGGACCAATGAATGTTTCTCCACACCTACCAAAGGGAATTGGGTTCCCACATGCTTAGGAAAAAGAAAACCATGTTGGCATGCCAGATATCGGGGGAACCCGCCCCCAGTATTTCAACATAGTTTCTTTCTATTTTCCATAAGTGTCAGCTGGCTGAGAAATAAAGAGAGACTGTATAAAGAGAGGAATTTTACAGCTGGGCCACCGGGGGTGACATCACATATTGGTAGGACCGTGATGCCCACCTGAGCTGCAAAACCAGCAAGTTTTTATTAAGAGTTTCAGGCCGGGCGCGGTGGCTCGTGCCTGTAATCCCAGCACTTTGGGAGGCTGAGGTGGGCAGATCACGAGGTCAGGAGATCGAGACACGGTGAAACCCCATCTCTACTAAAAATACAAGAAATTAGCCAGGCGTGGTGAAGGGTGCCTGTAGTCCCAGCTACTCGGGAGGCTGAGGCAGGAGAATGATGTGAACCTGGGAGGCGGAGCTTGCAGTGAGCCAAGATCACGCCACTGCACTCCAGCCTGGGTGACAGAGCCAAACTCCGTCTCAAAAAAAAAAAGGGTTTCAAAAGGGGAGGGGCTGTAAGAACAGGGAGTAGGTACTAAGATCACATGCTTCAAAGAGCAAAAAGCAGAACTACTGATAAGGATCTATGTTCAGCAGTGCACGTATTGTCTTAATAAACATCTTAAACAACAGAAAACAGGTTTGAGAACAGAGAACCCATCTGGCCACAAATTTACCAGGGTGGAGTTTTTCCCCATCCTAATAAGCCTGAGGGTACTGCAGGAGACCAGGGCGTATCTCAGTCCTTATCTCAACTGCCTAGGACAGACATTCCCACAGCAGCCATTTATAGACCTATCCCGAGGAACACATTCCTTTCCCAGGGTATTAATGTTAATATTCCTTGCTAGCAAAATAATTTAGTGATGTCTCTCCTACTTGCACGTTGTTTATAGGCTCTCTGCAAGAAGAAAAATATGGCTCTTTTTGCCTGACCCTGCAGGCAGTCAGACCTTATGATTGTCTTCCCTTGTTCCCTAAAAATTGCTGTTATTCTGTTCTTTTTCAAGGTGCACTGATTTCATATTGTTCAAACATACATGTTTTATAATTAATTTGTACAGTTAACACAATTGTTACAGTGGTCCTGAGGTGATGTACATCCTCAACTTACGAAGATAGCAGGATTAAGAAATTACAGGCATAAGAAATTATAGAAGTATTATTTGGGAACTGATAAATGTCCATATTAAAATGAAATCTTCACAATTTATGTTCCTCTGCCACAGCTCCAGCTGGTCCCTCCGTTCGGGGTCCCTGACTTCCCGCAACAGAAAAAGAACTTGTTTCCCTTTAGTATGATAACAGGCTCACTATACAAGCTACTAATTCTCCCCACAGCTGTCCAGACTTGGCCTTTCTGCAACATGCTGTTTACAAATGTGTACACTGATTCACCATCCTCTCTGTGGATAAATGTATGAGTCCTCCTAGGATCTGCCCATTTGTGCATTAGCTAACAATTATTAGGTTGATCCAAAAGTAATTTGCTGTTTTTGCCATTATTTTAATGGCAAATTAATACTTGGCCTGCAGAGTACACAAACTAGATCTTAATCCAAAATATCTTTTGAGACATTATCTTAAAAGTTAAAAAAAAAAAAAAGGCAAAAATTGGCCAAAGACAAACAAACAAAGATAACAACAACAACAACAAAACCCAATGGTATGATCCTAAACTTAACTCAAAATCAGCACCCCAAATTGGACTCATCACCCCCTTTCCTCAAATTTGTTGTCATCTCTGTCTGACATGTGGCAGCGTGATCTTGCCAGCTACCAAAACTAGAAAGCAAAGATGTCCGATGTGTCTCCTCCCCATCCTTCCTCATCTGCTCACCAAGTCTTACTGATTTTACCTCCTAAACATTTTTTCTACTAGTACCACAATTCAAGTTTGTGTCATCTATTACCTGAATCACTGTAACTGCCTCTCAGTTTTTTTCTTCCTCCAGTGTTGACCCCTAAAATCCAGCCTCCATACGTCAGCCAGAATAATCAATACGACACATCAACCTGACTCTATAATTTAATCAGTAGCTCCCCATTCACTTTTTGATAAATCTTAATATGACATGTGACATCTTAATCTGAACTTCTGCTGGCCTTGAACTTTATGATCCATCCAATAACAATGATCCTACTAGTGGTTTCCACATGACCAGTCTCCTCTCTGTCATTGCCCACACCCTGCCTGATGTGTCCTTTCACCCTGGGGAAAGTAAGTGAAAGGGCATGGCAAACCACTGCTAGAATTGTATTATGTGCCCCTCTGTGTTCCCATAACTCCCTGTATAGAACTCTGCTGTGATACTCATCACAATGTATTAGATTGAAACTGCCAATATTGAATCCTTTATTATCAAAACAATAACAGTATTATGTGGTCCCACTTAACTATGATACTTACGTTTCTTTCTACTAACCCAAGGAGAACTCCTTGGGGTCAGGACTCTACCTCATTCATTTTTGTGTCAAGGTTTTTCTAAGCTCAGTGAATATGACTTTCACATTAAAATGCTAAAAGAACGAATGGTTTAATGAACTGTAGTTAACTCATTATTTATTTTGCAGCCAGTGAACCGACGTCCATGAAGAGTTTTTAATGACATGGAAAAAAGCTTAATCTTACATTTTTTAAAAAACCTGATACGGAACACACAGAGATACCGACATTCACAAAGTATTTAAAGTTCATAAATGTAAAAACTAGTATTTTAAGATTTTTATCTTCTTTTAAGAAGCTTGCTTTAAATTCAGTTCCAAATAAAAGAAGCTAGTCAAAATACTAAAAGCAAAATGTGCCTGTATACCTGCCAAAAATGTGTTGTTACAATCTTGCCCAATTCAAATGGAAAGAATCTCACTACTTTTTAAAAATTATTTTCAATTATTTTCAGCTGTTGATACAATATGCTTATATCAATTATTACCTTGCCCTCTTTGTTGCTTTTTCTAGCATGGACTGGAGGAAACAGCTGCCAAATGCAAGGGACTGGGTGCCAAGGTTTATACCTTTGTGGTAGACTGCAGCAACCGAGAAGATATTTACAGCTCTGCAAAGAAGGTGAAATGTTGTGTTTAGTTAGAATCATATCATGTTAGAGCTAGGAGGTGTTTTGGAAATGATCCAGTCTGTACATGATATACCTGAAGTAACTGAGAAATGTTGTTTGACCAAGGTTATAGAACTAGCTCATAGCAAACCCAAAACTAGAACCGAGAACTGAAGTTCTCAAATATTAGTATGTTCTGGAATTTTCCAGGGAGTTGTTAAAAAAATATACACTCTTGGGCTCCACTTCCAGAGGTTTTCTTTCAGTAGTTTGAGGGCAGGGCCTCAAATGCACCCTATCCACCCTGCATCCCATGCACCTTCACCTCACCCATGATTCTCATATAGGTAACTATCCTTGAATGACACTTGCAGAATCGCTGACAGGATCTTTTGAAGCCCATTCATAGAATTGAGTTAGAAAGTTACAATAAAGCTATTCTTTATCAGGTTTTTAGTGTAGATAGATCTATTTCTTTTCTTTTCTCTCCTTTTTTTTTTTTTTGAGATGGGGGTCTCACTTTGTCACCCAGGTTGGAGTGCAGTGGCATGATCTCGTTTCATTGCAACCTCCACCTCCCAGAATCAAGCAATCCTCCCACCTCAGCCTCCCAAGTAGCGGGGACCACGGGTGTGTGCCACCACTCCCAGCTAATAGTTTGTATTTTTGGTAGAAAACGGAGGTTCACCATGTTGCCTAGGCTGATCTCGAACTCCTGAGCTCAGGAGATCCACCCACCACAGCCTCCCAAAGTGCTGGGATTATAGGCGTGAGCCACGCTCCCAGCAGATCTGTATCTATAAAGCATTATTTGCCTCTTCTAGATACAATTGAGAGGTGCTATATATAATGGGGTTTCACTCTGAACGCATTCTCACTTGTACCTGTTAACTAAATACCTTAATGGGAGCAAGGTCATCAGAATTACCTGGGCTGACTCCTTAAAATATACATTCCTGGACCTTACCCCTGGATATCCTAATTCAGTGCAGTACAAAGAGTCCAAAGAGTCTGATTCAGCCAGACGTGAAAACCTCTTTGTTTATGGAAATTTAGATTTGAGTTCTTTTTTTTTTTTTTCGAAATGGAGTCTTGCTCTGTCGCCCAGGCTGGAGTGCAGTGGCGTGATCCCAGCTCACTTCAAGCTCCGCCTCGCGGGTTCACAAGCAATTCTCCTGCCTCAGTCTCCCGAGTAGCTGTGATTACAGTCACATGCTATCATGCTCGGCTAATTTTTGTGTTTTTGTAAAGATGGGGTTTCACTATGTTGGCCAGGCTGGTCTGGTCTCAAACTCCTGACCTCAAGTGATCCACCCTCTTTGGCCTCCAAAGTGCTGGGATTACAGGCATGAGCCACCACACCCGGCCTGAGTTCTTTTTATTTTTCTTTTTTTTTTAGACAGAGTCTAGCTCTAGCTCTGTTGCCCAGGCTGGAGTGCAATGGCTTAATCTCGGCTCACTGCAAGCTCCACCTCCCGGATTCACCCCCATTCTCCTGCCTCAGCCTCCCGAGTAGCTGGGATTACAGGTGCCCATCACCATTCCTGGCTAATTTTTTTGTATTTTTAGTAGAGATGGGATTTCACCGTGTTAACCAGGATGGTCTTGATCTCCTGACCTTGTGATCCACCCGCCTCGGCCTCCAAAAGTGCTGGGATTACAAGCGTGAGCCACTGCACCTGGCCCATTTTCAGGTATTTTGAAGTAGCTATTTTGATGTGGCCATTTTAGTATCAGAACTTTTTTCTTTTGGAGACAGTCTTGCTCTGTTGCCCAGGCTGGAGTGTAGTGGTATAATCTTGGCTCACTGCAACCTCCTCCTCCTGGGTTCAAGCAAGTCTCCTGCCTCAGCCTCTCGAGTAGCTGAGATTACAGGCGCCTGCCACAACGCATGGCTAATATATATATATATATATATTGTTTTCTTTTTTTTTTGAGACAGAGTCTTACTCTATCACCTGGGCTGGAGTGCAGTGGCCCGATCTCAGCTCACTGCAAGCTCCGCCTCCCAGGTTTACGCCATTCTCCTGCCTCAGCCTCCCAAGTAGCTGGGACTACAGGCGCCCGCCACCACGCCCGGCTAGTTTTTTGTATTTTTTAAGTAGAGACGAGGTTTCGCCGTGTTAGCCAGGATGGTCTCAATCTCCTGACCTCGTGATCCACCCGTCTCGGCCTCCCAAAGTGCTGGGATTACAGGCTTGAGCCACCGCACCTGGCCACGCATGGCTAATTTTTGTATTTTTAGTAGAGAGGGGATTTTACTGCCAGGCTGGTCTGGAACTTCTGACCTCAGGTGATCCACCCACCTTGGCCTCCCAAAGTGCTGGGATTACAGGCATGAGCCACTTCGCCTGGCCTATCAGAACATTTTTATGCCACCAAAAGAATTAAATTCTCAGCTTGCTTTCATTATTAAGAAATATACAAATCCCAGCGCTTTGGGAGGCGAAGGCGGGCAGGTCACCTGAAGTCAGGAGTTCAAGACCAGCCTGGCCAACATGATGAAACCCTGTCTCTATAAAAATACAAAAATTAGCTGGGCATGATGGCGGGTGCCTGTAATCTCAGCTACTTTGGAGGCTGAGGTGGGAGAATCACTTGAACCCGGGAAGCGGAGGTTGTAGTGAGCTGAGATCGCACCACTGCACTCCAGCCTGGATGACAGAGCAAGATCTCAAAATATATATATATATATGTATATATATATACACACACACACACACACATACATATATACACACATACATATATATACACACAAAACATGTTCTTATTTGGGATAGCTAAAAATTAAAATAATTGAACCCTTGGAGATAGAGAGTAGAAGGATGGTTACCAGAGACTGGGAAGGGTAGAGATGGTGTAGGGAAGAAGTAGGGATGGTTAATGGGTACCAAAAAATAGAACAAATAGGCTACTCTGGTTGCACTGCCTGTGAGTTAGCCCTGCTCTGCAAGGAGCAGCCATAAAGAATCTTTTGTTAGTAAAAGAAATTAATAATAATAATTTAATTGTACATTTTAAAATAACTAAAAGAGTATAATTGTATTGTTTGTAATGCAAAGGATAAATGCTTGAGGGGATGGATACCTGATTTACCCTGATGTGATAATTATGTACTGCATGCCTGTATCAAAATGTCTTATGTAACCCTGAATATATACACTACTACGTACCCACAAAAATTTAAAAACAAAATTAATACAAAAAAAAAAAAAAAGAAATACAAAGCAGACATTCATGTCCTGGGGAGATAATAGGCAATGATGAAGAAAGGGTCAAGAGTATCTGGGAAAATCCTTTGATAATATAAAATAGTATATAGGTATAAATGGTATTGATCAGGGCTCAAAAAACTTAGCTTGACACTTCACTAATGTAAATATAATCTGATGAAATTCAATTCTGACTGAATATAGATGTGAGGCACCATGCCCAGCCTACAAATAGTCTTTACAAATAGTCTTTACAATCCAGTGGATGCCTTCTATTGCTCTTAGCAGCTAGCCTTGTTCTTTTGTTTATATTTTCTCAACTGAAATCATTTCACCAATGATAGCTGCAACAACCTTTGAAATCTGGCCGTAAGGGTTTACATAAGCCCTTCCACATAACCATTTTAATTTCTCAAATGCTCTTTCTTCTGGATCAATACCAAAATAGAATTTTCAAGAGAAAACACACATACCACGCATATATACTAGAAAAACACACGTATGTATTTTTATATTATTTACCTCATTTATATTTCTATATTTTGTTGTTTTGTTTTGTTTTGTGGGTTTTTTTTTTTTTTTTTGAGACGAAATCTCGCTCTGTCACCCAGGCTGGAGTGCAGTGGCACAATCTCGGCTCACTGCAACCTCCACCTCCTGGATTCAAGCGATTCTCCTGCCTCAGCCTCTTGAGTAGCTGGGATTACAGGCGTGCACCACCGTGCCCGGCTAATTTTTGTGTTTTTAGTAAAGATAGGGTTTCACCATGTGTTTCAGGCTGGTCTCCAATTCCTGACCTCAAATGCCTGCCTTGGCCTCCCAAATGCTGGGATTAGAGGCGTGAGCCACCTCAGTTGGCCAATATTTCTATATTAAGTACCCTCATAGACACCTGAGCAGGTCAAGAAGCGAACCTTAAATCATGTTACTTGTAGACAAGTATAAATGATTTTAAAATAATGATGATAGTAATAGCAGTTTACTGTGTGTATTAGATACAGTGTTAACTCCTTTACATGCATTATTTCATTTGTTTCTACAATGACTTACAAGGAACTTGTATTAGTATGTCTATTTTGCAGAGGAAGAATTGAAGTTTTAAGAAGTTAGGTAACTTGGTCAAGGTCCAACAGATAGTGAGTGGCAGAGCCAAAACTCAAGGTCCAAGAAAACCACTCTTCACCCTTAAGCCTACTGCCACCTAATGGAGAGCGATTGAACAATAGAACAGAAAATAAATAGAAATAAAGAAATAGAAAATGTGGCCAGCCTAATAGTGTAATCAGTTTTCCACAATTCTTCATAGTAGTCCCTGATTTTACCATATTCATTTAACTTTTATTTTTTGAAACAGAGTTTTGCTCTTGTTGCCCAGGCCAGAGTGCAATGGCACAATCTCGGCTCACCACAACTTCTGCCTCTTGGGTTCAAGTGATTCTCCTGCCTCAGCCTCCCGAGTAGCTGGGATTATAGGTGCCTGCCACCATGCCCAGCTAATTTTGTACTTTTAGTAGAGACAAGATTTCTCCATGTTGGTCATGCTGGTCTCGAACTCCCGACCTCAGGTGATCCACCCGCCTCAGCCTCCCAAAGTGCTGGGATTACAGGCGTGAGCCACCACACCTGGCCTAATTTAACTTTTTTTGCTTACCTTTTGAAGTAATGTTTTAAAAAAAAATGCTATTTAGCCAAATGCCTCTTGAACTATAGTCAGTAGAACAAAGTCAAGAGACTAAATTGCAAAAGAAAATTTCCACCTGATACACTTGAAGATATATCTATTTTGGACATAAGTGCGTAAAATAAAAAGAATTTTTTCCCCTGTTGACACATGGATTACAAAATCACTTTTATCCAGATCTAGCAGAAAAATACATACTCCTTTAATAGTCATTGCATACAAGACCAGGAATGGTGACTCATGCCTGTTATCCCAGCACTTTGGGAGAGGCTGAGGCGGGCATATCACTTGAGATCAGGAGTTCGAGACTAGCCTAGCCAACATAGTGAAATCCAATCTCTACTAAAAATACAAAAATTAGCCAGGTGTGGAGAGGTGGCATGCACCTTCAGTTCCTGCTATTCCAGAGACTGAGGCAGGAGAATTACTTGAACCCGGGAGGTGGAGGTTGCAGTGAGCCAAGATTTTGGCCACTATACTGCACCCTGGGCAACAGAGCAAGAGTCTACCTCAAAAAAAAAAGAAAAAAAAAAAAAAGCCATTGTGTATAAACTAACCCTCATACCTCTTAATTAATTTACTTTTCTTATTTTATTTTTTGAAGGTAAAGGCAGAAATTGGAGATGTTAGTATTTTAGTAAATAATGCTGGTGTAGTCTATACATCAGATTTATTTGCTACACAAGATGCTCAGATTGAAAAGACTTTTGAAGTTAATGTACTTGCACATTTCTGGGTGAGTATGGTTTCTTTTACAAAAATATTCCTTTTGAAAATCCCAAAGATTAAAGTGGGGCTTTCAACAGACATAAGGAAGTATTAAATCAAGCTAAAGTTTTCTCCAGGCACCAGGAATAACATTATACAAAGAGATCATTTTTCATGCTATCACCAAATTCTATCATTCTTCCTCACTTATAATATTAATAATAATAATAAATTAATAAGAAATGTCAGGTATTGTATAGGTTTTAATTCTAACTAGGTTCTCACATTTGTGTGTGATCCTATTTAGAGATAAAGAAAGAAGTTGAGGATCATTTGAGTCATCATCTGTGATTTTATAAAGGTGAATCCAGTTTGCTTTTAGATTGCCCTTTTTCTTTTTTAGACAGGGTCTCACTCTGTTGCCAAGGCTGGAGTACAGTGATGCGACCTCATCTCACTGCAGCCCCAACTTCCCAGGCTCAAGTGATCCTCCCACCTCAGCACCCCCAAGTAGCTAGGACTACAGCCGTTAACACGCCCAGCTAATTTTTGTATTTTTAGTAGAGATGGGGTTTCACCATGTTGCCCAGGCTGGTGTTGAACTCCTGGACTCAAGTGATCCACCTGCCTCGGCCTCCCAAAGTGCTTGGATTACAGCATGAGCCACTGCCCTGGCTTTCAGATTTGCATTAGGCTCAGGCCTCATGTTATTTCCCAGCCCTAAAATTGCAAACCTTATTGTGAACCTCACCATTGAAAGTCTTAAGTTATATATATGTACATAGGCTGTGTGTGTTTCTGAAGTCTTCAAATATTGCCCAAATAGCCAGTTCTTAAAAAGGCCCCTCAAAGATTTCTTGGATGAGAGTTTGGGATGAATAATCTCAAAAGAATATTGGGGTTGATAAAAATGCAGTATTATTGTATGTTAATATTCCCAAGTTTTTGACATATATCTTTATATTTTTGTGTTTGTTCAAATATAGGTTACTGTCTCTTTTGTTGTTGTTGTTGTTTTGAGACAGGGTCTCTCTGTGTTGCCCAGCCTGGAGTGCAGTGACGTGATTTTGGCTCACTGCAGCCTCAGCTTCCTGGGCTCAAATGATCTTCCCACCTTAGCCTCCCTAGTAGCTGGGACTACAGGCATACACCACCATGCCCGGCAAGTTTTTGTATTTTTTGTGGCGATGAGGTTTTGCCATGTTGCGCAGCCTGATCTTAAGCTCCTGGGCTCAAGTAATCCTTCTGCCTCAACCTCCCAAAGTGCTGGGATTACAGGTGTGAGCCACTGCACTTGGCTGGGTATTATCTTGTTTGTTTCTTCATCCCAAGCATCAATAACAAGAGGTAGAGGGCTGGGGAACATAAAAATTTAGAAATTCTTTTTTTTTTTTTTAGACAGAATCTCACTCTGTCGCCCAGGCCGGAGTGCAGTGGCGTGATCTCGGCTCATTGCAACCTCCGCCTTCCAGGTTCAAGTGATTCTCCTGCATCAGCCTCCCCAGTATCTGGGATTACAGGCACCTGCCACCATGCCTAGCTAATTTTTACATTTTTAGTAAAGATGGGGTTTCACCATTTTGGCCAGGCTGGTCTTGAACTCCTGACCTCAAGTGATCTGCCCGACTTGGCTTCCCAAAGTGCTGGAATTACAGTCATGAGCCACCACACCTGGCTGAATTTAGCAATTTAAGTGAGATGGATTCTCAAAGCTTTCAGTAGCCATTGTTTTGCTCAGGTTTTCTAATGTGGGCATCATATCCAGTCCCCTTATTGTTGCTGCATTTGTCATTTAGTTTATGTTTTTTTCATTTATGCCAGGATTCATGTTAAAAATATATACTTCTGTTTCAAAGTATTCCCAAGGGGTCTGTGAGTCTGAAATACAGTATTTTTTTTTCTCTTTTAATAAAAACTATTTGTAGACTACAAAGGCATTTATTTCCGCAATGATGAAGAATAACCATGGCCATATTGTCACTGTGGCTTCGGCAGGTGGACATGTTTCGGTCCCCTTCTTACTGGCTTACTGGTATGTGAACATGTGTTTCCTTCATTGGTTCTTATGCTTACCTTGTGTATGAGATTTCTTACCCTGTCTAATGAGAACTCTTTTTATAATCATAATAGACTTGAAATTGTCCAGTCTATTATTGGGAGTTGTCAAAAAATAAGCAGAAAGAGTTGCACGAAGTCTCTTGTCTAACAACATTATCAACCATTAATCCCCTTCTAGAAGACCCTGCTAGAGGTGGCAGCCAGAAATTTATTCAGTTATGAGCCAACCACTTTTACAACATTTCTCGTCTCTTTTAACAGCAAGAAATTACACAAGAACAATAATTAGTATTATTAATAATTGTAACAAATTTAATATTAATAATTTTTAATATTAATAAAAATGGGTAAATTTTTGCAGAAATGAAATCAGAGTGAGAGAAAGAAAATATTAGGCACAGTTGGGTGACTTTTTTTTTTTTGAGATGGAGTCTCACTCTTGTCGCCCAGGCTGGAGTGCAGTGGCGCGATCTCGGCTCACTGCAAGCTCGCCTCCCGGGTTCATGCCATTCTCCTGCCTCAGTCTCCCAAGTAGCTGGGACTACAGGCGCCTGCCAACATGCCCGGCTACTTTTTTTGTATTTTTATAGAGACCGGGTTTCACCGTGTTAGCCAGGATGGTCTGGATCTCCTGACCTTGTGATCCTCCCACCTTGGCCTCCCAAAGTGCTGGGATTACAGGCGTGAGCCACTGCGCCCGGCCCGGTGATTTGTTTCTATACAACTTGCATTTGCAAGGGTATATAACAAACTATTTTACTCTAATCATACCTAAAAAGTGATTATTCTTAGGTAATGACAAGACAAGTAATTAAGTGGTCTTTATTTTGTTCTTTTTGCTCATCTATATTTTCTTTCCTCCTTCCTTTCTTTCCTTTCTCTTTCTTTTTTTTCTGAACATATATTTTCAAATATTAGTTTTCTAATAGTGGGATTTTAAACATTGAAAGAATCCAAACAAGGGAATTGGTTTTTTAAAAAATTTTAATGGTTATCCGTTTAAAAAAACATGCTCTTGTAATAACTGAAAACTTGAAATAGCAGTTCACAGTGACCCTATACTTCACTGGGGAGATCAGTGAGGCCACTGTATCTAGGATGATTCTACTGGTTACACACACCTTACCAATTCTTGGCTGTATTTTATGTTTTATTGAACAGTTATTGTATGTTTAAGCAAATAATAACATTTATTTATTTATTTATTTATTTATTTTTATTTTTTTTATTTTTTGAGACGGAGTCTGGCTCTGTTGCCCAGGCTGGAGTGCAGTGGCCGGATCTCAGCTCACTGCAAGCTCCGCCTCCCGGGTTTACGCCATTCTCCTGCCTCAGCCTCCCGAGTAGCTGGGACTACAGGCGCCCGCCAACTTGCCCGGCTAGTTTTTTGTATTTTTTAGTAGAGAGGGGGTTTCACCGTGTTAGCCAGGATGATCTCAATCTCCTGACCTCGTGATCCGCCCGTCTCGGCCTCCCAAAGTGCTGGGATTACAGGGTTGAGCCACCGCGCCCGGCCGCAAATAATAACTTTTAAAATGTTGAATGATTGTGTAAATATATATGCATATATAATGTAATGCTCAAATTTGTTTTCTCCTTTGGAATTAAATATCTAAATTCTAAAAACATGGATATAGTTGTATATGTAGCTATAGATATGTGTACAAATATGTAGACACAGGCATAGGTGGGTAATTTGTTTTTATTCAACTTGCATTTGCAAGGATATATAACAAACTGTTTAATCACACCTGAAAAGTGGTTATTCTTACGTAATGGCAAGATAAGTAATTAAGTGATTTTTATTTTTTTCTTTTTGCTCATCTATATTTCTTTCCTTTCTTCCTTCCTTTCTTCTTTCTTTCTTTTTTCTGAACATATATTTTCATATATTAGTTTTCTAATAGTTTTTAAAATAAATATAGACTTGGGATCGGGCATGGTGACTCATGCCTGTAATCCCAGCATTCTGAGGGGCCAAGAAGGGTAGATCACCTGGGGTCAGGAGTTCGAGACCAGCCTGGCCAACATGGTGAAACCCCCATCTACCCCCATCTCTACCAAAAAATACAAAAATTAGCTGGGCGTTTTGGCATACACCTGTAGTCCCAGCTACTCGGGAGGCTGAGACAGGAGAACTGCTTGAACCTGGGAGGCAGAGATTGCAGTGAGCTGAGATCATGCCATTGCACTCCAGCCTGGGTGATAGAGTGAGACTCAGTCTCAAAAATAAATAAACAAATAATAAATATAGATTCGGACTGAATTTTCAGAAAAAAAAAAAAAGATGAAATAAGTGGTGAAGAACAGACCTATGGTGTCAAGATTGTATATTGTCTCTTTTAGAGCCAGTTTAAGTTAGGTGATTACCACCAGCCATCAAGGGCTAATAAAATATGACATTTATTTCAATTCCTTGATGAAAGATAGTTACAGGTGCTATCCCCCTCCCGCAATCCCAGCCCCTGCAACTACTACACAACACCCTCCCAGCTCACCCCTAGCCACTTATCTTAGTTACCAGGCACTGAGATAGGCAAAGAGGATCAGAGAACCCAGCAGGGCAGTGAGCTCTGTCATGCTTCTTCTTCTGTTTGCATAATAAACACTATAACTCTTTGGGTTCAGCCTTCGTTCTGTTTAACTGTGTGTTTCACATTGAAAACCAAGAGAAAAATGTGCTTTTTGTGAGAAAGAAATTTATCTTCGTGATTAGTGGTGATGTTTTCGGCAGAAATAAAGGTTTTCATAAGGTACTGTCAAAGCAGGGATGCCACACACAGTTGTGCAGATCGGGCACTACACAATTCTACCATGCTGTATTCACATTGGGGTCCTTTTAGACTTGAAGGATTTTTCCAACAGATGGAAGTAAAATTGCTTGAGGAGCAAAGTGGCTTTTTTTTTTTTAGACAGTTTCGCGCTGTTGCCAGGCTTGAGTGCAGTGGTGCAATCTTGGCTCACTGCAGCCTCCACCTCCCAGGTTCAGTTGATTATAAACCACCTTTTAAAGAAGATTAAAACAAGACAACAATTGTCTGTGGATGATTAAAAGCTTTAGGACAGCCACTATTAAAGCCACAATTGATAAGGAAATTTGGTTACTTTTGTGGCACACAAAATTTTCCATAACAATTATAATTATTATAATTATTAGTAACATACACTAAGTCATATTAGAATTAAAGGAGTTTCGTATAACTTTGGAACATATACCAATAACATATTTATGCAAATATAGTCCGAAGAAAGCAAAACACTGTTTCACATTTGATAATGCTTCCTGGATGATTTTTATACCAAATAAGCAAAATTTCACCTTTGCATTAATGTATTATTAATGTTAAACCCAATTTTTAATAAAACCTTAGAGACGTATTAACCCAATTTTAATGTTTAATCATAAGGTAATATTTTTATAAACCTTTATAACCCTTTACATTTTTTTGTGAAAGAGCAGATAAGTCCTTTAAGAAAAACCTGTTGTGCTTTCATTCCAATGTTTAATTTATGGAAAAACTGAATAATACCCCTTTAACTTTAGCCAATATGTTCATACACAGAATCTCTTACAATTAATTTTTATAAACTTTCCACGAAGGCCAGGCGCAGTGGCTCACGCCTGTATATCCCGGTACTTTGGGAGGCCAAGGTGGGTGGATCACCTGAGGTCAGGAGTTTGAGACCAGCCTGATTAACATGGAGAAACCCTGTCTCTACTAAAAATACAAAATTAGCCAGGCATGGTGGCACATGCCTGTAATCCCAGCTACGTGGGAAGCTGAGACAGAAGAATTGCTTGAACCCAGGAAGCAGAGGTTGCGGTGAGTCAAGATGATGCCATTACACTCCAGCCTGGGCAACAAGAGCGAAACTCCGTCTGAAAAAAAAAAAACCTTCCACTGCTTCTTTAAAAAAAATTGTTTTTTTTCACTTAACACAATCCTTTAACACTTTAGGCAGAAAATAATCCACATTCCCATGCCTTCTTATAATAATTTTTTTTTTCTTTACCAAAAACACATTTCACCTTTTTTATACACTTTGCATGTAAAACTGTTTCTTCAGTGGTCTTAATTACACCAGGCAGGACACACCAGGCAGAAGTGCAGATAAGGGCTGACTCTCTAGCATAGCCAGGGAGCATGGCTAATTCCACATTAGCCATTCTAGACGCCTTATCTAGAATCTGATGGCTTTAAGGTAAGTAAATAGAACAATTTTCAAAAGTTAAAGAAACAGTTTGACCTTAAAGCATTTAGCAAATCTGATATCTGACCTTAATTTAGACCAAATGTCTACATTTTTAAGACATTTTGTTTTACCAATAAACTTTAAAACTGTCTTTATTTTCAAAAGATTACTAAAGTCACATGAACAAAAAGGCATTAAAGTTTCTATTTTTCTGATAAAATATTTGATTTATGCACGTATTTTTCTAAGTCAATTAGAGCTTTTTAATATATAAACATACACTATAAATAGAAGATTCAGCACTTATATGGTTTTTCGTTTGCCAGTTCCTTTTTTTTGAGACAGAGTTTCGCTCTTGTCACCCAGGCTGGAGTGCCGTGGCATGATCTTGGCTCACTGCAATCTCTGCCTCCCAGGTTCAAGTGATTCTTATGTCTCAGCCTCTTGAGTAGCTGGGATTATAGGCGCCTACCACCACCCCCAGCTAATTTTTGTATTTTTAGTAGAGACGGGGTTTCCCCACGTTGGCCAGGCTGTTGTTGAAGTCCTGACCTCAAGTGATCCGCCCACCTCGGCCTCCCAAAGTGCTGGGATTACAGGCATGAGCCACCTCGCCCCACCATTTGCCAGTTTCTTAATTGGATGACTGGCTTCAGGGTGGTGCCCTTGGAGGAACAGGGCCGGGAGAGCATGCGTTTCTAGGGCTAAACAAGTAGCAAATAAGCAGCTGAAGGCAAAGACAGATCTCCACAATTAAAGGTGCCATTTTATACTGGATCCTGGATCCCCAAAAGGAGGGAAATACTACGGAAGAAGATAGTGCAGTGCTTTTACTGACTGTGCATTTCATTACAAGGCAACCTAAAGCCAATCAGCCCATTTTGTAATCAGCCCATCCTCATGAGAGTCTCATCTCCCAGTGAGGGGTAAGGATGTTGCCTTATCTTCCAGGTGGCCAAGAGCATGCTTCTCTGATCCAAGTGTGCAGAGTCAAGTATCCCTCCATAATTACTGTTAACCACCCCTTAAAGTATATTTCCTACCTAGTTATTACACACCAAAACTCTCTCATAATGCAGAGTAATTGCTGATACCCCCCAAACTCAAAACCATCAGATAACACAATCCAAAACAGAACAGAGTCTTTGATTTCGAGAGGGATCTATCTGCTTTTAATTCTTGGGGTTTCATGAGGAAAACAGAGGATTTTTTTTTTCCCCAAAATGGGGTCTGTGGTACCTCCTTTGTTTTTCCCAAGGAGTCCCAAGCTACCAGAAGTTATCTCAGGCCTTTCATGTGAGCATTAAGAGTAACAAGACAAAATAATAATAATAATAATAATTCAGTTGACTGAGAAGAAGAAAACTTTTTCCAGCAAAACAAGTTTCAAGAAGAGAAAAACATAAAGCCCTTTTAAATATATCTATAGCTTGTTCCACTTTTAAGTAAGCTGACTTTTAACCATAGTGCTCTTTAAAGAAGAAATCCTTTCAGAGCTCTTATTACCCGACTTTAGCCATGCCAAGCAGCCAGTATTTCCAGCTTCTGAACTTTACCAAAGGTAAACTCCTAGGTGCTTCGAGAAAGGAAAATTGAAGACAGTCCATGGAGGAGAAGAGAATAGACAGGGTCATGCATATATTAAATCAGTAACAACTTACTTTCTAGGTGGGGAATTGAACCTAGACTACCACTGTGAAAGTGCAAAACCTTATCTACTGAGCTACAGGACTGGACAGTGTCAACTTGTTTTCTCAGAAGGAATCTAGATTAGTTAATTTGGAGCTTGCAAAGGCTTTTAACTATTTAATATGATTTTCAGAGCTGGCTATGACATGAACTTTAAAATTCTTGTTCCCTGGAAGTACCGAGAGAAGGTACTGCCATGCAGTTAAAAGATCAAGCTCCCACGGACATAAAACTTTGGCCTCCCAAAGTGCTGGGATTACAGGCGTGAGCTACTGCACCCGGCCTAACCCCCTAAATCTTAGAAGGGACTCTAACCCTCCTAAGTCAGGCCTCTAACTCGAGTGGGTGTCCTTGTCTTTTATTAAGAAGGACCTGTAACTCACTGTGTCTTAGGAGAGACTGTAACTCCCCTAAGTTGGGCCTCTAACCCAATCCCATTCTTTACCCAGGTGTCAGCCCACTGGTGTGCGCGGATTGTTTTCCTTTGGGCGGGGGATCTCGTCAGTATCCTGCAGTCTATAGTCCGCCAGAAATATGTTACAAGACCCCAACACTTACCCAAAGGTAGCGGTAGGATCAGGGTTTCTGCACTATAGCCCCTTAGTGGTTGCCGGAAAGATGTTACCAGAAAGGGGTCCCAATCCAGACCCCAAGAGAGGGTTCTTGGATCTCGTGCAAGAAGGAATTCAGGGTGAGTCCGCAGTGCAAAGTGAAAGAAAGTTTGTTTGTTTATTTATTTATTTATGAGAGGGAGTCTCGCTTTGTTGCCCAGGCTGGAGTGCAGTGGCCAATCTCGGCTCACTGCAAGCTCCGCCTCCCAGGTTCACGCCATTCTCCTGCCTCAGCCTCCCGAGTAGCTGGGACTGCAGGTGCCCACCGCCACGTCTGGCTAATTTATTGTGTTTTTAGTAGAGAAGAGGTTTCACCGTGTTAGCCAGATGGTCTCGATCTCCTCACCTCGTGATCTGCCCGCCTCAGCCTCCCAAAGTGCTGAGATTACAGGCGTGAGTCACCGCGCTGGGCCAAAAGCAAGTTTATTAAGAAAGTAAAGGAATAAAAGAATGGCTTCTCAGTAGACAGAGCAGCCCCGAGGGCTGCTGGTTGCCCATTTTTATGGTTATTTTTTGATAATATGCTAAACAAGGTGTGGATTAGTCATGCCTCCCCTTTTTACACCGTATAGGGTAACTTCCTGACGTTGCCAGGGCATTTGTGAACTGTTATGGCGCTGGTGGGAGTGTAGCAGTGAGGACGACCAGAGGTCACTTTTGTGGCCATTTTGATTTTGGTGGGTTTTGGTGGGTTTGTTTTTTGTGGCTCCTTTATTGCAACCTGTTTTATTAGCAAGGTCTCAAGGTCTTTATGACCTGTATTTTGTACTGACCTCCTATCTCATCTTGTGACTTGGAATGCCTTAACTATCTGGGAATGCAGCCCAGTAGATTTCAGCCTTATTTTACCCAGCTCCTATTTAAGATGGAGTTGCTCTGGTTTACACGACTCTGACAAAATAATCATAATATGCATGTTATAATTTTTAAGGATATTTTAAATGCAAACATATAGTTATGCATTGAAAAAATCTATATGTAATTTTGGCTTTTAATTTAAAATAATATTTGTATGTTAATAAATATATATTGTGTGCAACATCATTTTCTTTGTTTTTTTTTTTTTTGTTTTTTTTTTGTTTTTGTTTTTGTTTTTTTTTAGTAGAGACGGGGTTTCACCGTGTTAGCCAGGATGGTCTGGATCTCCTGACCTCGTGATCCGTCCGTCTCGGCCTCCCAAAGTGCTGGGATTACAGGCTTGAGCCACCGCGCCCGGCCAGCTTTTAATTTAAAATAATATTTATATGTTAATAAATATATATTGTATGCAACATCGTTTTCTATTTCTGCATGGGATGCCACTGCACATACATGCCACTAGTTATTCAATTTATTCATTATCATTGGTACTTTGTCAGGACTCTTTAAGTTGCAAAGAACAAAAAACTTAAACTGCCCCAAAGAGGAATTTTTTGCCTCTGTAATTAAAGCCTCAACAGGCTCTCTTCCTCTGATGCCCAGATACCTACCAAAAGTTCCAGGGTTAAACCCTTTAAATTCCAGGTCCAGCAGGAGGAGGAAAAAAACACTTCAACAATGGCTTCAAACGTTCTTGTTCTAGAGGTCAGTGACTAGACTAACCCGGAGCCACTCACTGTATGCATTTGGTGACAGTGGTATTACCAGAACAAGGGGATACAAATGCTGATGGGAAAAAACAACAGCTGTCCACTACAGACGTTTCACATTATTCCCAACTATTTGCTTTAATGAACTGTACCCTACGGACTATCCTTGAACATAAATCTTTGGAGACATGATTGATAGTTTCCTTGGGATAAACACTGGATCTAAGAGCATGGCATACTTTTAATGAATTTGATACCTTTTGCCAAATTGCCTTCCAGAAAAGGCTACCAGTTGACCTGTGCTTTGAAAAATAGAAAGCTGTGGAAAGAAAGTTTTTATCACTTTTTAAAAAATTTGACATATATTGAATGAAGACTTGAAAAGATTGCTAGATTCAATTCTATGAGGTGAAAAATCTGTACTTTGAAAAAAACTCAGATAAAAATTTCTTCATATCCTTATAATTACTGCTAGGCAAGAATTCTGTCTTGTTTTACTTTGCTTTTATATGAATTATTCCTAATGTAAATCATTTTTATATGCCTATATCTACTGGTATTTTTATATTAAGATTTTTCCATGAATGCCCTTTAGCTATTTATCTATTAGAGTACTGTTTTATTCCTTTATAAAAGTTGCCACATATTAACCTTATCTTTGTCTTATATGTTGCAAATGCTTTACCAGTTTGTCACTTGCCTTTTAATTTGCTTGGAGTTCATAAAGTTTAGAGCATATCATATATAAACCTGGTTTATTACCCACCTGTAAAACCTGATTCTACCACTTTGTATTGTATCTTTAGGCAAGTTTGATAACCCCTCTTTACCTCAGTTTGATCTTTGGTAAATGAGGATCATAATATATTTTATAGGGGTGTTATGAAGATTCAATGAAATAATTATAAAGACTCCCCAAAAAACTCCAAAATGCATCAGAATAACTGAGGGCAATGTCTAGCACATAGTAATCTATTTTAGATATGATTTTTATTTATGTTGTTTTTCAGTATACAGAACCTTTTAATCTCATATAATTTAATCCAGCAATCTTTCTTTTAAGGCTTCTGTATTAGTCCACTTTCACCCTGCTATAAATAACTGCTGAAGACTGGGCAATTTATAAAGGAAAGAGGTTCATGCATGGCTGGGGAGGCCTCAGGAAACTTACAATTATGGAGGAAGGGGAAGCAGGCATGTCTTACATGGCAGCAGGAGACAGAGAGAGAGAGAGAGAGAGAGAGAGAGAGAGAGAGAGATTGAGAGATTGAGATTAAGAGCAAGAGATGAACTGCCAAACACTTATAAAACCATCAGATCTTGTGAGAACTCCTTCACTATCATGAGAACAGCATGGGGAAAACTGCCCCCATGATCCAATCACCTCCCACGAGTGCCCTCCCTCAACATGTGGCGAATACAATTCGGACTACAATTGTTGATGAGATTTGGGTGGGGACACAGCCAAACTATATCACCTTCAATATGTGCCTAAGCTTTTTATAAAAAGGTAAGAGAGACATTTCCACAGCTTTCTGTCTTCCAAAGCATAGATTAACTGGCCAGAATTCATAGCTACTTTGTGTAATTGCTAATTCATACAGATTTAACAGAATAAAAGATTATCTGATAATTAATGCCACTGAATTGCACACTTAAAAATGGTTAAAATGACAAATTTTACATGATATATATTATACCACAATTTTTAAAAAGTTAATAATATATCAAAAACCATTTAATTGTACATTAAGTGAATGCTTTGTATGATATATGAATTTATATCTTAATAAAGCCCTTTTTAAAAAAAAAACCTGAGAAAGTAATGTCCATTTAGAGTAAGTAATTTCACTACTATTTCCAAATGAAAGAGCTGTTACAGTAAGAAACACTTTGCATTGTGATTCACTCATTTGACAAATATTCCTTGAGCACCTAAGAGCAAGCACTGTGCTAGGCCCTGGAGATTCACTGATGACCAAAACAGTCATGGAGCTTATAGGAGAGGTGTGGGGGACAGATGTTTTAAAAAACTTAATCTCGCCCAGGCGTGGTGACTCACGCCTGTAATCCTAGCACTTTGGGAGGCCAAGGCGGGAGGATCACAAGATCAGGAGATCGAGCCCATCCTGGCTAACATGGTAAAACTCCATCTCTACTAAAAATACAAAAAATTAGCTGGGCGTGGTGGTGGGCGCCCATAGTCCCTGCTACTTGGGAGGCTGAGGCAGGAGAATGGCGTGTACCCGGGAGGCGGAGCTTGCAGTGAGCCGAGATTGCACCACTGCACTCCAGCCTGGGCGACAGAGCGAGACTCTGTCTCAAAAAAAAAAAAAAAAATTAATCTCAATTGAGTGTTCAGTTACAAATCTGAGATAGATACTATCATAGAAAACTGAGAACTACCATATAATGAGAAAATAATTTAGACTGGGGGTTAGCAAAGGCCTCTTTGAGGAAGTGAAGCTTTGACTTAAAAGAAGAATAGGATTTATCCAGGAAAAGTTTTCAGCAAATTCTGTGAACATCTTAAAATAAACAAGGAAGAGCTTATAGTGACACTGAATTTTGTGGAACAACAACAAAAACAAATATTCTGCTAATTTTCTTTAAAAGGCTTTTTAAGGAAAAGTTCTTATTCCATAAGTGATGCTAAGATGCAGTAAATCTTCTGTGTCAGTGCTTCTTAGACCTTAATGTGCCTACAGATTTACCTGAGAATCTTGTAAGATGTAGGCTCTGATGCAGTCGGTCTGGACTGGGGCCTGAGATTCAGGGAATGCCTACGTTGCTCTGCAGAGGACCATTCTGAACTGAGGGAAAAAGGCAGACATTTCCGAATTCTTGAATTATTTTGTAAACTCTCTCTTTATTTTCAGTTCAAGCAAGTTTGCTGCTGTTGGATTTCATAAAGCTTTGACAGATGAACTGGCTGCCTTGCAAATAACTGGAGTCAAAACAACATGTCTCTGTCCTAACTTCATAAACACTGGCTTCATCAAAAATCCAAGTACAAGGTAAGTTGAGAAATTGAGACAAAAGGATTGGTGGTTGCTATGAATACCAGCCATTCTGTGGGTTTTCCTAAATGTTTTAATCCCTGAAACACCTGATAGTTAATGCTCTTAGTTCATTTTGATTTCAGCTTCTGCAGATTGTGGGAAAACAGGTGGAAAGCCAAAAAGAGAGAAAGCAAGGGAGAGTGACTAAAAAAGTAAACATGAATGACATAGGTAAACTTGCGAACTCTTCCTTTTTTCTTCTCCTGAGTGATGATTCACAGGCATAAATATACAAACATGTCACCAGGTGTGCTTGGGAACTATGCAGGGCCCTCACCCTCAGATATGTTGACTTACTGAGTTTGGTTGGGGTAGGGTAGTGGCAGGGAAGGGGGCCTGGAACTCTACTTTTTAAAAAGGTGATTATCATAGGTGATTCTGATAGAGATAACCCAGGACCACATGTGAAAAACACTTCCCTTTGGTAATCTAGAGATTAGCCTCCAAAAGGAGTACCAGATCATATTCTTTCCTTGGTTAAAAAATAAAATTATAAAGGATTAATTTGAAGATAATTTTTAATGTTTTCTCTTTTTAGAAATAGCTTTAATGTCTTTGTAAACATAATGCATACTTATTTGTTTAAATTCCAATGTTACTGAAAAATACAAATCAAAAAGTTTCTTTTTTAATCTCCTTAAAACCCTCTATCGAGTGGAAATCACTCTTAAAATTTTGATGAACATCCTTCTAGACTTCTCTGAATTTTATATAACTGGTGTATGTTACACATAGGGTCCTGGAAGCAGCAAGTATACTGTGTACTTCCCTCAGCATTATGTTATAGACATCTAATAAAGTACAGAGCATTATAATAAATTGTATTGATTATTGGGAGCAATAGCATCTCCTAGTGATGATTTTAGGGTTGTTTTTAGTGTTCTGGATTTTTATAGCAAATCAGCAATAAGCATGCTTGGGCACACATATTTTCACTTTTGGATAATTATCTCCTTCAGGTAGATTCATAAAGGGGGATTACTGGGCCAAAGGGTATATAACTTGTAAATATTCCTACATATTGCCAAACTCCCCTCCAGAAATGCTGCACTGATTTGCATTCCTACCCACGGTGCAGGGAGAGCACCTTACTCTCTACTTCTTCACCAGTCTGCTTTCTGTGACTCTTTTAATCACTGCCAATCCAATACACGAAGAATCATCTTTAGTTTTACCCTGATGACTAGCTACATTCATGTTTGCTTATGATTTTTGGACATTTGACTTCTTTTATGAATTGCCTGTTTCCGTGGCATCAGCTCACTTTTTGCTATTGAGCTCTAGAGTTGTTTTTGTTTGATTGTTTGTTTTTTGGTTTTTTTGAGACAAGGTTTCACTCTGTTGCCCAGGTTGGAGTACAGTGGCACAATCTCGGCTCGCTGCCACCTCAACCTCCCAGGTTCAAGCGAGTCTCATGCCTCAGCTTCCCGAGTATCTGGTATTACAGGCACGCATCACCATGCCCGGCTAATTTCTGTATTTTTAATACCGACGGGGTTTCACCATGTTGGCCAGGCTGTTCTCAAACTCCAGGCCACAAGTGATCCGCCCGCCTTGGCCTCCCAAAGTGCTGGGATTACAGGCATGAGCCACCACGCCCAGCTGAGCTCTAGAGATTTTTAATTGATACATAAGAAATAATTCTTCATACATTTGAGAAGCCCCTTTATATATCACATACTGGTTTTTTCCCCAGTTTGTTTGTTTGTTTGTTTGTTTGTTTGCTTTTAAACCTATTTTCATTTACTTTTACATTAAAACTTTCTTAGGGACTTTTTTCTCATGGCCTTTAGGTTCTGTGAGGTGTTTAGAAAGGTCTTTCTCATTCCGAGCTTATGAAAATATTTACCCATATTTTTTCTAGCATATATTTTATAGTTGCATTTTTCATACTTAAATCATTGCCCCACCCAAATTTATTTTGATTTAAGAAGTAAGGTCACAGTATAGTTTGTTTTTTCCAAATAGTTAATGAGTTTTCTGTACTATTTATTAAATAATACATCATTTTCCTCACCGATATTAAATTCATATTATAAGTTCACATGCTTACTTGGATAGACTTTTGGAGTCCCAATTTTATTGTAATGACGAGATTCAATTTTGCTTAGTTGTGTTTTGTTTTTGAGACAGGGTCTCACTTAGGCTGAAGTGCAGTGGTGTGATCGTGGCTCACTGTAACCCTGAACTGGGCTGGAGAAGCCCTCCACCTCAGCCTCCTGAGTAGGACTACAGTGTGTGCCACTATGCCCAGCTAATTTTTTTTTTTTTTTTTTTTTTTTTGAGAGCCAGGGTTTTGCTATTTGCCCAGGCTGGTCTCGAATTGACCTTGAGCAATTCTCCCACCTCCACTTCACCTCCCAAAGTGCCAGGATTATAAGCATGAGTCACTGCATCCAGCCAAGATTCAGTTTTTAAGTTTTATTCTGCCCCCTCAAACTTCCCCATCTTTCCCCCAATTCAGCTGCCTTTGTTGAAAATGTGTTTAAAATTAATGAAAAATATTCAGTGTGGCCACTTGAAGGCTTAATGGGTTCTATTTTTTTTTTTCTTTTTTTAAAAATTTTTAAATTTTTTTTTTTTTTGAGACAGGAATTCACTCTGTCACCCAGGCTGGATGCAGTGGCACAATCAAAACTCTCTGCAGCCTTGACCTCCTGGGCTCAGGCAATTCTCCCACCTCAGCCTCCCCAGTACCTGGGACCACACAGGCATGTGTCCCCACACCTGCCTAATTTTTAAATTTCTTGTAGAGACAGGGTCTCCCTGTGTTGCACAGGCTGGGCTCAAGGGCTCCTTGAACTCAATTGAAACTCCTGGACTCAAGTCATCCTGCCAACTTCAGCCTCTCAAAGTGCTGGGATTACAGGCGTGAGTCACCACGCCCATCCTAACAGGTTCTATTTTATTTTATTTTATTTTATTTATTTATTTTATTTTATTTTATTTTATTTTATTTTATTTATTTTATTTTTATTTTGTTTTTTATTTAGTAGAGACGGGGTTTCACCATATTGGTCAGGCTGGTCTCGAACTCCTGACAGGTGATCCACGGCCCCCAGGTTCTATTTTAAATACACTTAATTTAAGTCATCCCACAGGGAAGCAGAATAGAAAGCCAACATTAGACAGAAATTTGGGAGCTGTCCAAAGATCTCAAGCCCCCAAGAATCTATCAAATAGTCTTTAAAATCTTTTTTAATACACAATTTTGTTAGAAAACGAAAGTAAGAGTATTTATTTTAGAGGTCAATGTTTAAATTTATCAATATTAAACAAGAAAACCCTAACTGGAGTCTGAAGAGAGAAGAGAAGGGACAGATAAGTTTTTCAGGTTGGGAAATAGATCTGAGGAATGAGAGTGATGAGGATAAGCTTCAGTAAAACTGAAAGCAGATGTTGAAGATAAAACTTGCCAGTTTCCTCAATTTCTTTTTCAGTATGTGGATACTAAAATAACATATTTGAGTCAAGTTTTTAAGTCATACTGTCAGTAGTTAAAAACAGACATCCTATTTTCAAAAGTTATAATTGAATTTTTTAACCTTGCCCCCTTGACAAGACCGCACAGAGCTGACCTTAATGTGGGCTCCAGTGCCCTCTCCTGACAAAACTTACTAGTGCCATTAAAAAAGAATTAGGAAGCCCACTCTGGGGGAAAAGTGTGAACAGAGGCTAAGATGATTCTAGGCTGAATATAAACCTGACCAAGGAAGGGCCTAGAATATTGGTCCTGACATACGAACCTCTTTGAGGCTAAGCTGGTACTAAAGTAGACTCCAAAGATGAAGTTAGTTTTAATATAGAAACTTAGTACTTCTAATTAGAAGAGAGAACACATTCCTCATTAAATACCGGTTTACATGTTAGAGACCAAATAAAATGTCATTTTCTTAAACCTCACAACAATACTTTGGGGGAGATGTTATTAGTCCTTCTTCAGTAGATGAGAGATGTCTGAGGTTTAGAGAAATTAAGTAACTTGCCCAGTTACTGAGATTCAGATTAAGCTACATAGGCCTTTCTGAATAAAGAAAATTGAACCAATATCTAAATGGCTGAATTATAAATATTTTGTTTCATATTAATGTTGGAACTTAAATTCTGTTTGAGAGCATATCTAAGATGTAGTTTATTGGTTCTTATATTTACACAGCTAACACACTGCAAAGAAACTGTTTACTATAAAGGTATAATACAGCATAATCTGGGTTTATTGGGATTAAATGTAAATCAGGTGTTCCGATTTTTTTTTAAGCTCAGTTATTTTTGTTAAATAAACTTGAATTTCAATAAATAATTTTAAAATTTTTTTAAAATATATATATATATATATATATATATATATTTTTCTTTTAGAGACAAGGTCTTGCTTTGTTCCCCAGGCTGATCCTGCCTCAGCGTCCCAAGTAGCTGGGCTATAGGCGTGAGCTGCCACACCCAGCTTAGCACACTTTTAATCTTGGTAGTATGATAGGAAAAAGACAGTACTCCCATGTTATATTAATATGATATATTTTTTTTAATTTTTGTATTTTTTTTTATTATTATACTTTAAGTTCTAGGGTACATGTGCATAATGTGCAGGTTTGTTACATATGTATACTTATGCCATGTTGGTGTGCTGCACCCATCAACTCGTCAGCACCCATCAATTCATCATTCATATCATGTATAACTCCCCAATGCAATCCCTCCCTCCTCCCCCCTCCCCATGATAGGCCCCAGTGTGTGATGTTCCCCTTCCCGAGTCCAAGTGATCTCATTGTTCAGTTCCCACCTATGAGTGAGAACATGCGGTGTTTGGTTTTCTGTTCTTGTGATAGTTTGCTAAGAATGATGGTTTCCAGCTGCATCCATGTCCCTACAAAGGACGCAAACTCATCCTTTTTTATGGCTGCATAGTATTCCATGGTGTATATGTGCCACATTTTCTTAATCCAGTCTGTCACAGATGGACATTTGGGTTGATTCCAAGTCTTTGCTATTGTGAATAGTGCTGCAATAAACATACGTGTGCATGTGTCTTTGTAGTAGAGTAATTTATAATCCTTTGGGTATATACCCAGTAGTGGAATGGCTGGGTCATATGGTACATCTAGTTCTAGATCCTTGAGGAATTGCCATACTGTTTTCCATAATGGTTGAACTAGTTTACAATCCCACCAACAGTGTAAGAGTGTTCCTATTTCTCCACATCCTCTCCAACACCTGTTGTTTCCTGACTTCTTAATGACTGCCATTCTAACTGGTGTGAGATGGTATCTCATTGTGGTTTTGATTTGCATTTCTCTGATGGCGAGTGATGATGAGCATTTTTTCATGTGTCTGTTGGCTGTATGAATGTCTTATTTTGAGAAATGTCTGTTCATATCCTTTGCCCACTTTTTGATGGGGTTGTTTTTTTCTTGTATATTTGTTTGAGTTCTTTGTAGATTCTGGATATTAGCCCTTTGTCAGATGAGTAGGTTGCAAAAATTTTCTCCCATTCTGTAGGTTGCCTGTTCACTCTGATGGTAGTTTCTTTTGCTGTGCAGAAGCTCTTTAGTTTAATTAGATCCCATTTGTCAATTTTGGCTTTTGCTGCCGTTGCTTTTGGTGTTTTAGACATGAAGTCCTTGCCCATGCCTATGTCCTGAATGGTACTACCTAGATTTTCTTCTAGGGTTTTTATGGTATTAGGTCTAACATTTAAGTCTCTAATCCATCTTGAATTAATCTTCGTATAAGGGGTAAGGAAAGGATCCAGTTTCAGCTTTCTACTTATGGCTAGCCAATTTTCCCAGCACCATTTATTAAATAGGGAATCCTTTCCCCATTTCTTGTTTCTCTCAGATTTGTCAAAGATCAGATGGCTGTAGATGTGTGGCATTATTTCTGAGGACTCTGTTCTGTTCCATTGGTCTATAGCTCTGTTTTGGTACCAGTACCATGCTGTTTTGGTTACTGTAGCCTTGTAGTATAGTTTGAAGTCAGGTAGCGTGATGCCTCCAGCTTTGTCCTTTTGACTTAGGATTGTCTTGGTAATGCGGGCTCTTTTTTGGTTCCATATGAACTTTAAAGCAGTTTTTTCCAATTCTGTGAAGAAACTCATTGGTAGCTTGATGGGGATGGCATTGAATCTATAAATAACCTTGGGCAGTATGGCCATTTTCACGATATTGATTCTTCCTATCCATGAGCATGGTATGTTGTTCCATTTGTTTGTGTCCTCTTTTATTTCACTGAGCAGTGGTTTGTAGTTCTCCTTGAAGAGGTCCTTTACATCCCTTGTAAGCTGGATTCCTAGGTATTTTAATCTCTTTGAAGCAATTGTGAATGGAAGTTCATTCCTTAATATGATATTTTTATCATTAAGTGGGCCAACAATAATATTTTCATTCATTTAATTATTTATTTATGTTTGAGACAGGGTCTCGCTCTGTCGCCCAGGCTAGAGTGCAGTGGTATGATCCCAGCTAACTGCAGCCTCCACCTCCCGGATTCAAGCAATTCTCCTGCCTCAGCCTCCCAAGTAGCTGGGATTACAGGTGCATGCCACCAGGCCCAGCTAATTTTTGAATTTTTAGTAGAAACAGGGCTTTTGCCCTGTTGGCCAGGCTGGTCTCAAACTCCTGGCCTCAAGCGATCCGCCTGCCTTGGCCTCCCAAAATGTTGGGATTACAGTCATGAACCACCACACCCGGCCCATCCTTTTATATTTAGTAAGTCCTGCTATTTTTGCTACTCCATTTTGATTATATAAATCAGACTGCATTACACAAATGCTTATAAAACAGGTTGAAGAAATGCCCTTCTGTTCCTAGTTTGTTGAGTATTTTTACCACAAGGGAACGTTGTATCATGTCAAATGTGTGTTTGATGCCTACTGAGATGATTGTTTAGGTTTTTTCCCTTCATTTTATTAAAATAGTAATAAATATTATAATAAAAATATATGATAATATATAACATATAATAATAACTATAATATAATAAATATAAATAATAATTGTTTTGTGTATGGTGAGCCGCTTTGTATTCCTGGGATAATGGCGTGTAGTTCTTTTAATATAATGCTAGATTTAATTTGCTAATCTTTTGTTGAGGATTTTTGCATCTGTATTCCTAAGAGATACTGGTCAATAGTTTTCATGTGATCTCTTACTCTGTTTGTTGTATCGGGTTAATTCTGGACTCAGAGAATGAGTTAAGAATTTCTTCCTCTTCTATTTTTTTGGAAGAATTTGAGAAGGATTGGTGTTAATTCCTTTTTAAACATTGGGTAGAATTCATTATGAAGCCATCTAGTCCTGAGCTTCTCTTTCCTGGAAGTTTTTTGATTTCTGATACAGTCTCTTCTTAAAGATCTCAGATTTTCCGTTTTTCCTTGAGTCAGTTTTGGTAGTTTGTGTATTCCTGAGAGTTTGTATATTTCATGTAGGTTTCTAATTTGTTGGCCTGCAATTGTCCTCGTATTCTCTTATAATCTTATTTATTTCTGTAAGGTCAGCAGGAATGTCCCTGCCTTCATTCCTGGTTTTAGTAGTTTGAGTCTTCTCTATTTTTGCCTTGGTCAGTGTAGCTAAAGGTTTGCTAATTTTGTTTATCTTTTTTTTTTTTTTTTTGAGGCGGAGTCTCGCTCTGTCGCCCGGACTGGAGTACAGTGGCCGGATCTCAGCTCACTGCAAGCTCCGCCTCCCGGGTTTGCGCCATTCTCCCGCCTCAGCCTCCTGAGTAGCTGGACTACAGGCGCCCACCACCTCGCCCTGCTAGTTTTTGTATTTTTAGTAGAGACGGGGTTTCACTGTGTTAGCCAGGATGGTCTCGATCTCCTGACCTCGTGATCCGCCCGTCTCGGCCTCCCAAAGTGCTGGGATTACAGGCTTGAGCCACCGCGCCCGGCTTCTATAGTTTCTTAATGTGGAATTTCACTTTATTGATTTGAGATCTTTTTATTTTTTTAATGCAGGCATTTGCAGCTATAAATTTGCCTCTGAGCACTGCTTTCACTGCACCTCATAGGTCTTTATTTATTTATTTTTATTTTTTGAGATAGGGCCTCACTGTGTCACCCAGGCTGGAGGGCCGGTGGTACAGTCATAACTCATTGTGACCTCTACCTTCCTGGGCTCGAGCGATCCTCCTGCCTCAGCCTCCGGAGTAGCTAGGACTACAAGTGCGTGCCACCACACTCAGCTAATTTTTAAAAATTGTTTGTAGAGATGGGGTCGCACTCAGTTGTCCAGGCTGGTCTCAAACTCCTGGGCTCAAGCAATCTTCCTGCCTCGGCCTCCAAAGTGCTGGGATTATGGACTTGAGTCACTATGCTCACCTCATCCCATAAATCTTGATTTGTTGTGTTCACCTCTAAGTATTTTCTAATTTCTTGTGGTTTCTCATTTGTCTCATTGTTTATTTAGGGGTACTGTTTAATTTCTATATATTTGCGAGTTTTCCAATTTTCCTTCTGTTATTTTCTGATTTTACTCCATTGTAGTCAGAGAACATAGTTTGTATAATTTTAATCTTTTAAAACGTATTGAGATTTGCTTTGTGGTCTGATGTATAGTCTATCTGGGAGAAAATTTTCCATGTGTTCTTGAGAATAATGTGTATTCTGCTATTGTTGGGATGGTGTGTTTTACATATATCTGTTAGGTACAGTTGATTTATAGTGTTATTCAAGTCTTCTATTTCTTGGGGTCTTCTGTCTGGTTCTTCAATATGTGGTTGAAAGTGTAAATTAAAGTCCCTAACTATTATTGTTGAAACTGTCTTATGTCCCTCTCTCTTTAATTCTGACGGGTTTGCTTCATATATAATATTTTGGGGATCTCTTGTTAGCTACACAAGCAATTTTTAGTTACATGTATTTTTCCTGAAATAAGTTATCTCTTTTCAACTAATGATAGAAACAATGCTGCATAACCTGAATTTATTAGATGAGGTGTAATTGAGTGTTCTGATCATTTTGGGGGCACCCAAGATTTATTTCTGTTGACTATAGTTTTAAAATATCTAATTTCCCATCTGTAATGTACATAACACAATTTATTTTTTCTCTAAAAATGTAGGAGTTTGTATGTGTGTGTCACAGAAAGATACTAGTTTTTATTGACTAGTACCATAAAAAGATGTTATATAAGAAAATGCCTCATGTAACATTTGTGTAGTGTAACTGTGTAAAGTGCTTGTATATATACATTTCCATTTAGCCATCATATTCCCAGTGGAGTGCTGGTGCTGGCTTGTATAGTAGTACTCATTCAATGATGTCATGTAGATAGTTTAAAATTAGTTGTTGTGGGAATATTTACACTGTGGAAATCAACAAATCCTACTAAACTGGGATTTTTGTCCCCTAGAGAGCCAGTGGTTAAACATTTGCCACTGCACCACTGCACTATCCTTATTTTTCAGATTAGGAAATAACAAAAACAAACCTGAGATTTAAAGAGTTGAGGCCGGGCGTGGTGGTTCACGCCTGTAATCCCAGCACTTTGGGAGGCCGAGACAGAAGGATTACCTGAGCTCAGGGGTTCGAGACCAGCCTGGCCAACATGGTGAAACACCATCTCTACTAAAAATACAAGACTTAGCTCGTCGTGGTGGCACATGCCTGTAATCCCAGCTACTTGGGAGGCTGAGGCAGGAGAATTGCTTGAGCCTGGGAGGCGGAGGTTGCAGTGAGCCGAGATCGTACCATTGCACTCCAGCCTGGCCGATAGAGCGAGACTCTGTCTCAAAAAAAGAGGAGTTGAAATGTTTTCCCCAAAATTACTCATTACTTAAGTGGTTAAAGTAGGTCATCAAATACAATCCTTCAGACTGAAAAAACTCTTTCCCCCTCAGTATTTCTCTACCCCAACATGCACTCTCCTTTCCCACCCCAGCAGATTGGCCTGAAGTGTTTTTGGATAGTTTCTACAAAATCCATTAAGATTTGTTTAATAGGATTTGTAACTCTCATTAACTTTAGAATGTCAGGAGAAAAAATGTTTCCACATACTGACATTTTAATAAGATATTATTTTGCTAAGAAATTGAGTTTCTTCTGAAAGCCTTTTCTTTTGGCTTTTAAAATTATGATATTGAACAGTCATTATATTTCAATGAGAAGTTATCTGACAGGGGCTAAAAACCTTAGGTAAAGAAATCGGGTACACTAGAAAAGTTTGGTGAATGCAGCACCACTTGATAGGTAGGTTAGCAAAGCCACAGTGTGGATGAGAGAGTGCTCTATTTACACAGATGTTTATAAGCTTTCATGGAGCTGGAGAATATTGAAGTCTGGTAGCAATGTGCTACAAAGTGAATTTCCCTCTAAATGCTTTTCAAGGCATAGCATCCTTCAGTTTCTGGATTCATCCTCCTTGATACCCCTACCTGTTTACGCTGCAAGCTTCTATTGCTTTGATTTTTTGCTTCCGTTAGGCCAAAAGCCATTGATTTCATTATTACATCTCCTCTCCTGTGAAATCTCCAAGATTTTCAGATGTAATACTATTGCTTCAGGGTCCCATGGTGAACACAATATTCTAATAAATGAATGAACTGTGCTGAGAATTAAAGCTTATATATTTTTAAGCTCTACTCTCCTTCATGGATCCAATAATCATGCTCACTTTTAAATACAATATTATACTTCTCAGTTGTCCCAATTTTACTTCAAAACATGTATTTTTTTCTGAATGAATTATTCTTTATTTTTTTCTAAAGAATTTCATCCAGTTTTTTGTTTGTTTGTTTGTTTGTTTTGAGATGAGATCTCACCATCTTGCCCAGGCTGGTTTCCAACTTCTGGGCTCAAGTGATCCTCCTGCCTCAGCCTCTCAGAGTGCTAGGATTACAGGCATGAGTCACTCTGCCTGGCACATCCGCACATCCAGTACTTTTTGTCTCACTTCTTTTTTTTTGTTGTTTGGGACGAAATTTCACTTTGTCGCCCAGGCTGGGGTGCAGTGGCACGATCTTGGCTTACTACAGTCTCTGCCTCCCGAGTTCAAGTGATTCTCCTGCCTCAGCCTCCCGAGTAGCTGGAATTACAGGTGCCTGCCACCATGCCTGGCTAATTTTGTATTTTTAGTAGAGATGGGGTTTCATAATGTTGGCCAGGCTGGTCTCAAACTCCTGACCTCAAGTGATCTGCTTGCCTTGACCTCCCAAAGTGCTGGGATTACAGGCATTGAGCACCACGCCTGGCATCTCACTTCTTTTAACTAGACACACACATTAAAAATATGCCTCCCCAAAATGTTAGCCACCCAGATAGTTTAGTGGCATGGCAAATTTCATGAGTACATTTAATTATGTATCATTTTTTTCTAAGTCATTAATAAAATGTTAAAAAATCTCAGTACCAACTCTTGTGCAGCTCCTCTCTAAGTGCACTTCTGTAACTGATTTTTTTTAAAGCCACTTATCTATTTATTTATTTAGAGACAGGGTCTAGCTCTGTCTCTAAATAAGGCTGGAGTGCAATGGAACAATCATGGCCCACTGTGGCCTCGACCTCCCAGGCTCAAGGGATCCTCTAGCCTCAACCTCCTGAGTAGCTAGCACTACAGGAGTGTACCGCTACTCTTGGCTAATTTTCTTTTGTATTTCTTTGTAGAGACACAATTTTGCCGTGATGATTAGACTGGTCTCGAAATCCTGGGCTCAAGCACTCCACCTGCCTCAGCCTCCCAAAGTGCTGGGATTACAGGCCTGAACCATCACCCCAGCCTAAAAGCCACTTTTTGGGGGCCACTTGCTAGTCTGTGGTACATATACTTGAGTAAATTACCTGGCAAAGATGTAACATGGAACTAAGTAACAAAGCCAAAACCTAAGTGCAGTAGCTCACACCTATAATCCCAACACTTTTAGAAGCCGAGGCTGGCAGATCACTTGAGCCCAGGAGTTCAAGACCAGCCTGGGCAATATGGTGAAACCCCATCTCTACTAAAAATACAAAAAATAGCCTGGAGTGGTGGCGGACACCTGTAGTCCCAGCTACCTGAGGGGCCAAGGCGGGAGAATCGCTTGAACCCAGTAGGTGGAGGTTACAGTGAGCTGAGATCTCACCACTGCACTCCAGCCTGGGTGACAGAGTGAGACCTTGCCTCAAAAAACAAAAACAAAAACAAAAAATAACAATAAAAAGCAAAGACCTAATAAATATAAGCATATCATGTGGAGATGAAGGGCCTAAAGGTGGGCACATACCTGTCATGTTCTAATTCCTCTGATGCTTTAGGAATTGTTCACTAAAGAGACTGAGTATATAATAAAACTCGTATAATAGTATCTGATTTTTTTCCCAAGACTGCTTAAAGTTTAAAAGTAAACTTGTCAGACCTAATCTAGCTCAATTATTTTTGAATCTTGGTTACTTCTGTAATTCTTATTTGTATACTTGAAGGGGTGGCCTGCCCCTCCACACCTGTGGGTGTTTCTCGTTAGGTGGAACGAGAGACTTGAGAAAAGAAGTGAGGCACAGAGACAAAGTATAGAGAAAGAAAAAGCGGGCCCAGGGGACCGTCGCTCAGCATACAGAGGACCCGCGCCCGCACCAGTCTCTGAGTTCCCTCAGTATTTATTGATCATTATCTTTACCATCTTAGAAAAGGGAAGTGGCAGGATAATAGGATCATAGTAGGGAGGTCAGCAGTAAGACATATGAATAAAGATCTCTGTGACATGAATAAGTTTAAGGAAAAGTACTGTGCCTTGATGTGCGTATGCAAACATCTCCATAAACCTTTTTAGTGCATAAAGAGCAGCATTGCCGCTAGCACGTCCCACCTTCAGCCCTAAGGCGGTTTTCTCCTTTCTCAGTAAATAGAACATACAATTGGGTTTTACACTGAGAAGTTCCATTGCCGAGGGATGGGCAGGAGACAGATGCTTTTCTCTGTCTCAACTGCCAAGAGGCCCTCTTTCCTCTTATACTAATCCTCCTCAGCACAGACCCTTCACGGGTGTCAGGCTGGGGGACGATCAGGTCTTTCCCTTCCCACGAGGCCATATTTCAGACTATCACATGGGGAGAAACCTTGGACAATACCTAGCTTTCCTAGGCAGAGGTCCCTGGGACCTTCCGCTGTGTATGTGTCCCTGGGTACTTGAGATTAAGAGAATGGTGATGACTTTTAACCAGCAAGCTGCCTTCAGGCACTTGCTTAACAAAGCATACCCTGCACAGCCCGAAATCCGTTAAACCTTGAGTCACCACAGCACATGTCTCTTGCAAGAACAGGGTTGGGGGCAGGGTCACAGATTAACAGCATCTCAAATACAGAACAAAATAAAGTCTCTTATGTGTACTTCTTTCTATATATGCACAGTAACAATCTGATCTTTCTTTTCCCCACATTTCCCCCTTTTCTTTCAACAAAACCGCCATCATCATCATGGCTCGTTCTCGATGGTGGCTGTCTCTTTGGAATTGTTGGGTATACCTGCAAACTAACAGTAGACAGAACAGGCACACAAGGATTCATATGAAATTTACAATAGTATACTTCAGATGGTGTTAACCCAAGTGACAGGGTTAAGATTTGCAAGGCCATCAGCAACTCCTGCAATTGCCTCAGTTTCTGGTACCAACACAGAGATCACATACTTCACAAGGTAATAAAATATCACAAAGCATGTAGAGGCAGGGTGAGATCACAGGACCACAGGATGGGGCAAAATTAAAATTAAAATTGTTAATGAAATTTCAGGAACGCATTGTCATTGATAACATCTTATCAGGAAACAGGGTTTGAGAGCAGACAACCTGTCTGACCGAAATTTATTAGGCGGGAATTTCCTCTTCCTAATAAGCCTGGGAGCGCTACAGGACACCAGGGCTGATTTCATCCCTTCAGCTTCGACTGTAAAAGGCAGCACGCTTCCAGGGGGGTGGTTTATAGGCCTACCCTCAGAGCACATTCTTTTTCTCAGGGATGTTGCTTGCTGAGAAAAAGAATTCAGCAATATTTCTCCTATTTGTTAAAGAAAAGAGAAGAAATATGCCTCTGTTGCGGCCAGTTCAAGGTTACCTCCCTTGTTCCCTGAACATCACTGTTATTCTGTTCTGTTTTTAAGACGCCCAGATTTCATATTGTTCAAACACACATGCTCTACAAACAATTTATGCAGTTAACATAATCATCACAGGGGCCTGAGGTGACATATATCCTCCTTAGCTTACAAAGAAGATGATTGGATGAAGAGATTAAAGTAAAGACATACATAGGAAATTATAAAAATATTAATTTGGGGAACTAATAAGTGTCCATGAAATCTTCACATTTTATGTTTTTCTGCTGTGGCTTCAGCGGGTCCCTCCGTTCAGAGTCCCTGACTTCCTGCAACATCCTCTCTCCCTTGCCTTTTATATAAATGTGCCATGGCGATGAAGGCTTGTTCGTTCTCTCGATTTTGACGGAGGATTCTTTGACTGGTTCGGTACACTAAAAACAAGCCAATTAAACAGAGACACATAATTCCAAAATTTACTGCAGTAGAGCTCTCAATAGACTTAATCCAAGTTGTGGGGTTTAATCCATAAAGATTTTTTTGCCACTTGATCTAATGCCTCAGCTCCAGGCACAATGGATAAGTGAGCTTTAGAGGCTTCAAAAATTTGTTCTTTTAATTTAGAAATGTCTAAAGTGGGCCGGGCGCGGTGGCTCAAGCCTGTAATCCCAGCACTTTGGGAGGCCGAGACGGGTGGATCACGAGGTCAGGAGATCAAGACCATCCTGGCTAACATGGTGAAACCCCGTCTCTACTAAAAATACAAAAAACTAGCCGGGCGACCTGGCGGCCACCTGTAGTCCCAGCTACTCGGGAGGCTGAGGCAGGAGAATGGCGTGAACCCGGGAGGCGGAGCTTGCAGTGAGCTGAGATCCAGCCACTGCACTCCAGCCCGGGCGACAGAGCAAGACTCCGTCTCAAAAAAAAAAAAAAAAAAAAAAAAAAAAAAAAAAAGAAATGTCTAAAGTGAGATTATGTTCTCTTCCAAGTAGATCACATCTAACCATGTCCCAGTGATGTTCAGACTCATTATAAACTTGGGGTGTAATGCAAAAATCTGATGTATTCCAGTCACACTGTAACCTGAAACAATGATCTAAGCTCATGAGCCTATCTCCCATCCAAATGACAGTTTGTCTAAGATCATTAATTTGATTTGCCAATTTTTGATCAATGCCAGATTGTGAATTCCACAATCTTGTAGAATTCTTTTGCCAATTGTCAACAAAGCTTACTGTCTGAACAGAAGAGTGCAATGCAACCCCTACCACCGCAGCTGTAGCTGTGACTGCAATTAATCCTATAATCACTGCAATTAAAGTAAAAATGAATCTTTTGGATCTATATAAAATGCGTTTTAATACTTCAGTCAAAATATGGATGGATGGCGAGGCCTCCCATGGTCGGTCCATGGACACAGGGATCCATGTGCCTTCTCTTGCTCTCACTAGCAGAATACGGTGCTGCCAATTAAAAGTTGAATCAATGCAAGTAAACAATCTGCAGTTTTCACAAGTTATAGTTTGGGAGTCTGGTTTAATAACTGTATTTCCTATGACTAACATATAAGGGGGCTTTACACAACTTTGTAAAGGAATTATTAGACTGGAATTTAGGTTGATAGAATAAAATGGCTTACGATCTCTTGTTTCTATAGTTTGATTTCCAGACCAAATTCTAAGGTGATATGAAGCCACAGTAAGCCTCCGTAATTTTGGATGTTCAGGACCAAAAACAGCACTTACTATTTTTGGTCTTGGAGTAGAGATTCCTTTTTCTCCCCATTCCCAAGGGTAGAAAGACTGTAATTTTTTTGTGCTTATGTTCGTCTAAACTTTCTGTTAAGTCACTATCAACAGTTGACTCCCTTGTGTGCTGGGACAGGATTGAGTTTGTCCTGTGCCATTGTGGTAGAATTGACCTCAAGGGGCCCAATCTATAACAGCTCCGAATTGATTGTTTTGTAATATCGCTGCACTATTGACCACACATTTTTCCCAAACTAAATCTTTTGATTCTTTGGGAATTTCCTTGGGGCAAGGTTTCCCTTTTGGCCTAAATTTTAATGCTCTTTGATAGGAAAAGTCTTGTAAATAGTTTACCTGTGGTTTGAGTGACATTCCACTTACCATGTGATAAGTAAATCTACTGGTGGGACTGACAGTAGGTACTTCTACCAACCAATTTTGGATTGCAGGCATTAAACATCGTGGTACTCTCCCTAGCCAAATAGGAGGATAACGATACCCAATGGAAATATTTATCATCATTCCTTCTTCCTCTGGTTTGGCAGGGCAACGATGATCTGTGGGACCAGGTACCTATACACTATTATTAACATATACTTCAATAGGATTATCCATCCATGTGGCTGCCCAAATTAAGGGCAGGAAAGGCACCTAGGCCTAGTAGGTATAATTAGCTGCAGCTGCTCCTGCAGGCATGGGGAGACTTACCACCGTTGATACAACCATTAAAGCTGCAAGGAGCATATTTTCTGGAGTTTGTGTCACCTTTGTGCTCACTAGGCTTTTTCCAGCTAACTGTGTCAGCTTATTTAATTGTGCCCAGGTTGGCGGCTCCACCTTCTTGGTACATGGCGACTTCATCTGTTCTTCTGATACTACCACTTTGTTCATCTTGCGTGTCAATGGTGTTCGATTACAGTGTTTCCGTCTCCATGGAGGCGCTTTTCTTTGCATCTCCGATGGGTTCATTGTAGAACTTCAAATGTTTAGTGGGTATCCAAACAGGAAGCTGATTTTCTCCTGGTGAAACACAAGCAAAACCTCTTCCCCAGGTTATCACCTTCCCTATTTCCCATGTCTTATTTTTGTTGTCTTTCCACCAAATCAGTTTTCTTTCATGTGGACTGTTCTTTTTACCAGTAAGATGTTGTTCTGCAGAAGTAGTAGTCTGACTTCTAAAAATGTTTAAAACATTTAAAGTATAGAGTGCTAGATTAAGCTGCATCTGAGGAGTGGTACACTCCTTACTGTCTCCCCCTTCTTTTTGTTTAATTAACTTAGTTTTGAGTGTTCTATTAGTTCTTTCAACATGGCCTGTCCTTGGGAATTAGAAGGAATTCCTGTTGTATGTGTAATTTTCCACTGATTTAAGAATTTTTGGAAAGCTTTACTACAATATCCTGGTCCATTGTCAGTTTTAATTTTTTCTGGAACTCCCATTACAGCAAAACAAGATAATGAATGTTTTTTAACATGGGAAGTACTTTCTCCTGTCTGGCAGGTTGCCCATATGAAATGTGAATAAGTATCAACTGTTACATGAACGTATGATAATTTTCCAAATGAAGGTACATGTGCAGTGTTGTACAATATTTTTTGCCTGTTTCCATGTGACATCAAATTTGTTTTTTAACCCTTCTGCATTTACGTGAGTTAAAGCATGAAGTTCTTATGCTTTTGTGAATGCAGATTATACTAGTAAGTCAGCTTGTTCATTTGCTTTAGTTAAAGGTCCTGGTAAATTAGTGTGTGCTCGAATATGAGTAATATAAAATGGGAAATTCCTTTTTCTTACAGTTTGTTATAATAAATTGAACAGCTAGTTTAACTGATCATCCATGCTATATTTAATTAGAGCTGTCTCAACATCCCTTGTAGCCTGTACTACATATGCAGAATCTGATACAGTATTAACAGGTTGATTAAAATCTTGTAACACTGTAATGATTGCAACCAACTCTGCTTTTTGAGCCGATTGATATTGAGTTTTGATTACTCGCTCTTTTGGCCCTGTGTAAGCCACTTTTCCATTGCTGGAACCATCAGTAAATATTGTCAGAGCATTTTCTAAAGGTTCATGTCTGGTAATTTTAGGTAAAATCCAATTAGTCATTTTTAAAAACTGGAAGATTTTTGGTTTTGGGTAATGATTATCAATAATTCCCACAAAATCAGCAAGACCAATCTGCCATGCACCAGAACTGATAAAGGCTTGTCTAACTTGTTCCTTGGTTAAAGGAACAACTATTTTGTCTGGGTCATTTCCACACAATTTTATTATTCGTAATCTTGCCTGACCAATTAATGTAGCTATTTGATCCAAGTACAACGTAAAAGTCTTAATTGTACTCTGAGGAAGGAACGACCACTCCACAAGATCAGTATTTTGAACAATGATGCCTGTTGGAGAATGTGCAGTAGCAAAAATCAAAAGTTGGAGTGGGGCTAAGGGATCTATTCTACTTATTTGCACTGACTGAATTTTTTCTTCCACTAATTTAATTTCTTTTGTTGCCTCTGGGGTTAATATTCTTTTACTATTTAAGTCTGGGTCTCCTCTTAGGATAGAGAACAAATTTGACATGGCATAAGTAGGAATGCCTAGAGTTGGCCGAATCCAATTAATATTGCCTAGCAATTTCTGAAAGTCATTTAATGTTTTCAATGTGTCTTATTTCTATTTTTTGTGGCTTAAATTTTCTAATTTCTATCTGCATCCCTAAATAATGAAAAGGAGTAGAAGTTTGAATCTTATCAGATGCTATTGTTAGTCCTGCGTTGGCAACCTCTGCTTGCAGAAATGTGTAACAGTCAATTAATTTATCTCTTGTTTCTGCAGCACATAAAATATCATCAGTATAATGAATGGTATAACAATCTGAAAATTTGTCTCTAACTGGTTGAAGAACTTGACCTACAAAAGTTTGACAAATAGTTGGACTATTAAGCATTCCCCGAGGTAACACTTTCCACTGAAACCTGGTGGCTGGTTCTTTATTATTTACGGCTGGTATAGTAAAAGCAAATTTTTCACAATCCTGCTCTGCCAGAGGAATGGTAAAAAAGCAGTCCTTCAGATCAATTATAATTAAAGGCTAGTCTTTTGGAATCATGGCTGGGGAGGGCAGTCCGGGTTGAAGAGGCCCCATGGATTGAATTACAGCATTTATGGCTCTTAAGTCCGTTAACATATGCCATCTGCCTGATTTTTTCTGAATTACAAATGCAGGAGAATTCCAGGGCGAGAATGAAGGCTCAGTGTGTCCCTTTTCTAACTGTTCCTTTGCTAATAAATGTAAAGCCTCCAGTTTTTGTTTTGGTAGCAGCCACTGATTTACCCATACTTGTTTTTCTATTTTCCAGGTTAATGGAATGGGTTTAGGAGGCTCTACAGTGGCCGCCCCTAAAAAGGATACCCTATTCCTTTTCTTTTCTTGATTTTCCTCAGTCTCAATTGGGACTTTAATGCCATTTTCATTTTTTCCCAATCCCTTTCCTGGTATATATCCCATCTTAGTCATGATTTTTTGACTCGTGGGGCTGTATAATGGAGCTGGCATAATGATTTCTGCACCTCATTGTTGCAATAAATCTCGACCCCATAGATTTAACAGGAATAGAAGTAATCACTAGCTGAACAGTACTTTCTTGATTACCTGGCCCTAAACGATGTAAAATCATAGTACTTTGATACACTTCTGAAGCTGTGCCTACACCAACAAGTCTTCGAACAGCCTTTTGTTTAGGCCAATTTTTTGGCCACTGATTTAAAGCAGTGACAGAGACATCTGCTCCAGTGTCTACCAACCCTTCAAACTGTTTTCCTTGAATAATGGCCTTACACACAGGTCTGCTCTCAGAGACCAGACTTGCCCAATATGCAGCCTTTCCTGCCGGATCAGTGCTTCCAAACCCTCCTGTTCTTTTTATCTCACTGTTTCCAACTCTAACATAAGGTAGGAGTAATAATCGAGCGATCCTGTCTCCTGGACTGGCACTCCAAGGAATTGAGGAACTAATAACCAATTGAATTTCGCCTTCATAGTCTGAATCAGCCACACCAGTATGAATTTGAACTCCCTTTAGATTTAAACTTGATCTTCCTAAAATTAGTCCTACAGCCCCCTCAGGCAATGGGCCGTATACCCCTGTGGGGATTTTCTGTGGGGGCTCCCCTGGAAGCAGAGAGACTGCTTGTATAGTACATAAATCTACTGCTGCACTGCCGCTTGTGGCGGGGGATAATTGCTGTATTGTGATAACTGGCTTATTCCCTGAGGCACTGGTGACAGTGGGGATTGTTGTTCCTGAAAACCCTGAGGAACAAAGGGCTGAATTGGGAATGCCCCAGTTTGTTGCAGGGCCTGAGGCTGGCCCCTCCTCTCATTTCCGACAGTGGTTGCCCATTTTTATCAAATTTAGAACGACATTGATGACCCCAATGTTTTCCCTTTTTACATCTTGGACATAGGCCAGGTGGCTCTTTATCTGTTATTGTAGTAGCTTGAGTAGTTACATTTTGTTTATTTGAGACTAGGCAATTCTTTTTTAAATGACCGGTTTGACCACAGTTGTAACATTTTCCCCCAAATATTCTAACTTGTTCTCCTAAAGCAACTCCTGTGATTGCTTGAGCCATAAGCATAGCTTTATGCATAGCTCCTGCAATTCCATCACAGGCTTTAAGGTACTCTGAGAGTACATCTGATCCTGCCAGGACCCTTCCTTTTAATGGCTTAATGGCTGATTGGCGTTTTCATATGCCATTAACTCCACTATGACCTTATGGGCATTCTCATCAGTAATTGACTTTTGAGCAGCATCTTGAAGCCTTGCTACAAAATCAGGATAGGGCTCTTTAGAGCCTTGTCTTATTGTATTGAACAAGGGGCAGGCGGTTCCTGGGTCTTGGATTTTCTCGCAGGCCCTAAGGCAGATAGCCCTAATTTGCTCAATGGCCTCATTCTGCATTATTACTTGTTGACTAGCAGTGCTCCAATTTTGACCTGTTCCCAATAGTTGATCTACGTCTATGTTAATTGGAAGATTGGCAGTCCTATGTCTTCGGACCTGTTCTTGCGCCCCATCAATCCACCAAGTCTTAAATTGTAAAAATTGAGAGGGTGAGAGTGATGATTTTGCCAGAATCTCCCAATTATAAGGAATGAGTCTATGTCCATGAGTAATGGAATCGAATAATGTTCTCATGTAAGGAGAGTTGGGTCCATACTGTTTTACTCCCTCTTTCATTTCTTTTAGTATTTTTATAGAAAAGGACTCATATCTGGCTTCAGCTACGGGAGGCTCTCCCTCTTGGGCCCCTGCTCCAGATGGTCTTGAATCTAATATTACTGGGAATTGCCACGCCTCAATACCTCCTTGTTTTCTTGCCTCATCAATAATTTTATGTAATGCACTACCCTGTCCACTGGGCGGTGCTGTAGGATTAAGTCTCATGGTGGGCGGCTGAGGCTATAGCGCCCTGCCCTGTGGTGCTGGAAACATTCCTGGCTGTCCATACGGATTTTCTGGGGGCAGCCGATACTGAAATTTGACTGGTGGCCAGTATTGATAGGCTACTGGCGGCTGGATCTTACTTTCTACCGGCTGATATTGTGGATACTGTATTTGGATTGGCATTGCCATGACAGAGACTCTATCTTTTTCTATTTGATCTTCTTTTGGAGTTTGTACTTGTTTAACCTGCATTTGAGATTGTAAAGTTACAGGCATCTGAGCTGCTGTAAGAGGAGTTGGCCATCGTGGTTTAGACTCTGATGACTCGGCTAATTCTGGACCTTTTTCTTCTAATTTTAATGTTTTGGGATATATCACCTCCTGTAATTGATTATCGTCAACATTTTGCATTGACCGAGCCGTTACCGGCTCTGCTACACATTTACAATGTGAACTTTCCGTTCCTTTCCGGGATTCTATCCCTGCCTCTTTTTCACAATCTACTGCACAGCTTTCAGCGACATAAGAAACTGAAATGCTATCTTCTTCTGTTTGAAACGGTTCTAAAGCTATTTTAATAATGACCCAATCATTCCATACTGTAAGTGGGATGATTTTACCTTCCCTATTGTTTTAATTCTTTGCCAATTTTTTCCCAGTCTTTTAGATATCAAGTTCCCTGTTCTGGAAACCATGGGCAAAATTGTACTATTGTTTGAAATAGCATAATTAGATTTTTGGTAGAGACTTTAACTCCCCCTCTTTTTGCAATAAGAAGTGTATTTACTTTTCGTTTGCCCCATTGTTACCCTAGGTTCTTCTGAGCGCACAAGCTTACCGCAAGGCTGACTGTAGATATACTCGGGAGTCTCTCGTTGACTTTTCCTCAATGACCACTCTCGAGCGTACCTTCGCCGTAGAGAAAAGCACCCACGTTGGGCACCAGATGAAAGGGTGGCCTGCCCCTCCACACCTGTGGGCGTTTCTCGTTAGGTGGAACGAGAGACCTGAGGAAAAAAATGAGGCACAGAGACAAAGTGTAGAGAAAGAAAAAGCGGGCCCAGGGGACCGTCGCTCAGCATACAGAGGACCCGCGCCCGCACCAGTCTCTGAGTTCCCTCAGTATTTATTGATCATTATCTTTACCATCTTAGAAAAGGGAAGTGGCAGGATAATAGGATCATAGTAGGGAGGTCAGCAGTAAGACATATGAATAAAGATCTCTGTGACATGAATAAGTTTAAGGAAAAGTGCTATGCCTTGATGTGCGTATGCAGATATCTCCATAAACCTTTTTAGTGCATAAAGAGCAGCATTGCCGCTAGCACGTCCCACCTTCAGCCCTAAGGCGGTTTTCTCCTTTCTCAATAAATAGAACATACAATCGGGTTTTACACTGAGAAGTTCCATTGCCCAGGGACAGGCAGGAGATAGATGCTTTTCTCTATCTCAACTGCCAAGAGGCCTTCTTTCCTCTTATACTAATCCTCCTCAGCACAGACCCTTCACGGGTGTCAGGCTGGGGGACGATCAGGTCTTTCCCTTCCCACGAGGCCATATTTCAGACTATCACATGGGGAGAAACCTTGGACAATACCTAGCTTTCCTAGGCAGAGGTCCCTGGGACCTTCCGCTGTGTATGTGTCCCTGGGTACTTGAGATTAAGAGAATGGTGATGACTTTTAACCAGCAAGCTGCCTTCAGGCACTTGTTTAACAAAGCACACCCTGCACAGCCCGAAATCCGTTAAACCTTGAGTCACCACAGCACATGTCTCTTACAAGGTCAGGGTTGGGGGTAGGGTTACAGATTAACAGCATCTCAAATACAGAACAAAATGGCGTCTTTAGTGTCTACTTCTTTCTATATAGACCCAGTAGCAGTCTGATCTCTCTTTCTTTTCCCCACATAGAATAGGAATTATAATATTACCTTTGTAAGGTTATTGTCAAACTTCAATGGAATGACCTATGTAGAAAGTTTAGCACAGTTTGTGGTACACGATAAGCACTAAGTGAATGATTGTTATTATCAATGGTAAAGTAGCTGCTATTTCTGAGCACCTATACTAGGCTAGACACTACAAATCAGTTATGTTATGGTGTCTGTGCCATACTAAAGCTGTTTGTTAGCACCAAACTAAAGCTGAAGCCTTGGTGAAGTATTTTGTTTCTGAAGACTGCCTCTGATTTCAGTTTAGGACCTGCTCTGGAACCTGAGGAAGTGGTAAACAGGCTGATGAATGGGATTCTGACTGAGCAGAAAATGATTTTTGTTCCATCTTCTATAGCTTTTTTAACAATATTGGAAAGGTAAGTGACAGTTAAGTTTTTCAGCCTTAGAAATGAAAGGTAAAATAAAAATTATCTATTACATTTTTTGCTGACATTTAAAATCAGGCAGTTGATAAAGTACAGTTAGATGGAATTGACTTAATAAAAATAACAGGCTGAATAAAGATGTCATCAGTTTTTCTAAACCACGTGTGTTAATCATTGAGGCAAGACTGATACATCTCCTGGGTGAATGAACTGAGTAATTTCCACACATTTTTACTTTTTGTAAAGGAAGAAATTTGTATATTTCTGTAAGTCTTGTCTTATAAATGAATGACTCTGAAGAAGGATAGTTTTTAAGCATCTTTACATAATGGAATCATAGAACAATGATATTAAAGGAGACCAGATTTAGGTTTTACGTATTTATTTAAAGATACAACAGATAATCATTGAGCTTTTGTTTTGTGCTAAATCATACTGACATATATGAATTGCTATTTTTTTAAATAATATTAGAAATCCTTGAGCCTTGCTTCCTCCAATGTGGTTCTTGGACTAGCAGCATCAGTATTACCTGGAAATTTGTTAGAAATACAGACTCTCCTCATCTCTTGAATCAGAATTTACATTTCAATAAGTTCTCCTAGATGATTTGTATGCATATTAAAATTTGAGCAGCACTTCTTTGGAGCAGTAACTCTCAACTTTGGTGCACACTGGAATTCACCTGGGAGGTTTAGGAAATGCCGGTGCTTGGCCGGGCGCGGTGGCTCAAGCCTGTAATCCCAGCACTTTGGGAGGCCGAGACGGGCGGATCACGAGGTCAGGAGATCGAGACCATCCTGGCTAACACGGTGAAACCCCGTCTCTACTAAAAAAATACAAAAAACTAGCCGGGCGAGGTGGCGGGCGCCTGTAGTCCCACCTACTTGGGAGGCTGAGGCAGGAGAATGGCGTAAACCCGGGAGGCGGAGCTTGCAGTGAGCTGAGATCCGGCCACTGCACTCCAGCCTGGGCAACAGAGCGAGACTCCATCTCAAAAAAAAAAAAAAAAAAAAAAAAAAAGAAATGCCAGTGCCTGAGACCAACTCCCCCAAATTCTGATTGACTTGGTTTGGAGTGTGCTCTGGGCTTTGAGAGATAAAACAACTTTCTAGGTGATTCACTTATCCAGCCAAGATTGGAAACCACTGGTTTCACGAATGTCACATCATAGCACACTGCTTCATTCCTCATCTGGGAAAACTGTGTGGCAATGAGGCTGGCCACATAAGGAGGGGAAAGGAGAGAGGTGCCTTAGGACAGCTGGGAGAAAAAGCTTCTTGCTGCCTGTCCTAAACTGGGCTTCTCCAAGTCAGTGGGATATCATGATCACTTGGGAAGTGATCACTGAGTGCATACTTATGTAACATGACAAGTACAATGCCAGAAACATCATAGGTTTTAACCTGTTTACTCACCAAAGAGATCCTTGAGCTTTACTACCTAAACCTCCAAGGCGTGTTCATCATAGTTTTTAGCAGAAGGGGCGAGAAAGCTTAACATATGTCACGCTTTTTATCTCTTGATTTTTTTGCTCTTCACATCAGTAATTCTCAAAATATAATCTCTGGACCACTGTCTGTGGCAGCTGCCTATTAAAATACAGATTTCTGGTCCAACTCAAACATCCATGTTAAAATCTTAACACAGTGCTTTAGAATATAACCCTGTGAAAGAAGGCATTTTGCCTATTTTTCCATCACTGTATGCTCTGCATTTTGAAGAGTGTCTGACACCAAAATGTTTGTTGATTGAATAAATTAATTCTAGTTTCTAGACCTTTAAACATAAAGACTCAAAGTTTGTGCTGTGGAGTTGAATGAAGCTCTGGAGTTGAATGTGTTTGTGTGACTTGCTTGCAACATGAACATGGATGAGTTATTTTTAACTTATCTGAAGTTCAATTTCTTTATCTGTAACATAGAGAAAACAATTGGACTGTATAGGGCTGAGATGAATAAATAAAATAATGCTCTTAAAGTACTCAGGGCTGGGTGCGGTGGCTCACGCCTGTAATCCCAGCACTTTGAGAGGCGGAGGCAGGAGGATCGCTTGAGGTCAGGAGTTCAAGACAAGCCTGGGCAACATAATAAGACCTTGTCTCTACTAGAAATCAAAAACATTAGCCAGGCACATTGGAACACACCTGTAGTATCAGCTACTCAGGAGGCTGAAGTGGGAGAATTGCTTGAGCCCAGGAAGTTGAGGCTGCAGTGAACCATGCTCGTGCCACTGCACTCCCTCTTGAGCAACAGAGCAAGCCAAGACCCTATCTCAAAAAAATAAAATAAAAAGTACTCCGTACACTGTAAGTACTCAATAAATGTTATATGCCACTGTTATTATAACTACTATTATTATTATCATTGCCCTAATTCTTGTTATGAGGTCACATTGGTGTCATATTTCCAAACCCTCTTTTCATGCCATCTAGGCAGATTTCTAGGCAGATTTCTGTATATTATTATGTTGATTTATATATTCTGTTTTGTTTTCTCCCAGACCCACTGGAATGTGACAAGTCCCTAAACGTTCTAAGTGTAGTGTCTGGAGAAAAAAGATGAGATCTGCTAGTGTCTGTCACTGTTTAAGACATTTTTTTTTTCGGAAGGGGTGGGGGATGGAGTCTCACTCTGTTGCCCAGGATGTAGTACAGTGGCTCGATCTTGGCTCACTGCAACCTCCTCCTCTCAGGTTCAAGCAATTATCCTGCCTTAGTCTCCCGAGTAGCTGGGACTACAGGTACCTGCCACCATGCCTGGCTAATTTTTTGTATTTTTAGTAGAGACAGAGTTTCACCATGTTAGCCAGGATGATCTCGATTTCCTGACCTGGTGATCTGCCCGCCTCAGCCTCCCAAAGTGCTGGGATTACAGGTGTGAGCCACGGCTCCCGGCCAAGACATTTTATTTAATATAGTAACACATTGATTCCACAAAAGAACACTGAGGGATAAGTGTTAATTTTTCCATTAACACGTGATGAATTTAAACTAAAAGGTTAAATAATTGGTTCAGCATTATGCTCAAAACCAAGTGCATTGTCTGCATTTTTATTTAGCAGTTCTACTTCCCCAGTCTCTTAGTGGAACGTTTTAATAATATTCTGCATCATAAAGTATAAAATTAGTTCCTATTCTCATTTCCTTTTTAATGTTGGGTTTCTTTTTGTAAAGTCTTTAGTATCTCAACTATTCAGTTCATATACCTCCTCTCTTAGATCTTTTGTTTCAAAAACTGACTACTTCAGATTATTCTACTCTAAAGAAGGCTAAGCCTTCTTTTCCATTTGAAAACGAAATAGATTTAATGAGAAAGAATATATAGTAGTAACTCAGATTTAAGGTGCTTAATCTTATTTAAGATGAACACGATGATACATGATAACTTCAAAGTATTTCTAAAGAGGGTATTCTACAAATGCACTTAATATTAATTTTCTAATTATTTTCATATATTTTTCTTTTAGGATCCTTCCGGAGCGCTTCCTGGCAGTTTTAAAAAGAAAAATCAATATTAAGTTTGATGCAGTTATTGGATATAAAATGAAAGCTCAATAAGTGCCTAGTTTTCTGAAAACTGATTTACCAAGTTTAGGTTGATTCATCTAATAGTGTCAGAATTTTAATGTTTGAACTTCTGTTTTTTCTAATTATCCCCATTTCTCCAATATCACCTTTGAGGCTTTGACAGTCTTCATTTACTACCACTTGTTCTTTAGCTAAAAGCTGATTACATATGATATAAACTGAGAAATACCTTTAGAGGTGACTTCAAGGAAAATGAAGAAAAAGAACCAAAATGACTTTATTAAAATAATTTCTAAGATTATTTGTGGCTCACCTGAAGGCTTTGCAAAATTTGTACCATAACTGTTTATTTAACATATATTTTTATTTTTGATTGCACTTAAATTTTGTGTGATTTGTGTTTCTTTTTCTGTTCTACATAAAAGCAGAAACTTCAAGCTCTCTAAATATAATGAAGGACTCTATCTAGTGGTATTTCACAATGAATATCATGAGCTCTCAATGGGTAGGTTTCATCCTACCCATTACCACTCTGTTTCCTGAGAGATACCTCACATTCCAATGCCAGACATTTCTGCACAGGGAAGCTAGAGGTGGATACACATGTTGCAAGTATAAAAGCATCTTTGGGATTTAAGGAGAATTGAGAGAATGTACCCACAAATGGCAGCAATAATAAATGGATCACACTTAAACTTTCTGTGTTTTCATCTTTTTGTTCCTAAACAGAACATGACTTAACCTTCAAATTAAAGGAAAATAAATTGTGTAATCTTTTTTTAAAAACTGTCTGGAAATTTCTTGGATGTGAGGCTCACTGAGATGGGACTATAAGATCAGATCTATAAATTTTAAAATTTAGTAGGTTAGGTTTCTTCTACTAAAGAAAAATATTTTCAAGACTATATCAAACACATCTGGGTACAGTGGCTCACGCCTGCGTCCCAGCACTTTGAGAGGTCAAGGTGGGTGGATCACGAGGTCAGGAGTTTGAGACCAGCCTGGCCAACATGGTGAAACCCCATCTCTACTAAAAGTACAAAAATTAGCTGGGCGTAGGCCAGGCGCGGTGGCTCACGCCTATAGTCCCAGCACTTTGAGAGGCTGAGGTGGGCAGATCATGGGGTCAGGCGATTGAGACCATCCTGGCCAACATGGTGAAACCCCGTTTCTACTAAAAATCCACAAACATTAGCTAGGTGTGGTGGCGGGCGCTTGTAGTCCCAGCTACTCAGGAGGCTGAGGCAGGAGAATCGCTTGAACCTAGGAGGTGGACATTGCAGTGAGCCGAAATGGTGCCACTGCACTCCAGCCTGGAGACAGAGGGAGACTCAGTCTCAAAAAAATAAAAAATAATAAAAAATAAAATAAATAAATAAATAAATTAGCTGGGCGTGGTGGCAGGTGCTTGTAATCCCAGCTACTTAGGAGGTTGTACTAGGAGAATCATTTGAATCCTGGAGGCGGAGGTTGCAGTGAGCCAAGATTGTGCCACTGCACTCCAGTCTGGGCAACAGAGCAAGACTCCATCTCAAAAAAAAAAAAAAAAAAGGCTATCTCAAACACATAACACATGAAGAACTTTAATCCTTTTATCAGAACGTTCATATTCAGAAAAAACATAAGGCAAAATCCTTTAACGTCCTGTTAAGTGTAGCAAATGAGCTACATTTAGGGTTAGAAAATTTTTGGAGAAAGATTTTGATCCAGATTTTAAGCAGAAACTAATATTTATTGAACATATGTCAGTTACTGTCCTAAACACTTAACTTACCATCAATTAGCCCATTCAACAAGTAATATCATCAGTGTCATCAGAAATTATAAGGGTCCTATGGTAATATGTTTAAGGAAGGTTATGTTATGGATTCCGTAACATATAAGATATTTCTCAGAAAGCATCATTTCTACAGTAAATTTCTCCCTCATTCCCATCAATTACCTTCTAACTCAGAGAATCAAAATACCATTGCTGTTGGACTATAGTTTGCATTTAGTTAGTGTAAATACATATGGGTCAAAAATTCTTGTCTCCCAAACATTATATTTGAATAATATAACTTAGATTCCTCTCCATACATCAGCTATACTCTACTAGCACTCTGGGGTTGACTATCCACAGAATTTATAGATTAAAACACCTATCCTGGTAACAGAAATGACTCTAGAAAGTGAAGAGCCAGGCCGGGCGCAGTGGCTCAAGCTTGTAATCCCAGCACTTTGGGAGGCCGAGACGGGCGGATCACGAGGTCAGGAGATCGAGACCATCCTGGCTAACACAGTGAAACCCCATCTCTACTAAAAAATACAAAAAAACTAGCTGGGCGAGGTGGCGGGCCCATGTAGTCCCAGCTACTCGGGAGGCTGAGGGAGGAGAATGGTGTAAACCCGGGAGGCGGAGCTTGCAGTGAGCTGAGATCCGGCCACTGCACTCCAGCCTGGGCGACAGAGCCAGACTCCATCTCAAAAAAAAAAAAAAAAAAGAAAGTGAAGAGCCTGTTAAACTCAGCTTCTAACTCACTTTGAAATAGATTTAATTGTTTATTCTTCTGTTTAAATTATACTTGTTCCAGACTGCTAGCCACCCGCCAGTGAAGTAGACTAGGAAAAAACCTTTAGCAAACTTTAGTAAGATAATCGAGGCCCAAATATACTGACAGCTTTTCCTGATAAATATTTTGGCTCCTAAAACACTTGTCATAAATAAACATTTGGATGTACTTTAGCATTAACCATTATGAGAAATAAGCATTACCTCTTTTGATGTCATGAGGGCAAATGGTAGTGTGCCCCATTTATTGAATGTTAACCATAGGTCAGGCACAGTTTGCCACTTAGTCCCTCAGCAGTCCTGTGCAAAAGGCATTGTTAGAAGGCATTGAACTAGCTGTGAACACAGCAGTAGTAGCAGAAACCCAAAGGAACCTTGGAGTCTATAGTCCTTACTCTAGAGGAAAGATGAATGACTATAGTGTCATGGGGATTTTGAATTTTGTTCTCTACATTAAAAAAAAAAAAGTAGAAGAAGCAGCTTGCTTTAACTCACCAACATTAGGCAATTAGCCCTGTGTCTCAAAGTCTGAAAACTTGTCAATGTTATTTGAATTAAGTTTATCCTAACTCTGATTTCACTTCTTAGCAGTTTGGTGGGAAAATTCATCTTGGTCATCAATTGAGCTAATTCTGAGAGACATACTAAAATCAAAGAGCTTTAGGTTGTCTTCAGGTAAATGGGGAATGATTTCTCATTGTCAATGAGTATGATATTCCAGTGGTCCTGAACTAGGGGATTCATTGATAGCTGGAACTACAGGTGCACAACACCATGCCTGGCTAATTTTTTGTTATTGTTGAGGTGAGGTCTCACCATCTTGCCCAGGCTAGTCTTTTATTTATTTATTTTTATTTTTATTTATTTATTTTTTGAGATGGAATCTTACTCTGTCACCAGGCTGGAGTGCAGTGGCGCAATCTCAGCTCACTGCAACCTCCACCTCCCAGGCTGAAGAGATTCTCCTGCCTCAGCCTCCTGAGTAGCAGGGACTACAGGTGTGCACCACCACGCCCAGCTAATTTTATATTTTTAGTAGAGACAGGGTTTCACCATGTTGGCCAGGATGGTCCCTATCCCTTGACCTCATGATCTGTCTGCTCCGCCTCCTAAAGTGCTGGGATTACAGGCGTGAGCCACCGCGCCCCACCGAGGCTGGTCTTGAACTCCTAGGTTCAGATGATCCTCTTTCCTTATCCTCCCAAAGTGCTGAAATTACAGGTGTGAGCCACCATGCCCAGCCTAATCTTTTTCTTTATTTTTGTTGGACTAAGTAACCATCCCTAAGACACATAATCATCCAATTCTCAAAGGTCAAAATGAAAGAAAAGACTTTCAAGGCAGCTAGAGAGAAGGGGCAGGTCACCTCCAAAGGGAACCTCATCAGGCTAACAGTGGACCTTTCAGCAGAAAATCTACAAGCCAGAAGATATTGGGGGCCTATATTCAGCACTCTTAAAGAAAAGAAATTCCAATGAATAATTTTATACCCAGCCAAACTAAGCTTCATAAGTGAAGGAGAATTAAGATCTTTTTCAGACAAGCAAATGCTAAGGGAATTTATTACCACCAGGCCTGCCTTATAAGAGGTCCTGAAGAGAGTGCTAAATGTGGAAAAGATAGATCATTACCACCCACTACAAAATCACACTTAGGTACACAGACCATTGACACTACTAAGCAACTGCACAAGCAAGTCCACAAAATAACCAGTTAACAACAAAATGAGAGGATTTAAATCCACACATATCAATATTAAACTTGAATGTAAATGGGCTAAATGCCCCAGTTAAAAGGCATGGAGTGGGAAGTTGGATAAAGAAGCAAAACTCAATGACACAGTGTCTTCAAGAGACCTTTCCCACCTGCAATGATACCCATAGACTCAAAGTAAAGGGATAGAGAAAAATCTACCAAGCAAATGGAAAAAAAAAAAAAAAAAAAAAAATCAGGGATTGCTCTTCTAATTTCAGACAAAACACTTTAAACAAACAAAGACCAAAAAAGACAAAGAAGGGCATTACGTAATGGGAATAAGAAGACCTAACTATCCTAAATATGCTCCCAACACAGAAGCACATGCAGATTCATTAAACAAGTTATTAGAGACCTATGAAGAGACTTAGATAACCACAAAATAATAGTGGGAGACATTAACACCCAACTGAAAATATTAGACACATCATTAAGGCAGAAAACTAACAAAAGATTTTTCAGGACCTGAACTCAACACTGACCATATGGGCCTAAGAGATACCTACAGAACTCGCCACTCACGAACAACAGAATATACATTGTTCTCATTTGCACATGGCACATACTCTAAAATCAGCCACATAATTGGACATAGAACAATCCTCAGCAAATTAAAAAAAAAAAAAACCTGAAATCTTACCAAGCATATTCTTGAACCACAGCATAATTAGTATAGAAACCAATACTAAGAAAATTGTTCAAATCCATATCATTACATGAAAATTGAACAAACTGCTCCCGAATGACTTTTTGGTAAACAATCAAATTAAAGCAGAAATCAAGAAATACTTTGAAACTAATGAGAACAATGATACAAAATACCAGAATCTCTGGGACACAGCTAAAGCAATGTTAAGAGGGAAGCTTATGGTGCAAAATGCCCAATCAAAAAGTTAGAAAGATCTCAAATTAACAACCAAACATCACATGTAGAGGAACTAGAGAAACAAGGGCAAACCAACCCCAAAGCTAGCAGAATAAAAGAACCAAAATCAGAGCTGAAATGAAGGAAATTGAGATGCAAAAAAAAAAAAAAAAAAAAATACAAAAGATCAGTGAATCCAGTAATTGGTTCTTTGAAAGAATAAATGAGATACATAGACCACATAGCTAGACTAATGAAAAAAAAGAAGATCCAAATAAACACAATCAGCAATGACAAAGGGTAACCACTAACCCCACAGAAATACAACATACCCTCAGAGATTACTGTGAATACTCCTATGCACACAAGTTGGAAAACCCAGAAGAAATGGATAAATTCCTGAAAATTAAACCTCCCAAGATTGAACCAGGAAGAAATTGAATCCCTGACCAGACAAATAAGGAGTTCCAAAATTGAATCAGCAATAAAAACCCAACAACAAGAAAAAGCACAGGGCCAGACAGAATCACAGCCAAATTCTGCCAGATATATTAAGAGCTGGTACCATTCCTACTGAAACTATTTCAAAAAATTGAGGAGGAAGGACTCCTCCCTAACTCATTCAATGAGGCCAGCATCATCCTGATACCAAAACCTGGCAGAGACACCACAAAAATGAAAACTTCAGGCCAATATCCTTGATGAACATAGATGTAAATATTCTCAACAAAATACCAGTAAACTGAACTCAGCAGCACATCAAAAACCTGATCCACCACAATCAAGTAGGCTTTATCCCTGGGATACAAGGTTGGTTCAACATATGCAAATCAATAAATATGATTCATCACATAAACAAAACTAAAAGCAAAAACTACATAATAATTTCAATAAATGCAGAAAAGGCTCTCAATAAAATTCAACATCTCTTCATGTTAAAAACTCTCAACACACTAGGCATTGAAGGAACATACTTCAAAATAATAGAACCATCTATGAAAAACCCACAGCCAATACAATACTGAATGGGCAAAAGCTGGAAGCATTCCCCTTGAAAACTGGCATAAAACAAGGATGCCCTCTCTCACAACTGTTCTACACAGTACTGGAAATCCTAGCCAGAGCAACCAGGCAAGAGGAAGAAATGAAAGGTGTCCATACAGGAAAAGAGGAAGTCAAACTCTGCCTGTTTGCGGGTGAGATACAATTCTGTATCTAGGAAAATCCCATAATCTCTGCCCAAAAGCTCCTTGATCTGTGATATGGTTAGGCTTTGTGTCTCCACCCAAATGTCATCTTGCATTGTAATCCCCATGTGTCAAGGGAAAGACCAAGTGGAGGTAATTGAATAACGAGGGCAGTTTCTCCCATGCTGTTATGATAGTGAGTTCTCACGAGATCTGATGGTTTTATCAGGGGTACTTCCTCTTCGCTGGGCACTTCTCCTTCCTGTTGTCTTGTGAAAAAGGGGCCTTTCTCCCACTTTGCCTTCTACCATGATTGTGAGTTTCCCCAGACTTCTCCAGCCATGATGAACTGTGAATCAACTAAACCTTATTTTCTTTATAAATTGCCCAGTCTTGGGTGGTTCTTTATAGCAGTATGAAAACCACCTAATACAACCTAATAAACAACTTTAGCAATGTTTCAGGATACAAAATCAATGTACAAAAGTCAGTAGCATTCATATACATAAACAACATCCAAGCGGAGAGCCAAATCAAGAAGCAATCCCATTCACAATAGCCATGAAAAGAATAAAATACCTAAGAATAAAACTAACTAGGAAGGTGAAAGATCTCTACAATGAGAATTACAAACACTGCTCAAAGAAATCAGAAATGACACAAACAAATGGAAAAATATTCCATGCTCATGAGTGAGAAGAAATCAATATTGTTAAAATGGCCATACTGCCCAAAGCAATTTATAGAATTAATGCTACTCCTATCAAACTACCAATGACATTCTTCACAAAATTAGAAAAAAAAACTATTTTAAAATTAATATGGAGGGCAGGCATGGTAGCTCACACCTGTTATCCTAGCACTTTGGGAGGCCGAGGCAGGCGAATCACAAGGTCAGGAGTTTGCGACCAGCCTGGTCAAGATGGTGAAACCCCACCAGGTGTGGTGGCGAGCACCTGTAATCCCAGCTATTCGAGAAACTGAGGCAGGAGAATTGCTTGATCCCAGGTGGCGGAGTACAGTGAGCCAAGATCAAGTCACTGCACTTCAGCCTGAGCAACAGAGGGAGACTCCATCTCAAAATAACAAAACAAAACAAAAAAACAAAACCATGGATGGAGCTGGAGGCCATTAGACTAAGTAAACTAACACGGGAACAGAAAACCAAATACCATATGTTCTCACTTATATATAGGAGCTAAACATCAAGTACATATACACACAAAGAAGGGAACAACAGACACAGGGGCCTACTTGAGGACGGAGGGTGGTAGGAGGGTGAGGATCGAAAAACTATCATTGAGTATTATGCTTATTACCTGGGTGACAAAATAATCTGTACACCAAACCCCCATGTCATGCAATTTACCTATATAACAAACCTGCACGTGTATTCTTGAACCTAAAAATAAAAGTTAAAAAAGATATATGAGATCATGTCATGCTTCAGGCTCAAAATCCTCCATTAATTTCTCATCTGAAACTTAAAGCTAACATCCTTACCGTGACTTTACAAGGCCATATGTATTCTAGCCTTTTGTCCCTACAATTACCCACTACCTTACTACCTGTATAAATCAGGCTTCTCCAGAGAAATAGTAGGAGATTGTGTATGCACACATTTATATATATGCACAGCACACACACACACACACACACACACACGGACAGAGAGTACTTCAAGAAATTCTGAAGTACAGATGTATTTCAAGAAATTGAGGAGTTGGCTTAAGTGATTGTGCGAGGCTAGCAGGTCTGAGATCTGTAGGGTAGCCTAGAAAGCTGTAAACTCTTAGGTGGGAACTGGTGGTGCAATGTTGAAGCAGAACCTCTTTTTACTCAGGGAAACCTCAGTTTTGCTTTCACAACCTTCCAACTAATTGGTTAAGTTGGGATTATAATTCTTTATAATCCGCATCGTAAAGAATAATTTCCTTTAGTCAAACACTATTGAATATAGCTGTTAACCTTATCTACAATACCTTCACAACACCACCTAGATTAGTGTTTGATTGGATAACTGGGGACTATAGCCTAGTCATGTTGACCCATAAAACTAACTGTTGCACTGGCCTCACCCTCATTCAATTGTCTGTAACTACATAGGTCCCCTTGATGCTCCTCAACCCACCAGGCATGTTTCTATTTCAAGGCCTTAGTATATTACTGTTCACTCTCTCTAGATGCTCTTCCTCCAGATATCTACATAGCTAGCTCCTTCTTTCAAGTCTTTTTGCTTAGTTCTTTCTTTGGAGGTCTTCTAACTCTATAGGTAAAACTGCAACCCTACCCCTCTCACAGCCACACCCTACAAGATTCCATTTCTCCCTCTATTCTCTATTTCTTTCCTTAGCACTTATCACTGTGGAGCATTCTATATATTTTGTTTATTTATCTTCTTTATTGTCTACATTGACCCTAGAGTGTTCGTTTCCCAAGGGAACAGTTTTGTTTTCATCTATTTTGTTCACTGGTATTACCCAAATACTTAGAATAGTCTCTGAAACAAATGAAGTGTTTTCTATAGATTTAATAAATAAATGCCTATGTATCGTATTATTCTGTTTCCTTAATGTCTCATTTGCCACCACCCTCATTCAGGCCACTGTGACTTCTGGGCTAGAGGATGACGATGATGATGATGATGATGATTTTGAGACAGGGTCTTGCTCCTAGGCCCAGGCCTAAAGTGCAGTGGCGCAATCTCAGCTGACTGCCACCTCCACTTTCTAAGCTCAAGTGATCCTCCCGCCTCAGCCTCCTAAGTAGCTGGGACTATAGGCATGTGCCACCATGCCCTGCTACTTTTTGTATTTTTTGTAGAGATGGGGGTCTCGCTATGTTGCCCAGGCTGGTCTTGAGCTCCTGAGCTCAAACAATTCACCCACCTCGGCCTTTCAAATTGCTGAGATTATAGGCATGAGCCACTGCACCCAGCCTGGTCTAGATTAATGAAAATCTTCCTTACTGGTCTCCCTCCATCTATTCTTGTCCTCCCTTCAATGCATTCTCCAAACTGCAGCATTCCTGGGGTGTGCATCTGATGGTATCGGTTCCCTGCTCAACACCTGTCACTAGTCCTTACTGATCCTATGCTCTGAGTGACTGAGCCTCTGCTAAGTTCTCTAACTTCTCTCTACCCAATACCCTGCTTCCAAGACAGAACTTCTGTTTTATTTTTGTTGTTTTTTGTTTTTCTTTTTTTGAGACAGTGTCACTCTGTCAGACTAGAGTGCAGTGGCACAATCTCAGCTCACTGCAACCTCTGACTCCCAGATTCAAGTGATTCTTGTGCCTCAGCCTCCTGAGTAGCTGGGACTACAGGTGCACGTCACCATGCCTGGCTAATTTTTATATTTTAGTAGAGATGGAGTTCCACCACGTTGCCCAGGCTGGTCTCGAACTCCTGGCCTTAAGTGATCCACCTGCCTCAGCCTCCCAAAGTGCTGGGATTACAGGCCTGAGCCACCGTGCCCAGCCAGAACTTCTTATTCCTTGAGCTCACCACAATCCCTCACCTCCTACTGTTGGTATACATGGTCTTCTATATATGGAACACTCTTATCTCCTTCATCACCCGTCTTACTCCTGTCATCCTCAGGGCCCCATTTATAGCTCACCTCCCACTTCCATCCTCAGGGCTGGGTAATTTGCCCTTCCTGTGAACTCCTGTTGCTCCTTATATGCAGCTGTCATAACACTTTGCATCAGGTAGAGAGTACAAGAGGTAAAAGGACAGGGGATTTCTGTCTTCTTAAGGAAATGGGAACCCAGAAAACCGAGGTAATCACTGTAGACTAATTTGGCTGTAAAATAGGGAAGACAGGATGATCTTATTGAATATTTTTATAATGGGAGAGATCTGAAAAGATTTGAAAACAAAAGAGACAACTTTTTAGCAGGAAGAGTTTGGAATAAACAGAGGAAGAAGAATGAGGAGAACAAGAAAAGAAAGATTGAGAACCAGACTATAGAGATTGGGACTCTCTCTTTGGTACTACAAGGAGGAGTGATGAAGCAAGAGGTTTTATAAACCAAAACATGCCAACACTCTGCATGAAATATGAGTTTGGGGTTTGCGTATTTGGATAGGGGTTTTGGACCCTCAAAGAGAGGTTTATATGTCTTTTAAGAATACCTAATACTGCGTTATCAGTTTGGCAGTACATATGAGTAGAACCCTTGACAATGAACTAATGAACCACACCAGGAAGGAAAATAAAAGAGTATGTATTTGAAGAGACTATATCCCCAAACCTCTACTTATCAGATTACTACAGTTAGCCTAAACAAACAGATTAATGTGCATCATTTCCATAACTTCCTCATTTTATGATCTTCAAAGAAATGATGGCTTAGTGTTGACCCTTTGTACAAAGATAATTATTCTTACCTGAATAAAGATAATTACATTTCTAAAACTGGTAGGCAGATGGCTCTCAAAAGGGACATTACTGAAAGGAAAAAAAAGCAGACAAAAATTTAGAAAATGTCTTATTTTAATAAGATTCTAAATGCTATGGATGATTTTAACTTAGTTGAGAAAATTTTACTGAAAGCATCTCATCCTAAAATGTGAGTGAAAGACAAATTAATGATAAATTTAAGATGTCTTCATTCTTATCAGTGGGAAACTGACCTAAAATGTGATCAAAGCAAATTAAACATTTTTATTTGTTATGAAAATCTGTTGAAATGAAGCCAATGATGTCATAAAGACATACAAACAAAAAGTCTCTAAAACTTAGGGAAAAATTCAAGGGGGGGCCAGGCGCAGTGGCTCACACCTGTAATCCCAGCACTTTGGGAGGCTGAGGTGGGTGAATCACTTGAGGTCAGGATTTTGAGACCAGCCTGGCCAACATGGCGAAACCCCATTTCTACTAAAAATACAAAAATTAACTGAGCATGGCGGCAGGCACCTGTAATCCCAGCTACTCAGGAGGCTGAGGCAGGAGACTCACTTGAACCCGCGAGGCGGAGGTTGCAATGAGCTGAGATTGCGCCACTGCACTCCAGTCTGATGACAGAGCGAGACTCCGTCTCAAAAACAAACAAAACAAAACAACAACAACAAAATCAAGGGACAAAGTGTATGTTTCTAGCCTTGTTGGGATAAATATGAGCCCTATAATTGAGGAACATGAACATTCTGTCCCGTAGAAAACAAGCAACAACAACAACAAAAAAGCTCACTAGGTTGTCTCACATGAAATAAAATTTCTCAGCAACCAAACTATTTGAGAAAAATCTTAAGAAGTGTTGTTCACTGTCTCAAAGATTCTTAATTCTTGCATAATGCAAATCTTCCAATAGGTAAAATAATCTAGATTCCACTGTAAATTTTAAAACTGTCTTTCAAAACTGCATCAGTACTGTATTGATTTAGATAGCATTAGTTCCCCTGGTCTGGCCCCCTCTGAGCAAGTTGGATATTCAAATTATAGACATTCAATCTGAAAACAGATGCCTGCACTGCAGCCCAGCGTGAGGTCTGATCTAAAGCACCTATGTTAATATTTAACAGCTCCATATACATGTCACAGCAAACCTGCATGCAGAAAGATAAAAGCAAGTACTATACTTTTTTTTTTTTGCCATAAAATTATCCAAGGTTCAAACTTAAAGAATCAATCACATTGTCTCCAATATAATGTAAGTATAGGCCAGGTCTCAACCTTAGTTGAGGCTACTCACATTTGGGCTAAATAATTCTTGGTTTCAATGCACAGGGCTTTCCTATGAATTGTAAAGTGTTCAGCAGCTTCCCTGGCCTCTACGCATTAGATAGATGACAGTGGAATGCCTGAATTGTGGCAACAAACAATGTCTCCAGACATGCCAAAAGGTACCCTGTGGAACAAAAGTAACCCCTAATTGAGAACCACTGATCTAAGTTAAAAGTTGAGGCTCTAGAATCAGGCTTCCTGGGTTTAAATCTTCACTCCACCTCTTACCAGTTGTACTTTATGCTTACAAATAAGTTACCTAACTTGCCTGTACATCAGTTTCCCCATCTGTACAATGCAGATTTTAATAGCACCTACCTCAAATGTATCTTGTGAAGATTAAACAAGTTGATATGTAAAGCCCTTAAATCAGTCCATGGTATATCGTGATTAACACATTCGAATTCTACTATAATTATTATTTGATTTATATAACCATTCACTACTTGCAAAACTATTTCATAAACATATTATCTTATTTGATCCTTATAGCCACTTTGTTGTTGGCATATGAGGGAAGGTTGAGATTGTTATGTGTTATGAAGGTCTATGTTGGGTAATGTATGTTTTTTTAAAAGAATATCTATTTTCCAGTTAAGGAAAATGTAGCATGGAGAAAATAAATAGGATTGCTGGAAATCACACACACGTAACACACAATTTACATTTTAACTACTTTTTAATGTACAGATCAGTAGCATCAAGCACATTCACATTGTTGTACAACCACCACCACCATCCACCTGTGGAGCTTTCCTCATCGCAACTGAAACTCCATACACATTAAACAATAACTCCCCGTTCCTTTTCTCCTCATCCCCTAGTAATCACCTTACTGCTTTCTGTCTCTCTCTGTGCATTTGATTACTCTAGGTACCTCATATAAATGGAGTCATACAATATTTATACTTTTGCATCTGGCTTATTTCACTTAGCATAATGTCTTTAAGGTTCATCTATCTAGTAATATGTGTCAGAATTTCCTTCCTTTCTAAGGCTGAGTAATATTCCATTGTATGTATATATCATATTTTATCTGTTCATCTGTTGATGAATACTGGAGTTGTTCCCACTTCTTGGCTATTGGAAGTTGCTATAGGCTGGCTGCATGTGTTCCTTCAAAATTCATATTATGAAATCCTACCCCCCAGTGTGATGGTTTTAGGAAGTGAGACCTTTGGGAGGTGATCAGGTCATGAGAGTTCTGCCATGGGAATAATTGCCCTTAGACAAGAGAACATGGAAGGTTTCCTTCCTCCTTCTGCCACTTGAGGTGGCAGTGAAATGACAGCCATCTATAAACCAGGAAGCCCGCTCTTACCAAAGAATATGCCAGTGCCTTGATCTTGGACTTCTTATGAGAAATAAGTTTTTGTAATTTATAAACCAGCTAGTCAATGGTAATTTGTTACAGCAACAGACAAAGACAGAAGCCACCCCACTTTCAAGTTGAGATTTCCGACTCCTGGTCTAATGCTCTTTCCAGTATTACCACAAAAGGAACTGATGGTTCTATATCCTAAAGTCTCCCCCAAACTCAAGAGATTTTCAGGGAAATGGTCATCATATGTAAAATAATTAGCCAATTGAAATATTGATGCTGAGCTTTTGTGAATAAATGAATCAAATAGCTAAGCTGGGTTCATTCAGACTTTATTTAAGTTTCTTTAAACTTATCTCTACATTCTCCTTTTCCCTATTTAAAAAGGAAACAATTTCCAGAAAGATAACAACAGATCATTGGCTGATGCAGTATCTCCAGAATTATTTTTCTTTTCTTTTCTTTTCTTTTCTTTTTTTTTTAGACCAGACCTTGTTCTGTTGCCTAGGCTGGAGTGCAGTGGTGCAAGTGGTGCAATCACAGCTCACTGCACCACGAACTCCTGGACTCAAGCAATCCTCCTGCCTCTGGGACTACAGACACGTGCCACCACATCCAGTTCATTTTTTTCTAAAGTGTTTTTTTTTTTTTTTTTTGAGACAGAGTCTTACTATATTGCCCAGACTGGTCTCGAACTCCCGGGCTCAAGCAATTCTCTGCCTCAGCCTCCCAAAGTGCTGGGATTACAGATGTGAGCCCCTGCACCTGGCCCCTAGAATTGTTTTTAGAGGTGAAACTTCAAGGTGAAATATAGTACATAACTGCTTTTCAGATAAGCAAGTCCAGAGAGCACATTCTCTTGGGTTCTCTTGATGTGAGCTAAGCTACTGCTAGCACTTGGCATCACTTCAAAAACCTGAGGTGTTTCCAACACCTTAGGACACGTGAACAAGGCCTGCTTCCACGTGATAGAAGCTGGCTTCTATCTGGTAGTCCCATTAACACGGGGGCACACCTCTTCCCTGGAGCTCTGTGTACACAGTACCTCCTCCCTAGGACTATACAAGGACTGAACCAGAAGGTAGAGGACAGGACAGAGCCATGAACATCATCCTGGAAATCCTTCTGCTTCTGATCACCATCATCTGCTCCTACTTGGAGTTGTTGGTGAAGTTTTTCATTCCTCGGAGGAGAAAATCTGTGGCTGGGGAGATTGTTTTCATTACTGGAGCTGGGCACGGAATAGGCAGGCAGACTGCCTATGAATTTGCAAAACGACAGAGCATACTGGTTCTGTGGGATATTAATAAGGTAATGTATACATCTTCCAACCTTTTAAAGTCACAGAGTAAGATAAGCATTATAAGAATTCTTTGACTTGCCATCTACTTATCTTTGTAATTTTGTTTTTCAAAGTTTGATAAATTCCCTGGTGCCTTAGTCTGTATATGCATCAGGTTAGTTAGATGAAGGGAATGTAACTGAGAACTAAGCAGCGATTTTTATGACATGGTGTGCAGGGTGATAGCAAAGACTCAGGAGCCAGGCTCCTTCCCAGCTGCTAAATGAGGCAAGTCACGTATTATCTCTCAGCCTGTTTTCTTGGTTCTGAAGTGAGGATAATAACTTAGGAGATGGGCAAGAACGAGATCTGAAAACTACAACTGATAGGCTGAATCTGGCCAGTGGGCAGCCTGTTGAACTAAGAATGAGTTTTACATTTTGAAAGGTCACCAAACAAAAGTCAACAAAGGAGAACATGCAACATAAACCTTTAGTGCCTCCTCATACACACGCAACACAATCCTAAAATATTTACTATCTGACTCTTTACAGAAAATGTTTGCCAGTCCCTAGTCAAAAGGATTAAATAAGTAATATTTTCAGTACTTAGCACACGGTAAACGATACTTGGCACATGATAAACAATAACTGTGTTCAATAAAATATGTGTGCAGTGAGTCAGGCTTTCCCTCAGACATCAGCATTTTTCCTGTGTTCTTATTTGTAAACACCTACATGAACAACCCCAGATAAAACTGAAGTAACTGAAATCTTGTATCTTTTACTCTAAACTTGTAAATTCTGGTAAGGCCATGAAAATATACACAGAAAAGTGTTTACAGGATGTTAGGATTGGAAAAATTGTGAAGTACTTCTTGAGAATCACGTTTTCCGCAAATTACAGTGAGGTTTCAATTACCACTATATTATTTCTTTCTCATGTTCTTTGCTGTCATGTTTAGTTGAAACCTAAAATGTCTCTTAAACTTTGAGAATTAATTCTTTTTTGTTTTTTTCTGAATAGTGAAGAATGCTATTCAAAACAGCTAGTACATTTTTATTTAACAGATATGAGCATTTATATAATAGATGAGTTGATGTATATAAAAATGATTTGCCATCTGTTTGGTCTTTGAAGAAATTCGAATGAACTTTCTGGAAGATACCAAGAATTTGCAAACAGAGAAAATTGTTGCCTGCTGTTCTTAGGCAATTGTCCAAAAACATAAATAAGTATAAGTCTATGAAAAGGGCTTGATGAAATCTAACCTTCAAATCTCTTTCCAGATGTGTATTTTTGTGGAAAGGACCATATATATTAAGTTTTTTTTTTAATTTTAAAATTTCCAGAGACAAGAGAAAAGTAAATTAGAAGGAAGTCATATTAAAAATGACTTAAGGGCGGGTGCAGTGGGTTACACCTGTAATCCCAGCACTTTGGGAGGCCGAGGTGGGCAGATTGCTGGAGCCCAGGGATTCGAGACCAGCCTGGCAACACAACAAAACCCCCACATCTACAAAAAATACAAAAATTAGCTGGGTTTGGTGGTGCGCACCCATAATCCCAGCTACTCAGGAGGCTGAGGTGGGAGGATCGTTTCAGTTCGGGAAGCCGAGGTTGCAATGAGCTATGGTGACATCATTGCACTCCAACCTGGGCGATAGAGCCAGGTACTATCTGAAAAAAAAAAAAAAAAAAAAAAAAAACAAGACTTAAGAAGAATGGGTAATCCAACCTCCAAAATTCTCTTTGAATCGTTAAATTTTATGGTTAAACATTTAAGCTACTGAATGATTCACTCTAAGGCTGTAATGTAACTCAGATCTCCTTTAGGCGAGGAAGATGCTATCTGAGTTTTCACCATAACTGACTCCTTTTGCCCTATGAGATGAGAGACACAGTAGCAATTTGGCCCTTATGCAATCTAAACTGTTGCTTTGGGAATACAGTTCAAAAAACACACTGGAATTTAAGCTAAAGCAAGTGTTTTGCTAACAAAAAGACAAGGCATTACATTTTGCAATTTTGCAATTATCTAGCTCAGTTACAAAACTGAATAATTAATTCTTCAATCAAAACATCTGATGAATGCTCTGGTTACTAATGCTCTCTACTGACCTAGAAACAGATGAGAGAGTATGGTGTGGTTTGTGCAATCTGGCAGTGAGCAAGCTACCATCTAAGTCAGTGAAAGACTCTCCTATCCTTTTTTTAATCTTCTGCAATCCCACAAAAGGCTAATTGAGGGGATACTGACTTTGTGACTGGGTCCTAACATCCACGTTTGGGGAGTTCAGGCTGCTGCTCCAGGGTTTAGCTTACAGTCGTGAAATACAAAGGATCCAGAGACCACTCATTAGAGGATTGCCCTAAATAGCAGCAACACCACTGTCATCCAAACACGCAAAGAATAGGGCTTTTCAGGTATCCTTGCCTGCTTGTCACAGAGAAGAGTTTACCGATTGTGAGATGGAAAAGTATAATTTTTAAAACCTTATAATCTTTTCTATAAAAGTCACCTGATGTCAAAACTTGAAAAGAATTCTAATTTTCCAGAAATGTGAGTCAAGAAACATTAGGGCAATTTTATCTTAAGAAGGAGGCTTTTGAATTTAGGCTGAAAGTAAATTGCTCTGTCTCCATGTCCTATGGTTATGGGCAAGATTGGCACATAAATGAGAAATCGATCCAGTGGCCTTGCTCATCTCACTCCCAAACACCTGAAGAATGTAATATTATATCTCCTAGAGTAGAGGCATGGTCTCCCTATGAAAGTCCTTCCATAAGGAGCCTTCTTTCCCTTTCCCTCCTAGGAGGATGAGTCAGAATCATTGAGAAAAGTATGATGGGCAGAGGCATATAGTTTACCATTACCACTAGTTTAGAATTGCTACTTAGCACTTTACTGCTTATTACATAGTTGATGCTCAACAAATGTATGATAAATTAATGGCTGAGTTTTTCTTTCTTCTCCAAATTCATCTTCCATGGCACCATAAAGAGCAACGTTTTTCAAGAATGTTCTTTAAGGTTTGAAAGTAGCCTGCTTTAGAGAAACTGCCTACTGTACAGCCTCCAACCAAGAGGAAAAGCTGGAAAAAGCATGAAGGGATTTTGTTTTGTTTGCTTTGGTTTTAGTATGAGCATTCCCTGGCAGAAAAGCCAGGGGTAATCTTGTTGCAACTAGGCAATCACTCTCAAGAAATTTTCTAAAAAATAAGGAGGCCAATTTTTATTTTATTTTATTTTATTTTATTTTGAGACCAAATCCCATTCTGTCACCCAGATTGGAGTGCAATGGAATGATTTCAGCTCACTGCAACCTCTGCCTCCCGGGTTCAAGTGATTCTCCTGTCTAAACTTCCCGAGTAGCTGGGATTACAGGCCCCCACCACCATGCACGGTTAATTTTTTGTATTTTTAGTAGATATGGGGTTTCACCATGCTGGCCAGGCTGGTCTCAAACTCCTGACCTCAAGTGATCTACCCTCCTCGGCCTCCCAAAGCACTGGGATTACCGGCATGAGCCACTGCACCCGACCCAGGAGGCCAATTTTTAAAAGATTAACTACCTTCATGTCCAAAATGAATGTTAATCGTTCATTTTGAGCATGAATGATAATTTTTTTTTTTTTTTTTTTTTTTTTTTTTTTTTTTTTTTTTGGAGACAGAGTCTCACTTTGTTGCCTAGGCTGGTGTCCAGTTTGCCTAGGCTGGAGTCCAGTGGCACTGTCTCCACTCACTGCAACTTCTTCCTCCCAGGCTCAAGCAATTCTCCTGCCTCAGCCTCCCAAGTAGCTGGGATTACAGGCCCACACCATCAGGCCTGGCTAATGTTTGCATTTTCAGTAGAGACGGGGTTTCACCATGTTGGCCAGGCTGGTCTTGAACTCCTAACCTCATGATCCGCACTCCTCGGCCAATCAAAGTGCTGGGATTACAGGCGTGAGCCACCACGCCAAGCCAAATGTTAATTCTTTTAAAAATTTTTCTTCTCCAATGTCTTCTCCACTTTTTCTTCGGAATTTGTTTCTTCCAATTACAGCGTGGTGTGGAGGAAACTGCAGCTGAGTGCCGAAAACTAGGCGTCACTGCGCATGCGTATGTGGTAGACTGCAGCAACAGAGAAGAAATCTATCGCGCTCTAAATCAGGTGAGACTTCAGGTTCACAAATTTCTTCAGATGATTTTGTTTCCTACGACACTGACATGGAAAATGAGAAAGTTCTCTACGACTGCCTGATTTAAATGGATTTTAGCTGCTAACTGAAGTAGTTATGTGACCAAGGAAGGATATATACTTTTTTTCTTGTATGTAATCCATTCAGCTCTGCGCATTATTATTATTCATATTATTAATCAATTTCATTCTGATCAGAAGTGTGAGCAGTGACACAGAGTGACTGACAAAAGATTTATCATAAGGGAATATGGATCACTTCCTAGTTATGTTTTAGTCCTATTAACTTTGCAGTAATCCTGTCTTCTCTTTAATTATTTCCCTTGTGAGATTTTATTTTGGCGTTAATGTAGTCTTCTGTAGAAAATGTAATATTAATACTTATTATCACAATTATTTTAAAAGAGCAAATATCAAATAATCACAATGAACTAAGCACTCCAACAAACTTTACATTTTTAAATCGAATCCCTGGCCGGGCGCGGTGGCTCAAGCCTGTAATCCCAGCACTTTGGGAGGCCGAGATGGGCGGATCACGAGGTCAGGAGATCGAGACCATCCTGGCTAACATGGTGAAACCCCGTCTCTACTAAAAAATACAAAAAACTAGCCGGGCGAGGTGGCGGGCGCCTGTAGTCCCAGCTACCCGGGAGGCTGAGGCAGGAGAATGGCGTGAACCCGGGAGGCGGAGCTTGCAGTGAGCTGAGATCAGGCCACTGCACTCCAGCCCGGATGACAGAGCGAGACTCCGTCTCAAAAAAAAAAAAAAAAAAAAAAAATCGAATCCCTACAATAACCCTGTAAACTTCATTTTACAAATGAACAAATTATGACTCAGAGAGGTTAAGCCAGACCAAGGTCATGTAGTTAGTAGGTTATGAAACCAGGATTACCCAACCAGCACTTTAGACCAGGTGCGGTGGTTCACACATGTAATCCCAGCACTTTGTGAGGCCAACGTGGAAGGATCATATGAGATCAAGAGCTCGAGACCAGCCTGGGCAATGTAGTGAGACTCTATCTCTGAAAAAAAAAAAAAAAAAAAAAAAATTTAAAGAAAACCACTTTTTAAAAAAATGAGCACTTTAAAAATATTTGGTCAGAACTTATATAGTAATTTATCAGCATAAATGTTAATTTCACTTTACTGATAAATTTGCAAAACATGATGTGCTGGGTATTGAAATTTAGATGTTAAAAGAACAGTTTATCCCACCTTTATGACAGTGCTCCGTTGGCCTCCACTATTTGAGCTCAACAGTCCATCTTGCCTGAATTCTGAGAGACCTCATACAGTAGAAGAAAGACTCTAATCTCTGGATTATATTGGTCCCAAAACTTTTGAGTTTGTATAACACACCCAATGAATGTGTTCTTTCAATTTCAAAAGGTGAAGAAAGAAGTGGGTGATGTGACAATTGTGGTGAATAATGCTGGGACAGTATATCCAGCCGATCTTCGCAGCACTAAGGATGAAGAGATTACCAAAACATTTGAGGTCAACATCCTAGGACATTTTTGGGTGAGTGTGAGTCAGAAACATTTCTGATTTGTGCACCTTCTCTTAAGATACATGAAACTTATAACGGCGTTCACATACTTCTGGATAGGAAACTGGCCAAATCTTAGGCTTAATCAAGAATCATCAAATTTGTTTGAGTAGAAGAGCCACAGAGTCTCTGACACAAGGACACAGAATTCAAGTGGACACAACACACTAGAATGTAAGCTACTTGGTCTGTCTTGTCCACCAGTATCTGACACAAAGCTTGGCATGTACCAAGAATTCAACAAATGTTTGTGGAGGCTTGTTAAGGGTTGTCAGTGTACATCTTTTCAATGCTCTCACTTGTGACCTCATTTTTTCCCCTCTACACCATGATTTTGTAATGCGTCCTCATTTTGTGGAATTTTAGAATGGGAAGGACATCAGAAGTAATTACGTGGATGTATATAGGGTCGAGGACACTTTTGAATGAGACTCTGAGGCAAGTTCTAGATCCATGGGATGCTAGAATTGAGAAATGCAGCTACACAGACCTCATATAATTGGTTAGTTTTGTGGGAGATGGAAATATCAACTTCAGCTGCCTTTGTATAGAAATTTTTATGATTAATCTTCCAGTGCCTCAATATTAGTATAGAATCTAGGGCAAATCTGGATTCTGGAAGAAAGAAGAAAAAAAAAGAGAGGTATCCCCCTTACCTTTACCAGCTCCTCACATATGTGAATTGGCTCCCATGCCCACCAAACTACATGGAGACTTCATGTATTAGTTACCTATAGCTGCATAACAAATTATACAAAACTTAGTGGTTTAAAGCAACAATATATGTTCACCATCCTCTCACAGTTTCTGTGGGTTGGGAATTTGGGGGTAGCTTGGGTTGGGAGTTCTAGTTCTACGAATTTGCGTAGGATTTACTACATTCTTATAACATTTTATTGATGTTTCTCACAAAAGAGGTTTTTGGAAAAAAAGAAAGACTTGTTTCCTGTAACAGCAACATATAATATATAATATTACAAAGAGGGAGATAGTGAATTCAATCATGATGCATAAGTGTGGTGTAGAACTCTCAGCTTACACTACTCAACTGCCTTAATACAGTTACACAAGATTTCACTCTTTTAATTAGAATGATAAAGCCCCAAACCAAAAAATTACATGACACCAAATTATCATAAGGAATTATTTTACTTCTGAAAACTCTGAATTTTTCCCTTAATATCGTTTAGATGACATATCCAGAAAAGGATCTATTTGATTCCTTCTGAAGGGAAGGATGGGGAATACTGAGATTAGTGTTGGCATGGGGTATAACCATACCAATAAATTTGTATCTTTATTTCTATCATTTGTATAGAATTGATCATGGAATACTTGGAAGTATTTTATTTCATTTTATAAGTTCTCTCAAATGCCTTTCTGTCTTAACAAAAATAAAACCACCTGATTTGGAAACCTAACACCTATGTCATTGTTTTTCTTCTTTCTGCAATGACTTAAGATCACAAAAGCACTTCTTCCATCGATGATAGAGAGAAATCATGGCCACATCGTCACGGTGGCTTCAGTGTGTGGCCACGAAGTGATTCCTTACCTCATCCCATATTGGTAAGTATCACATGCCAGCCATGTTATATATTTTTACACTTTGAAGGGAGCATTACACTTCACATTGTTACCGGTGGAGGGTGTCCTGGTTCTTGGCATCTTGAACAAAGAATTGGACAAAACGCACCAAAATGCCAGGAAAGAATGAAGCAACAAAAGCAGAGATCTACTGAAAATGAAAGTATGCTCCACAGGGTGGGAGTGGGCCCAAGCACAGGGGCTCAAGAGCCCATTACAGAATTTTCTGGGGTTTAAATACCCTCTAGAGGTTTCCACTGGTTACTTGTTGTACGTCCTATGTAAATGAAGAGGATAAATTAAAGTTACAAAGTCATTTACTCAGTGTACACCCCATATAAATGGAAAGGATATTTCCTGTCATAGCTGAAGTGTTTCCATTTGATTTAGTTCTAGGAAGTCAGCATGAATCGGCCTTATGTTCCCTGCCTCCAGACCCTATTCTCCTGCCTCAAGATGGCAATGCTCAGAGTAGAGTGATTTAGGTTAACAGAATTTAAATTTACAGTGGTTTAGAATGAATTTTTTTTTTTTTTTTTTTTTTTTTTTTTTTTTTGAGACGGAGTCTCGCTCTGTCACCCAGGCTGGAGTGCAGTGGCCAGATCTCAGCTCACTGCAAGCTCCGCCTCCCGGGTTCATGCCATTCTCCTGCCTCAGCCTCCCGAGTAGCTGGGACTACAGGCGCCGCCACCTCGCCCGGCTAGTTTTTTGTATTTTTAGTAGAGACGGGGTTTCACCGTGTTAGCCAGGGTGGTCTCGATCTCCTGACCTCGTGATCCGCCCGTCTCGGCCTCCCAAAGTGCTGGGATTACAGGCTTGAGCCACCGCGCCCGGCCTAGAATGAATTTTTTAAATGACTTTTTCTAAAGCAATGAAACCGGTTTATAATTATATTTAAAATACTTTTAGATTTCTGCAAATTCTTCTGTAGAACAATGAGAGAAAACAGTAATGCCAAGCACGTTTCCATTGTTTCCTGGAATAAGAAACAGAAACTCCACAGACTAAGAAGCAAAACCTACAGAAGCGAAAAAGAATACATGTCTATGTCATGGCCTTGGTGTCCAAAATAAGACAATCAGAGTGGTCCCTGGATCAAAACATTTTACAGTGTGCTTGTGCCATGAACGTGTGTGTGTGTGTGTGTGTGTGAGAAAGAGAGAGAGAGAAAGACAGAGAGAGAGAGAGAAACAACTCTACCTGATTAAAAGTTGCAGATACCACACTCCACGTACCACCAAAGACTTAAAGGGAAGGAGGTGGGAGGCCCTAAGGATATACTACTGTGTTTGCCAAATATCCTTTCCTGTAAACTCTTCTCCAGATCCTCATAATAAAATTAAGAGGCCAAAGTGGCAGCCATTATCAAGAGAAAAACCATCAACCCAGTTATTGAGAGAGAAAGGAGAAATGAGCAGAGTCCTACAGAAGTCTGTCAACACAGACATCAATTTTGTAGAATTACTAAATATGTTTTTCCTGATTCATATTTTTCAAAATAAAAGCAATAAAAACTGATTAGAAAACAGTTTGAAGATTCAATGGAAAAACCTTACATGTAGGGTGGAAAACTGAACATTAAGCCAATCAATAGAGTTATTTTTGTTCTTTTGCTATCGTTGTTTAAGAAATGAGATACGTTCACAATTCTGCTTAATCGTATAAGAAAATGAAAATGAATTGCCATTTATACTCTCAGAAAAATCACAAGTGGCTGATTTTTGGCTTCTACTTGTTCTTTTTTTTTTTTTTTTTTTTTTTTTTTTTTGAGATGGAGTCTCACTCTGTCGCCCAGGCTGGAGTGCAGTGCAGTGGCGCGATCTCCGCTCACTGCAAGCTCCGCCTCCCAGGTTCCTGCCATTCCCCTGCCTCAGCCCCCGGAGTAGCTGGGATTACAGGAGCCCGCCACCACGCCTGGCTAATTTATTTTTGTATTTTTAGCAGAAGCGGGGTTTCACCATGTTAGCCAGGATCTACTTGTTCTTAAGTCAAATGATACCGCCTTCTCACAGAAAACTGAGGATTGGTTTCACTCTCCCTTAGCTAACAATGCTTAATAATTCTCTTACAGTTCCAGCAAATTTGCTGCTGTTGGCTTTCACAGAGGTCTGACATCAGAACTTCAAGCTTTGGGAAAAACTGGTATCAAAACCTCATGTCTCTGCCCAGTTTTTGTGAATACTGGGTTCACCAAAAATCCAAGCACAAGGTAAGGTCAAAATCAAGTTAGAATGAGACTGTGGTATGATAAATTGATATGAAAACTAATGAGAAATGTTTATGCAGGCCAACTAATAGAAAAAAAAAGAAACAGAAAAAATTTTTTTCTTATTAATATTATTATCCTGAAATTAAAGGAATAAAGGGGAAAAACATTAGGGACTAGCAGGAATTATCAGCTACCAATGAACTGGGATATTTATTTGTGTCTGGGAAAAAGCTTAACACACACTCAGGTGCCAAGAGTAAGTGGGAAGTGGGAATGGGGCAAGGGGGGCTGGAGAGGTGTGCTTAAGGGAATGGCGAGAGTCTCCTCTCCTGGACACCGCACCCACAAAATCAATGATACATGACATTTCCCCTTTCCATTAGTGGTTCATCCTCTTCAAACAGAGCATAGAAAGGTATGGGTACTTATGCCTCTTTTATGTCTTCCACAGCACTGGCCACAATGTTAACATAAGGCACCCAAACATTTTCCAAACTTGTCTCATCCTAAGAATTATTGCTTGTGCTTACTTAAAAAATAAAGTTCATAGGCTCGTCCTTAGGAATTTCTAAGGAAATTCTGATCCAGTAGACTAGGATTAATTCCAAGAATTAGGAGTTTTGTTTTGTTTTGTCTTACAAGCATACCAGATGAGAACAGAGGCAGGTTTGGAAAACTTTGATATATTCAATATTATCAGAGGGCAAGCTTGTAGTCCTAGAGACCAGGGAAGCTAAGGCGAGAGGAAGGCAGGAGTTTGAGGCTGTAGTGCACTATGATTGCACCTGTGAATAGCCATTGCACTCCAACTTGGGCAACATAGTGAGACCTCTGTCTCTAAATACACACACACACACACACACACACACACACACACACACAATCTCTATATACATTTGATCACTGTTACCACCCTGTCTTTAAAATGCAAATGTTCCAAGGACCAGCAAATAAATTGAGTCTCTAGCTCCTTAGTCAAGGTGAATTTCTGCAAGAACTCTTGTCTCTGGTGAGAGGATTTGAGACCACAAGAGAGAAAAAAGTAGTCCTGAAAGGAGAAGAAAAAAGCAGGAGGGTGTGGATAAGGCCTGAAAATTAAGCCATCTGTTTAACAAATTTTTCTAATCCTGGTATATATTCTGCTGCAGATTAACAAAATATACTAAGCTTAATGATTCAAAACCAATTTTTTACTGGAAGGGAATTAGTCCTAAACACATTCATTCAAATGAACTAAACAATTCTCTGTTGAGTGCCGCCTCGTTTGAGGATACTGACTCTTACAGCCTGAGTTAGCTGTGTGGTCTCTGCAGCTGGAGTCACTCCCTGCCACTGGAGTCCTTCATGGTGTTAGACCATAGGTACTGTTGATTAAAGAAAAAAAATAAGTTTTTGTTTTTGTTTTTTTTTTTTTTTGAGACAGAGTCTCACTCTGTCACCCAGGCTGGAGTGCAGTGGCTCAATCTCGGCTCACCGCAACCTCTGCCTTCCGGGTTCAAGCGATTCTCCTTCCTCAGCCTCCTGAGTATTTGGGATTACAGGTGCCCACCACCACACCTGGCTAATTTTTGTATTTTTAGTAGAGACAGAGTTTTGCCATGTTGGCCAGGCTGGTCTCGAACTCCTGACCTCAGGTTATCTGCCTGCCTCGGTCTCCTAAAATGCTGGGATTACAGGCGTGAGCCACCACGACCGGCCCAAAAAATAAGTTTTTAAAGAATTAAAAGTGTTGATTTTATTTAGAAGCCTTACTGAAGACTACAGAAGGAGGCCTATAGCCTGAGAGCAGCCCTTTAGAGAGGTTCAGTTGGACTGCTCTAGTACTGGGGGCCATGTGCTCTATCCTGTATTGTCTTCAAAGCATCTTTCCAGAGAGCTCCACATTGTCACAGAGTCAGGGACTTTGTGAAATTATGCTGACAAGCAGAAGTGAGCAAACGTGGCTTCTCACAGTACTTAATAAGTATGCAATATGTAAGTAAATACTATAGTACTGTTGCAACTTCTGACTGTTTTCTTAGACAAGGAATTGGGCCCAATAAAAACCCTCTTGGTAGGCTTTCAGGCTTAGCGTGCCATGAGCTTTCCTAAGGGTATCCTGCCACTCTTGGGGAAAGCATAATAGAAGAGAAGAGTAAAGATAATGGAACTCTGGGTATAAGGTTCCTGGGGGCTAATTTAGGGGCAGACACAGGCAGTGCTGAAGATTTGGGATTGATTTTATAGAGGTTGCTGGATTGTGAATTTCCTTAGTCTGGGCTAAGGCATTGATATGTAATGTCACACTTGGCTCCTAAGCTGGGTTGTTGGATCCATATAGATGATATCAGGGAGAGAAAGGGCAGAACAGAGTAATTTAGAAATGTATTGACTTGTATTACTCTCTGTTGGCTTTGCTATTCAATGCAGTGGAGAAGTGAATCACATACTAATCTGCAGTAAACCACAGATCATCCCAGGGAATGGAGTTTTAACATTCATTGGTTCGCTAACTCCTCGTCCAGCCTTTACATTCACTGGCTGTTCAGTCCACGCCTAGACATCTTAATTTGAATATAACATTTTAAATCCATTTATGTTTTAATTTTCTGTCATCATCTTGCACTAACAGGCAATTCTTCACTAAGCCTATGTTTATGAATGTTTTTCAAGAATACATGTACACAGCCTTCAGTATAAGGAAGGTTACACCTCCAGTTGTCATACTCCTTGGGCACCTCTTAAATTCTCATTAAACTGCAGGATAGGCAAGTCAGAGGTGAATCTCAAATATGAAATTCTTACCAGAAAGGAGTCCCAATCCAGACCCCAAGAGAGGGTTCTTAGATTTCTCCCAAGAAACAATTTGGGGCAAGGCCACAGTGCAAAGCAAAAGTAAGCTTATTAGGAAAGTAAAGGAGTAGAGAATGGCTACTCCACGGAGAAGAACAGCTGGGGCTGCTCCACCAAGGATATTTAGTTACTTCTTGATATGCTAAACAAGGGGTGGATTATTCATGAGTTTTCTGGGAAAGGGGTGAGCAATTCCCAGAACTGAGATTTCCTCCCCTTTTTAGACCATATCGGGTAACTTCCTGCCATTGCCATGGTATTTGTAAACTGTTACAGTGCTGATAGAAGTGTCTCTTAGCATGCTAATTAATGTATTATAGTTAGCTTATAATGAGCAGTGAGAACAACCAGAGGTCACTTTCATCACTATCTTGGTTTTGGTGGGTTTTGACCGGCTTCTTTACTGCACCCTATTTTATCAGCAAGGTCTTTATGACCTGAATCTTGTGCCAACCTCCTATATCATCCTGTGACAAAGAATGCTTTAGCTTCCTGGGAATGAAGCCCAGTAGGTGTCAGCCTTCTTTTACCCAGGCCCTATTCAAGATGGAGTTGCTCTGATTTAAACGCCTCTGACAAAATGATGACCTTAAAACAATCCAGCTTTATGGAATACCTCCGCAAGAAAGAAAGTATACTTAGCTATAGAATTTTCTCCTTGCATCCAACAGGCTTTGAGATGTCAGATCTTTCCTTCCTGTCCCATGATTAATCCTAGCCATTCCTCTTTCTTGCATGGCTCCTCTACTCCTTACCATCTAATGCCTCTCCACCATTTTGATATTTTGACTAAGTGAGCTATGAAACACACCTACTGGATATGAAAGTATAAGTTTCTGATAACAAAACATCAACATGGGATGCGGAGGAAGTGGGTAGGGTGGCATTAATGCAGGAAATCCTGGAATATTTTAAATCTTCATTCTAAATTTAGTAAAAATATAGGATAATTTTCCTACCATCATTTACTTATGAAATTAAAATTTTAGAAAATAAAAATAAACTTTTCCTCTTTTTAATCACAGATTATGGCCTGTACTGGAGACAGATGAAGTTGTAAGAAGTCTGATAGATGGAATACTTACCAATAAGAAAATGATTTTTGTTCCATCATATATCAATATCTTTCTGATACTACAGAAGTAAGTACAGCACAGAACACCTAAATACTAAAACACCAATAGAGCTTTTTTTTTTTTTTTGAGACAGAGTCTTATCCTGTCACCCTGACTGGATTGCAGTGGCACGATCTTGGCTCACTGCAACCTCCACCTCCTGGGTTCAAGCAATTCTCGTGCCTCAGATCCCCATGTAACTGGGACTACAGGTGTGTGCTACCACACCACACCCAGCTAATTTTTGTATTTTTTGATAGAGATGGGGTTTCCCCGTGTTGGCCAGGCTGGGCTCGAACTCCTGACCTCAAGTTATCCTCCTGTCTCGGCCTCCCAAAGTGCTGGGATTATAGGCATGAGCCACCGCGCCTGCCCCAGTAGAGCTATTATTATGGAGAATCTTTCAGTTGTGAAAATTGGCATGGAAACTCTCCACCCCTGGGGAGAACAGTTAAGTTTCCTCTGTTCTTTTCCTACCCAGTCTATAAAAAGAGAATGATTCATTTTCTCTACCAAATCTACTGTCTCTGCCCAAACTTTGCTGAAGACTATTCTAACTAAAGGAAACACAGTTTAAAAAGAATGCAATATAGTGAAGTAGTTAATAATAAAGACTCCATTTTTAAAAGCCTACTGGAAGTTTGGTTGGGATTGCACTGAATCTATAGATCAATTGGGGAGAATTGACATATCAACAATATTGAGTTTTCGAATCCAATAATATAATATCTATTTTTTAAATCTTCTTCAAAATCTTTAAATCTTTAAATTGTATTTTGTAGTTTTTGGTGTTAAAGTCTTGCACATATTTTATCAGATTTATTCCAAAGTATTTCATGAGTTCTTTTTTTTTTTTTTTGAGACAGAGTTTCGCCCTTGTTGCCCAAGCTGGAGTGCAGTGGTGTGATCTCGGCTCACTGCAACTTAGGCCGCCTGGCTTCAAGCGATTCTCCTGCCTCAGCCTCCCAAGTAGCTGGGATTACAGGCACCTGTCCTCTCGCCCAACTAATTTTTTGAATTTGTAGTAGAGATGGGGTTTCACCATGTTGGCCAGGCTGGTCTCGAACTCCTGACCTCATGTGATCCACCTGCCTCAGCCTCCCAAAGTGCTGGAATTACAGGCATGAGCCATCGTGCCCAGCCCTATTTCACGGTTTTTGATGCTAATGCAAATGGCATTTTTAAAAAAATTTATATTTATCATTGTTTGTTGTCAGTATATATTGGATTTTTGTAATTTGATCTCATATTTTGCAACCTTGCTAAATTGCTAAACTTTTTGTTTGCTAAACTCAATAAGTTTTTTTTTTTTTTTTTTTTTTGGTAGATTCCTGAGCCTCTAATTTTCTTTTGGGAACGCTTTTAATTACAAATTTAATTTCTTTAATAGCTACATGGCAATTCAATTTACTTATTAATTCTTGGTAATGTATGTCTTTCAAGGAATTTGTCCATTTCATCTAAGTTGTATAATTTCTTTGGCATAAATTTGTACATAACATTCCCTTATTATCCTTTTAATGTCTTTAGAATGTCGTTTATTTATTTATTTGTTTATTTATTATTTTTGTTTATTTATTTTTTTGAAACAGAGTCTTGCTCTGTTGCCCAGGCTGGAGTGCAGTGGCAAGATCTTGGCTCACTGCAATCTCTGCCTCCCGGATTCATGCCATCCTCCTGCCTCAGCCTCCCGAGTAGCTGGGACTACAGGCACCTGCCATCATGCCCAGCTAAATTTTTTTTTTTTAATTTTTTTAGTAGAGATGGGGTTTCACCCCATTAGCTGGGATAGTCTTGATCTCCTGACCTCGTGATCTGCATGCCTCAGCCTCCTAAAGTGCTGGGATTACAGGCATGAGCCACTGCACCTGGCCAAATGAATATGGTGATATCTTCTTTATAAGGATGCCATAAGAATAAAACAATATAATAGAAACAAAGCTCCTGTCACTGAAAAGGTATAGACGTCAAATGTTAAAATCTTAGAGAACAGAATTTATATGAAATAGCAACAGCAACAATTTCCCGGAGGATATACTCTCTCAGCTTTCTTCTGAGGAGCAGTTTATAAATAGAAATTGTATCAGTGAGAAGATAACTATACTAACTTCATAAGCCCTTGGACCTTTTTGAAACAAATCCATATAAATTATGAACAAACTTGAAATAGAACAATTTGAGAACAGGGTACAAACTGCATTGGTGTATCAATTTCAGTATTTTGTTTTAGCTTAAATAGACTGACTTGAGATAACATAAGGAGAACCTTGACCCCCAAGCAACATCATCTCAAGAGTTGACTAGGCCGGGTGTGGTGTCTCATGCCTGTAATCCCAGCACTTTGGGAGGCCACGGCAGGCAGATCACTTGAAGTCAGGAGTTCGAGACCAGCCTGGCCAACATGGTGAAACCCCAGCTCTACTAAAAATACAAAAATTAGTAGGCATGGTGGCCTGTGCTTGTAATACCAGGCACTCACAGGAGAATTGCTTGAATCCGGGAGGCAGAGGTTGAAGTGAGCCGAGATCATGCCACTGCACTCCAGCCTGGGCGACAGAAGACTCTGTCTTGGAAAAATAAATTTAAAAAAAAAAGAAAAAAAAAAAAAACAGTTGACTAAATTAGTGTCTTGGTACTAAGCACTGTAGGAAGTGAGTTTCATGGAACACCTACTCTCTTGGGGCCCAAAGCAAGTCATATTAATATTGAAAATTACATGCATATGTACATGCATATACATGCATATGACCATGGTGATAAAAACAATTATTCTGCCTGAGTTGGAGAATAGTATCCCAGTAAAATAAACAACAGTCTCAAAGTCTTTTGTATCCTTTGAAGCTGTCATGGTGGTTTGTAACTAGGCAACAGGTATGTATTGTTAATTTTCTTTGCATTCAATTCCTTTTACAGAGAGACAACATTTTATGAGCAGATGCAATTACTAGCATGAAGGTTTCTTTGTGAGGGTAAAAGGCCCACATGAGCTCTCTTCTTATCCTTGTCCTTCTTTCAGCCAGATCTTCCCTGCCGGTTTGCTCATTCCCCCATCTTTCACCCACCTACCCCCAAAACAAGGAAGTAAATCTTGCATTAGTCAACAATACCAAAGTGATTTTCAATATGACTTTCTTTGCAGAATATGTTATATCTGCCTCTTTACATTCACATACTCTCTTCCTTTTTTTTTTTTTTTCTTCTTTTTTCAGATGGAGTCTTGCTCTGTTGCCCAGGCTGGAGTGCAGTGGCTTGATCTCGGCTCACTGCAACCTCCACCTCCTGAGTTCAAGAGATTCTCCTGCCTCAGCCTCCTAAATAGCTGGGATTACAGGCATGTGCCACCACCCTGGCTAATTTTTTTGTATTTTTAGTAGAGTCAGGGTTTCACCATGTTGGTCAAGCTGGTCTCGAACTCCTGACCTCATGATCTGCCCACCTCTGCCTCCCAAAGTGCTGGGTTACAGGTGTGAGCCACTGGGCAGGCCACTCTCTTCCTTTCATCTGCCTACTCATCTCTTATGCATTCCTGGATATCGGCTGTCCTTTTGAAGCTTTTCTCCACTATCTGAGCCCATGTGAATCCTCCTTCCAGTTATAGCCCTTAATTCTAGATGGCTGATATTTTTCAATAACTGTTTTAAGATGACCATTTTAGCCTCTCCGCTAAACAATAAGTTCCTCAAAGACAATAGCTGTTTTTTAAGTACTTTAGTTCACCTTATTATAGAGTGCATAATAGATACTCAGTAAATAGTAAAGGAGAGGTGAAGGCTTGGATGGAATGGATTCTGGTGGTGTCTCTTGGTGAGATTTTAGCATCAAGATTAATCAGCAGTTTAAACAATGAGCTCAGACCTTCATTTTAGATCTTTACTCATATCAGACAAGAGAGTGAGAAGAGTGGTATGTATCAGTGCTTTATTTATATTTGCATACAATTTGAACTATGAATATTACAAAGGTGCACACATAGGTTCAGACAGATTGATTTAAAATGACCAAAGATGACCCAAGGTAAGCGTATCTTAGGATGCACTCCCTGGAGAAGGAATGTTCCCAAAAACATTTTCAGAGGGACAAACCATATGAAATTCAGTAAAACATACATCATGAAGAAAACCGATTACTCTCTTTTTGACATGAAATGAGAATTTTAATGCATGGTTACAATTACTAATGTATTCTGCTGCAAGACGTTAATAAAGTTACTTTTTTGCAGGCTAGAATGTCTTGATGCTGTAATCAGAACACACTTTTTTTCCTTTTCTTCCAGCTTCAAATGCAGATTCATAATTGGGCTGACTTCTAATAATTGCAATGTTTTCTGCCTTGGGCTTGCAGCAGAAGCTTGACAAAATAGTGTTTGTTTAGGCAATAATTTATTTTTTTACTTTTTATTTTTTTTGAGATAGAGTTTCATTCTTGTCACCCAGCTGGAGTGCAATGGCATGATCTTGCAACCTCCGTGTTTAGGCAGTAATTTAGACTTTACCTTACTTGTGATTATTATGGCAATTACTATAGCCACAAGGCATAATTTTACTGTCTCATTTAAATTTTATGAATTTGAATGTTTTTACACTTTTCCTAATGAAGTCCACTATGAAGTTATGTCAAAAAAAAAAAAAGAAAAGAAAGATGCACACGTAAGAGAGAGGTGGTTGCAAAGGAAGTAAAGAAGAATGGAGGAAAATTAAACACAAACCAGATAACTCTCAGTGTATTCTAAATGACCAAAAAAAGAACTCTGTTGTCAAATATTTTAAACTGAAAATTTTTCCTTTTTTTTTTTTTTCTTTTTTGTACAGGTTTCTTCCTGAACGCGCCTCAGCGTTTTTAAATCGTATGCAGAATATTCAATTTGAAGCAGTGGTTGGCAACAAAATCAAAATGAAATGAATAAATAAGCTCCAGCCAGAGTTGTATGCATGATAATGATATGAATAGTTTAGAATCAATGCTGCAAAGCTTTACTTCACATTTTTTCAGTCCTGTTACTATTAAAAACATTGGTTTAGCACTAGCAGCAGTGAAAAGATCAAGATAATTACCTGTCTTCCTGTTTCTCAAGAATATTAACGTAGTTTTTAATAGGTCTGTTTTCCTTTCATGCCTCTTAAAAACTTCTGTGCTTACATAAACATACTTAAAAGGTTTTCTTTAAGATATTTTATTTTTCCATTTAAAGGTGGACAAAAGCTACCTCACTAAGAGTAAATATAAAGATGACTTATTTACACAGGGAAGGTTTAAGACTGTTCAAGCAGCATTCCAATCTGTAGCCACGCCACAGAATATCAACAATAATACAGAATGAGTGCACAGCTAAGAGATCAAGCTTCAGCAGGCAGCTTTATCTCAACCTGGACAGACTTTAAGATTCAGCATTTGAAAGATTTCCCTAGCCTCTTCCTTTTTCATCAGCCCGAAACGGTGCAACTCTATTCTGGACTTTATTACTTGATTCTGTCTTCTGTATAACTCTTAAGTGTGGACCCTCTATATTTCCTCCCTTTTTATAATCTTATAAGATACATTACGAAGGGTGACCAACTGTATTTTAAATCTGAGAATTTTAAGTTCTAGTCCCATGATAACCTCTTTCTTTGTAGTTTATGCTTACATATATCCTTGGTCCCAGAGCTGTTTAGACAATTTTAGGCTCAAAAATTAAAGCTAACACAGGAAAAGGAACTGTACTGGCTATTACATAACTAACAATGGATCCAAGAGAAGGAAGGGAAGAAAGAAAGGTTTTTTTGTTTTTTGTTTGTTTGTTTGTTTTGAGGTGGAGTCTCGCTCTGTCTCCCAGTATGGAGTGCAGTGGCCCGATCTCAGCTCACTGCAAGCTCCGCCTCCTGGGTTCATGCCATTCTCCTGCCCCAACCTCCCCAGTTGCTGAGACTACAGGCGCCCGCCACCACGCCTGGCTAATTTTTTGTATTTTTCATAGAGACAGGGTTTCACCATGTTAGCCAAGATAGTCTCGATCTCCTGACCTCGTGATCCACCCTCCTCGCCCTCCCAAAGTACTAGGATTACAGGCATGAGCCACCGCCCCAGTCTTTTTTTTTTTTAACAGAAAGAATAATCTGACTCCCACTACATCAAGACTAATCTTGTTCTGTGTGTTTTTCACATGTATTATAGAATGCTTTTGCATGGACTATCCTCTTGTTTTTATTAAAAACAAATGATTTGTTAAAAGTCACTAACAAAAACAATTCACTGAAAATAAATATGTCATTATGCTTTAAAAAAGTAACCTCTTGTAGTTATAAAATAAAATGTTTGACTTCTAATCTCTGTCTCTGTGAGTGTCCTTCAAGAACCAAGGGTGTGGATAGTAATAGCTAGATCTGGCAGATATTAAATGAATCCAGGGGTTTTCTCAACTCTGATTTCTTTGACAGCAGGAATGCTGGTTTATCAACTGAAACTTACTGAGTCCTTTCTATTGTGACATTGAGCATAGTGCTATTGTTTCAAATTTTTTTTCTTAGTCACTGGCAATAATTTTTGTTCATAATATTCTTTTAATTTCTTGCCTTATAATCAAGAAATTTATGAGTAAAATGTATTATTTTTAAAGTATGGTTACAAAAATTCAAAAGAGAAACATGGAAAGTAAAAGATAGAAGCTTACCCCCAGCAATCCCATTTCCCAGAGGTCACGCCGTCAATGCACAATCTTCCAGTCTTTTTCTGATGCATATGCACGACAAATACGTTATATTCTTATTGCATGGGTCACATCAGTAGGTTCATACCATACATTATGTTCTGTAACTTGCTTTTTTAACTTACCAACTTATCACAAACAGCTCTTTGTTTAAGTATAGAGAATTCAACTTTTTTTTTCCTGAGTACACAGTACTAGAATAGTACTCTAACATTCCCTTTTGATAGGCACTTAGAATGTCTCCAGTATTTCTTAGTTCATCTATTTATATGTTAATTTAACAAATGCTTACTGAGTGCCCTCAAAGTTCTAGGCCCAGGGAAACATCTCTGAATAAGGCAAACTCCTTGTCTTAACAGAGCTCACGTTCTAGTAGGTGGGACAAACAATAAGGGGACTGCAAATATGAGAGCGAGCATTTAAAGCAGTTGAGTCAGGGAAGAGCACTCTGAGAAAGAACATTTTGAGGAAGAACTATACCATACACAGGCGACTAAAATATATTTTGTTATATACATATTGACAAAAATAAAAACCTCTTAAATCCCAGTGTTAAGTTCAAAGCAGAAAACTTATTTTAATTCCATTTTGGTTTTAATCTTTTATGAATCAAGTTCAGAGAAATGTGGGAGCAAAATATTCATCTCTCTTTGCCCATTTTTCTTGCATATTCTGAGTGGAGCTCTCCTCCTTAAAAGTTCCACCTGCATCCAGGCTTGGGGACTCATGCCTGTAATCCCAGCACTTTGGGAGGCTAAGGTGGGTGGATCACCTGAGGTCAGGGGTTCGAGACCAGCCTGGCCAATATGGCGAAACCCTGTCTCTACGAAATACACAAAAATTAGATAGGCATGGCGGCGCATGCCTGTAATCCCAGCTACTCAGGAGGTTGAGGCAGGAGAATCGCTTGTACCTGGGAGGCGGAGGTTGCAGTGAGCCGAGATCACTCCACTGCACTCCAGCCCGGGCAACAGAGTAAGACTGCGTCTCAAAAAAAATAAAATAAAATAAAAAAGCTTCACCTGAGCTTCCAAATGTTTTCCTATGACAATCTTCATCTATAATTCTCCCTAACTGCCCTCTCTTCCACCAAAATCCCGGTTCCAGGGCTACTGCTAGGGTGTGCAGATCACCAGGCAAATATTTTTTGGCAGGGCTTCTGTCTATATAAACGCTTTTATTAAAGATGTTTTATAAAATGTATAGGTCCATGTGCATGCAGTATACTGATTTATTGATAAAGATTTAGAATAATAGGAAGATTTGTTTATTTATTGTTCCATCAGTACATGTAAAGATTCTTCTTGGTGTCCCGGTACTATCTCTTTGGTCCAGGAACCATTTCTTTTTTATCAAATGAGCCATTCCTAGCTAATTTCATATCTTTTACCACAAGAAAGGGTAGCAATGCTGTTATTATTCATAATGCCATGGCTCTTTGTAACATGTTTGTATTAAAATAATATGAATCTTCACCCCTTTCCAATACCCTGCTGCCATTTATTTAATCTTGGCTACATTATGCCTTTTGACATTGCATCATCCATTGTGCTACCCATGAATACTGGGTATCACTCAGAGTCAATCACTCAAAGATAGTTACTGGTACAACACAGTACAATACGGTACAGTTGTTACTGGCACAATATTTGATGATAATCACAAATTCAAGTCTTACCCAGGATATACATACAAGAAAACATGAATGATTTGTTGTTTATTGTTCATGTTAAATTTATCATTTAGAATGTTATAGCATCACCTAGAACAACACATCTTTCAACTGTGTCTTGTCTTGAACTTTTTAGGCCATCATCATTATATTTCTAGAATTGATCTCTGCCACTCTTTACTGCACCCTACCTCCCACACACCACCAGTAGCAGACAAGGGATTGTGGACAGAACAAAATGAACAGTCCCATTTGCACAAGGAATGTCTGTCCCTCCTCTAGGAGAGCTTAACATTGACCAGGGAGAAGAGAACACAGCATCATCCCATCAATCAGAAAGACACACTGGTGTGAAGAAGCAATAGTCTTAAAAGCCCTGAGAAGAGATAAGTGCAGCCACCACCCTCCCCACCACCCAACACACACACACAAGGACTGCCTGACCCATGGCATAGAACCGGCAGAGGGGATAAGGTGATTTTCCTGAATGCTATTGGCAAGCGGAGTAAGGACATCCGATGTCACCCTGCAGCCCTTGGATGTTATATAGCAGAAGTGACATCATACTCAGAACATAGTGCGAGTGGACGCATCGGTCAACACATGTGGCTTGAGCAGTGGACCTTAGATAGCTCACAACCCTAAATTAGATCTATGCCCAGGGTGAGTGAGAATTATCCAAAATCAGCATGTCAGCATCATTCTGGCAGCCAAATTTCATGTAATCCTGCAAAAGAAATACTTTGCCAACCAGAAGTAGCAATCTGCTCTCCAGGCCACCCTCCTGAAACTAAAGCCTGGAAACAAGATCCCAGGATGATCCTATAGTTACAAGCTGCATAACTCCCCAGGACATCTGGTCAACCTTATATACAGGGAGAGAAAGGGAGAGTACCCCAGAGAGAAAAAACAGAGCAGGCATCAGAAGAGGACTTGGAAAATTGCGAAGAGGGCACTCCAAAGAATAAGGATCTCTGAGGCACAGGACTGGGGTAAGGCCCCCACTTGCTCAGATCTAAGGGTGGCATAGGTACAGCCAATCTTCAAATATATTCAAAGCTTAAAGGAGTAGCAGAGTAAATGTACGGTTGAAGAGAAAATGTTTGGTTAGTTTCTAATCTAAATCTTATATGATCTATGTAATAATGTTTGCAAAGATGGAATGAACATCTAACGTTAAAGCTTCCCATTTACACAGGCCATGAGCCCCGAAACACCCATCCCAGGATTGCTCTATGCCCTTGCAGCATGGCTGCAGCGTGAGAGGCAGGTTGGAAATACAAACTGTTGCAACCCATCTTAAACTTACAAAATCAGAATCTGCATTTTAAAAAAACTCCTGGGTAATTCATATGTTTTAGAGGCATCTTTTTTTATAACATTAACTTCGAATTTAGTGCAGCATTATGTGAACCGGGCTGTTCTGAACGTGTGATAATTACAACAAATTTAACAGTTACCTTTGTGTTTATTTCTTCACAAATTACGTGAGAAACCATAAGGGGGAAACACCAATCCCTGTCCTAAGGGTGCTCTCACGCCTTCTACCATGTGCTTCCTCTTGTGTCTGAAAGTTTTCAGACAGCTCATAACCTTTTCTATTCAGCTCTTCAAATCTGTCAAGTGTTTTGCTGAAAACCACTTCTTTATCTGTTTGGATGTATCACATCTGATCAAATTTGCCTGTGAGCTGCTTGCAGCAAGGGTGGAATTACAGGAAATTAAGTGGGAACTTACTTGTATTTGATGGGAATCTTTTATAGTAAAAGTAATCACAGTGAAATCAAAGCAAGTACATTCTGACTTGCCTAGAGTGCGATCACGTCCCATTCAAACTAACTTCACAAACCCAGTGAGCAGCTAGAGAATATTCATCAATTCACATCAAAACACTTCTGAAAAGTGAAGTCATTTACCAATTACCCTCCAGTAATGATCCATTATCTCAATAGAGATCTTCTTACTTTTAAATATAAGGCTAACGTATAAATTAAGACTTAAATATTCCCAAACAACACGGAAAACCAAATTGTTCCCACATCTAATTCCAATAACTAGGATTTTTCACTTTTTTTTTTGTTCTTTTTGAGACAGAGTCTCACTTTGTCACCCAGGCTGGAGTGCAGTGGTGTGATCTTGGCTCACTGCAGTCTCCACCTCCCAGGTTCAAGCGATTCTCCAGCCTCAGCCTCCTGAGTAGCTGGGTTTACAGGCATGCATCACTACGCCCAGCTAATTTTTGTACTTTTAGTAGAGACAGGGTTTCACTATGTTGGCCAGACTGGTCTCGAACTCCTGGCCTCCAGTGATCCGCCAACCTCAGCCTCCAGAAGTGCTGAGATTACGGGCGTGAGTCACCACACCCAGCCCTGGATTTTTTCACTTTCTGTTTCTCAACACCTCTTTCCTTCTGATGGCTCTTTACTAATTAGTTCAGACTTCATTCAATTAATTGGATGCATTTCATCCTCTACTTCTCTTCCATTGTACTCCTTCTCTTTTCAGCCTTCTCTTTCTAAGCTTCTCCCCACATTCTAATCTAGTCTGGAAACATAGCCTATTTTTCAGTCACCAAAACTATCCTCTATTACCTACGTAGCAGGAAAATAAAAAAGACCACTTGATGTTGAATTCAATTGGAATGATGTGATTTAAATATTTCAAACAATATTTCAGTTCCTGTATACCTTGTTATCTAACAATATTGCAAAATTGAGAGTATTTTTTCTATGCTTGTGAATTTAATATAGAAATATTCAAGATAAACATACTACAACAACTCATAGATTTTTTCAAGCCAAAACAAGGCTTTTTCTATAATTCATTCAAGAAAAGATATCCACTCAGCAACTTTGATAGGAAATACATAATGCTAGAATGTAGAAAAATCAGAGAGGAAGATGTGATCCTCGCTTTAAAGATGTTTACAACAGACCAGCGAACCCAGTCTGTTTCTAAATAACAACTCACTCAAATAAAAATAGGGTTAGTCCCTTTGAAAAGTTGCTAACCATGTGTTTTGTGAAGAGACAGCATGATTAATTTTGGGTGACAGGGCAAATCTTTGCTGAGGAGATGCGATTAAAGATATCAAAGAAGACGAGGTGCAAGAACATGCCACAGGGAACAAACGTGTATGTTGGTAAAACATGTTTTAGAAGTTGTGCTTTTGTAGCACGGTAAGTCATCCAGGGTCAACACGGATCATGTGCCTAGGAATTTGGGGGAATAACAGCTTGGAAAAGATGTTTGGGGCCCAATAGTACAGAGTTTTGAAAAACATGTTGAGAAATTTGGATTTTATTGAAGCAAGCTATGAAAGAATAGAGTACATAAAACCAATGAGATCAGATCTGTGGTTGAGAAAGACAAAACTAGCACTGAAGTGGAGGATAGAGCACAGAAGAAAATAGTAAGTTATAAAATAACCAATTTATAAATAAAGATAAATATATGTATGCTATTAAATTTCACAATACAGGCATATATACAGTCACAGTATAAAACCACTCAAAATTTCAAATTGCTATGAGTACATTTATCTGAGCCATGTATTTAATAGTTATCTATAGATTATCTATTATTGACCATGGAAAAAGTGAAGTTAACACATTATAGCTGGTATTTATTGATTACTTTCTACCCACCTTTAGTTCAGAAAGGATTTCCAGTGCTTACAAGAGTATCTAAAATTATAAAGTGCACAAGTCTTGAGGCAACAAGAGAGTACAGCATAATGATGAGTTCTCAGATTTTGAACTAAATATAAGGGGGCAAAAATACAATATTAAAATAACCATTGCATGTAAACAGAATTACCATATGATCCAGCAATTTCACTTCTGGGTATATACTCAAAGGAATTGAAAAGAAAACTCAAACAGATATTGGTACACCCACATTCACAGCAGCATTATTCACAGTAGCCAAAAAGTGGAAATAACCCAAGTATCCAACAATGGATGAATGGATAAACAAAATGTGGCATATACATACAGTGGAATACCATCCAGCTTTAAACAAGAGGAAAATTCTGACACCATGCTACAACATGGATGAACCTTGAGGACTTTATGCTAAGTGAAATGAGCTAGTCACAAAAGTACAAAGTATAAACAGTGTATGATCCCACTTATACGAGGTATCTAGAGTAATCAAATACACAGAGACAGAAAGTAGAATGGTGGTTTCAGGGGCTGAGGGGAGTGGAGAATGGGGAGTTATTATTTAATGGGTACAGAGTATCAGTTTAGGAAGATGAAAAAGTTGTAGAGATGGTTGGTGGTGATGGCTGCAAAATGTGAATGTACTTGATACTACTGAAGTTTACACTTAAAAATAGTTAAAATGGTAAACTTTATATCATGTATATTTCACCATAATTTTTTTTTTTTAAGATGCAATCCTTTTCTGTCGCCCAGGCTGGATTTCAGTGGCACAATTTTGGCTCACTGCAACTTCTGTCTCAGGGATTCAGCAATTCTCTTGCCTCAGCCTCCTGAGTACCTGGGATTACAGGTGCCTGCCACCACGCCTGGCTAATTTTTTTGTACTTTTAGTAGACACAGGGTTTCACCATGTTGGCCAGGCTGGTCTCAAGGTCTCAAACTCCTGACATCAGGTGATCTGCCCATCTCGGCCTCCCAAAGTGCTGGGATTGCAGGCATGAGACACCATGCCGGGCCCATAATTTTTAAATGTTTAAATTTTTTTCTTTTTTAAACAGGGTATTGCTCTGTTGCCAGGCTGGAGTGCAGTGGCTCCATCACAGTTCACAGCAAGCTCGACCTCCTGGGCTCAAGCAGTCCTCCCACCTCAGCCTCTTGAGTAGCTGGGACTACAGGTGCATACCACCAAGCCCTGCTAATTTTTTGCATTTTTTTGTAGAGAGGAGATCTTGTCATGTTGCCCAGGCTGATCTCAAACTCCTGGGCTCAAGCAGTCCCCCCATTGACCCCCCAAAGTGCTGGGATTACAGGCCTGAGCCACCAGGCCCTGCCAATGTTTAAATTTTTAAAAAGAACCATACCACCTAAATTATTCTTAATCTTAATGGTTGCACATAATTGTATTATATTCATCTATTGTATTGTATTGTTGCCACGCTGGAGTGCAGTGGCTCCATCTATGGGCTATCCTAGGCGGAAACTGGTGATATAAAAAGAATCTTTTTTTTTTTTTTTTTTTTTTTCTGAGACGGAGTCTCTCTCTGTCGCCCAGGCTGGAGTGCAGTGGTGGGATCTCGGCTCACTGCAAGCTCCGCCTCCCACGTTCACACCATTCTCCTGCCTCAGCCTCCCGAGTGGCTGGGACTACAGGCGCCCGCCACCACGCCCAGCTAATTTTTTGGATTTTTAGTAGAGACGGGGTTTTACTGTGTTAGCCAGGATGGTCTCGATCTTCTGACCTCGTGATCCGCCCACTGCAGCCTCCCAAAGTGCTGGGATTACAGGCGTGAGCCACCATGCCCGGCCTAAAAAGAATCTTTAAATGTCCAATGAGAATAGAAATTATATGCTCCATTAATCAATATGATATAAAAGGGATTTAATCCTTTCAAACATTGGCAAACACATGTAGGTAAACACATAATCCTTTCAAACATTGGCAAACACATACAGACAAACACATAATACTTTCAAACATTGGCAAACACTTATTATTCTCTGATACTCTTTCCTACAAATCTTACATGCATTTACTCATTTAATCAACACAAAAAATCCTGTGAGGTAGGGATTGCTTTTAAACTGGCTACAGTTTAAAAATAAGCAACTGTAAAGTGTCACTACCTTGTCATCCAAGGCCACACAGCCAAGGAATAAATGGTGGAATTATCAGTCCAGCTACAGTGTCCATGGTCTTAATCATCCACCTAGAAGGCCTCTCATGTGAGGAGGTTGTATTTTTCAGTTCTTCCCAGTTTTTCTCTGACTTCTTTGGCTGATTTTCTCAGTCTCTGTGTTAGAGCTGTCTTCCTTCTGCTGCTCCTTGGATATTGCTGTCTCTCAGATAATGGTTGTAGTGAAATGATGTGTGGCCAGCAGAATTCTAAGATGGCACCCAAGACTACTCTTTCCTGGTGTACATGCCCTGCATAATCCCAATGACTGTGAATAGCATGGATTTTACCCTGGGATGAGGGTATGTTATATGACACAGTTGACTTTAAAAAAGGGAGATTATCCTGGTGAGCCAAACCAAATCACATGAGCTTTTTGAAAGCAGAAAATTTTTCTCAGGCTGGTCCCAGGAGAAGTCAGAGAAATGCACTCTGGTAGTCCGGAAAAAAAGCAAACGTTTATTCGTTTTATGAACTGCTCGTTGAGAAGGATGACCTTCAGGAGCTGAAAACAGTCCTCAGCCCACAGGTAACATGAAAATGGGGATCTCAGTCCTTCAACTGCAAAAAAATTAATTCTGCCAATTTCCAGGGAACTCAGAAGAGGACAAGCCTTCATAAGATCACAGCCTTGACTGACACCTTGATTTGGGCTCTAAGACCTTGAGAAGAGAATGCAGCCATTCCTTCCTTGCACTTTTGGCACAGAACTATAAGCCCATAAATGCTGTTGTTTTAAGTCTCTAAATTTGTGGTATTTTGTTACCCAGCACTAGAAAACTGACATAGGATCCCACAGTGGCAGAGTCTATTTCCCTTACTAAATAAACACTATATAACTTTCACTCCTTCTTTTCCAAGTGTATGTAATAAAGACATTGTCACTTAACGACAGGGATACGTTCTGAGAAATGCTTCATTAGGTGATTTTGTTATTGTGTGAACATCATAGAGTGTATTGACACAAACGTAGACAGCATAGCCTACTACACACCTAAGGTATATGGTATAGCCTATTGTTCATAGGCTACAAATCTGTACGGCATGTTCTTACATTGAGTACTGTAGGCAATTGTAACACAATGGTAAGTAGGTGTGTATCTAAACGAGTCTAAACATAGAAAAGGTACAGTAAGCATATAGTATAAAAGATTTAAAAAATAGTACACCTGTATTGGGCACTTACCATGAATGAAGCTTGCAGGACTGGAAGTTGCTCTGTGTGAGTCAATAAGTGAGTGGTGAATGAATGGGAAGACCTAAGTGTTGCAGAAAGTCAGGGACCCCAAACGGAAGGACCGGCTGGAGCCTCGGCAGAGCATTTAATGTTACTATGGGTTATAAATACTTTCCTCTGTGCCTCTGACATGCACCTGGTTGTATCCATCTAGAAACTCAAGTCTGGGCTGCTTATCTTCTGGAGAGATTAGCCACAGAGGAATGAGGACATTTGGTCTCCAGCCTCTCACTTTCTCCAAGACAAATGAAAAAGGGAGTAATAGGAGATACACCATCCTTTCAATATAAACCTGTAGGAAAACCATGTCCTAAAAATTGTTGAGGGCCCATCTAAAACTTTAATTTAGGAAGATTGCGTTAACTCACATGCAGTAGTATTAAAAAATGACTCATATGGTTTAGTAATAGACAGGGCACCAAAGGGCTATTTAAAAAACAATTGCTCCTCTGGCAGAAGGGAATGCCTGGAGGCTACTTATTTTATTTCTTATTGGGAGGACGAGGATCATCATCCTACTTTGCATAGGAGGTTCAGCTCATTCTTTCCCTTAAAATGGGAAGAAAAGGGCATTATCTCCCCCAACCCTGAGGCCTCATATGATATTCCCCATACTGAGCTCAGAACACCCAGAACTTTGGAAATTGGCTATTGCCACATCCAGACTGCAAGTATGGGAAGGGGAAACTTTTCTGTCTATTGTCCCCACTACCACCTCTCACATCCATGATTCTGAATCCCATGATAAATCCCCTTTGAACCCTCTTCCTCTTTTTGATGCTGATCCCCCTTTATGGGACTCCAATTGGCATTATGATAATTCTTCTCAGCCCAGGTATGCCCCTCTACCTCTTCGGCATCCCCGGGCACCTCAGATTGCTTCTTTATGGCAGAGAAAATCAGGCATTGCCACTGCTGCTCGTCTCCCTCAGTATCAACATAGATTCAAACATTCTGCTTTGTTTACCTCCAACTTGACTATTTCTTTTTCTTTCTTTTTTTTTTTTTTGAGACAGAGTCTTGCTCTGCCACCCAGGCTGGAGTGCAGTGGCCGGATCTCAGCTCACTGCAAGCTCCGCCTCCCGGGTTTACGCCATTCTCCTGCCTCAGCCTCCCGAGTAGCTGGGACTACAGGCGCCCGCCTCGTCGCCCGGCTAGTTTTTTGTATTTTTAAGTAGAGACGGGGTTTCACTGTATTAGCCAGGATGGTCTCGATCTCCTGACCTCGTGATCCGCCCGTCTCGGCCTCCCAAAGTGCTGGGATTACAGGCTTGAGCCACCGCGCCCGGCCCAACCTGACTATTTCTATACAGAGTTGTGTTAAGCCTCCTTACATGCTGTTAGTGGGAAATATCAAAATTTTGACAAGCTATCAAACTATCCAATTCGTTAATTGTCATTTATATACTTTTGTTAACTCCCGTTTTGACTCCAGGAAAAGTGTAATGTTGGTACGAGCTTTTGAAGGAATCTGGATACCAGTGACTTTACTCAGACCTTGGGAATCTTCCCCCTCAGTACATTTAATTAATGAAGTGTTACAACGAATTCTCAAAAGATCTAACAGATTTGTTTTCACTTTAATCGCTGTGATCACGGGCCTAATTACAGTCACTGCACTGGCCACCACTGCCAGAATGGCATTACATCAACCTATTCAAACGGCTCATTTTGTTAATGATTGGCAAGCCAATTTCACCCAAATGTGGAATTCTCAAAGGGCATAGATCAAAATTTAGCTAATCAAATTAATGGTTTAAGACAGTCTGTTATTTGGCTTGCAGATCGGCTAATGAGTCACAAACATCACATGCAAATGCAGTGTGATTGGAATACTTCTGATTTCTGTATCACACCATATTCCTACTATGAGACTGGTCATTCATGGGAAATGGTCAAAGGACACCTTCTGGGTAGGGAAGATAATTTATCCTTGGACATAACTAAATTAAAAAATCAAATTTTTGAAGCCTCTCAAGCTCATTTATCCATTGTGCCTGGAGCTGAGGCATTAGATCAGGTAGCAGAAGTCTTTATGGACTAAACCCAACAACTTGGATTAAGTTTATTGGGGGCTCCACTGTAGTAAATTTTGGAATTATGTTTCTCTGTTTAATCGGCTTGTTTTTAGTGTGCAGGACCAGTCAAAGAATCCTGTGTCAAAACCATGAGAAAGAACAAGCCTTCATCACCATGGCACATTTATATAAAAGGAAAAGGAGAGATGTTGCGCGAAGTCAGGGACCCCAAATGGAAGGACCAGCTGGAGCCGTGGCAGAGGAACATAAATTGTGAAGATTTCATTTTAATATGGACATTTATCAGTTCCCAAATAATACTTTTATAATGTCTTATGCCCGTCTTTAATCTCTTAATCCTGTTATCATCATAAGCTGAGGATGTATGTCACCTCAGGACCACTATGATAATTGTGTTACCTGTACAAATTGATTGTAAAACATGCGTGTTTGAACAATATGAAATCAGTGTACCTTGAAAAAGAACAGAATAACAGCGATATTTATAGAACAAGGAAAAACAAACATAAGGTCTGACTGCCTGCTGGGTCGGGCAAAACGAGCCATATTTTACTTCTTGAAGAGAGCCTATAAAGGGACATGAAAACAGGAAAGATATCGCTAAATTCTTTTCCTAGCAAGGAATATTAATATTAATACTCTGGGAAAGGAATGCATTCCTGGGGGGAGGTCTATGAACGACCACTCAGAATGTCTGTCCTATGTGGTTGAGATAAGGACTGAGATATGCCCTGGTCTCCTGCACTACCCTCAGGCTTAATAGGGTAGGGAAAAACTCCACCCTGGTAAATTTGTGGTCAGACTGGTTCTCTGCTCTTGAACCCTGTTTTCTGTTGTTTAAGATGTTTATCAAGACGATATGTGCACCACTGAACATAGACCCTTATCAGTAGTTCTGCTTTTGCCCTGTGCCTTGTGATCTTTGTTGGATCCTTACTAGTAGTTCTGCTTTTCGCCTTTTGAAGCATGTGATCTTTGTACTACTCCCTGTTCTTACACCTCCTCCCCTTTTGAAACCCTTAATAAAAACTTCCTGGTCTGAGACTCAGGCGGGCATCACGGTCCTACTGATATGTGATGTCACCCCTGGCAGCCCAGCTGTAAAATTCCTCTCTTTGTACTATCTCTATTTCTCAGCCGGCTAACGCTTACAGAAAAAAGAAAGAACCTACGTTGAAATATTGGGGGTGGATTCCCCAGATACCTAGGGCATTACTGTACACTACTATAGACTTTATAAACACTGTACAGATAGGCTACACTAAATTATAAAACTAATTTTTCTTTCTTCAATAATAAATTAACCTCAGCTTACTCTGTTACCCAGGCAGCCCTGATGAATTAGCTGGGAAAGTTCTTTTTTCTTATTGTTTTTCTTTAGTCTCTTTATTTATAAACACAACTGCTTAAAGAAATAAGATGGCCTGGGGTGGTAGCAGAGTTTCTTGATCCCTGACCAGATACCAGAGAAAGATTAAGATCTCCCAAACTGGCACAAACTGGAACAGATGACCCCTAGTTGCCTTTAGGTCATTAACATTTCACCATAATGCTAAAATTCCTCCATCACTTTGTGACATGGATTGTATGAAGACATATGCATGAATTGAGCCTGTGTGTCTGGAGGCTGCATGCCTACTTAGTCCTTAAAAAACCCATGCCTCTACTGATTGGGAAAAAGTGGCATTGAGAGTGAGAGCCCCTCCTCCATTGCTGGCCAGGAATAAAACCTGCCTGCCTCTTTTCTAACTGGGTGCTATTTTGGTTGATATAAAATAGGAGAAGAACTCAGTTTACTGGTGATGTAACCTTTTTACTTTAGCAACTTTTTAATTTTTTTAACTTTTTAACTCTTCTGTAATAACTTTTAGCTTAAAACAAACACATTGTACAGCTATACAAAAATATTTTCTTTCTTTATATTCTTATTCTAAAGCTTTTTCTTTTTCTTTTTTTCTTTTTCACTTTTTAAATCTTTGTTAACCACAAAGACACAAGCACACATATCAGCCTAGGCCTGCACAGGGTCAGGATCATTGATATCACTGCCTTCCCCCTCTGCCTCTTGTCCCCCTGGAAGGTCTGAAGGGGTAGTAATGGGCATGGAGCTGTCACCTCCTATTATTACAGCGCCTTCCTCTGAAAAACGTCCTGAAAGACCTGTCCGAGACTGTTTTACAGTTAACCTTTTTTTTATAGTAAAGGAGTACATTTTAATATAATAAAAAAAAATGAGGAGTACACTTTAAAATAACAATAAAAACTATAGTGTAGGCCAGCCGTGGTGGCTCACACTTGTAATCCCAGCACTTTGGGAAGCCAAGGCCGGCAGGTCAGGAGTTTGAGACCAGCCTGGCCAACATGGTGAAACCCCATTTCTACTAAAAACACAAAAATTAGCTGGGTATGGTGGCAGGCACCTGTAATCCCAGCTACTTGGGAGTCTGGGGTAGGAGAATTGCTTGAACCCAGGAGGCAGAGTTTGCAGTGAGCCGAGATCGTGCCACTGCACTCTGGCCTGGGTGACAGAGCAAGACTCTGTCTCCAAAAAAAAAAAAAAAAAAAAAAAAAAATAGTATAGTGTAGTAAATAAATAAGCCAGTAACCATAATTTATTATTATTATTAGGTGTTATATACTACACCTAATTGTATGTGCTATACTTTTATACCACTGGCAGTGTAGTAGGTTCATTACACCAGCATCACCACAGACACGTGAATAATGCATTACTCTATGACATTTTCATGGCCACAGCATCGCTAGGCAATAGGAAAGTTTCAGTTCCATTATAATCTTATGGGACCACTGTTGTATATGCGGTCTGTCATTGACTGAAACATCATTATGCAACCCATGACTATATTTAAGAAATAAAAACTGTCAGGTGCAGTGGCTCATGCCTGTAATCCCAGCACTTTGGGAGGCCAAGGTGGGTGGATCACCTGAGGTCAGGAGTTCAAGACCACCCTGGCTAACATGGTGAAACCCCATCTCTACAAAAATACAAAAATTAGCCAGGCAAGATGGCAGGTGCCTGTAATCCCAGCTACTTGGGAGGCTGAGGCAGGAGAATCACTTGAACCCAGGAGATGGAGGCTGCAGTGAGCCAAGACTACGCCATTGCACTCCAGCCTGGGTGACAGAGCAAGACTCCATCTCAAGGAAAAAAAATTAAATTAAATTAAACAAATTTCTCTTTTGGTGAACATCTTATAAAATATTTGAGCCAGTTGTGTAAAATAAAACCTAAAAGTGTATTCTGTTGGAAAACAAAATTTCAACAAATGTAATTTAAAATCTAATTGGCTTTTATTAGCTATTCATAAATTGGGCAGCATCCCATCTAAAAATAAAGAGAGCTTCCTTGGGCATAGCACAACCATTGGTTTTTGTAAGGTAGCTTGAGCAGGAACAATGAAACAGACTAATACCAAAAAAAGTGACTTGCTTAACATCAGGTTACTTTGCTTGTAAGAATTAAAGCAGAAGAAACGTTCCTAGCATGCTCAGGTTGACTGGGCCCTTTCCAATTGGTTGCTGTGAATCTCTTGTTTTTAGGAAAAGTTGGTCTATTTAGGGATTTTTCTGCTTCCTTTAAGTTTTGATTGTGTGTCACTTTACATAGGTGACTCCATTTTGGTTTGGTCTGTTGGGGCCTAGTGCAGGAGTTCAGTCAAAAACAATGGTCTCCCATAAGTTTTATTTAATGACTCATGTGAAATGTAAATTTTAACAATTACTTGTTAGTATGTCGACAATATTAGGGATTAACCCAAAGGAGTCTAATCCTCACCATCTTTGACATTTCATGTGGTTTGAAGGGAAGAGACAAGAGGCAGCTCATCCTGGTAGGCTCCCTCTCTATTCTGTCCTCAAGCTCTCCACTTAGCACTCCTAAGTCCTGGTTGCTGATGCATGCTGGTTCCTCTTCTTCTGGTGCTGATAGTTGACCTTGAAGACATTAAAGAAATGGATTAGGAAATAGATTGCAAAAAATTCACAGAATAAGTCATTAGGCTTGTTTTGACTTGAAGTCTTCTAGGTTTTAATTGTTTTGGAAAAATAAGCCTTCCATCTATTTGCATTTCTACTTCAAGATTGGAAGCAAAGTCTCAGCCATCAACAGAATTTTCCCTGCCTGTTCACTGTCTTTTATATGGTGAATAAATGGCTAAATGAATGAAAATTACAAATTGTTATATAATAATTTTAAATACATCATCACAAGTTATTATTACAATTCCATGTAATAAACCATTCTATAATGGGGTTACATTTTATTTAGTAAGAGAATAGAATTTGAATCTGAAATTTGTTTCTGAATTGAGTAATTTAAGAAAAAAATGACTCATTGAACTCATTTTATTCAATATCACCTAACGGAATATTTTATGCAAGTATTAGGCTAATTGTGAAAAATAAGCAAGTGAACACAATAAAACTTTGGATCTTGAAAATTACAAAAGCAAATAAGCTTATATAAAATGTACATTAACCTCAACATTTTTAATCCAACTTTTTTTTTACTGGGAGGATAGGTCAATTATTAGTAGTAGAACAAATAAAATCTTGGTGTTGGGTGGTTATTTTCCTTGATGAAGATGTGTGTTATTAATTTCAAACTTGAATTACAATAAAATAAAAGTCCTCCAAATTTGTCTTTAATGAAGAAATGGTTGGCTGCAAAGACATGTTTGAATAGAATATGCAATTTTAAGAGGTTCAAGATTATAGTATCAGTCTGTTCAAGACACCATATTCTTTGATGCCTGATGAAAATTTTGGCTTCTTCTCTAAGAAAAAACATGTTGATGTAGAAACACATAATTTTGCATATGGAATGAGTAATTGCTAATCCATATGTTTATTTTGAATGACATTCTTGATAAACTAGGAGTCACTTTCCATATGACATAAATATAGGCTCTTTTTATCTGACAGCGACAAACTGACACTTTAAAAAACAGTTCTTGGGCTTACACCTGTAATCCAAACACTTTGGGAGGCCAAAGCAGGTGGATCACTTGAGTCCAGGAGTTCGAGACCAGCCTGGCCAAAATGGTAAAACTCCATCTCCACTAAAAACACAAAAATTAGCCAGTCCTGGTGGCACATGCCTGTAGTCCCAGCTACTCAGGAGGCTGAGGCATAAGAATTGCTTAAGCCTAGGAGGCAGAAGGTGCAATGAGTCAAAATGATGCCACTGCACTCCAGCCTGGGTGACAGAGTAAGACTCTGTCTGAAAAACGACAACAAGAAACAAAAACAAAAAACCCTCACAGTTACATTAAGAAATGTCTGGAAGGATATATATGCAAATGTTTCTTTCCAGTGAATGATAGGATTTGAGGTGATTTTTAAATTTCTTTTTACTGTCATCTCTGCTGTTTGGGTCTTTCCATAATTTGGGATGGAAAAAGGTTAATTTTTTTTTTCTTTTCTTTTGACAGTTAACATGTAAAACATAAAATTTAGGCCAGGCGCAGTGGCTCGTGCCTGTAATCCCAGCACTTTGGTTGGCCAAGGCAGGTGGATCACCTAGGTAGGTGGATCACGAGTTTGAGATCGGCCTGGCCAACATGGTAAAACCCTGCCTCTGCTAAAAATACAAAAATTAGACAGGTGTGGTGGTGTGCACCTGTAATCCCAACTACTCGGGAGGCTGAGGCATGAGAATCGCTTGAACCTGGGACGCAGAAGTTGCAGTGAGCTGAGATTGCACCACTGCACTCCAGCCTGGGCAACAGAGTGAGACTCTGTCTCAAAAGATAAATTAAAAATAAAAATAAAATAAAATACAGAATTTTGATGAGAGAAAAGCTATTTTCATTTTGGATAAAGAATGCTGTGTGATTATTAACAATGTCAGGAAAATTTTATCCAGGACATAGAACTTTTGGTGGGTGTATTAGTCCATTCTCACCCTGCTATAAAGACATACCTAATACTGGGTAATTAATAAAGAAAAGAGGTTTAACTGACTCACAGTTCAACAGGTTGTATGAGGCATGGCTGCAGAGGCCTCAGGAAACTTAAATCATGGTAGAAGGGCAAGGTGGGAGCAAGCACCTCTTCATATAGTGGCAGGAGAGACAGAGCAAAGGGGGAAGTGCTACATACTTTTAAATAAAGAGATCTCATGAGAACTCATTCACTATCTCAGAACAGTAAGGGGGAAATCTGCCCCCATGTTCCAATCACCTCCCACCAGGCCCCACCTCCAACACTCAGGATCACAATTCAACATGAAATTTGGGTGGGGAACACAGTGCCAACCATATCATTCTGCCCCTGGCCCCTCCCAAATCTCATGTCCTTCTCACATTTCAAAACACAGTAATCTCTTCCCAACAGTCCCCCAAAGTCTTAACTCATTCCAGCATTAACTCAAAAGTCCAAGTCCAAAGTTTCATCTGAGACAAGGCAAGTTCCTTCTGCCTAGGAGCCTGTAAAATCAAAAATGAGTCAGTTACTTCCAAGGTACAATGGAGGTACAGGTGCTGGGCAAATGTTCCTGTTCCAAAAGGGAGAAAATGGCAAAAACAAAGGGGCTACAGGCCCCATGCAAATCTGAAACCCAGCATGGCAGTCATTAAATCTTAAAGCTCTGAAATAATCTCCTTTGACTCCATGTCTCACATCTGATGCAAGGGGTTGGCTCCCAAGGCCTTGGGCAGCTCCACCCCTGTGGCTCTCTAGGGCTCAGCTCCCATGGCTGCTCTCAAGGACTGGTGTTGAGTGACTATGGCTTTTCCAGGTGCATGGTGCAGGCTGCTGGTGGATCTTACTATTCTGGGGTCTGGAGGACAATGGGTCTCTTATCACAGCTCCACTATGCAGTGCTCCAATGGGGACTCTGTGTAGGGATCTAACCCCACATCTCCCCTCTGCATTGCCCTAGTAAAAGATCTACACGAGGGCTCCACCCCTGAAGCAGACTTCTGCCCGAACACACAGGCATTTCCATATATCCTCTAGAATCTAGACAGAGGTTCCCAAACTTCAACTCTTGCCTTCTGTGTACCCACAGGCACAACATCACATGGAAGCCACCAAGGCTTGGGGCTTGCACCCTTTGAAGCAACGGCTTAAGCTGTACCTTGGCCTCTTTTAGCCATAGCTGGAGTTGAAGCCGCTAGGATGCCAGGTACCATGTCCCAAGGCTGCATAAAGAAGTGGGACCCTGCATCAATGAAATCATTTTTTCCTCCCAGGCCTCTGGGCTTGTGATGGGAGGGGCTGCCACAAAGGTCTCTGAAATGCCTGGTGACATTTTCCTCATTGTCTTGGCTATTAACATTTAGCTCCTCTTGAACTTATGCAAATTTTTGCAGCCAGCTTGAATTTCAACCCATACAATGCGGTTTTCTTTTCTACCACATGGTCAGGCTGCAAATTTTCCAAACTTTTATGCTCTGTTTCCCTTTTAAATATCAGCTCTTTTTGCTTATGCAAATGAATATAGGATTTTAGAAGCAGCCAGGCCACATCTTGAATGCTTTGCTGCTTAAAAATTTCTTCCAGCAGATACCCTAAATCATCTCTCTCAAGTTCATAGTTCCACAGATCCCTAGAGCAGGGCACAATGCTGCCAGTCTCTTTGCTAAAACATAGCAAGGGTGTCCTTTGTTCCAGTTCCCAACAAGTTCCTCATCTCTATCTGAGACCATCTCAGCCTAAACTTTATTGTCCATACCACATCAGAATTTCGGTCAAAACCATTTAACAGGTCTCTAGGAAATTCCAAACTTTCCTTCATATTCCTGTCTTCTTCTGAGCCCTCTAAGCTGTTTCAACCTATGCCCATTACCCAGTTCCAAAACTGCTTCCACATTTTCAGGTATCTTTATAGCAATGCCTCACTTCTCTGGTACCAATTTTCTGTTTTAGTCCATTCTCACACTGCTGTATACAGGTCATACCTGAGACTGGGTAATTTACAAAGAAAAGAGGTTTAATTGACTCACAGTTCCACAGGCTGTATAGGAGGCATGGCTGGGGAGGCCTCAGGAAATTTACAAACCTAGTGGAGGGGCAAAGGGGAAGCAAACACATCTTCACATGGCAGCGGGAGAGAGACAGCAAAGGGGAGTGCTACACACTTTTAAACAACCAGATCTCATGAAAACTCACTCACTATCACAAGAACAGCAAGAGGGAAATCTGCCCCTATGATCCAATCACCTATCACCAGGCCCCACCTCCAACACTCAGGATCACAATTCAACAGGAGATTTGGGTGGAGACACAGAGCCAAACCATATCAGGGGCTTTTTATTGTGACAATTTATAAAACATAAAATAATATAATATATTTATGTGTCATATACTATACAAGAGTATGTATAAAATAGTATAATGAACCCCATACACCTATCACCCAGTCTCTCCAGTTGTCAACTCTTGGTCAACTTGTTTGATTTATACTTCCATCCAATTCTCACCTCTTCTATTATTTTTTATTGTGGTAAGAAATACATAACATAAAACTTACCATCTTTATTAGTCCGTTTTCATGCTGCTGATAAGGACATACCTGAGACTGCACAATTTACAAAAGAAAGAGGTTTAATAGACTTACAGTTCCATGTGGCTGGGGAAGCCTCACAATCATGGTAGAAGGCAAGGAGGTGCAAATCACATCTTACATGAATGGCAGCAGGCAAAGAGAGAGAGCTCGTGCAGGGAAACTCCCCCTTATAGAACCATCAGACCTCATGAGACTTATTCACTATCAGGAGAACAGTATGGGAAAGACCCACCCCCATGATTCAATTACCTCCCATTGGGTCCCTCCCACAACACGTGTGAATTCAAGATAATATTTGTGTGGGGAAACACCCAAACCATATGATTCCACTCCTGGTCCCTCCCAAATCTCATGTCCTCGTGTTTTAAAACCAATCATGCCTTCCCAACAGTCCCCCAAAGTCTTAACTCATTTCAGCATTAACTCAAAAGTCCACAGTACCAAGTCTCATCTGAGACAAGGCAAGTCCCTTCTGCCTATGAGCCTGTAAAATCAAAAGCAAGTTAGTTACTTCCTAGATACAATAGGGGTACAGGCATTGGGTAAATACAGTCATGCCAAATGGAGAAACTGGCCAAAACAAAGGGGCTATAGGCCCCATCCAAGTCCAAAATCCAGTGAGGCAGTCAAATCTTAAAGCTCCAAAGTGATCTCTTTTGACTCCATGTCTCAGATCCAGGGCACTCAGATGCAAACGGTAGGCTCCCATGGCCTTGGGCAGCTCCACTCCTGTGACTGGTATAACCTGCATCCTAGCTGCTTTCACAGGCTAGAATTGAGTGTCTGTGGCTTTTCTAGGCACATGGTGCAAGCTGTAGGTGGATCTATGATTCTGGAGTCTGGAAGATGGTGGCCCTCTTCTCACAGCTCCATTAGGCATTGCTCCAGTAGAGACTCTTGTGTGGTAGCTCTGACTCCACATTTCCCTTCTGCACTGCCCTAACAGAGGTTCTCCATGAGGACCCCGCCCCTACAGCAAATTTTTGCCTGAGTATCCAGGTGTTTCCATACATCTTCTGAAATCTAGGCAGAGGTTCCCAAACCTCAGTTCTTCACTTCTGTGCACTCACAGGCTCAACACCATGTGGAAGCTGCCAAGGCTTGGGGCTTACACCCTCTGAAGTGACAACCTAAGCTGTACGTTGGCCCCTTTTAGTCACAGCTGGAGTGGCTGGGATGCAGGGCACCAAGTCCCTAAACTGCACACAGCAGAGAGACCCTGGGCCTGGCCCACAAAACCACTTTTTCCTCCTAAACCTTCAGGCCTATGATGGAAGGGGCTGCCGTGAAGACTTCTGATATGCCCTGGAGACATTGTCTTGGGGACTAACATTCAGCTTCTCATTACTTATGCAAATTTCTGCAGCCGGCACAAATTTCTCCTCAGAAAATGGGATTTTCTTGTCTATCGCATTGTCAGGCTGCAAATTTTCCACTTTTATGCTCTATTTTCCTTTTAAAACTGGATGCCTTTAACAGCACCCATGTCACATCTTGAATGCTTTATTGCTTAGAAATTTATTCTGCCAGCTACCCTAAATCATCTCTCTCAAGTTCCAAGTTTCAAAAATCTCTAGGAGGAAGGGGCAAAATGCTGCCAGTCTCTTTGCTAAAACATAACAAGAGTCACCTTTGCTCCAGTCCCCAACAAATTCCTCATCTCTGAGACCATGTGATGGTTAATATTGAGTGTCAACTTGATCGGGCTGAGGGCTACAAAATATTCAGATATTAAAGATATCTTAATATCTTAAAGATATTACATATTAATATAATATATATTTTATATGTATAATATATCTTAAAGGTATCTTAATATCTTAAAGACTGTATATATATATCTCCTATTAGTTTTGTCCTTCTAAGAGAACCCTAACTAATACAGACCACCTCAGCCTGGATTTCATTGTCCAGATCATTATCAGCATTTTGGTCAAAGCCATTCAACAAGTCTCTAGGGAGTTCCAAATTTTCCAACATTTTCCTATCTTCTTCTGAGCCCTCCAAACTGTTCCAACCTCTATATGGTACCCAGTTCCAAAGCTGCTTCCACATTTTCAGATATCTTTTCAGCAGTGCCCCACTCTACTAGTACCAATTTACTGTATTAGTCCATTTTCACACTCACACTGCTGATAAAAACATACCTGGCCAGGCGCGGTGGCTCAAGCCTGTAATCCCAGCACTTTGGGAGGCCGAGACGGGCGGATCACGAGGTCAGGAGATCAAGACTATCCTGGCTAACACGGTGAAACCTCTTCTCTACTAAAAAAATACAAAAAAACTAGCCGGGCGAGGTGGCGGGCGCCTGTAGTCCCAGCTACTCGGGAGGCTGAGGCAGGAGAATGGCGTAAATCCGGGAGGCGGAGCTTGCAGTGAGCTGAGATCCGGCCACTGCACTCCAGCCCGGGCGACAGAGCGAGACTCTGCCTCAAAAAAAAAAAAAAAAAACATACCTGATACTGGGCAATTTACGAAAGAAAGAGGTTTGATGGACTTACGGTTCCACATGTCTGGGGAAGCCTCATAATCATGGTGGTAGGCAAGGAGGAGCAAATCACGTCTTATGTGTACGGCGGCAAGCAAAGAGAGAGAGCTTGTGCAGGGAAACTCCCCCTTATAGCACTTGTCAGATCTCATGAGACATATCCACTATCAGGAGAACAGCACACGAAAGACCTGTCCAGACGATTCTATGTACCTCCCATTGGATACCTCCCATAATATGCGGGAATTCAAGATGAGATTTGGGTGGAGACACAGCCAAACCGTATCACCACCAACTTAACTGTTTTTAGGTGTACACTACAGTAGAATTAACTATATGCACATTGCTGTTCAACAGGTCCAGAACTTTTCATCTTTCAAAACTGAAACTCTACAGCCACTTAATACTAATTCTGCCTCCCTCTTTCCCTAAGCCCTTGGCCACCACCTTCTACTTTTTGTTCTGTGGTTTTGTGTACTTTAGATACTTCATAAGAGCAGAATCATACAGTGTTGGTCCTTTTGTGACTAACGTATTTCACTTAGCATAAAGTCCTCACGGTTCATTATGTTATAGCACGTGACAGGATTTCCTTCTTTTTAAATTGCAGAATATTCCATTTTATATATTCTACCTTTTTTTACCCATTCATCTATCAGTGTACGTTTGGGTTGATTCTACCTATTATTATTATTATTATTATTTTGAGATGGAGTCTTGCTTTGTCGCCCAGGTTGGAGTGCAGTGGTGTGATCTCGGTTCACTGCAACCTCTGCCTCCTGGGTTCAAGCGATTCTCCTGCCTCAGCCTCCTGAGTAGCCGAGACTACAGGCAAATGCCACCATGCCTGGCTAATTTTTTTGTATTTTTAGTAGATACAGGGTTTCACTGTATTAGCCGGGATGGTCTCAATCTCCTGACCTCGTGATCTGCCTGCCTTGGCCTCCCAAAGTGCTGGTATTACAGGTGTGAGCCACTGCACCTGGCCCTCTACCTCTTATTATTTTAAGCAAATCCTACATATCATATTATTGGAAATCTCCTTTATTTCATGTTAATCCAATCCAAGTTAGGCCATTTTATATTGTCAAGACTCTAAAAAAAAATTACATATATCAGGGTAATCATTATACTACATGATATATAACTGGAAAAAGGGCATGTCTTAGTCCATTTTCTGTTGCTGTAACTGAATACCCCAGACTGGGTAATTTATAAAGAATAAAGATTTAATTAGTTTACCAATCCAGAGGCTGAGAAGTCCAAGAACATGGTGCCAATGATATGTTTGGGCTGGGGGAGGCCCCCAAATGCTGGTGGAACCTTGACTTCAGCCAGTGTCCAGGTTCTTAACACTGTCACAAGAAAAAATTCAAGGATGAGTCAGAAAATGTGAAAGATTTACTGCAAAGAGAAAAGTACACATTCAAGAAAGAGGAATTGAGGGTGTTACTCAAGAGAGTCAGTAATACAATGAAGTTTGGGGCTTCTACCTTTATGGAGTGCTTTAACTAAGGGCTGGAATATTCATGAAGATTCCTGGAAAATGATGAAGATTTCTCAGAACTATGGTGCCACCCATTTTTACCCCAAATATGGGTGTTCCCAGAACTGTCATGGCATCAATGGGTGTGTGATTGAGTATGTCAATGAGCATATAATGAGGTCCTAGGTGAAACCTGGGTCAAATCCAGTTCCATGTTGGATCCAGTTGGTCTTAGCCAGCCTGGCCCACATCCTGGATTTTAGGGTCTTGTTAGCCCCTAGCTTCTGCAGCTATTTCAACAGTTTCCTTTTGTTAGTCATGTGAAACTGATGCTTAGAATTTTCTATTCTGTGACCACCCTGTATTTTTCCTGTCTCAACAGCATCTGGTGGGGGCCTTCCTGCTGCATCACAACATGGTGGGAGGCATCACATGGCAAGACAAGACAGAGCAAGCATGTCAGCTCAGGTCTCTTTTCTTCCTGTAAAGCCACCAGTTCCATCATGAGGGTCCCACCCTGATGATTTTACCTAATCCTAAGTACTTCCCACAGGCCCCATGTCCAATAAACATATGAATTTTGGGATTATGTTTCTAGCATGTGAAATTTGGAGGACACACTCAAACTATATCAGGGCACACTCAAAGAAGTGACAACGCTGATCAATGAGTAAAATGTTCAATTTTTTTTTTAATCTAGGGATTTGTTTCATTGTTATTGAAACTCACTGTCTTAGTCAACTCAGGCTGCTATAACACAAATACCATAGACAACTGGGTGGCTTAAACAACCAGCATTTATTTCTCACCATTCTGGAGCTGTGAAATCCAAGATCAAGGCACCAGCACATCCAGTGTCTGGTGAGAGCCCACTTCCTGGTTTGCTGGTGGCTGTTTTCTCCTTGTAGCCTCACACGGCAGAGAGGAGAGAAGCAAACTCTCTCACATGTCTTCTTTTAAGGACACTAGTCCCATTCATGTGGGCTCCATCCTTATGTTCTCATTACCCACCCTACCAAAGTCCCCACCCACTAATACCATCACATTTAGAGGATAGGGTTTCACCATAAGAATTTGGAAGGAAACACATCCAGTGTATAATACCAGCTCATCTTTCCAAAGTTAAGAGCAAACAAACTCCCCCATTCAAGCACTAAAACTGGATAATCTAAGAGACTGCCTTGATGTGACAACTTCAGATTTTCAGCAGCATCAAAGTGTCTTACTGTTTGCCCTAAGACTTCAAACAACTCATATGATCAGCACATTTTAAGAAAAAAATTTTACATCAAAAACTATATGTTATTAACTACACCTTACTACAAAACTAGTTTGCATATTTTAAAATCAGTGGCACAATTGGCAAATTTGAATAAGGCCTGTAGATTAGTTATAAAATAATAACAATGTTAGTTTACCAGTTTTAATAATTGTACCATAGTTTATATAAGGTATCACCATTTGGAGAAACTGCTGAAGGCTATACTTGTGCTATTTTTGCCACAGCTTTATGCATTTGGAATTATTTCAAAATGAAACATTTTTGAATTAAAATTTTTTTCTGAGTGCTAATTTCTCTATATGTAATTGGCATCTTTTGAATTAAACTTAAAACTTTGCCCTCTTAAAATCCTAAATTTGATGGAAATCACATACTATGGGAAGGTAAAAATAAAGGGTGATAATCTTGGTTATTCTATATCTGAGCAAGAATCAGGGAATGCTAGGAACTTCCTGCTCAGAGACCCAGCTACCTTTCTTCTTCTTTTTATTTTTTCTTTTTTAGAGATGGGGTCTCACTGTGTCACCCAGATGAATGCTGTGGTGTGATCATAGCTCACTGTCACTTCAAACTCCTGAGTTCAAGCAATCCTCCTAGCTCTCTGCCTCCCTAGTAGCTGGGACTACAGGCGCACACCACCACTCTTGGCTAAAGTGCTGAGATTACAGGCGTGAACCACCATGCCTGGCCTTGATAGTCTTAATAATTTTGAACAAAGTGTCCACATTTTCATTTTGCACGGGGCCCAAATTAGGTAGCTGATCCTGGCTGAAGGCACCTTCAGTACCAATAAGGTCTCATCCAGGATAAGATTTTATAGACACTACAGCCTTAAATGTCTAAATCCCTGTCACAGTCCCAGTCCCTTTAAGCTGGAAAGTGAGACTCCAGCCTCAAGGTTATCATTTACCTAAAAAGTCCTTAGTGAATGTTAATTCCCATCCATTTCCCTCATTCTTCCTCTCTCTCTTTCCCATTTTTCCATCCTTCCTTTCCCTTTTCTTCCCCATCTTATTCTCCTTTCTTCTTCCATTTCTTCCCCTGTTCTCCCACCACCTTACCTATTTTTCTTGCCTCATTCTGCCTCTCTTCCCCTATTTCTGATGTTTCAAATTCCCAGTCCTTTCTTCCATTGCTCCTTCCCTTTCTATCCTACCCATGCCCACCCATATTCTCTGCTCAGGGTGAGGCCTTTGAGAGCTGGTTCCCCAGGAGCTAGTGTGGCCAGAGACAATAAGTCTTGGTGCTTCAACTAATGCCAACTCTAAAATCCCAGAATGACCAAACTTGGGCTACTTTGGTCATGCAGAGATGGAATCAATTACTGTCTCTTGACTTTTCCAACCTACATTTCAAATTTTTATTTCCTACTTTCTGTTCATTTTGGATTGAATCCAAGAAAAATCCACCTTTGGGTGTCTTGAAGAATAATTTACCTCTTTCAAATGAGCTGAAGCCTGGGTGCAGTGGCTCACACCTGTAATCCCAACATTTTGGGAGGACAAGGGAAGAAGATTGCCTGGGCCCAGGAGATCAAAACTGGCCTGGGTAACATAGCAAGACCTTGTCTCTACAAAAGAATCCAAAAATTAGCCAGGTATGGTGGTTTGCAACTGTAGTCCAAGCTACTTAGGAAGCTGAGATGCAAGGATCACTTGAACCTGAGAGGTCAAGGTTGCAGTGACCGATGATGGCGCCATTGCATTCAAACGTGGGCAACAGAGTGAGACTCTGCCAAAAAAAAAAAAAAAGAAGAAAAAGAAAAAGAAAAGGAAAGGAAAGAAAGAAAAGAAAAGAAAAATAAGAAATGATTTGAAAATAGATCTGAGGGAAAGGAAATAGGCTAGAGATCTCTCAAGCTCCTGAAGTCTTGCAAATTTGGAGAAGACAAGGTTACTCTGTAGTCTATCCTGTCAGCATAAGGTGTGCGTATTCATACTTATGTAATGTATCACCAGAGGTGGCTGCATATCGTTAGAGTCTCCACGCTCTTCACAGAAGGTGCTGTCCTCTTTTTTCAGAACCTTGCTAAACAGCAGAAAGGTAAGGATTATAAATCTTCATTGGCCAGCTCAAACAAAAACAAACAAAACCCATCTAGGGGTGGTGCCAAAACCAATGGCAGCAGCAGCTCTTTATTTGCCCAAGCCCCTGCCCATGTGGGAGTCTGGTGATTTTGATGTGAAGAACTTTGTTCCCTTTCAGTAAAATCAAAACACATTGGACAGAGGTGTCATCTGGGTTCACACAAAGGAGTATCTTTTCTTAGTTCAGACAGAATAGGAAATGAGCTAATCTAGAGTAGGTTCTGGAAAACAAATCATATTTTTTCATGGCAGGATGAGTGGGAAAAGGAAAAGGCCCTTCAACATTTATTTTTAAGGAACAGTGGTTTTCTAGAAGTAGAGAAATTGTTGTGGGATAAAGAGAGAGAATAATCATTTTGTTGGACCAGGTGACTAAAAATGTTTTGCCAAGTTAAGTAAAGGGTGAGTACCCTATGGGGTACAGTGACTCATGCTTGTAATCCCAGCACTATAAGAGGCTAAGGAAGGGAGATCACTTGAGCTCAGGAGTTTGAGACCAGCCTGGGCAACATGGACCCTGTCTCTACAAATTTCTTTTTTTATTAATTAGCCGAGTGTGGTGGTGCACATCCGTACCCCCAGCTACTCAGGAGGCTGAGGTGGGAGGATGGCTTGAGCCCAGGAGTTTGAGACCCGAGTGAGCTATGATTGCATCATCACACTCCAACCTGGACAAGAAAACGAGATCCTGTCTCAAAAAAAATTAAAAAGTATGAGTAGCCTGATAATTTGTTAGGGTAACACAAACTGCTGTAAGAAATAAATCCAAAATTTCTAGTGTTAATTAGCAAAATGAAAGTTTTTTCTTACTCGTATAAAGGAACAATGCAAGGATGCCCTGTCAGTCAGCAGCTTCCATAATGATTCTGCAGGGCAAGGTGTTTCCTTCTTCTAAATCAACTGCTTTCTAGGGCCGCGGAGTCCTCTGAAGTAAATGGTATAAGAGAGAATGAAGAAGCCTCACCTCCTTCTTAAAAACCTGGCCAGGTGCAGTGGCTCATGTCTATAATCCCAGCACTTTGGTGGGCCAAGGCAGGCAGGTCACTTGAGGCCAGGAGTTTGAGACCAGCCTGGCCAACATGGTAAAACCGTATCTCTTCTAAAATATAAAAATTAGCGAGGTGTGGTGATGCATGCCTCTAATCCCAGCTGCTCAGGAGACTGAAGCACGAGAATTGCTAGAACCTGGGAGGTAGAGTTTGCAGTGAGCAGAGATCACGCCACTGCACTCCAACCTGGGCAACAGAGTGAGACTCTGTCTCCAAACAAACAGCGGGGCGTGGTAGCTCATACCTGTAATCCCAGCACTTTGGGAGGCCAAGGCGGGCGGATCACGAGGTCAGGAGATCAAGACCATCCTGGCTAATACGGTGAAACCCCATCTCTACTAAAAATACAAAAAATTAGCTGGGTATGGTGGCACGCACCTGTAGTCCCAGCTGCTTGAGAGGCTGGGGCAGGAGAATCGCTTGAACCAGGGAGGTAGAAGTTGCAGTGAGCTGAGATCGTGCCACTGTACTCCAGCCTGGGTGACAGAGTGAGACTCTGTCTCAAAAACAAAACAAAACAAGAAACAAAAAAACAACAAACAAAAAAAAACCATCAGCCCAGCCCAAATGTCCATTGATGGACTAGTGATAAATGAAATGTGGTCTATCCATACAATGGAACAAGATGCAGCTTGAAAAAGGAAGGAAATTCTGACACTTGCTGACATGGGTGAACCTTGAAGACATGCTAAGTGAAAGAAACCAGAAACAAAAGGACAAATACCGTATGATTCCATTTACGTCAAGTACCTGAGATAGTCACATTTATGGAGACAGAAAATAGGAGAATAGTTAACAGGGCCTGTGGGGAGCAGGGAATGGGAAACTTTTTTTTTTTTTTAATTATACTTTAAGTTCTCGGATACATGTGCAGAATGTGCAGGTTTGTTACACAGGTATACATATGCCATGGTGGTTTGCTGCACCCATCAACCTGTCATCTACATTAGGTATTTCTCCTAATGCTATCCCTCCCCTAACCCCCCAGCCCCTGACAGGCCCCAGTGCATGATGTTCCCCTCCCTATGTCCAAGTGTTCTCATTGTTCCACTCCCACTTATGAGTGAAAACATGCAGTGTTTGGTTTTCTGTTCCCGTGTTAGTTTGCTGAGAATGATGGTTTCCAGCTTCATCCATGTCCCTGCAAAGGATATGAAACTTTTAAAATGAGTACTGAGTTCCAGTTGGGATGATGACAGAGGTCTGGAGACAGTGGTGATGCTTGCACAACAATGTGCCCGCCTCGGCCTCCCAAAGTGCTGAGATTACAGGCGTAAGCCACTGCACCTGGTCAAAAGATGTACCTTCTGACAAAAAATTCAAAAAATTAGCCATGGCCCGTGTGTGGTGGCTTATGCCTGTAATCTTAGCATTCTGGGAGGCTGAGGCGGGTGGATCACTTGAGGTCAGGAATTTGAGACCAGCCTGGGCAACATGGGGGAACTCTGTCTCCACTAAAAGTACCAAAATTAGCCAGCCATGGTGACATGTACCTGTAATCCCAGCTACTCAGGAGGCTGAGGCAGGAGAATCACTTGAACCCAGGAGGCGGAGGTTGCAATGAACTGAGATCACGCCACTGCACTCTAGTCTGGGTGACATAGCAAGACTCCATCTAAAAAAAAAACAAAAAACAAAAAACAAAAAACAAACAAAAAAAAATGTACTTAATGTTCCTGAACTGAACTGTAAAGTTAAAAATGGTTAAAAGGGTACATTTTATGTCATGTATATTTTACTGAAAATTTTTTTTAAAACCCCCAACCCAGAACTAGTAGAGAGGATCTGGGAATAAACTACCTTTGGGCAGCAGATTCTCAGTAGTAATTCCACACTGTGCAGCATGAGGTTTTGGTGGACATCTAGCCTTTCTACCACAGCCAGGAATGATTAAGAGGAAGGCACTGAGTGGGGATCCTTATGCACCCCTATTCAAATAAAATATATCATGGTCAATATTTGCTTTCAATGTTAATAGCCTATTCTTACCTGTTTGAATAAGTTATTTATATAGCTAATATTTACTGAGCCCTTAAAATGCCCCAGTCAGTGCTATAAATGTCCTGCAAATATTATTTAACCATATGAGGTAGATACTCTTACTGTCCCTACTTTAAGATGAAAGACCTGAGGCACACAGAAATTCTATAACTAGGCCAAGACTGAACGATATAGCCAGGATTAGACAGACCCATAGTCTAATTCTAGAGTCCATATGCTTAACCACAATGCCATATTGCCTTCTGGGAAGCTGTAGTGCATTGTGACTAATTCATGATATATTTGGCTAAGACCGTGGCTCAGCTGTTTTTAACACAAGCTTACACAAAAGAAAAGTTTTAGTTTTCTGTCATCTAGTGTAAGCTATTAGGTGGCCCCAGAGAAGAGGCCAGCACTGCTCTGTAGGATCATTTAGGGACCCAAACTCTTTCTACCTTGTTGCTCCACCTTTCTGTAGGGTGTGCCCCTTGTCCACCAGCACGCCCCTTTTTCTAGTCCAAAGGAAGTGGGAAAGAGGAAGTGGAGAGCAAGCAGCTTTCTTCTAAGCACAGATGACCCTTGAACAATAAGGATTTGAACTGCATGTGTCCACTTAGACTATGGATTTTCTTCTGCCTCTACCACCCTGAGACAGCAAGACTGACCCTTACTCTTCCTCCTCCTCAACCTATTCAACATGAAGATGACTAGGATGAAGACCTTTACAATGATTCACTTGAAAAACAGCAAATGTATTTTCCCTTTCTTATTTTATTTTATTTATTTCTTTATTTTTTTTTGAGACAGAGTCTCACTCTGTCGCCCAGGCTGGAGTGCAGTGGTGTGATTTTGGCTCACTGCAAGTTCCGCCTCCCGGGTTCACGCCATTCTCCTGCCTCAGCCTCCCAAGTAGCTGGGACTACAGGCGCCTGCCACCACACCCAGCTAATTTTTTGTATTTTTAGTAGAGACGGGGTTTCACCGTGTTAGCCAGGATGGTCTCGATCTCCTGACTTCATGATCCACCCGCCTTGGCCTCCCAAAGTGCTGGAATTACAGGTGTAAGCCACCACACCCAGCCCTCTTCCTTATTTTCTTAATAACATTTTCTTTTTCCTAGCTTACTTCATTGTAAGAATACAGTATATAATAATATAATATACAAAATATGTGTTAATTGTTCATGTTATTAGTAAGGCTTTAGTCAACAGTAGTTAAGTTTGGAGAGAGTCAAAAGCTGTATTTAGATTTTAAACTGTGCAGGAGGCTAGCACCGTAAACCCTCTTGTTCAAGGGTCCACTGTACACAAGCTGGAATTTGCACACATTTCCACACCAGCCTTAACTTAGTCACAAGGTCACACCTAGTTGTGACAAGACCTGGGAACGTAGTGTCTAGCTAGGAAGCCATGTATATATTTGCAATTCTGGGGAGACTTGATATTAGCAATCTGCCATGCATGGGCATCACAGAAAGATCACACGTCTAATTGTCAGACCACATGTAGTAGGAGGAAACCAAAGATGGATAGTTATTAAAAAGAATATGTAGAAAAACCAACTTGGAAAATGTCTAGGTCATTTAGAGAATAAGGTGAAAAAGAGCCTGTAGAAATGGGTAAGTACAGCTTGGTAGTGGGATGAGCCCTGATTTTGAATTCCAAAATACTCAGGTTCTAAATTTGGCTCTGCCCTTACTAGTGTGTGAGCTTGAGCAATTAACTTCTCTCAACTTCAGTTTCCTCATCTATAAAACAAAATTGACAGCAATACTTACTTTCAGAATGATTTTGGCAAATAATAAGATGAAGCATATGATGTCTAAAAAATACGTCAAGTTTCACATTTCCAAAACCAAACTCTCAGTATTCTTTCCCAAACCTGTTTTTTTCATAGCTTCTTTATCACAGTAGGTGGCAACTCCATCTTTCTGACTACTCTGACTAAAATCCTTGGAGTAATTATTGACTGTCACTCTTCATCTTCATATCTAAACCATCAGTAAATCCTCTCCACTATTCTTGCAAACTATGACCAGAATTCAACCACTTCCCACTATTTGTCCTGCTACTTCCCTGATCCAAATCATTTTACTCTGCCTGGAAGGCTGCAATAGCCTAAGTGTTCTCCTGATTCTTCCTGAGCTTCCTGCAGTACCCCCACAAGGCAGTGTCATCTTTTTAAGTATAAAACTTACCGGCCGGGCATAGTGGCTCATGCCTGTAATACTGGCACATTGAAATACTGGCACATTGAGAGGCTGAGGCAGGTGGATCACTGGAGCCCAGGACTTTGAGACCAGCCTGGGCAACAGAGTAAGAAGCCTCATCTCTACAAAAAATAAACAAAATTAGCCAGGTGTGGTGGTGTGCACCTGTGGTCCTACCTACTCTGGAGGCTGAGGTGGGAGGACTGCTTGAGCCTGGGAGGTAGAGGCTGCAGTGAGCCGAGATTGCACCACCGAAGTCAAGCCTACGTGACAGAGCAAGACCCTGTCTCAAAATACAAACAGATGAAAAGACTTATAATGCTTAGGACCCTTCTCTTTTGTCCCCCTTAGAGTAAAGCCCTTCACAATCTGATCCCTTGTTAACTCTCTGACCTCATCTCTTATTAGTCTCACCCTTGTTTAATTCCAACAGAACCTAGAGATCACAGGTTTTAGAGAAGCGGCCTGTGAAATAAGGCTGGGATGCATGTATCATTATAATTCTCTAGCCAAGTGAGACCGAATCCACACCAGGAAAAGAAGAAGAAAGAAGTCTGAAGCATTTCAGTGTCTGAAAGGATTCTTTTGAAAGGACATAAAGATGTATAGGGAGTAGCTGGGATTACAGGTGCGCCACCATGCCCAGCTAACTTTTATATTTTTAGTAGAGACAGGGTTTCACTATGTTAGCCAGGCTGGTCTCGAACTCCTGACCTCAAGTGATCTGCCCGCCTTGGCGTCCTAAAGTGCTGGGATTACAGGCGTGAGCCACCGTGCCCAGTCTGTTTACTTATTTTGTGGTTTTCTCCTTTCCATGAGAATGTAAGCTCCAAGAGAACAAGCATCCTCCTATTTACCACTGTATCTACAGCACCTGACACAGTGCCTGCCTGCCATTTGATACATATTTCTTGAGTAAATGAATCAAGATAGTTGTGTGGTGTAAGCCACTAGGACGTGAATGATAAAATGCTATTCTATTAGTAACGCTAATAACTATAATAGCACTAATCACTGTAACAGGTAACTCCCTAGATCCTGGTGGTTATAGAATAGCATTTTATCATTCACACGAAATCTGAAACCTTCAACATGGCCATTCAGGGAATTAAGCTACTTCCCTATGTCCTCTGGATTCAGGTAGCATAAGGAAAAAAGGAATGGAGGATCACACATGGAGGCTTTTGTGCTAAGCTTAGAAGTATATAACTTCCTCTTGCATTCTTGGGAACTCAGGCACTTCTGATTTTTGCGTACCTAGGAAGATAAGTGTTCTATTCACTACTGTGCCAACTAATCACCCCAAAATTTAGTGGCTTAGAACAATCATTATAATTTGTCTGTCATGGTTTCTGTAGGCCAGGAATTTGGAGAGGGCTCAACTGAGCTTTTCTGGCTCATGGTTTCTCATGGATTTGCACAATGACAGCAGCTGCATGGGTCTGGAGCCTGTGGGGACTACAGCATCTGAGGGCTGCTGGACGGCTCTCCTCACGTAGATTTAGGGAAATGTGTTCCCTCCCAGAGGCTACTTAGAGCTTCCTCACAATATAGCACCTCAGGGCAGTCTACTGCTTACAGAGTGACTTAGGAGTCCCACAAATGTTTCATCAGACAAGATGAAAGTTGTGCCCCCTTTTTTTTTACCCACCCTGGGAAGTCATGAAGCATCATTTCTGCTGTATTCTTCTGGCTGAAACTGTCCCCAAAGCCTGCTCACTTTCAAGGTGAGGAGACAGAGCTCCTATCTCTTGATAGATGGAAGCTAAAGCTATATTAGAAGAAGATTATGCAGGATGGGTAATGCTCTGGTCTTCTCTGGAAAATACAATCTTCCACAAGGAGGAAAGAGATTAGTGATTAACTAGCTAGTTGCTACACAGAAAGTGCAATAAGTATTTGATAATGTGTTTTTTGACCTCACAGAAATGTGGCAAGATTAACAGTATGTTTGCAAATTAGTGAAGGTCTCCTTGCTTTAATTCAGTTCTACAATATTAAATTGAGTTCTATAGCATCCCAGCCTTTCACTACCGTGATACAGAGGAATACCAAAACCAAAACAAACTAAAAAAGTAACTTCCTTGTAGGAAATCACATTCTATAGAACACTTACCAGCTTACTCCTGAATTTAGCAGATTTGCTATTAGTTTGACGATACGAAAATTTATATCAAGAGGTATTTTACAAAGCTATTAAGAACTGTGGGAAATTTTGTCCATCAGTTCAAAGAAAAATAAGCAAGTGGGGAAAAGTGAGGCAATTATTACCTTTAAGAGAAACAGAAGCTGTACAATAAACTAGAATTATAATGCATTATCTGGCTCAGGTATAAGCAAAATTTACATAATCATAACAATGAAAACAGTGAATATGGATTTAACCCAAATTGAAATAGAATTATACTGGAGGGAAGAAAAACAGGCAGAGGCCTGTGGAAGGAAGGTAAAATCCTCACTTGTCATACCGGAAGTGGTGGCAGGCATGTGAACGCCCCCTCTCAGACCTCCAACTGCAGGGAGCAAAATTGACCAACGGGTCCAGTTAGTTGCTGCACTCTGAAATACACTGCATTCATGCTGCCCGTGGGCTGCTTTCAGCCAATTACTGACAGTGAAACGGATGCTAAGTAAGGCCCATTCCCGGGGGTTGGGGATCCCTCCATGGGTGACTGTGGTTCGAGGACTTTCTAATGGCCTTGCTGACCTTTCCTTAGATGGCACTGTAGTCTAAGGTGATTCCCCATACCTTTTCTCCTGTCCCCTCTCTCCTGCACCGGGTAAGACCCACATGGCAGTCTGGGACCTCTCGCAGCCTTCCCCCAGTTCCCTCTCCATGATCTCTACAGGCATTTCTCCTGATGCATTTTCCATCTTTGTGTGTGCCTTTTGGAGGATCTGGACTAACAAAGAAGTCAATTGATAACATGTAAAATAGATGAATCAAAAGATGGCTGTATATGTGCTTTTTTCCTTGAAATATTCATGTAAATATCCAAAGACATGGCTAAGAGAGGTGAAATGGTGGAGGGCACATGTATTTTAAAGTCTTTAGCACTACTTGACTTTTAAATATATATGCACATATTAACTATTTTAAAATAAATTGTTTAAAAAGTGACAGACCACTGCCTTAGACATTGGCCACTTTGGGTTATTAAGGGAAATCAAGTTTTATCTAAACTTTATCATCTGTATTCTAGCAGACAATCAGTCTACACAATGGCTCCTTTCTCTTTCTTTTTGAGGAACAGATGGTTCATTAAACTCCTTGCAGACAGCTCCTCCCAGAGGGAGCAAAACGATCTGCCATCTAAGCACCCACTCAGATGAAAGCATTACTGACAATGCCTTTGAGTTGTTGTTTCTATGTTTAATATACATAGAAGAATAATTTTTAGAGATGTTGTTTTTTCTCTCCTCTTGTTTTCACTTCAGATAGACAAGCCCCTAGTACTACTTTGTCTTGGGAGATTTTTGCAAATACTGCCATCACAAGTGGTTTAAATTCTCAAAAATTTCACAAGATCATTTAAACAAAATCTAGGAGGGTACATTTTCATACTTATAACAAATGTTTTATACGCTAGGACAGTTTACTGAGACATTACATTTTAAAATCTTAAAATGAAAATAATACTAATCACCTAGTTCATGATAATTGAAGAATATTTTCTATGCTGTGTTCATATCTTTATGAAAAGGCAACCTAATCCTAAATCCTTTGAATCTTTCATTTAAAATGTAGTGGGCAATTCTTGTAAATTGATATATTAAAACATAAACTTACCACTATTCCTTTCATAACTTCTCTAAAATATTAATGAAGGAAACTTTAAAAGGTATAAAGTCATAGGATTGAAGAAAAGGCCATAGCAGAGTGATTGCAGAAGAGCAAGACAGAAAGAGAAAAGCTGATAGCTTACTTGATATATAGGTATAACTTAAGAAGAGGTTTACCCTGCTATCAAGACTTATGAATGGGCTGGGTGCCATGGCTCATGCCTGTAATCCCAGCACTTTGGGAGGCCAAGGTGGGAGGATCGAGGCCAGGAGTTTGAGATCAGCCTGGGCAACATAAAGAGACCTCATCTCTACAAAAATTAAAAATTAAAAAATATTAGCTGGGTGTGACGGAACATACCTGTAGTCCCAGCTACTTGGGATGGTGAGGCAGGAGGATTGCTTGAACCCAGGAGTTAAAGGCTGCAGTGAGCTATGATCATGCCACTGCCCTCCAGCTTTGGCAACAGAGAGAGACTCTGTCTCAAAAAAAAAAAAAGAAAAGAAGAAAAGAGTTATGAATGAATAAAGAATCAGCAGATCAAAAAGAATAAGCTTTTAAAAAGATCATTAACTCGGGAAAAAAATGTGCAGAAAAGAAAATATAGTATGATATATGGCTCACTTGTAAATTATGCATATGTGTTCATAAAATGTAAACTGTGAGTGTTTATTGAAGTAAAAAAAAATCCTGTAGCTATACTGGGAGGATAGAGGGTAGAAGATGGCAAATTTGTAGTGGAGCCTTTGGAAGTGCAAGATGGTTAAATTACAGGAAGCAATGTGGAATACATAACATTCAAAAAAATAGGAAATAGTATGAACATGTTATTAGACATTTGGAAATAAATACCTGAAGACCTAGTTGAAGCAAGTAAATGTTTATTTTGAGAAGAATGATGGTGGGGATGTATGTGGCAGGGGATACTGGTTTTCATTAAAAGCCTTGTTAAACATTTATGACTTTTTAATCTGAGTTCATGTATTTCTCTGATAAAAGTTTAAACTATAAAAAGATAGATGGTTAGAAATTGATACTACTTAGTGCACTTCTCAAATAGAAAATATAAAGACATTAAAAGAATTGCTCACCACATCTGTTTTATTCATCAAAGACAAAGGAAGAGGAGGGGCAGGAGGGAGGGAGAGAAGGGGACTATTCTCATTAGTGCGGGCACCCTTCTCAATCTGAATCTGAAGCAGGAAGAAAGAAAGAAGTCATCCATGAAAATAAGTACTAGTCCATGACCCTGGAACAAAAAGAAATCAGGAAGGGCCTAAAGCGATTTAGGCAATGAGTCTACAGTCAATCATTAAATAGGCCGAAAGTTCTGATCTGCCCCCTGTTCACCATTTCTAATTTTCTTGAAAGTCATGTTTGGAAAGGGACTCTTGAGTCCTGTGGCATTGGGATCCTAGTCATATTATTTTTCCTTCCCAGGAAGTAATACAAAATTCAGTGTCAAAGGAAGTAAAAGGAAACAATGTTAAATATTTGTGAAGTATTGAAAACAGAGAGTGTGTGTGTATGTGTGCAAGCACTAAACAGAATGTCTTTGATGTGGTAATTTTTATGATATTATTATATAAACCTTGGGCAAATGTGAAGTCCCATCTGGGATAGATTTAATACCAGACCAGGAAAACAGCTCAGTAAATTCCCTAAGCATTTGGGAAAAAAAGTATTCCTTAAATCCCTTCATTTAAATCTTCACAAAATTAGTAAAACACAATGATTCTCCAAGAAAGAGAAATAATGGGATAAGCAAAAGAACAGAACGTCCTTTGCTGCCCTCAAAGATTAAGGATACAATAAAGATGAAAAAAATTTATTACCTTATATTCCATTCTTGGCTGTGCACTCCATTAATGGTTTGTTCTCTTTTCACTTACTAAAATCATGCTTAATAATGTGTATCGAAGGGAAATTTTCTTTCAAAGGACATGCAGTGTCCTCTACTGGAACATGTGAGACCTTCAGGGCTTCTGACTGCCTTTGTAGCAAGGAAGGAAAAATAGCAACAATGATTAAATAGACCTTCTCCTTCTTCTCCTTCCTCCTCTTCTTCCTTTTCCTCTTCCTTCCCCTTTTCCCTTTCTTCCTCTTCCTTCTTTTCTTTCTTTCTTTTTTTTTTTTTCTGAGAGACAGGGTCTTGCCACGTTGTCCAGCCTGGTCTTGAACTCCTGGCCTCAAGCAATCCTCCAGCTCCAGTCTCCCAAAGTGCTGAGATTACAGGAGGCACCTGGCCTCCTCTTTCTTTTCAATCTCCTTAAACAAAGGAGAAGTAGATAAGCAGGAATAAGAAGGAGAAGGGAGATGGAGAGGAAAGAAGCCTGGGAGTATGTCAGCTTTGGTTTACACTGCAATAAAGAAAAGGCGGTTAATTACTAGAGCTGACATTCTTCATCAAATTAGTCTTAAAGAAAGGAGATGCAAATAGAAAGCATTACCAATTCAGCATTATTTGGGTCAAGGATAAAGTATTCCTCTGCCTCAGGAGGCTGTAAAAATTATTCTAGTTTGTGCTATTTGAAGCTGTTTGGCAAAATCAACTAAAAATGAAAGCGTACAAAAGTAAAGATGAAATATTACTTCTGCCCCAGATATGGCACTTAGTAGTTCCTGCTATAGCAGGACCTTTTGTAATCTGTTTTTCTAGTGTAACAAAGTGGGATAATTGAGTTAGCCAGAATTCCCTTCAGGGAGAGTGCTGTATTTTACAGAGGAAATGCCTTGCCAAACGTGTATGTGTTAGAAGCTGAGAAATTGATAGGGTGTGAATGCAGGTAGACAGGAGGGTGGATTTTCTGGTAGTTTCAGAAGAGGGAGAGAGAGGGAGAGAGGAATAAAAGGGAATGGGATGGTGGAAGTAAGACAATGAAAGCCTTACAACGTGACGCCTCTCCGAGACTGCCAGCACCATTCTTCATGAAGATCTATGGGAAAAAATTACAAAAGGTTTGGACTCAGTGAGTAGAAAATGATGAACATACAGATTTCATCCCCAGGATATCACGAGGTCGATCAGAGATCGTCTGAAAGGAAGGAGAAAGGTGAAGGCAGAGAGAAGCATGAGGAATCAGGAGGACATCGGACAAAGCCTTCACATGATTTCAGAGGTTTGTTTGTTTGTTTGTTTGTTTGTTTTTGAGACAGAATCTTGCTCTGTTCCCAGGCTGGAGTGCAGTGGCTCGATCTCTCAGCTCACTACAACCTCCGCCTCCCAGGTTCAAGTAATTCTCCTGCCCCAGCCTCCCTAGTAGCTGGGATTACAGGCACACACTGCCACACCTGGCTAATTTTTGTATTTTTAGTAGTTTCACCATGTTGGCCAGACTAGTCTCCAACTCATGACCTCAGGTGATCCACCCACCTTGGCCTCCTAAAGTGCTGGGATTACAGGCATAAGCCACTGCACCTGGCTGGTTTCAGGGTTTTGAGCCAAGTTCAGCCAATTATTTGAGGAACCTGGTGCACAAATGACACATAGGTAACAAATATTTTGTTTGGTGATTTTGTTTCTAAACTTATCTAGGTTGCTTTGAACTAAGGTGGAAAAGTTTTGTAAGTAAATTCGATCTTACTAGATCTCAGATGGAACTATCATTCTAGAACAAGGTAGGGCCCTTGCTCTATTAATGTAATGCTATTTAACCTCTGTTGCTATTTTTCCTCCTCTGCTACAAAAGCAGTCTGACTTCTGGTGAAGGAAGGGGAATAGACTAGCACAGCATGATCTGTGAGGGCCTATGGAATTCAACATTAATGTCACAGGGAAATTAGGGAAACTACTGAGACAGTGATTATAGACCTGGGAATGGAGAGGTGGGGTTAAGGGAGACACAATTTAAGAGAGTACATTTCCTACAGAGAGCCAGTCGTACTCAGTGTTAGATGGTGAAGATGGTTCCCAGAATGCAAAAATTCAAGAAACTCCTGATGATCCAGCAAGCTGGACATCAATCTTCAGCCCAGCCCTTATCCTGCTTTACCTATCTAAAAATGGTTCTGTAATGACTAAATGGCCTCTGTGGGGCTGTTGATCATGCAGATATAGGGAACCGTTGTGTAGGCTGAATATCCCCAGTAACTAGAGACACATTTGAAAAGAGTGGGGATGAGAGAAGAGGATTTGCGGTGGTGAGTAGAACATATCACTGACATAGAGAAAGGATGGCAATTAATATAAATCGTGCAGGGTCTGGTGTTGGGAATTGGCATGGCCTCAAAGGCACCAATGTATTTGTCTTGGTAGCAAAATGCTTACCAGAGCTCAAAAGTAAATTGCCACAACTCACATGCCGATGTTTTGGCTGTGCCCAAACGGGAATTTGAAAAGACCTCCACATTTGTGTTAATATTCAAAGGACTTTTTGCCATCAGAAAAGCAACAAGGTAGCAAGGAACACAACATGGAAAATAAGACCAGCTGGAGGATGTTGCTCTCATAGTAATTTAAGAAAAAAGATTACTGTTAAAAGGCAAGTTCAAGGGCCTTTCCCTACCCATCACTCTTCCCTTACACTCTTCCCCACCCATCACTCTTCCCTTACTGTATCATTTTAGACTTCAAAGCAAATGCAGGAATCAATTTCTCCCCCAGGTACACCCTGGACCCTAATAACTAATTCTCCATCCATGAATTAATGCCTTTCTGACCAATAAATGTCTTAAATTCTACATAGTGTTCTGGTACACAAGGCATTTGCATAAGAAATCCCTCATCTTTCGAAATTTGGTTCTTAACTCTATATATATTTGGCAAACTGTGGTCTCTGTGAGAGGTGACAATGTGCTAGCAGCCCTCACTCTCAGCACCTCCTCTGCCTCCCGCCTCGGAGTCCATTCTGGCAGTGCCTGAGGAGCCCTTCAGCCCGCCACCGCACCATGGGAGCCCCTCTCTGGGCAGGCTAAGGCCGGAACCGCCTCCCTCTGCTTGCCGGGAGGTGTGGGGAGCGCAGCACTCCCAGGCCAGTGTGAGTTCCCTCGGGCACAGGCTCCACGGGCTTCACACCCGAGCGGCCAGCCTGCGCCGCAGGCCCAGGGCAGTGAGGGGCTTAGCACCCAGGCCAGCAGCTGCAGAGGCTGCCTCGGGTCCCCCAGCAGTGCCGGCCTACCCGCTCCACACTCAAATTCTCACAGGGCCTTAGCTGCCTCCCTGCAGGGCAGGGCTCAGGACCTGCAACTCGCCATGTCTGAGCTCCCCTCCTGCGGCTCCCGCACTGCCTGAGCCTCCGGAGGGGCGCTGCCCCCTGCTCTGTGGCGCCTGGTCCAAGTGGCGCCAGGTCCCATCCACAGACCAAGGCCTGAGGAGTGCAGGCATGACTGGGGACTGCCGGGCAGCTCCGCCTGCAGCCCCCATGCGGGATCCACTGGGTGAAGCCAGCTGAGCTCCTGAACTGGATGGGGACTTGGAGAACTTTTATATCTAGCCAGAGGATTGTATGTGCACCAATCAGCACTCTATGTCTGGCTCAGGGTTTGTAAATACACCAATCAGCACTCTGTGTCTAGCTCAGGGTTTGTAAATACACCAATTAGCAGTCTGTGTCTAGCTCAGGGTTTGTGAATACACCAATTGATACTCTGTATCTAGCTAACCTAGTGGAGACTTGGAGAACTAGCACTCTGTGACTGTGTCTAGCTCAAGGATTGTAAATGCATCAATCAGCATTCTGTGTCTAGCTCAGGGTTTGTAAATACACCAATCAGTACTCTGTATCTAGCTCAAGGTGTGTAAATATACCAACTGGTACTCTGTATCTAGCTAACTCTGTATGTAGCTAACTAACACTCTGCCCTCTGTGACTCTGTGTCTAGCTCAAGGATTGTAAACGCACCAATCAGCACTCTGTCAAAATAGACCAATCAGCTCTCTGTAAAATGGACCAATCAGCAGGATGTGGGTGGGGCCAGATAAGGGAATAAAAGCAGGCTGCCTGAGCCACCCAGCGGCAACCTGCTGGGGTACCCTTCCACAGTGTGGAAGTTTTATTCTTTCGCTCTTTGCAATAAATCATGCTGCTGCTCACTCTTTGGGTTCATGCTGCCTTTATGAGCTGTAACACTCACCACGAAGGTCTGCAGCTACACTCCCAAAGCCAGCAAGACCACGAACCCACCGGGAAGGACAAACAACTCCAGACGCACTGCCTTTAAGAGCTGTAGCACTCACCACGAAGGTCTGCAGCTTCACTCCTGACAGCGAGACCACGAACCCACCAGAAGGAAGAAGCTCAAGACACATCTGAATGTCTGAAGGAACAAACTCCGGACACACCATCTTTAAGAACTGTAACACTCACCGCGAGGGTCCACAGCTTCATTCTTGAAGTCAGTGAGACCAAGAACCCACCAATTCCGGACACATCTGCCTCTAGTCTCTACTCTGGCCCTTGGTCCTGGAACCAAGACATTGCTTACTTTGCACAGCTCTCTGGCAAAAGCAGCTCCTGTTGCCTTAGGTGGGGACTCCATACTCTTGATCCTAGACCCAAGATGCATGGAGAGAACATTCAGATGTTTATCCAAATATTTATGGCCTTAGAAGCCCAAATAGCAACATTAAATAAACATAAGCAATATGCAAGTCATAACAGGTCTTTCTTCAAAGTTCCATCACCTGAAAGGATAAAAATCCAAGAAGTATACCTCAAACAAGAATACAGGGTACTAAATATCCTAGAATAGTCCCCATATGTGCCTGGCAAGTATAATTCTTTGAATCCTAGCCTCTTCTATTTTTTTTCTATTTTTGAAATAGTTTCAGGATCATTTCCAAAGGGTCCCTGCTATGTGCTGGTCAGATGGAAGGGGGAAAATGGAAGCTGCCTTCATAAGCAAATTACAAAATTGCTATACTTCGATCATCTAAAAAAAGCAGTGCTCTGAAAATTTCCTGACTTGCCTGATAGTTTTATTATGTAGAGGAAGTGACCAGGGAAATTGCTACTGTATGGTAAACTCTGACCAATGAGGAGGAATTTGTTGGTGAAGTGAAAATGACAAGCATCTTGAGGGAAAGCTACATATCAGAATCAGATATGTTCAGTATGAAGAAGTAAGGACTTGTGCAACACACGATTGTTGACTGCTGTCTCCAAGTATCTGAAGAGCGTCTATGTGGAAGAGAGGTTTCAATTGTTTTATTTATGCCTAAGTAAAACTAGGTCTGATGAATTGAAACTGCACGGTGATAGATTTCAGTTATCCTAAAGAAATCAGTTTCAAAAATCATCAGTACTATTAAAAGCTTTGACAACTATAAGACAAACTTTCAGCGTAAGTGAGGAAAGTAGTTACAATTAACAGGATGAAGATGTCCCAGGGGAAATTACAATTGCAAAAATCTTCACAGTAAAGCAACTCTCAGAGATGTTTCATAACATTTGAAGTACAAAAGAGAAAATGTTGGAAGCTGATCAAAGCTTAGAAGAGTATGAGAACTAGCCAAGGCATCGAAAAGATGCTCCCTTGGCCAGGTGCAGTGGCTCACTCCTGTAATTCTAACAGTACCAGGAGGCAGAGGCAGGACGACTGCTTGAATCCAGGAGTTCAAGACCAGCATGGGCAATAAAGTAAGATCTTGTTCCTACAAAAAAAATTTTTTTTTTAATTAGCTGGGCATGGTAGCACACTTGTAGTTCCAGCTGCTTGGAAGATTGAGGCAGGAGGATTGCTCGAGCCCAGGAGTTCAAGGCTGCAGTGAGCTGTGATCGAGCCACTGCACATCATCCTGGGTGACAGAGCTAGACATTGTCTCTTAAAAAAAATGAAAAGGAAAAGTTACTCTCTCCATATCATAAATTGTGTAATGAGAAGAAGACAAATACTGTTTAAACTACTTGTGATGAGTTGATTTTATAATTAAAGCATTTTAATTCTCAAGATATCTAATGTTTCAAATAACAGTGTACTAAATAAATACTAATTTTACTATTTTTAAATTTCCTATACATTTATAACTAAAAATAAGACAGTCTTGTGGGTTTTTTTTTTTTTTAAGACAGGGTCTCTCTGTGTTGCCCAGGCTGGATTGCAGTGGCACCATCACAGCTCACTGCAGCCTTGACCTCCTAAGCTCAAGGTGGTCCTCCCACCTCAGCCTCCTAAGTAGCTGGAACTACACACAGGCATGTGCCTCCATACCTGGCTAATTTTTCATTTTTGTAGAGATGGGTTCTCACTATGTTGCCCAGGTTGGTCTCAAACTCCTGGGCTCAAGCAATCTTCCCGCCTCAGCGGGAATTATAATAATAATAATAATTTATTATTTGAGATGGTGTTTTGCTCTGTTGTCCAGGCTGGAGTGCAGTGACTCTATCTTGGCTCACTGCAACCTCCACCTCCCAGGTTCAAGCAATTCTCTTGCCTCAGCCTCCTGAGTAGCTGGGGCTACTGGCATGTACCACCATGCTCAGCTAATTTTTTTGCATTTTTAGTAGAGATGGGGTTTCACCATGTTGGTCAGGCTGGCCTGGAACTCCTGATCTCAAATGATCCGCTCACCTCGGCTTCCCAAAGTGCTGGGATTATAGGTGTGAGCCACCATACCTGGCCACATAGCTATTTCTATGGTCCCATATAATGCACAAAGTAATGACTGCCTGTCTGAGAAATTCCTTGTCAATGAGATTATTTTTTACAGTTACTAGATTTGAAATTATTATGAGTATAGTAACTGTAATTAGAAAACAAAAGAATTAGATGTTAGAAAAACAAATTGTTTTAAACAGTAAAAGTATTTTTAAATTAGAACTAATTGCATGTTTTTTGTTTCGTTTTAAAGGACTAAACTGCTTCGGCATCTAGTAAACTGCTCCCAGAAGGAAAACTAGAGACATGCCTTTCCCTAAATACTACTTCAGAGCCAGTAATAATGGTGCATATTGAACAAGTGGATCTTCATCAAGAATGAAAGCTGTCTGCTTCAAAGTAAAATCTGTCACAACCTCATCTAAAATGAAAAGTTTCCAATTTTAAAAGCATACTAGTATATTTGAAGGTGGGGCTCACTACTAGTCTTGGAACCAGCATATTTTCTTTGTATCAGTCCCTCTGGTCACCAGAACCGAATAAAAAAAAAACACACACAAAAACAAAGATTAATTATTCTGTTACTTTCCTATGCCCTTATGTTCCAGTTGGAAAATGATGGTAAAGGCATTAGGGCTGAACGCCAGATTATGTGTCTAATAAACCAAGTTAACATACAAAAAAAAGCCTTGTAAAGATAAATCACTAAATCTTAGCTCCCCTACCCCTCCCTGCAATTAAATGGATCAAAATAAAGATCCATTTGGAGAAAAATAACAAGTAGTACAAGAAACAATGAAAATGCAAAATTGGACCTTGTATGAATATATGTCACAAATTTCTTGAGATTCACTTCATACTAAGTTACCCTAAAAATGTAAATATGGACTTGTTTTAAGGTATTGTAATCAAAAAACTGTTATAGTTATTGAATAACATATATACTTTTTACTATCTACCAGGCACTGTTCTAAACATTTTATAAATATCAGCTCAAGTGATTCTTGGGCCTGACCCTCCTGAGTTTCTGGGATACATAAACTCTGGGATGAGCCACTAAACCCAGCTTCCTTCTCTATTACACTTATTTAGAAAACCTAGGTTACACCAGGTGCAGTGGCTCACGCCTGTAATCCCAGCACTTTGGGAGACCAAGGCAGGCAGATCACCTGAGGTCGGGAGTTCGAGATCAGCCTGACCAACACGGAGAAACCCTGTCTCTACCAAACATATATAATCAGCCGGGCGTGGTGGCGCATGCCTGTAATCCCAGCTACTTGGTGGCTGAGGCAGGAGAATCACTTGAACACATGAGGCAGAGGTTGCAGTGAGTCAATATTGCACCATTGTGTGTCCAGAATTGGTGGGTTCTTGGTCTCACTGACTTCAAGAATGAAGCTGCAGAGCCTCCTGGTGAGTGTTACAGTTCTTAAAGCTGGTGTATCTGGAGTTTGTTCCTTCTGATGTTTGAACATGTTCAGAGTTTTTTTCCTTCTGGTGGTTCATGGCCTCGCTGGCTTCAGCGGTGAAGCTGCAGACCTTCACAGTGAGTGTTACAGCTCATTAAGGCAGTGCAGACCCAAAGAATCAGCAGCAATAAGACTTACTACAAACAACTAAAGGACACAGTCTTGAAAAGAACCTGAGCAGGTTGCTGCTGCTGACTCCTGCGGCCTGCTTTTATTCCCTTATCTGGCCCCACCCACATCCTGCTGATTGGTCTATTTTACAGAGAGCTGATTGGTCCATTTTACAGAGAGCCGATTGGTCCATTTTACAGAGAGCTGATTGGTCCGTTTCGACAGGGTGCTGATTGCTGTGTTTTCAATTCCTGAGCTAGACACAGAGTACTGATGGGTGCATTTACAATCCTCTAGCTAGGCATAAAAGTTCTCCAAGTCCTCACCAGATTAACTGGACACAGAGAACTGATTGGTGTGTTTACAAACCTTGAACTAGACACAGAGGGCTGATTGGTGCATTTACAATCCTCTAGCTAAACACAGAGTGCTGACTGGTGCATTTACAATCCTCTAGCTAGACATAAAAGTTCTCCAAGTCCCCACCTCACTCAGGAGCCCAGCTGGCTTTGCCTAGTGGATCCTGCCCCAAGGCCAGGCGCAAAGCTGCCGGCCAGTCCCGAGCTGCGCGCCAGCACTTCTCAGCCCTTGGGCAGTCGATGTGACTGGGCTCCAAGAAGCAGGGGGCAGCGAGTCAGGGAGGCTCGGGTGGTGCCGGATCCCACTGCCGGGGGCTCAGGCATGGCGGGCTGCAGGTCCCAAGCCCTGCCCCTTGGGGAGGCGACTGAGGCCCAGTAGAATTTGAGCGCAGTGTGGGTGGGCGGGCAGTGCCAGGGAACTCAGTGCCCCCTCTGCAGCTGCTGGCCCAGGTGCTAAGCTCCTCACTGCCTGGGGTCAGCGGCTCCGGCCAGCCACACCGAACCCTGAGCCTGCTCCCACCCAGAACCCACGCTGACCCGCGAGCACCGCACACAGACCGGTTCCCACCCTCCACATCTCCTGGCAAGCAGAGGGAGCGGGCTCTGGCTTCGGCCAGCCCAGAGAGGGGCTCCCACAGTGCAGTGGCTGGCTGAAGGGCTCCTCAAGCATGGCCAGAGTGGATGCCAAGGCCGAGGAGGCGCTGAGAGTGAGCGATGGCCACCAGCATGCTGTCACCTCTCAATTGCACTCCAGCCTGGGCAACAAAAGTGAAACTCGGTCCCCCGCCACCCCCCAAAAAAAAAGAAAAAAGAAAAGAAAAGAAAACGGAGGTTAAAAGAGATTAAGTAACTTGTTAAAAGTGTCAGTCAATAAGGTGTGGAGCCTGGACTCAAGGCCAGGTTGATTTGATTCCAAAGATAATTCTACATGTTCATTTATAAATTGTCTATTTTATAGTAAATGACTTAAATAATGACTCTCCATATACATATTTTTCTTTTCCTAAAGAATGCTTGGCCAGGTGCAGTGGCTCACGCCTGTGATCCCACACTTTTAGAGGCCAAGGCAGGCGGATCACTTGAGGTCAGGAGTTTGAGATCAGTTTGGCCAACACGGTGAAACCCCATCTCTACTAAAACTAGAAAAATTAGCTGGACATGATGGTGGGCGCCTGTAATCACAGCTACCTGGGAGACTGAGGCAAGGAGAAACACTTGAACTCAGGAGGCAGAGGCTGCAGTGAGCCAAGATCATGCCACTGCACTCCAGCCTGGGCAATAGAGTGAGACTCTGTCAAAAGAAAGAAAGGTGGGAGGAAGGGGGAGAGAGAGAGAAAGAGAAGAGAAAAGAAAAGAAAGAAAAGGAAAGAAGAAAAGAGAATGCTTGAGGCATAGGTTTTATTTTTTTTTAGAATCCCAGTGGTTCCCAAACAACTCATATGGCCTCACAGTGGAGGGAGTAAGATAGGATTGCCTATTTTATCTTATTCCCTCCTCAGCAGTTACAAAGTGTTCAAAAAATGGAGTAGTAACTTTGAAAAGTAAAAGTTCCATTCATTTTGGGACAGCTTGTTTGCTTATGATCTTTTTACATGAACTTTACCTGTTCCATTGATAATTTATCAAAACATATGGAGCCACAGCATGCCTATAGCCCCAGCTACTCAGGAGACTGAGGCAGGAGGATTGTTTCAGTCTAGGAGTTGGAAGCTACAGTGACCTATGATTGCACTTGTGACTAGCCACTGCACTCCAGCATGGACAACATAGCAAGACCCTGTCTCAAAAAAAGACAAAGCAAAACGTATATATATGTAAGAAACCTGTTTGAAAATGAGATGTTTTACTATGTTGCCAAATTAACCATAAGGCTAAGTTAAGTTACCATAAGGCTTAGTTGGTTTTGTGTTGCTATTACAGAATACCACAGATTGGGTAAGTTTATAAAAAACAGATCTCTTTCTTACAGTTCTGGAGTCCAGGAAGTCCAGGATTGAGGGAATGCATGTGGTGAGGGCCTTCTTGCTGCATCATCCCATGGTGGAAGGCAGAAGGGCCAGGGAAAGAGAGAGAGAGACAGACAGCGGGTGAGCGGGGAGGGAGATGAACTCATTATTTTATCAAGAACCTACTCCCGTGATAACATGGGACTAACTCACTCCTGTGATAACAGCATTAATCCTCTTAAAGATCTTCTCTTTCAACACTGTTGCATTGGAAACTAAGTTTCCAACACATGAAATTTGGGGGACACATTCAAACCGTAGCAGCATCTATTCACTAATTCGTCACTCTTTAATTCTAACATTTTCCTCAGTAAGAACTCCTTTGCATTTTCCAACCCCACCCCACCACACCACCGACTCCAAGCCCTAGAGTATTAAAATTTCTGAATACTTAACAAAATTTATTTTTAAGTTATAGACAATTTCCTTAATGTTATAAGTGCTGGACAGAGGGATACAAGATCTGCCTATGTAGTTTTCTCCTCAATGCCATGGGTCAAGCCTGCACTGGGAGTAGAGAATTTGAGAATGAACCATTAAACTGGACTGGACTGAGATTTATTAAATAAGATAGTTATGGTGAGGATTAGATGGGGTAACATATGGAATGTCTTTGCCCTCAACAGTGATGAGAAGACAAGTAGTTAACTCATAGACAATAGGAAAATCTCCCTCAACATTCAATTATACAAATAAATCCTTTCCCAATGCATTTCTTCCAGTCTTCTCTTCACCAGGCCAAAATGTCTAAAACAAGAATCTTTTATTTGCATAATCTAAATGTTGAACAAAACGTTGAAGAGTTTTTTAAAAATCACTAAAAGTACCTACAGTGTGGTATCTTCTCTCTCTGGGCTCACTAACTACAGTTAAATGCCTGTCTACATGCAAAAAATAGGACAGTGGCCCACTTTCAAGGTAGTACCAAAGAGAAATTGCATTTTGCTCTCCTCGTCATAACCACCATCTGTCTTTATACATTACTCCCTAAAGATCCAGAATTACTGAGAGTCACAGCTAATGCTAGATTCGAGTGTTTAATGAGTGAAAAAAAAAATTAAACAAAAACAAAAACAAAAGAGCCATCACAAACTGCAAATTAAGGGATCAGCAAAAACCCTGCTGCTTTAAAAATCCCATTCAACCTTGCCAATACACTAATTAATATAATAAAAAACACAAAGATCTTGCTTAAAATTAAACGAGCAGACTGCCCACGGCTTGCTGCCCACTCTCTGAGCAAGCATCTGCTTAGAATGTAACCAATTGTCTCCTTGGGAGGTTAAAAGAAGGGAGGGAAAATTACTTTGGCAGAAAGTCCAACAGTTAACTATGCCCCTTTTGAAAATAGAATTCTTATCCTGTTTTTAATGCCAAGCACATACAATGTCAAGTAAATTGGTCTTAATACAAAACATGACAGAACTGCAGCAAATGGATTAAAGTGCTACTGTGTACATTAACAAAAATAACAGAAAATATATATATATACACAAATGAATCTCATAGTGTTAAACCAGTTTTGAAAATTCTTTCCGACTTGCACTACCCTCTTGTACCAAGCACAGGGCTTGCCACATATTGGGTACTCAATAAATATGTTTAATAACTCTAGTAAAAAACCACACACCCACTGATGTTCCATAGGCATTGTTCCTAGGCAATGAACAATGTTAGAGATTCAATATTAGTTCCTGATGCCTAAACTCAGAGGCCAAACATCTTGTTTAGCTTAATTCAATCAATACTCATTTACTATACCCATCACTGTTCTGGGCGTAATAAACAAAACACAGAAATGGAAATTGCCCTGAGCAGCTTACATTTTGGTCTCCAAGAGAAAACAAAATGCAGATACAAAAAAGTTCAATAAAAACACAAAGAAATAAAAACGAATGACTAATAATAGTAAACTTTGATATTTCTATTACTGTTCCTTGATAAACAGTAAAACATGCTAGTTTTTAAGCATCTTCTTTGTGTCAGACACTATAGTTGGTGATTTGTGTATACTATTTCATTTAGTTCTCAAAGTTTTGCTTTAAATTAGGTTTTGCTATCCCTAGTTTTAAAGAAAAGAAAACAGGGCAGGGCACAGTGGCTCATGCCTATAATCCCAGCACTTTGGGAGGCTGACGTGGGCAGGTCACGAGGTCAGGAGATTGAGACCATCCTGACTAACATGGTGAAACCCTGTCTCTACAGAAAATACAAAAAATTAGCCTGGAGCCTGTAGTCCCAGCTACTTGGGAAGCTGAGGCAAGAGAATGGCATGAACCCGGGAGGCAGAGCTTACAGTGAGCCCAGATCGCACCACTGCACTCCAACCTGGGTGGCAAAGCGAGACTCCGTCTCAAAAAGAAAAGAAAAGAAAAGAAAACAGATACTCTCAGGCGTTCGAGATGACACTGGCAAACATGCCATCTCTACTAAAAATACAAAAATTAGCCAGACATTATGGCAGGCGCCTATAATCCCAGCTACTCGGGAGACTGAGGCAGGAGAATCACTTGAACCCAAGTGGCAGCGGTTGCAGTAAGCCGAGATCGTGCCATTGCACTCCAGCCTGGGCAATGAGAGCAAGACTCCATCTCAAAAAAAAAAAAAACAAAAAAAAAAAATAGAAAGAAAAGAAAAGAAAAACATACTCAGGGAGGTTGTCCAAGGTGATGCCATTAGTAAAGGACAGAGTTAGAATCACAGATATCTGACTTCAAAGATTATTGTCTAAGACGCCAGCCTGTCTACTGTTTTTAAAACTGATAATGTATGTTTGTGCCCCTTCTGAGAACTACAGAGAAGTTTAGGAGTTACAGCTTAAATAATGAAATTGAAAATACTAGGACATTTTGAGAATTGTATGAGAAGAAAAATGATCTAAGAACTTGCAACCTAAACTATTTTTTACCAAAACACCAGAGGTTCAGTTTAGGTCCTGCTGCTCGCTGCACAGAAAACCAATCACTGAGATGACAAGTATTGCCAAGGAGGAAGAAGGCTTTAATCGGGTGCTGCAGCTGAGAAGATGGGATCTCAGTCTCAAATCCATTTCCTTAACTGACTAAAACTAGGGGAAGAAATGTATAGCAGGGAAGAAATGTAACAATGTGTAAAAAATAAGAAGTAGGGAGGGGCAAGGAGGCATCTGGTGTGGTGATCTGGTGAGTGCCCATCTTTGATTCTTTCTCGAGAGGCCTGAAGATCCTTTCTTGAGAAAGGAACTCAGATCAAACAAATATAAGATTCAAGCTTTAAGATCACAAGGGCCAATTTCTATGTTTATCAAAAAGAACAGTCTATAGGACTACTGGAATTGTTTCATATTCAGGAAAATTTACACTCTTTATTTACTGCACATGCATAGAAAATGAAAGATTGCTTTAGGAAGGTAGAAAATTTTTAGTAAAGAGATGAGATTTGAGCCTTGCCTAGAGGAATCTAAAATTAAGTAAGATTCAACCCCTGTACTCAAGGAGCTAATGGTCTAAAAAGCGAGAAAGACCTAAATCAATGGACATTTATACAGGATAAAGCCATTTAGAATTTAACTGAAATGTCTTTTACCCTACCAAAACGTGTTCTACACTTCTGTAATGAGACATAGTTGGCCCTGACAAGGTTTTTAATGATAGCTATGACTCATATTGAACACATCCTTCATTTTACTATGAAGTAAAAACTAGGGTTTTCAAAACTCAAATGACCAGTGACACTATATCTTTATGAACATCTTTTCAAAACCAAACACATAATTTGTAATTCTGTTATTCATCATTTTTAATAACAAAGATAAAACATAACTGTTAAAAAATTCTGTAATTAAAAAATGTATGAGGCATAAAGGGACAGCCCCTCCTTTAATTCTATCACCTTGAATCCTGCCACTCATTTATTTGTTATTCCACAGATATTTCTTGAATGCCTATTATGTGTCTGGCAATGTCCTTCCTAGATTCTTGGATAGTCCATGAACAAAAGAGACAAATATCCTTGTTCTTACAGAGTTTATTTTCTACCAGGAGAAAGGAAGGCAACAAATAATAAGTATATAAGTTATGTAGTGTACTAGAAGGTGCTAAGTACTTTGGAAAGCCAAGTAAAACAAGGAAGAGGGCCTGGCAGTGCAAGATGAATGGGTGCAATAGTAAACAGGGAATTCTGGGTGAGCCCCATTGAGAAGAGACATTGCCCATTCAAATCCAAATATATACTCATATACTCTTGCCCCCACTACAATCCATCTACATCATATAGAAAATGAAAATTAGGGTAGAAAAAAAAGATTATATTTTTGCTTTCTTAATGGCTTTCTATTGCACTTAAAACAAAATCCCTTACAATGGCCTATAAAGCCCAATAGGATCTGGCCCCTGGATACATATTTCTGATCCCCTTTCCAACTTCTCTCCCACTCTGTCATTGTCAAAGTCAAATAAAATATAGAGATAGATCTCTCTATTAAATGCTTTATTTGGAAATCACAGAATTGCCATTCCGGGCATAAACTCAGGCTGGTGGTGTCTTTGGTATGTTGGAAGAAGCAAGAGAAGGCTGGGAATTTTATTAGAAAGAGAAATGATATGTATTGTTTTGAAAGAAATCTCATTGGCACTAGAGAAACTTTTGGGAGCTGGCAAGCTCTGGGTGGGGAGTAACAGTGGTAGGTAAAACCAGTCTTAAGAGTCAAGGCAGGCTGCTTCAGCAGTTACTAGGTAAAATTGGTCTTAGGGTTACAGCAGGCTGGGCTTGCAGAAAATTCAGTTTTTAGAACTGTTGCTCTGCGCCTTGAGTGCTTTCTCCACCTGGACTCTGATAAGTTGGGTATGACAAGAATTACACAATTCTTTTGATCAGCTTTCACACTAAATTTCAGCCACAAATGCCTTTTTTTTTTGTTTCTGAACACAGCAAGTTTCTTCCCACTGAGCCTTTAAATGTATATTTTGCCAGGCATGGTGGGTCACGTGTTTAATCCCAGTACTTTGGGAGGCCATGTTAGGAGGATCACTTAGACTCAGGAGTTTGAGATCAGCCTGGGCAACATAGTGAGACCCTATCTATAAAAAAAGTTTTAAAAATTAGCTGGGCATGGTGGCATGCACCCGTAGTCCCAGCTACTTGGGAGGCTGAGGCAGGAGGATCCTCTGAGTTCAGGAGATCCAGGTGGCAGTGAGTTGTGATTGTGCCACTGCACTCCAGTCTGAGCGACAGAGCAAGACCCTGTCTCTATAAATAAGTAAATAGGCCAGGTGTGGTGGCTCACATCTATAATTCCAGCACTTTCAGAGGCCGAGGTGGGTGGATCACCTGAGGTCAGGAGTTCAAGACCAGCCTGGCCAACCAACATAGAGAAACCTCATCTCTACTAAAAATACAAAATTTAGCCAGGCGTGGTTGCTTGAGCCTGTAATCCTAGCTACTTGGGAGGCTGAGGCAGGGTAATCACTTGAAACTGGGAGGTGGAGGTTACAGTGAGCCCAGATGGCACCACTGCACTCCAGCCTGGCTGACAGAGTGAGGGACTCTTTCTCAAATGAATAAATAAATAAATAAATAAATAAAAATAAATATACATTTCCCTCTGGCTCAAACGCCTTCCCTAGGTGGTAATGTGACAAGGTCTTTGCTAGCATGTGGTAGGATGTTTATAAATATCTTTGAAATGAATAAAGGAGAAGGTAGTAAGGATTTTAGTTGGTCGTATATTAATTCAGTGAATACTTTTTGTTCATTATTACATGCTAAGCATTGGTGATACAAAGGGGAATGTAAGACAAGTTACAGCCTTACTTCCCTCTTCTTTCAATAGAAAAAAGACAGTAGTTGGCCGGGAGTGATGGCTCATGCCTGAAATCCCAGCACTTTGGGAGGCCAAGGCAGGTAGATCATGAGGTCAGGAGTTCAAGACCAGCCTGGTCAAGATGGTGAAACCTCATCTTTACAAAAAATACAAAAATTAGCCAGGCATGGTGGAGGGCACCTGTAATCTCAGCTACTTGGGAGGTTGAGGCAGAGAATTGCTTGAACCCAGAAGGTGGAGGTTGTAGTGAGCCAAGATTGTGCCGCTGCACTCCAGCCTGGGTGGCAGAGCAAAACTCTGTCTAAAAAAAAAAAAAAAGAAAAGAAAAGAAAAGAGGAGAGGAGAGAAGGGAAAAGAAAAGAAAAGAAAAGAAAGGAAAAAAGAAAAGAAAGGAAAGAAAAGGGACAATTGTTTTAGATGCTTATAGAAATGTTAAAATATCCAACTGGAATGGAAACCGGATTGCTAAATCAAAAATTAAACCAGTGGGGCCGGGCATGGTGGCTCACTCCTATAATCCCAGCACTTTGGGAGGTCGAGGTGGGCGGATCACTTGAGGTCAGGAGTTCGAGACCAGCCTGGTGAACATAGTGAAACCCCGTCTCTACTGAAAATGCAAAAAACAGTAGCCAGGCTTGGTGACGCATGCCTGTAATCCCAGCTACTCAGGAGGCTGAGGCAGGAAAATTGCTTGAACCTGGAAGGCAGAGGTTCCAGTGAGCTGAGATCACGCCACTTCACTCCAGCCCAGATAACAGAGGGAGACTCCATCTCAAAAAAAAAAAAATTAAATCAATATGTAAATTGATTAACAATAAAGCTTAAATTCAAAGATTCTTCCCCATTGTGCAAACTGACTTTGCTCTCTTACTGAGTTCTTCCAGAGGCAATTACTCAAATGATTTTTTATTTCAGCAAAGTCCTGTCAAGAACCCAAGGGGAAGTAGAGAGAATAGCATAATAAACTCCCAGTATAAATAGTATAATAAGCTTATCATCCATCTTCAATAACTATCTTCTCATAGCCAATCCTGTTTCATTTATACCTCCCCACTTCTTCCTCTACCCACTAGATTATTTTGAAGCAAATCCCAGATACTGTATTCTTTCATCTGCATAAGGATCTCTAAAAGATAAGGACTCTCTAAAATATACTAATTACCTTACCATTATTACACTTAAAAATTAATAATAATTAATGCCAGTATACAATCCATATTCAAGTTACTCTAATTGCTTTGTATTTTTATAGTTGTTTTGTTCAATTAAGAAGCCAACAGGACCCACACATAGCATGTGGGAAAAAGAGATCTATAAAGATCTCTTAAGTTTCTTTTAACCCATAGCTCTCTGTCCAACTCTTCTTTCTTTGCGATTTATTGTTTAAAAAGCACTTAACACTTTGGGAGGCCGAGACGGGCGGATCACTAGGTCAGGAGATCGAGACCACCCTGGCTAACACGGTGAAACCCCGTCTCTACTAAAAAAAATACAAAAACTAGCCAGGCGAGGTGGCAGGCGCCTGTAGTCCCAGCTCCTCGGGAGGCTGAGGCAGGAGAATGGCCTAAAACCGGGAGGCGGAGCTTGCAGTGAGCAGAGATCCGGCCACTGAACTCCAGTCCTGGCGACAGAGCGAGACTCCGCCTCAAAAAAAAAAAACAAACAAACAAACAAACAAAAAAAAACTAGAAGTAGGAGATCAGGGTCAGATATATAACCAGGGGTCAGATTTTGTAGGCCTTTACAAGCCACTGTAAGGACTTTGGGTGTCAAGTGCAAAGGAAAGCAATTAGAAAAGCAAAATATTATGATTTTAGGTTTTTTCTAGCCTTATGCTCATATTCCAGCTACTGTGTGGAAATGGATTATAGTGGGCAAGAGTGGAAACAAGCAGAGTTATTGCTGTCTCCAGCACATAGTCACTGCCCTGAACCATGTGGTCCCTCCATTATGACTTTACATGAAGATTTTCCTATTCTCAAGATATTCAATAACTACATTGGAACTAGACATTTCCTACTAAACAGCCCTCTTTGGGACAAGAAACAGTCTTCTCTTCAAAATTCTAGAAATTTAACATGAGTGAGCACATAGCAGATTAATCTTGGCATGGCAGAAAATAGTCTTCACTTGCTCTGAAGTGCCCCCCTCTGTGCAGAGACAAAGTGGAGCCTGGCCAAACTTGCCAGTATGAACTGAATCCTACTGTTTGCAGCCATTCTCGCTGAGTCTGCTTGAGTTGGCAGCATTCAAAGAAACTCGGCCCTGGTCAGTTATCAGAGCCAAGTGCCCCATCCTGTTTTGTCCAGCTTCCACTTCAAAATAAAGTGAATATTTCTAATTTTATTGAGCACTGCAGACAGAAATGCAGAGATTTAATAAAATCCACCTTTCAAAAAGAATTAATATGGAAGCTTTGGGATTTGCATGCTAAAATATAAATGCCAGCAAAGACCTTTTTTAACCCAGGAAAATTAATAATAAATTGTTTTACTCTCCTGTTTTAAAAGATAAGATTTTCCAGTATCCTCCAGAAGGCACAATAATTCATTTGAAAATGAATTATCTTTTAAATTGTTTGCTGTCTGGATGCAGGATCTCACACCAGTAATTCCAGCAGTTTGAGAGACTGAAGTGGACAGATCACTTGAGCCCAGGAGTTCAAGACCAGCCTGGCCAATATGGCAAAACCCTGTCTCTACTAAAAATATAAAAAATTAGCTGGGCTTGGTGGTGTGGGCCTGTGATTCCAGCTACTTGGGAGGCTGACGTGAGAGGATAGCTTGAGTTTCTGAGGTTGAGGCTGCAGTGAGCCATGATCGTGCCACTGCACTCTAGCCTGGGTGACAGAGCAAGAACCTGTATTTTAAAAAAAAGTATATATATATATATGTGTGTGTGTATATATATTTCCTATTTACCATTCCTTTGGTTTTTGTTACACAGTCACAGTGATAAACTAAATAATGTATTGGTTCAATGTACTTTTGTATCAGAATACTTGGATGTGAATCCCAACCCTGTCCCTTTTGTAACCTTATGCAAGTTGCTCAACCTCTCTGAGTTCAGGTTTCCTCCTCTGAAAAATAAGTATAGTAATAATGTTACCAAAACACCAGGTGTTCAGTCTAGGTGCTGCTGCTTGCTGAACAGAAAGCCAGTCACTAAGACAACAAGTATTGAGAAGGGAGAAGGCTTTAATAGGACGCTGCAGCTGAGGAGATGGGAGATCAGCCTCAAATCCATCTGTCTGACAGACTAAAACCAGGGGGGTTTATACAGCAAGGAAGAAATGTAACAACATAGAACAAAACAGAAACTAGGGAGGGACAAGAAGGCAATCATGATGAATGAGGGGTCTGGCATCTGATGCAGTGATATGGTGAATTTCAGTTTTTTGATAGTTTTATTTGTATTATTATTTTTTGAGAGGTCTGAAGGTCCTTTCCTGAGAAAGGAACTCAGAGAAAACAAATATAAGTTTCAAGTTGTAAAATGAGAAAGGTCAATTTCTATGTTTATCCAAGAGAACAGTCTGTGGGACTACTGGGTCAGTTTCAATAGAACTACAGTATGTCATAAACTTGTAGTGAGGAGTAAGTGGGTTAAAATCTGATGGATTTTGCATACAGCCTGGCACATAAGTGCCATAAAATATTAAATATTGTTATTAGCTATCTCCAAAGTTTTAAAATGTTGGTGAGGCTTTTTTTTTTATAGTTTAGTTTGATTTTTGGTATAATCACAAAGTTGTGTGCAAGCATCACCACTATCTAATTTCAGAGCATTTGTATCACTGCTGAAAGATTTCATACACATTGGTGGCAACTCCCCACTCTTTTCTCCCCTGAGCCCTTGGCAACCACTAACCTACTTTCAGTCTCTATGGATTTGTCTATTCTAGACATTACATATAAATGGAATCATAAAATATGTGGCATTTTGTGTCTGACTTCTTTCACTAAGCATAATGTTTTCAAGGTTCATTTATGTTGTAACATGTATCAGTATTTTATTCCTTTCAATGATTTAATAATATTCTGTTGCATGAATATCACATTTATTTACCTAATCATCAGATGATGTAAATTGGATTGTTTCCATTTTGGGGGTATTATGAATAATGCTACTATGAATCTTCATATACAAGTTGTTATATGGACATGGTTCTCAATTCCTTTTTTTTTTTTTTTTTTGAGATGGAGTCTCACTCTTGCCCAGGCTGGAGTGCAGTAGCGCAATCTAAGCGCACTGCAAGCGCCGCCTCCCAGGTTCACGCCATTCTAGTGCCTCAGCCTCCCAAGTAGCTGGGACTACAGGCGCCTGCCACCACACCCAGCTAATTTTTTGTATTTTTAGTAGAGATGAGGTGTCACCGTGTTAGTCAGGATGGTCTTGATCTCCTGACCTCGTGATCCACTCACCTCGGCCTCCCAAAGTGTTGGGATTACAGGCCTGAGCCACCGCACCTGGCCAGTTTTCAATTATTTTGAGTAAATACCTAACAGTGAAATTGCTAGGTCATGTAGTAACTCTATTTTTAACTATTTGAGGAACTGCCACACTGTTTTCCAAAGTGTCTGCACCATTTTATATTCCCACCAATAATGTATGAGGGTTCCAATTTCTCCACATTTTTGTCAACATTCATATTTGTCTTTTTAATCAATGCCAACCTAGTGGGTGTCAAGTGGTATCTCATTATGGTTTTGATTTGTATTTTGCTAGTGACTAATGATGTTAAACATCTTTTCATGTGCTTATTGGCCACTTGTATATCTTCTTTGGAGAAATGTCTAGTCAAGTCCTTTGCCCATTTAAAAATTGGGCTGTCAGCCAGGCGCAGTGGCTCATGCCTGTAATCCCAGCACTTTGGGAGGCCAAGGCAGGTGGATCACTGAGGTCAGGAGATAGAGACCATCTTGGCTAACACGGTGAAGCCCCATCTCTACTAAAGATACAAAATATTAGCCAGGCGTGGTGGTGAGCGCCTATGGTCCCAGCTACTTGGGAGGCTGAGGCAGGAGAATGGCGTGAACCCAGGAGGTGGAGCTTGCAGTGAGTGGAGATCGCACCACTGCACTCCAGCCTGGGCGTCAGAATGACATTCCATCTCAAAAAAAAAAAAAAAAAAAAAAAAAAAGAAAATTGGGTTGTCTTTGTCTTATGGGATGTAAGTGTTCTTTATACATTCTGGATACAAGTCCTTAATCAAGTATATGATTTGCAGATATTTTCTCCTACTCTGTGAGTTGCATTTTCACTTTCTTGACAGTGTCCTTCGAAGCACAAAAGTTTTTTTGTTTTTTTTTTTTTTTTAGGAAATCGAATTTTTAAATGTTGTCTTGTGTTGCTTGTGCTTTGGATGTCATATCTAGAAACCATTGCTTAATCCAAGACCACAAATATTTATGCCTAGGTTTCCTTCTAGGAGTTTTTTTTTTAGAGGGAGTCTCGCTGTATCACCCAGACTGGAGTGCAGTGGCATGATCTCGGCTCACTGCAACCTCTGCCTAGCAGGTTTAAGAGATTTCTCTTGCCTCAACCTCCCAAGAAGCTGGGATTACAGTCATCAGCCAACATACCAGGATAATTTTTTTGTATTTTTAGTAGACACTGGGTTTCACCATGTTGGCCAGGCTGGTCTCAAACTCCTGACCTCAAATGATCCACATGCCTTGGCCTCCCAAAGTGCTGGCATTACAAGCATAAGCCACCACACCAGGCCCCTTCTAGTAGTTTTGTGTCCAGAGTTGGTTCCTGTCGGTGGGTTCGTGGTCTGGTTGACTTCAAGAATGAAGCTGCGGACCTCCCCAGTGAGTGTTACAGCTCTTAAAGGTGGCACAGACCCAAAGGGTGAGCACCAGCAAGATTTACTGTGAAGAGCCAAAGAACAAAGCTTACACAGGGTGGTACCGGACCCAAACAGGTTGCCATATCTGGCTGGGGTGGCTGGCTTTTATTCCCTTATTTGTCCCCTCCCATGTTCCATTTTTGTCCTATCACAGTCCCCTTTATTCAATCCTCCCTGTGATAGGCTGCTTTTAGGATCCTGCTGATTGGTGCATTTTACAGAGTATTGATTGGTGCATTTTACAGAGCATTAATTGGTGCATTTTACAGAGTGCTGATTGGTGCATTTTATAATCCCCTTGCTAGCTACAGAGCAGTGATTGGTCCGTTTTACAATCCTAGCTACAGAGTGCTGATTGGTGCATTTTACAATCCTCTTGTAAGACAGAAAAATTATCCAAGTCCCCACTAGACCCAGGAAGTCTAGCTGGCTTCACTTCTCAGTTTTAACTTTTACAATTTGGCCTTTCATTCATTTTAAGTTAATTTTTGCATATGATGTGAGATAGGGTTCCAAATTTATTCTTTTGCATGTGCATGGGCAGTGTATTTATCCTTTTACCCGTTCCACACTGCCTTGAGTACTATAGCTTTGTAGTAAGTTTTGGAAATGGGAAAAGCAAGTCCTCCAATTTTGTTCATGTATTAAGATTGTTTTGGTGGTTCTGTGTGCTTTGTATTTCCACATGAATTTTAGGACCAGCTTGTCATTTTCTGAAAGAAAAAAAAAAAAAACAAAGGGCAGTTGGGATTGTGACAGGAAATATGTGTAATCTCTAGATCAGTTTGGGAAGTATTGCTATCTTAACAATAGCAAGTCCTCTGATCTAGGAACACAAGATGTTTTTCCATTTATTTAGGTCTTCTTTCATTTACTTACACAATGTTTTATAGTCTTCAGTGTATAAATCTTGTACCCCTTTTGATGCTGTTGTAAATGAAGTTGTTTTCTTTTTCTTTTTTCATTATTATTATTATTATTATTATTTTGAGACAGAGTCTCGCTCTGTCGCCCAGGCTGGAGTGAAGTGGCACAATCTCGGCTCACTGCAAGCACGGCCTCCCAGTTCACGCCATTCTCCTGCCTCAGCCTCCCAAGTAGCTGGGACTGCAGGCGCCCGGCACAACGCCTGGCTAATTTTTTGTATTTTTTAGTAAAGACGGGGTTTCACCATGTTAACCAGGATGGTCTCAGTCTCCTGACCTCATGATCCACCCGCCTCAGCCTCCCAAAGTGCTGGGATTACAGGCGAGAGTCACCACGCCCGGCCAAAGTTGTTTTCTTAATTTCATTTTTTGCTTTTCATTGGTTGTTTATAGAAATACAATTGATTTTGTATATTCATTTTTGTATCCTGTAAACTTGTTGATTTCATTTATTAGCTCTAATAGTTCTTTTGTGGATTGCTAAGGGTTATCTATATATAAAATTATGTCATCTGCAAATAGAGAAATGTTTACTTTTTCCTTTCCAATCTGGTTGCCTTTAATATATTTTTCTTGCCTAATTTCCCTGGGTAGATGTCTAGTACAGTATTAAATAGAAGTGGCAAGAGGAAAACTCCTTGTCTTGTTCCTGATCTCAGGGGAAAGTGTTTAGTTATCACGATTAAGTATTTTAGCTGTTGCTTTTTCCTAGATATTCTTTATCAGGATGAGGAAGTTCCCTCTATTCTTAGTTTGTCATGTTTTTATCATTAAAGGTGTTGAATTTTGTCAATGCTTTTTCTGCATCTATTGATATGATTGTGTCAGGGTTTATTTTACCCCTTCATTCTATTAATGGTGTATTAAATTGATTGGGTTTCATATGTGAAACTTCCCTTGCATTTCTGAGATAAAGTCCACTTGATCATGGTATATATTTCCTTTCATATGATTCTGGATTCAGTTCACTAATATTTTGCTGAGTATTTTTGTATCTACATTCATAAAAACTATTGGTCCATAGTTTTCTTCTCTTATGATGTCTTTGTTGGCACCAGAGTAATGCTAATTTCACAGAATGAGTTGGGAAGTTGGGACAGATCCATCTATTTTATGGAGATTATCTAGATCTATAGTTGGCATGTAATTGTTCATAGTATTCCGTTACAATTTTTTTTATTTATGTAAGGTTGGTAGTAATGTCCCCACTATCATTTCTGATTTTAGTAGTTTGAGTCTTAGACATTTTTCGGAGACAGAGTCTTGCTCTGTCACCCAGGCTGGAGTGCAGTGGCGGGATCTTGACTCACTGCAAGCTCTGCCTCCGGGGTTCATGCCATTCTCCTGCCTCCGCCTCTCGAGTAGTTGGGACTACAGGCACCCACCACCATGCCGGCTAATTTTTTGTATTTTTAGTAGAGACGGTTTCACCATGTTAGTCAGGATGTTATCAATCTCCTGACCTCACCATCCACCCACCTTGGCCTCCCAAAGTGCTGGGATTACAGGTGTGAGCCACCTCGCCCAGCGTTTTTTTTTTTTTTTTTTTTTTTTTTGAGACATAGTCTTGCTCTGTCACCCAGGCTGGGGTGCAGTGGCGGGATCTCAGTTCACTGCAAGCTCCGCCTCCCAGGTTCACGCCATTCTCCTGCCTCAGCCTCCCTAGTAGCCGGGACTACAGGCGCCCACCACCATGCCTGGCTAATTTTTTGTATTTTTAGTAGAGACGGGGTTTCACCATGGTCTCAATCTCCCGACCTCGTGATCCACCTGCCTCAGCCTCCCAAAGTGCTGGGATTACAGGGGTGAGCCACCGTGGCCGGCCAAGTCTCAGACCTTTTGTTCTTGTTCAGTGTTGTTAAATCTTTGTTGATATTTAAAAAAAAAAAAAAAAAAAAAAAAAAAAAAAAAAAAAAACTTTAGGTTTTTTTTATTTTTCTCTTTTGTTTTTATAGTCTCTATTTCATGTAGTTCCACTCAGTTGTTATTTCTTCCTTCTGCTTTTTTCAGGTTTAATTTTCTCTTCTTTCTCTAGTTTCTTTTCTTTTCTTTCTTTTTCTTTTTCTTTTTCTTTTTTTTTTTTTTTTTCTTTTTTTTTGAGACAGGATCTCACTGTGTCACCCAGGCTGGAGTGCAGTGGCATGATCTCATCTTACTGTGACCTCCACTGCCCCAGCTCAAGCGATCTTCCCACTTCAGCCTCCCAAGTAGCTAGGACTATAGGCATGCACCACCACACCTGACTACTTTTCTGTATTTTCAGTAGATATAGGGTTTTTCTGTGTTCCCCAGGCTATTCTTGAACTCCTGGGCTCAAACGATCCACCTGTCTTGGCCTCCCACAGTGCTGGGATTACAGGTGTGAGCCACCATGCCCAGTGTCTAGGTTTTTTTTTTTTTTTTTTTTTTTTTTTTGAGACGGAATCTTTTTCTGTCACCCAGGCTAAAGTGGAGTGCTGCAATCTTGACTCACTGCAGCCTCTGCCTCCCGGGTTCAAGCAATTCTCTGCCTCAGCCTCCCGAATAGCTGAGATTATAGGTGCCCACCACCATGTCGGTGTAATTTTTGTATTTTTAGGAGAGATGGTGTTTCACCATCTTGGCCAGGCTGGTCTTGAACTCCTGACCTCGTGATCCATCCAGCTTGGGCCCAGCCTCTAGTTTCTTAACGTGTACAATTAGGTTATTGATTTAAGCACTTTCTTTTTTCTAATATAGACATTTATACTTATAAACTTTCCTCTAAGCTCTACTTTAGCTGCATCCCATAAGTTTTGGTATGTTATGTTTTCATTTTCACTCATCATAAAGTATTTTCTAATTTTCTTTGTGAGTTTTCTTTGACCCATTGGTTATTTAAAATTGTGTTGTTTAATTTTTGCTTTTTCATGAATTTTTCAACTTTCCTTCTGTTAATGAATTCAAATTTTATTCCATTGTGATCAAAGAACATATTTTGTATGATCTTAATATTTTAAAATGTATTGCGATTTATCAGCTAATGTATGGTCTATCCTAGAGAATTAGTGAATGTTCCATATACACATGAAAAGAATGTATATTCTACTGTGGTGGGTAGAATGTTCTATAGAAGTCTGTTAGATCCAGTTGATGTATAGTGTTGTTTAAATCTTCTATTCCATTGTTGATCTTCTCATTGTTCTACACGTTATTAAAAGTGGATTACTGAAGTCCCCAACTGCTCCAACTGTTGTAGAATTGTCTATTTGTCCCTACAGTTCTGTCAGTTTTTGCTTCATGTATTTTGATCCTCTCTTTTTAGGTGCACATATGTTTATCATTGTTCTGTCTTCTATGTCTTCTTCTATCATTATGAAATGTTCTTTTTTGCCTCTAGTAATAATTTTGTCTTAAAGTTCATTTTATCTGTTATTAGGAGTGCCATTTCATCTCTCTTTTGCTTACTGTTTCCATGGTGTATCTTTTTCCATTTTTTTAAACTTTCAGTTTATTCCTGTCTTTGTTCTAAAGTGTGTTCTTATATTCAGCAAATAGTTGAGTAATGTTTTTGTGTTCATTCTGCCAATCTCTGTCTTTTGATATATTAATCTATATACATACAGTATAACTACTTATAAGGTAAAATTTTTATCTGCCATTTTGCTGTTTATTTTCCATATGTCTTACGTCTTCTTTTCTTCCTCTATTCTTCTATTATTCCCTTCTTTTGTATTAAGTATATATTTTCAAGTGAACAAGTTTAGTCTCCTTGTTGTTCATTTACTTATTTTTTAGTTGATTTCTTAGTTCTTGCCCTGGGGTTATAATTTACATTTTAATTTATAAAAACTGAGTTCAGATTAATGCCAAATTAATTTCAATTATATACAAAACTTTGCTCCTATATAGCTTTATTCCCTCTCCTCTCCTTAATGCTATTATTGTCATAGAATTTACATCTTTATACACTATAAGCCTGTCAACACAGTTTTATTGCTTTATGTAGTAATGTTTTAAACTGGATAAAATCAAAAAAAAATTACAAATAAAACTGTATTTGTATTGTCTTTTAAATTTACCTATGTTGTTGCTTCTTCAAGTAGGTTTTAATTGCTATCTAGTATCCTTTACCTTCAGCCTGAAGGACTCCCTTTGGCATATCTTGTAGGGAAGATTGCTAGTGATGAATTCTTTTCATGTTTGTTTATCTGGAAATATCTTAATTTGTCCTTCATTTTTAAAGGTTAGCTTTGTTGGATATGAAATTCTTGGTTGACGGTCATTTTCTTTCAACACTTTGAATGTCATCCCACTGCTTTCTGGTTTCCATGGTTTAGGTGAAAGATTGGCTGTTAATCTTATTGAGGAAACTTTTATGTGACGAGATTTTATTTTCTCTTGTTGCTTTCAAGATTCTCTGTCTTTGGTTTTGACAACTTGATTATAATGTGTTTCAGTGTGAATCTCCTTAAATTTATTTTTGCAGATTGGGTGCAGTGGCTCACACCTGTAATTCCAGCACTTTGGGTGGAGGCCAAGTAGGGAAGATCACTTGAGCCCAGGAGTTCGAGACCTGCCTGGGCAACATATTGAGATCCCATCTTTACAAAACTTCAACAATTAGTTGGACATAGTGGCACACACCTGTAGTTCCAGCTACTCAGGAGGCTGAGGTGGGAGGATCACTTGAGCCTGGGAGGTTGAGGCTGCAGTGAGCCATTATCATACCATTGCACTCAGCCTGGTGGCAGAGTGAGACCCTTTCTCAGATAATTTGTTTAGTCTTTCTTTTTCTCTTTCTTTCTTTCTTTCATTCTTTCATTCTTTGTCTTGCATTCTCTCTTTTTTTTTTTTTTTTTTTTTTCCTTCAGAAATAGTCTCACTATGTTGCCCAGGCTCATCTCAAACTCCTGCCCTCAAACAATCCTCTCCCACATTAGTCTCCCAAAGTGCTGGGATTATGGGTATGAACCACCACACCTGGCTTCTCTTTGGTTTTCTAAAGAAGCATATTGTGTTTCTTGAATGTATATATTAATTTTTTTAGTTAAATTTGAGGTGTTTAACTATCATTTTTTCAAATATTCTTTCTTCCCCTTTCTCTTTTTCCTACCCTTCTGGGATTCTCATTTTATGTATGTTGGTACATTTAATGATGTCCTGCAGTTCTCTGAGACTTTGTTCACTTTTTGCTTTCTTTTGTCTCTTTGTTCCTCAGACTGGATAATCTCAAATGACCTATCTTCAAGTTTGCTGATTCTTCTTTCTGCCTTCTCAAATCTGCTTCTGAGCTTCTCCAGTGAATTTTAAAATATCAGTTATTGTACTTTTCAATTTCAGAACTTCATTTTTTAAATTTCTGTCTCTTCATTGATATCCTGTATTTGGTGAGACATTATTTTCATACTTTCCTTTAGTTCTTTAGACATAGTTTCCCTTAGTTCTTTCAATATTTTTATAATAGCAGCTGTAAACCCTTTGCCCAGGAAATCCAATGTCTGGGCTTTTTTAGGGGCATTTTCTATTTATTGTTTTTTATCCTGTGTATTCACTGTACTTTCCTCTTTCTTCACATGTAATTTTTGTAATTTTTTGTTGAAAACTGGACATTTCCAACAAAATAATGTGGCAACTCTGGAAATCAGATGACCCCCCCAACAAACACAGGTTTGTTATTATTGCTATTTGTTGTTGTTGCTGTTGCTATTTGTTTATTTAGTGACTTTCTTGAACTAATTCTATAAAATCTGTATTGTTTGTCATGTGTGGCCACTAAAATCTGTATTTGGTTAGCTTAGTCAACAGATCATAATTGGACAAAAAATTTTTTTCAATGTCTTGAAGTCCTCCAGCCCTTGCCGGGGGACTCAGAGTATACTGGGACACGCTTTTAATGCTCTGGCAGGCAGTTTACAACTCTACCTGTAGTCTTCACTTTCTACTTGTGCAGAGATTCAAGTTAGCCAGAGATGGGAAATCAGAGCCTCCTCAGGTCTTCCCTAGTCATCATGCTTACTGCACCATATGTGTACTTGGCCTTCCAGGTTTCTGGAATATATCAGAGTTTCTTTTTAAATTTTTAAAAATTATTTTATTTTTATAGATTTAGGGAGTAAACATGTGTGATTTCTTACACGCATGTATTGTGTAATAGTGAAGTCTGGGCTTTTGTGTACCCATCACCTCAACAGTGAACATTGTACCCAACAGGTTGTGCCAGAACTTTTTAAAGACCCCCTATGGACATCTCATTTCCCACCTTTTTCTTTCAGCTTCTTTGGCCAGCTTCTTGTTTGCCCCAACTGTTATCATCACATTAGGCAGCTGTGATATTAAAAAATTTTTGCTGGTTGTTCTCAACAATTGCCCCAGGGAAAAGGTTGTTCACATTCAGTGAGCTCTTAGATCAGATAAAGACAACCTTTGCAAATAGGGCTTCCGGATAGCTGCCAGAAAAGTCTCATAATGACAGTTCTCTGGGCTTTGGGCTTTTGAGAATTCCAAATCCATTCTGGCCATCTTCAGAGACCACTAGACTGCTGGGTTTCACGGCTCTCATAATAGCAAGGTTGTTAATTTTCAAGGCTACTGGGGAGCTGGGGAGAGAGAAATGGAAATATGGCAAGTTAACAATGCCACAGATCTCACTGTTTTAACAATATTTAGTCATTTTTAAAAATAAATAATTCTTAGATTGTTATAAACCTTTGGTGAATTTCCAAAGTTCTGAAAATATTGATTTTGACCATTTTTGCCAATCTTCTTGCTTTGGAGGAGCAGATTTTTATGGAGAAGATCTTCACTCCACCATGTGGAAGTGGCTAATACGATTCCTTTTTTGACCAGTAATTACTGAATGTCTCTCAAGTACAGGGCTATACGTGAGGAAAGAGTCACACAGATTTATCTGAAAACTTATTGCCACTATATACATTGGGTGTTGTCAGAGGAAAGGGAAAAAAATGTAAAGCTGTTAATAAATAAATTTGTATACTAATTCAGACATAGAACAGAAAGCAAAAAAAAATAGAAAAAAGAATAAATGTGTATACTATTATCATTTTGAATGATGGATTCAGTGAAATTTCTGGAAGAGAAATTTTTGAAAAGATTACTCATTTAAAACCAAGGAAATGCTTTTCTTTTTTGAACAGTTGTGGATTGTTATCTGTGAGTCTTACATAAGACTGCCTGCTTAAGGGCTATTTCAGTCTATGAGAGGAAATAATGGGAGAACACAATTAATATGAATTTTTACCATTAAACCACCTTTGATTTAATTATCTCAGAGAACCTTATAACCCTTTAAACAATTCAGCTTCAGAGCACCCTGGAGAGACAGAGAATGTCGTCAGGGACACGTGATCCAGGATATGTGTTTCCTGGATGATTTTGTTTCAGCTCATTTATTCCCAACACAGAAGCAAGCAGAGTAAACAAAAAGATAACTCATGCTGTAATGAGGACCTTGTGAACTGGAACAACTGAAACTACTGAAGGGCCGAACAACTGGACAAATAAATGAAAGACAGAAGACTACAAAGAGCAACAAATGGAAAAAGTACGTTAAAGTACAAAGTGGTGTTTGGAAGACAGTGCTGCCGGTGTTTTTCCGGTAATTCCTCCTTAGATGCTGTCATTTTCAGGAGAAGCTGATGTAAATGACACTACAGCCCAAAACCCAGGTGAGCTGTGTTGCCTTGGTTTGATTATCTAACGATTCCTTAATCTAGCATTGCAATAAGACTGTGAAGTAGAAGACAGAACCTTTTTTGTCTATGGAATTAGAAGACAGAATCCCTGGGTGCTGCAGCATGTACCTTTTCACTCTCCAACCTGGTTGGAGGAGGTGTTCTCAAAGTGCTGTGGGGAAAAGAAACCATTGTGATTCATTTATATGGAATATCAGATAGTAAATTATTAGGACTTTCAGCAAACATTTAAAATTCCGTCAGTGCCTACCAAATGAGGGGGTTAGGATCATAGAAACTCAAAGATTTGTTCTTGGACAAAATTCCTATGAAAAAGGGAGTGGGAAAAAGAGGGAAGAATCTGGAGGCTGATCACTGAGAAGTAGCACTGGACCTGATGGGGTTTTCTCTTTTTTCTTTATTTTAAAAATTACTGTAAATAATAATACTAACCTGTCAAGGAGGTTTTACAAACCATGTTTCTCAAATAAATCTTACCTTGAAGAAGCCATGTAGGTAGTTTCAGCCCAAGGTTCTCACAAATTCATCCTCTGAGGATGTGTTGTTAGTACTGCTGAGACACCTGCTGCCTCTTGCATATGTTCTGGATTATCTGAAGGAAGGTGAAAGGGAACTGAGAAAAAGGTACCCAGAGGTAAAGCTTGGCCTTATCCACCTCATCACCTTTTCTCTGATCTATTATCAAGCAGAGAGGACCTAGTGAACTTTTCACTTATTAGAAGTGCACATGTTCCTTAATTCTTATGATTCAATAAACAGCCAAGCTTGGAGAGAGGTACTGGGAAATAATGGAGCTTTGCTCCTACCAAGTCTGTACTATACATCAGATGGAGCCAGATTCTTAACAGAAGCACTGGAGCCTCTCCCTGGGGTCTCCTTTCCAAGCCCTGCTCCATTTCCCACTTGAGTATCTTTAAAGAGTCCAAACTTTATTCATTCATCAAGCAAACAAATATTTACTGAGCACCTACTATATATTCCAGGCTTTTAAAGAAACACCAGAGCCTCTTTTGGGGGAACTCCTCTATCTACTATACTCTCCACTTGCCTCAAAATAAGTTAAATTTCACATATTTAATCACAAATATTTATTGAACACTACTACTTAGAGAAGAACCTTATTGAGTGAGAAAAGGTATGTATTGTCTTGAAGGCAAAAGAATCCAGAGTTCTGGGGAATCTGCATTTTTAAAAATATAGTAGAATGTGTTGAATTTAAAATAAGCATCTTGAAACAATATTTACATGGAAAAAAAGTCACTAGAGAGACCAAATTGAATAGTAAATTTGATTGCTAATTGTTACAGTTCACCATAGCAATGACAAAATATAGGCAGATAGCATGAAAAATTATATTATCTCATTGAGCCAATTTATACAGGACCAGGTTAAAAACTGTGGCCACCTGAGCACTGAAAAGTCATGATTCCTTCTAGGATATGTATTTCCAGATCAAAATAATATTAAGCTTTCATTAAAATAAATATAAAGAAGTCCAATACATTTTGTATTTTTCGAATGATGGCTTTACTTTTCTGCTGTCCATTTTGGTAGCTACTAGCCACATGTGACAATTTATATTAACTAAAATTAACAATTTTCTTTCTCAGTGTTAAACTAGCCCCATTTCAAGTGCTCAGTAGTCACATGTGACCAATGACTACCTTATTAAAAAGAACAGATATAGAACTTTTTTGTGTGTGTGACAGGGCTGGTATCGAACTCCTGGGCTCAAGCAGTCTTCCAACTTGTACCTACCAAAGTGCTAGGATTGTAGTTATGAGCCACCACCATGCCTCGCCAAGAACATTTTCATTATCACAAAAAGTTCTATTACACAGTGCTGACCTAAATGCTTTATGAAAATATATAACAAATATTTTCAAAAATGATTTTCTCTTTTTTCTTCTTTTCTGCAAGTATGCTTGGCAAGAAATCCAGGGAATATAAGAAATGCATGGAATATAAGATGTAGGCTGAGCAAGGTGGCTCATGCCTGTAATCCCAGGACTTTGGGAGGCCGAGGTGGGTGGATCATGAGGTCAGGAGTTCGAGACCAGCCTGACCAACACGGTGAAACCCTGTCTCTACTAAAAATGCAAAAATTAGCCCGGCATGGTTGCACACGCCTGTCATCCCAGCTACTCAGGAGACTGAGGCAGAAGAATCGCTTGAACTCAGGAGGAAGAGGTTGCAGTGAACTGGAACTGCACCACTGCACTCCAACCTGGGAGACAGAGCAAGACTCCATCTCAAAAAAAAATCTAACACTAAAACACATTAACCAAACACATATATGTTTAGATATGTTTTTCTGAAGGGGGAGCAAAACCAGAACTCATTAATATTATCAGCGTTAAATCTATATTATTATTATTAGAGACGGGGTCTCACTCTGTCACCCAAACCGAAGTGCAGTGAGCCAAGATTGTGCCACTGCAAACTCTGCCTCCCAGGCTCAAGTTATCCTCCCACCTCAGCCTCCTGAGTAGCTGGGACCATAGGTGCATGCCACCATACTCGGCTAATTTTTGTATTTTTAGTAGCAACGGAGTTTCACTATGTTGCCAAACTGGTCTCTGACTCCTGGGCTCACACAGTCTGCCTGCTTGGCCTCCCAAAGTGCTGGGATTACAGGTATGAGCCACTGTGCCTGGCTATGACTTGTTTATGTAATCAATGACTGCATCAGTGTGTTGTTTAAGACTTCCAAAGAAATAAACTAGAACTAGGCTAACTTTCTGTTCTTTATTATGTTGAAAAAGCACATTTTGTTTTGTTTTTAGTTTCTACTGATTACAGTTAAACAATTTTAAGGGGGAAAAAAAATATGTTTTGTATTGGCAAGTATCTCATTGTTTAAGGCCCAGCTCAGATACAGCTTTTCTCTGAAGACTTCTCTGATTATCTAGAAAAGTATGTGTCCTTATAATCTTCCAATACATTCTTCTTTCCATGTTTTATTGCTGTTATTTGCATTAGTATAGTGTCTTCCCCAGTAGACAGTTGGATTGGGAGTTCTGGGAGGATGAGAACCATATTTTCAGGTCTAACACAGTGACTGGGACTCAATACTCTGCTCATCTGGAAACATGGCTGCCGGCCAGTTCTGGGATTTTTAGCAATGGGAAGAACATGTGGCACTTGGGAAGTTTGTTTCACATCTGTTTTCTTCTTGTTGCCTTCCCACTATCAAAGTGTTTGGGATTGTTATTGTCATCTTCACTTTAAAATTAGACACAATACAGGCCAGGTGCGTTGGCTCACGCCTGTAATCCCCACACTTTGGGAGACTGAAGCGAGTGGATCACCTGAGGTCAGGAATTCGAGATCAGCCTGACCAACATGGTGAAACCCTGTCTCTACTAAAAATACAAAATTAGCCGGGCATGGTGGCACACGCCTGTAATTCCAGCAACTTGGGAGACTGAGGCAGGAGAATCACTTGAACCCAGGAGGTAGAGGTTGCAGTGAGCTGAGATTATGTCACTGGACTCCAGCCTGGGCGACAGAGTGAGACTCTGTCTCCAAAAAAATAGACACATACAGATAAATTAAATGACTTTTCAAAAGGTACGCAATGAATAAAAGTCTGGACTGTGATGAAATTTTCAGTCCTCAGTGTTCTAAAGTTATGTTATGCCCTTCCTTGAGGTTGCCTCCCTTAAGGTGTCTATTAAGAAATCAAATTCATAGGCCATGCGCGGTGGCTCATGCCTGTAATCTCAGCACTTTGGGAGGCCGAGGTGGGCAGATCACAAGGTCAGGAGTTCAAGACCAGCCTGGCCAACATAGTGAAATCCCCATCTCTACTAAAAATACAAAAATTAGCTGGGTATGACAAAAATTAGCCTGGCATGGTGGCACGTGCCTGTAGTCCCAGCTACTCAGAAGGCTGAGGCAGGAGAATCGCTTGAACCCGAAAGGCGGAGCTTGCAGTGAGCCAAGATCGCAGCACTGCACTCCAGCCTGGGCAACAGAGCAAGATTCTGCCTCAAAAAAAAAAAAAAAGGAAAAGAAAAAGAAATCAAATTCATACTTTTTCCTGGTATAAGGTAGATATTTTAAGGTAGAAGGAAAAGTGACACATTTTACATAAAACTCTAGAAGAAAGACTACTGTTGTTTGAACCTCATGTCAAGGCTTACTTTAAGAAAGAGCCATTTCTTTTTTTTTTTTTTTAATACTTTAAGTTCTGGGGTACATGTGCACAACATGCAGGTTTGTCACATATGTACCATGTTGGTGTGCTGCCCCTGTTAACTTGTCATTTACATTAGGTATATCTCCTAATGCTATCCCTCTCCCGCTCCCCCCACCCCATGACAGGCCTCGGTGTGTGATGTTCCTCACCCTGTGTCCAAGTGTTCTCATTATTCAATTCCCACCTATGAGTGAGAACATGCGGTGTTTGGTTTTCTGTCCTTGTGACAGTTTGCTCAGAATAATGGTTTCCAGCTTCATCCATGTCCCTACAAAGGACATGAACTCATCCTTTTTTATGGCTGCATAGTATTCCATGGTGTATATGTGCCACATTCTCTTAATCCAGTCTATCATTGATGGACATTTGGGTTGGTTCCAAGTCTTTGCTATTGTGAATAGTGCCGCAATAAACATACATGTGCATGTGTCTTTACAGCAGCATGATTTATAATCCTTTGGGTATATACCCAGGAATGGGATGGCTGGGTCAAATGGTATTTCTAGTTCTAGATCCTTGAGGAATGGCTACACTGTCTTCCACAATGGTTGAACTAGTTTACAGTCCTACCAACAGTGTAAAAGTGTTCCTATTTCTCCACATCCTCTCCAGCACCTGTTGTTTCCTGACTTTTTAATGATTGCCATTCTAACTGGTGTGAGATGGTATCTCATTGTGGTTTTGCTTTGCATTTCTCTGATGGCCAGTGATGATGAGAAAAAAATCAGTGATGATTTTCTCATGTGTCTGTTGGTTGCATAAATGTCTTCTTTTGAGAAGTGTCTGTTCATATCCTTTGCCCACTTTTTGATGGGGTTGTTTGATTTTTTCTTGTAAATTTGTTTAAGTTCTTTGTAGATTCTGGATATTACCCCTTGGTCAGATGGGTAGATTGTAAAAATTTTCCCCCATTCTGTAGGTTGCCTGTTCACTCTGATGGTAGTTTCTTTTGCTGTGCAGAAGCAGAAAGAGCCATTTCATTCACTTTTTTTGGTTTCTATTTCTACCAACTTGGAGGCAGAGCGCTTCGTCGCTACTACTATTTTACCAATATATTCCAGCAGAGGGCGCTCCAAGCATTTTACAACGTTTCCTATGGCTCCTTCGATCCCTGCGCCTCCCGCGGCCCGCAACATCCCTGCTCTCTCCCAAAGACTTACGTTTTGACCTAATTCTTCTGGTGCCAAGTCATTGAAAGGTCCTGTTTGTCCCCTCGGGGTGTATTAGGAGCTGGTAGGGTTTGAGAGATACACTGCGTTTTATCACACCTCTCCATATTCAATTCAGTAGGTCGTATTTAAATATGAAACATAGAGGATAATTTTCAACGCTTGATTTGCTATAGTTAGAGATCATGCTAGGTGATGATTAAATGATAGCAATTATGCTTTTTCTCCACCCTGCTCCCCCAAAAGTGTAGTTTATTCAATTCATCTCAAATGATGACAAAGGGATTTTTTATACGTTCTTCATTTGGCACCTCGAATGCAGTCATGTGTTACTTAACAAGATTCTGAAACATGCATCACTTTGTCTTGTGAACATCCGGGAGTGTGCTTATACAAGCCTAGATGGTATAGCCTATTGCTTATATTGTCTAGCCTATTGCTCCTAGGCTGCAAACCCACATGGCATGTTACTGTACTGAATACTGTAGGCAACTAGAATACAATGGTATTTGTGTATCTAGACATAGGAAAGGTACAGTAAAAATATGATATAAAAGATAAAATATGGTACTTGTATAGGGCAGTTACCCTCAGTGGAGCTTGCAGGACTAGAAGTTGCTCTGGGTGAGTCAGGGAGTGAGTGGTGAGTGAATGTGAAGGCCTAGGACACTACTGAACACGATGTAGACTTTACAAAACCTGTACAGTCAGGCTACCCTATAAATAAAATATATTTATTTGTTCAAATATTTATTCTTTCTCTGGTAATAAACTAACCCTAGCTTACTGTAATTGTTTTACTTTATAAACTTGAAAACTTTTTAAACTTTTAGACTCTTCTTTAATATCACAACTTCCAATACAAACACACTGTACAGCCGTTCAAAAATATTTTCTTTCTTTATATCTGTATTCTATAAGCTTTGTTATTCTTTTCTTTTCTTTTTAAACTTTTGGTTAAAAACGAAGACACAAGCACACATTAGCCTAGGCCTACGCAACGTCAGGATCGTCAATATCACTGTCTTCCATCTCCACATCTTGCCCCACTGGGAAAGTCTTCCGAGGCAATAACCTGCATGGAGCTGTCATCTCTATGATAACAATGCCTTCTTTTGTAATACCTCCTGGAGGACTTGCCCCAGGCTGTTTTATGGTTAACTTTTTTTGAAATAAATAGGAGTATACTCTAAAATAGCAATAAAAAGTATAGTAAATAAACCAGTAACATAGTCATTTCTTATGAAGTATTATAGAATGTACATAATTGTATCTGCTATACTTTTATACTACTGGCAACACAATAGGTTTGTTTACACCAACATCACCATATGCACATGAGCATGAGCAATGCATTGTGCTAGGACATTATCATGGATATGACATCACTAGGGGATAGGAATTTTTCAGCTCCACTATAATCTTTTTTTTTTTTTTTTTTTGAGACAGAAACTTGCTCTATTGTCACCAGGCTGAGTGCAGTGGTGCAACCTTGGCTCACTGCAACCTCTGCCTCCCCTGTTCAAGCGATTCTCCTGCCTCAGCCTCCTGAGTAGCTGGGACTACAGGTGTGCGCCACCATACCCAGCTAATTTTTTGTATTTTTTAGTAGAGATGCAGCTTTACCATGTTGGTCAGGATGGTCTCGATCTCTTGACCTTGTGATCCGCCCGCCTCGGCCTCCCAAAGTGCTGGGATTAGAGGTGTGAGCCACCACGCCTGGCCAGCTGCTCTGTAATCTTATGGGACCACCCATACATGCAGTCCTTTGCTGACCAAAACATCCTCATGTGATTTATGATTGTACTTTAAAGTATCTTTACATCTACAGTATGGACCCAGAACTCATTCTACTCTAAATGTAGTTCTTCATCCAATAATTGCATACTGATTGTGACAAATAGTTGACTCACTTGCATTTTTGGTAGTTTATGTAATGTCTAAACAATGACAAAGAATGCATTGTCGAGTGCTTCTAAAAGATACACTTAGCCTGAAATGAGTATTTTTAAAAACAGTGTTTAAAATAGAAAATCAAAGAATGAAAAAAGAAAATAGAAACATATTTATCAAGTATCTTCAATCAAGATTGTGTAGGCATAAATGATAACATGATAAACATTTATTTTATAAAAAACCTAGGCAGACCAAAGACTTAAATATACAATGTAAAATTCAAAATTTTAGAAGAAAATATCTTTATGTCCCAGAAATAGGAAATATTTCTCAAAGAAGATATAAAAGAAACTCAACCCACTAAGTAAATAGGTAAAATCTGATCAGTTTGATTACATTCTTTTATTTTTATTTTTATTTTTTGAGACAGAGTCTCACTTTGTTGCCCAGGCTGGAGTGCAGTGCACAATCTCAGTGCACTACAACCTCTGCCTCCCAGATCAAGCCATTCTTACGCCTCAGCCTCCTGAGTAGCTGGAACAAAGGTGCATGCCACGACGCCCAGCTAATTTTTGTCAGGGTTTCACCATATTGGTTAGGCTGGTCTCGAACTCCTGACCTCAAGTGATCTGCGTGCCTCAGCCTCCCAAAGTGCTGGGATTATAGGCATGAGCCACACGCCCGGTCAGTTTGATTACATTCTCATCAAAAGCTACCTCCCATTGGAGTTTGAGATCAGCCTCAGCAACATGGTGAAAGCCCGTCTCTACTAAAAATACAAAAAAATTAGCCAGGCATGGTGGCCCATGCCTGTAATCCCAGCTACTCGGGAGGTTGAGGCAAGGAGAATTGCTTGAACCCTGGAGGCTGAGGTTGCAGTGAGCCAAGATCACGTCACTGCACCCCAGCCTTGGCGACAAAGCGAGACTCCATCTCAAAAAAAAAAAAAAAAAAAACCATTGGAAAGCAAGATTATCAAAAGAGATCACTAAAAAGTAAGACAAGTCACAAACTGGAAGAAGATATTTAATACTCACATAATGTGCAGAGGATTACTATTCAGAATATTTAAAAATTATACCTAAAAAAAACTAATTGAAAAAAACCTAATAGAAAAATGGACCAACATATTGAACATGGATTTTACAAAAAAAGAAATCTGAATTGGTAATAAATATATTAAACATATTAAAACCTCATTCACAACTAGATAACTGCAAATTATGATCACAAGATTAAGGAAAAAATTAAAACCACAAGATACTATTTTATGTCTACCATTGGTATAAATTAAGAAGTCTGGTAAAACCAAGTCTTGGCCAGAATGTTTGATCACTGGAATCCTCAGAAAACTTCCTTAAAATTGTGCATTGATATGACAATCTTGGAAGACAATTTGGCATTTTTTAGTTACATCAAAGTCATGCATATTGTAAAACCAGCAATTCCACTTCTAGAGAAACTCTTGTATTTTTGCTATGTATCCTTAAACATACACACGAGTGTCCATAGCAGCATTGTCTGTAATAGTGAAAACCTGGAAATAATCCAAGTATCCATCAACAAGATGAGTAAATTATGGTATATTCATATGATGCAATAGTACGTAGCAGTGAAAAAATGAAGAAACCATAGCCATGCGTATCAACAAGGATGAATCTCACAAATACAATCTTGAATAAGAAAAGCAGATTGGAGAAAGATACATACAGTATGATTCTGTCCATTTAAATTTCAAATGCATGCAAACAATGCAAATACGGTACAACTACAAAGAAATAAATGAGAAAAATAAATATCACATTCACATAGTGTTTACTATGGGAGAAAGAGAGATGTGTTTGGAGAAGAGCACACAGAGGTAAGTGCACAGTTCTATTGAATTATCCTTTTTATACACGCATAAAGAATAATTAACCTCATATACCAGTAAGTATAGGAAATGTATAATTATTTTTAAATTTTAGAAACATTATTAGCTTTGAAAGGGAGATGTCATCCTAATAGAATTTGGTATGTTTATGTTAGATTCATGGTTATAGAAATAAAGTATTAGGAGAAAATTTGTGAGATAGTGTGAACAATAAAAGTGAACAATCAACCAGGCATGGTAGCTCACACCTATAATCTCAGCACTTTGGGAGGCCGAGGCAGGCGGATCACAGGTCAGGAGTTCGAGACCAGCCTTGGCCAACATGGCAAAACCTCGTCTCTACCAAAACCTACAAAAATTGGCTGGGCGTGGTGGTGCACACCTGTAGTGTCAGCTACTCAGGAGGCTGAGGCAGGAGAATCGCTTGAACCTGGGAGGCGGAGGTTGCAGTGAACTGAGATTGCACCACTGCACTCCAGCCTGGGTGAAAGAGCGAGACTCCAACTCAAAAAAAAAAAAAAAAAAAAAAAAAAAGTCTATGTGATTTTCCCCAGGTGGATCAAAAATATGTTTAGATATCATGAAAGCAAAGAACAAGGAAAATATTGGGACATAGAAGTTATATGCAGTAAAGCAATCCTTGTACATTCCTGCCACAGGTGGGGTGAACATTACTGTTCACAGATGGGGTTATCACATCATTCTCTGCCATTCTTCCGCAGATGGCATGTTAAGGCAGAAGGCTGGCACTCAGCACCTGCCTGTCTTAGGTTGGGTTACCCCAGAAGCAAACCCAGACGTAAGGATTTAGATTTATTAATAATTAAGTCAGGGTATTTCATTTGGAAAAGGATCCCAAAAGGCACTGGCAGGAGAGGAAGGAAGAGAGAAAGAAAGGGAAGAAAGCCAACGAAGGGTACTGTTATCACAGATTCTGTGGAGGCCGACCGGGCTTACTCCCCTGTGAAACTGAGAAACCAGGCAGAATGCACCTCAGAGTTGCCCCCATCGGGCAGGTGAGGCCGCTGTGATTTTCAGACACCAACTCCCTTCAGTCACTAGTTGAAATCTGCTTTGGGGGAGGGGAGAGAGGACAAACTTCCCAGCATTTCTAGCCTGCCCTGCCGGCCAGGGCTACCCAGACAGAGAGAAAAATCCCTCAGGTGAAGGGCTGAAGATTTCTCCAGATGGAAGTTCACATTCCACGTGCATGCTACATGGCCCCGATGTCAGGAACACACGTATTGACACATGTGCAAAATGCTATGCACAAAATCCTAACATCTAGGCTTCTGGTTCTTCCTAATAACTGATTTTAAATGATTCTTTCCATAATGATGTGAAGGTGTATGCCTGTCCTGGAGCAGGTAGGGAGTGGGATAAAAAGTGAGGGGCAGGAATTGAGAAGATTACAATTCTGATCACCTGGTCTGTGCTTAACACTGCATTAGATGCTGGAAATAGATTTGTAACTCTTAAGCTGTGGTCCCCAGAGCTAATAATATAATGGGTACTTATATACACATGAAACATTTAAGTGGTAATAAAAGATGTATAGATTGTCAGTGTGAGTGATACAGATAAAAATGCTAACTGAGGAGAGAGGCATTTCTATGTTTAAAAGTAGGTCATACGTGGTACTCTTGACTAGACTAGAGGATTACCTGACAGTCGGAATGAGGTGATCTAGGTGATACTCCCAGCCTGAACAAAAACGTTAATAGCAAGGGTGCTGTTTGTTTCTCCACATCTCTCCAGATTCGTCTTCACCCTTCTCCACCTTGATTGGTGCCAGAAAACAGGATATTATGGATGAAATTAACAGACATCCTTGTCCCCTGGCTTCCAGCAGTTATATTGGGGGTGGAGGTGTCACTTGAGGAAGTCAAAGGGAAGGACAGGGAGATTGGGGTGTTTCTCTCTCAGCTCCCTTCTTTCAGGGTTGTCACGAGTTAGTTGCTTTCCTTCATCAAGAACTTAGTCAAGAGGTGCTCTACATACAGCTTCCTCTCTCCAGGTTCCAGGAACTGCTCTCTTACTAGCTCAGAAGTACTGCATTATTCCTTGCAGCTGACTCTAGAATCTGTTTACACCTTTATTAAACTCTCCTCAAACTGCTGAAGTGTGCCATGAGTTTTCTGCCAGTGGCCTGACTGAGAGGGTGGGAATGAACTTGAGAGGAGGGAGAGTGAGATGTTTGGCAAAACTTGAGGAAAGGGCTCATGTTGAGAAGGAAGGGAGGTAAAATGAATATTCTTTTATTTTTTTGTCTAAAGAAAAAGGGTAGGTGGTGGCGGGCACCTGTAGTGCCAGCTACTTGGGAGGCTGAGGCAGGAGAATGGCGTGAACCTGGGAGGCAGAGCTTGCAGTGAGCTGAGATTGCGCCACTGCACTCCAGGCTGGGCGACAGAGCGAGACTCCATCTCAAAAAAAAAAAAAGGGTAGGCCGGTGCAGTGGCTCACGCCAGTAATTCCAACACTTCTGGAGGCTAAGGCAGATGGATCAATTGAGGTTAGGAGTTCAAGACCAGCCTGACCAACATGGCGAAACCCATCTCTACCAAAAATTACAAAAATTAGCTGGGCATGGTGGTGCGCACCTGTAGTCCCAGCTACTCGGGAGGCTGAGGTAAGAGAATGGCTTGAACCTGGGAGGCGGAGGTTGTGAGCCAAGATCGCACCACTGTACTCCAGTCTAGGTAACAGAGTGAGACCCTGTCCCGCCGCCCCCCCCCCCCCAAAAAAGGAAAAAGACATTCCAGATTTGAGGACCATGTTCTGAGGGAGGTTTTAAAAGTCCGGGCTGATGTATAAATGGCTGTTTGTCAATGTCCATGCAGCAAAGGTGATCACATATCATCTGTCCTGAGCTCTGCTTGGCCTCATCTGTTTTCTATTCAACAGTTGCGAGCATAAAGGAGGAGTTTTTGTGTAGAACCTCTACCAGGTAGGCGTATATCTAATTACCCTCTGGCCTTCTATAATTCAAGTCTTAGTGATGATAAAAGGAGCAACCGAAACCTTCCAAATAGGCTGAACAACAGGCTATTTTATTCTAATAGTCTAGTTTCACCTGTGAGGAAATAGGCTGAAAGTTTTTCTTCTGGTTCTACTTCTTTGAAAAAGAAATGCAATTATAATTTTTTAAATGTAATTTTCCATGTTCAATGTTCGCTTGTAAACTCCCAAGGGGAATCACTTAGCCAGAGGACCCGAGAATTTGAGCTTCTTTCTGTACCATCTGTGCAAAGATTATGGGTATATGAGCAATAGATTGTGGCTTCATGACCCGTAGCAACCATTTAGGGGAAGGAATTACATCACCTGCAAAAGGTTGCGATATGACCTCAAAGTATTATCTTAAAGTTTCTATGAAAAATGGTCAAGGTGTAGGGAAGTAAATTCACATACCCTGTCTGATTATTCAACCCTAGTTTATCTCTCAATTGGTGGTTTTTATCTGCTGATCTCTTCATGACTCCTGACTTTTGTACCTTCTTTCTCCACTGACCCAGTACAAGAATAGGCCTAAATTGCTGATTAAAAAGTAGAGAGAGCCTGAAAGGCTGGGCAGTCCACTTGGCAATTTGGGAGCAGTCATATTTGTTCCAATGCAAATATTATCCCTTTTGCAACTGGAACTTCCAACGCCTCCAGGTCTTTAGCGAGACTGTTTTGGTAGAAGCCACCAATCAAGTATAATACTGTTGTGCAATCCAATACTAACCATCCAAAGTTAGTGCCAACTCCACAGGTTAAGGGCATAGTCCCTGAGAAAACTGCCTTTGCTTCAGATGCAAGCAGCAAGTTTGGGAGTCCTCAGACCACCGTCAATTCTGAACCAATGGCTACAAATTCAGGGGCACCCTGGCCCCCACAGGTTTAATAATTCATTAGAATGACTCACAGAACACAGGAAAGCACTATATATATGATAACAGTTGTGTTATAATGTTAATAGATACAAATCGGTATCAGCCAAATGAAGAGAAACATTGGGTGAGATCGGAGAGGGTCCCACACGCAGAACTTCCATGCCCTTTCCTCATAGAGTCAGGATGTGTTGCCCTCCTGACATATCAATGTGTTCACCAACCAGGAAGTTCCATTGAGCTTTGGCATCCAGAGGGGTGTTTTGAGTTTCCTTTATGTGGGCATGAGTGATTGAATTACTGGCCCTGTGACTGAACCCAAACTCCAGCCTCCTACCCTCCTCAGGGATCAGGAGATCAGGCTAATATCAAATGGCAGAGAATATAGAGGGTTGCATAATTTACCGTAATGTAATACACATGCACCTCTGCATGCTCTTAAATCAGGTTTAGGTCTGGCTATATAAAACAAAAAGCCCTGACACAGTGGCTTAAGCAAGATAAAAGCTTATTTTCATTGCACAAAGGTAGGCAATCCTGGACTGAAATGATGGTTTAATGGTCATCAGAGACTCAGGCTCCTTCTGTCATTGTTCCATCATTCCATACATGACTTCCAAAGACAAATAACTTATTTATTTATTATTTAGACACGAGGTCTGGATTTGTTGCTCCAGCTGGACTGCAGTGGCATGATCATAGCTCATTGCAACCTCCAACTCCTGGGCTCAGGGGATTCTCCCATCTCAGCCTCCCAGGTAGCTGGGACTACAGGTACATACCAACAATCTTGGCTAATTTTTTTTTTTTTTTTTTTTTTTTTAATTTTAGTAGAGACACAGTCTTGCTGTGTTCCCCAGGCTGGTCTCAAACTTCCGGACTCAAGCATCCTTTGTCTGGGCCTCCCAAAGTGCTGAGATTACAGGCATGAGCCATGGTGCCCAATCTCCACTGTCACATAACTCTGTGGTCCAAGATGGCTGTTAAAACTCAAGCCATCACTTCCAGGAAGAGAGAAAAATAAGAGAGATACTCTAAAACTGGATCAGTAAGCAGCCATCCCCAAAGTCCTGTGCAATAGTTACACCTTTTAGCTGGACTTACAGCCATCCCACTAAAAATATTGGAGTTCTCCTTTTAAAGAAGAAGGCAAAAAAATGCTGTTTAAGCAGCTAGCAGTGTCTGCCATGTTGCATTTATTTTCATTTCAAAAAATAAATCAAAAAATAAACTTTTCAGATTGACTCTATAATGAGAATGTGAAGGTGATATCAGAAAGCAAGTATTTTATATATAAATATTTATATATATTATATATAAATATTTATATATATATTTATAGATAATATATATATAAATATTTATATATATTTATAGATATAAATATTATATATATATATTATATATATATTTATATATATAAATATTATATATATTATATATATTTATATATAAATATTACAAATATGTGTTTATATTAACATTAATATTATATTAAATAATATAAATATAATAAATACATTAAATATTTATATATTTTTTTGGGGGGGACAGAGTCTTGCTCTGTTGCCCAGGCTGGAATGCAGTGGCGTGATCTCGGCTCACTGCAACCTCCGCCTCTCGGGTTCACGCAATTCTCCTGCTCAGCCCGGAAGTAGCTGGAACTACAGGCGTGCACTGCCACACCCGGGTAATTTTTGTATTTTTAGTAGAGACAGGGTTTCACCATGTTGGCCAGGCTGGTCTTGAACTCCTGACCTCAAGTGATCTCCCGGCCTTAGGCCTCCCAAAGTGCTGGGATTACATGGGTGAGCCATCCCCCCTGGCCTAATATAGAGCTGTATCTTAATGAAAGAAGTACTTTTCACAGACATGGTACATTTGGAATACAAATTGCAGTGGAAACACAATTACATTTGTTTCACTGTGCCAATTTCTACCGTACATATGGATACAATTTTGGTCAGAAGTATGAGGCACACAGTTTCAAAAATAGTTACTGAAAAACAAAGTTTCTCTAAATGTGTTTTTTCTGGTAACTAAAGTCACAATTTTTGAATGTGGTAGGGATGAAGGCAAGTTGCTCTCATTCTGTCATTTTTCATATTGCTCCGGAGAGAATTCCACAGTTCCCCCACATATTCAGCCTGAGATTTCAACCCTATCTAGGCAGGTTCATGGGAAATGGCAACTGATTAGACTTGGGTATGATGGAGTAATAAAAGTAAAATGCTAAAAATGAAAACAAACCAAAAACAACAACACTCAGATTTCAAAAGTCACCAACACTAGTAATTTTCAAAATAAATTATTTAGTGCACCAAGAGAACTAGCAGTGGTCATAGCAAGGATGATGCTTTCTGTTTTAGCTTCACCCACAGACCTACCCGCAAACTACCTAAAACAGATATTCAGTGGAAACAATAACTGTGTGCCTGCCATGTAAATATATCTTCAAGTAATGTCCTCTAACCCAGAGCTGCACCCCTACTCCTTTCATTCAAAGTTTTAACTCAAATTCTGTCTTATATAGATATGCAACAGAGATCTTATGGCCCTAAACCCTGAAATATTTACTGCCTGACCTTTGGCAGGAAGTAGTTACCGAATGGTTGTTTATTGCGCAAAGTTGATATGCATCCATTTATAGTGCAGGTATTTATTAAGCATCTATACATCAAGTACTATGCTGTTATTTTCTATTTAAGGAGATTTCAGACAAATGAAAGATATAGATAACTTCTTAAAATGCTCACTAAGTGCTACTTTAGGGGCAAAAATAAGTTGTAAGATGAGCATATATAGGAGGCAGTAACCCAAAACCGGAGAGGGGGGACTGTAACCAAGAAAGCCTTCCTAATTAAAAAGTTGTCTAAGTTAATACTAGATAATTAGAAAGAGTTCGCCAGACAAAGGGATAGGGGGAACAGCAATTACAAAGACCCACAGAAAAACTGGGAACTTTAAATATTTCAAAGATGCTGGGTGCTGTGACTTGAGCCTTGTAATCCCAGTCACTCCGAAGGCTAAGGCAGGAGGATCCCTCGAGGTCAGGAGTTCAAGATCAGCCATGGCAACATAGCAAAATCCCCCCATCCCCGCACCCCACCAAACTCCACCTCACCCATCTCTTTAACAAAATAAAGACAAAACCAAAACAACAATATACATCAGAGAAATATATCAGAAAATGGTCAGCAAAGGTTTAGAGATAAGGTATATCAGGCTGATTGCATGGGTAGTGGATGGAAGAACTGTCATTAATTTGTTAAAATAGCACAAGTTGAGCCACCAGCCTAAGGTCAGAAAACATAGCCATCCACACGTGTGTCTTAGGATAAAAGGCAGGAAATGATTGTTGAGGGAAGCTGAAGTGCCACAGTAAAGACTGGTTTTGTAGGAGGGTGATAGGATAGGAGTCAAGGGATTGGGATGAAATGTATCTACAAGCCAGTAACCCTGACCTGGACAAGGAGGTAGTGGTCTTGCTGGTGGTATTCAGGCTCTTTAAGTACGTTTCCATAGACAACCTTAGCAACTCTTCCGGGACCTGCTCTCTGGTTGCAAGCTTTGCCTCCCTAGCAAATGAAGATAAAATAGCCTTCTTCATTAATCTTTCCAAATCCCTCTGCAAGCCACATCTGAAAGTCCTCCCCCCACTCTTTAGAGAAAGAAAAATTGTCTGGCTCTGTCATCCAGGGCATGAGCCACCATAGCTAGCCCACATCTGAAATTCTTTTGATGGTTATAAAGCCTTTCATCCCAGGATTAAAGATAAAGACTTAAAATGGAAATGTTGACCGGCACGGTGGCTCACGCTTCTAATCCCAGCACTTTGGAAGGCCGAAACCCAGCTACTCAGGAGGCTGAGGCAGAAGAATCACTTGAACCTGGGAGGCGGAGGTTGCAGTGAGCCAAGATCGCGCCATTACACTCCAGCCTGGGTAACAAGGCGAGATTGTCTCAAATTAAAGAAAAAAAAAAAAAAAGTAAGTAAATGTTGATTGGGGTTAAAATATTGTAATTTTTTCTGACTAAAGTACAATCATAGAATGAACAAATAGATATCAGATCCTTTCCAGTTTTAATTTATGAGACTTTGAGGAAAGGGAAGGAATTTCTTAGATCCGTACTTATTATAGGCTAGTCTTGCTTATTCTCAAATGGAGCTAGGGAGGAATAGGTAAAAGCTAAGAAGATACTTTTCCGATTTAGGAAATGTGTGTTTTGTTTCAGTTGAGGTATATCCTGTTTTGTAAGATACTGTATATATTTTTTAAATAATTATTTGAGAGCATTGTTATAGATATATCACTTTTTAGGGAAAGATGTCCCCCCCCCCCGGCCCCAGTTTATAGCTATTTGGTTTAAAAATTTCATTTAACTTTCAGAATTTTTGCCAGATGCCTCTACCCCAACAAAAAGCTCTAGATTAGGTGTACCTTAGGTGCTCCCCAAACCCCTGGCCACCCCATGCATGCCTTTTCATTATTCACTGTTTAATTCTCTGTCTGCCAGTCTAGATCCTAAGTCTCCATGAGAGCAGGAACTATTCAGTTTTGCTTACTGCATATTTCCCAGTTCCTAGCTCAGTGTCTGGTGCTCAAAAAATATTCTTCAATAAATAGATGATAATATTGAAATATTATATATATTTCTTTGATTTGTTAGTAAGTACAAGTAGTTTATTGTGCGTCAATGAGCAGAAGAAAAAGAGCCGTTCTGCTTTTTTATAAGCATTTTTAGGAGTTACTGTGATCTTATTACAAGAAAAGTAGCTGGGAGTGGTGGTTTACACCTGTATTCCCAGAACTTTGGGAGGCCAAGAAAGGCAGATCCCTTGAGCCCAGGAGTTTGAGAACCAGCCTGGGCAACATGGAGAAACCCCATCTCTACAAAAAAAAAAACAAAAAAAAACAAAAAAAAACAAAAAAAAAAACCAAAAATTAGCCAGGTGTGGTGGTGTGGGCTCGTAATCCCAGCTACTTGGGAGGCTGAGGCGGGAGAATCACCTGAGCCGGGGAAATCAAGACTGCAGTGAGCCATGATTGTGCTACTCACTGCACTCTAGCCTGAGCAACATGGTGAGACTCTGTCTCAAAAGTAAAATAAAATAAAATAAAATAAAATAAAATAAAATAAAATAAAAGCTTTGGCTATAAAAAATAAAATTTCTATTACCATGGTCTTATTAAATACATATTGTAGGCTGGGCGTGGTGGCTCATGCCTGTAATCCCAGCCCTTTGGGAGGCCAAGGTGAGCGGATCACTTGAGGTCAGGTGTTCGAGACCAGCCTGGCCAACATGGTAAAACCCCGTCTCTACTAAAAATGCAAAAATTAGCCGGGCATGGTGGCAGGCGCCTGTAATCCCAGCTACTGTGGAGGCTGAGGCAGGAGAATCACTTGAACCTGGGAGGTGGAGGTTGCAGTGAGCCGAGATCATGCCACTGCACTCCAGCCTGGGCGACAAGAGAAAAACTCCACCTCAAAAAAATAAAATAAATAAATAAATAAGTAAGTAAAATACATATTGGATTTTGTGTTTAATAAAGGGAATAAAGGGAAGCTTTCCCTTTTCCCTTGGAAGTTTCACTGAAAAATCAACTGTCAAATGGCAGATTAATAGGAAAAAAGACATACAAAATTTATTTTAACGTGCATAACACAGGGAGATTTCAGGAGAATGATTACCCAATAACTCAATGGGATAGAGACGTTTATATACTCTTCTTTACAGGGGAAAGGGAGATTGGGGAAATGTGGCAACTTAAGGTATAGTAAATGACTTTTAGGGGAAAATGAGGAACATACAATGGCCTGGGGAAAAGTATGTTGGGCCCACAGAGCAGACAATAGTTTGTGACAAAAGTCTGTCCAAGAGTGTTGACAGACTTCAGTCTTTCTTCCTCCAATATGAGTTAAGTAAATGAAAACTCAGGTAAGGCAATTATGTTCCTCTTTGGCAGGTCTGGTTTCTAGGCAGATTAGAGAAATTCAGAGAAGGACTTCATTTGGTGCTTTGGGAGAGACAAAGAATTGAGAGGCAGGAGGGGTAGTGGGGAAGGTAAAAGAGACCGTGAAGCTGCTTCCTCAGTTCAGTGCAGCAAAGCATCCTATTTTGGGGTATCGGTTTCTGAGCCCCAACAATTTTTACATCACCTTCCAGATACATTTTATGACTTTTCTTCACTGCATACTTCTTTAAAACTCATCTTACTCTATTTTTCTAAAGGTATTTGCATTAAATGTGCAAAATACTAATGCTCTAAAGAGGAATATTTTGAAATATTAAGAATTATTTATATTTCAATGTAAATAAAGTGATTTTTTTCTAGAAATAAAATTTCAGATTCAAATAGTCGTTTTGGGGTTTTTATAGAAGATGTATATGTATATACAGATATATATGTTCATTTCTATTAAAATCAATGTGCTAATGTTCATATGTGTTAATAAAGGTCCTAGGATTAAATTTATTCTGAAATAGACTCCTAAGATTGTGAAAGTTTAGCCTGGCAAAAGACACATTTAGGGGAATATCTTTCTTTAAAAAACTTTTGTTTTTTTTTTACTGTCTCTTGATCTCCCGCCTCACACATTCCACTTTATTGACACTATAGAAAAATTGATTCACAGCATTTTTACTTGCACTGTTTTATTTTATTTTTATTTTGACGGACTCTTGCTCCGTCACCAGGCTGGAGTGCAGAGGCACAATCTCAGCTCACTGCAACCTCCTACTCCCGGGTTCAAGCAATTCTCCTGCCTCAGCCTTGCGAATAGCTGGGATTACAGGCACGCACCACCACGCTCAGCTAATTTTTGTATTTTTAGTAGAGACGGGGTTTCTCCATGTTGGCCAGGATGGTCTCGATCTCTTGACCTCGTGATCCGCGCGCCTCGGCCTCCCAAAGTGCTGGGATTACAGGCGTGAAGCCACCGCGCACTTCCACTGATTTTTAGCAGCGAGCTCTCAGGTCAATCAACTGCTTCCTTAGGTTTACAAACTGTGGGTGTGTATTTATAAACACAAGTTGTTTTGTATATCCTTTGTAGAGCACGTGGTGAAAGTGACACAGGAATAAATGCAAACCTTTTTCCCCCTTCTTTTTTCAAAGACATAAATCCCAGAAACACAACCACAGAAGGGGATTTGGTGGACATAAAAAGAAACTAAATTTTGTACCGCCACAGAAGTGAAGCATGGATAAGCTCAAAGGTATTCATGCAGTGTTTTATTTCAAGATTTGTTATGGGGACGTCCGCCACGCCCTGGTCCGCCTTCACCAGGCCGGGCAACACTGCCCAGTCCCCGAGACCCGTGAGCAGCCGGGGCGAGGTCGTGGGGTGGACTCCGGGAAGAGGTTACGAGAACCACACTTCCCAGAGTGCCGTGCGTAGCCCCGCGCAGCCTGCCTCGCCCCGCCCGCCCCGCCCCCGGAGGCCGCCTCTCGCGGGGGCTGAGGTGAGAAGACGCCAAGCGCCAGCCAGGGCTCTGCGGGGCAGTGCAGGAGAGCGCGCGTCCGCCGGGTGCTAGCGCAGGGCTGGTGAGGTGCTGCTGAGGGCGGCCGGGGCTCCGGGAGCCGGGTAACGTGGCTGCAACCTTAGCGACATCAGGAAGAATAGAGCGGAGGGTCGAAGATCGAGGTAACGGGACGCTTGTCTCCCCTCAGTCCCCTCTTCCTTTGTGCGGTGCCGTGCGCTCGCGCGGAGCCCTCCCTGACCCCAGCCCCGAAGTCGCAACACCGTCTGGTCTCGGATCTCTGGCGTGCGGAGGAAATTCGAGCCCTCGTGCACCAACCGAAACTCCACAGCTGAGAGGGCTTGGGGCCTGACAGCAAGAGCTCCAGCCCCGGAGCTCCCTTGCACGGCTTCTGTCGCCTCCATTGGCCAGAGGAACAGGATTATGCTCCCGGCTCCCGGAGGGGAGCCCCAGCCTCTGGCTCTGTCAGCCTCGCCGGCGCCTCCTTGGCTCCCTCCTCCCGGCCTTTCGAAGAGGGACCCAGGCAGGTGCTTAGCGAGGTCCAGGGAGTGGGCAGGCACGGTGCGGCTGGCGAGGGTTCGGGGCCCCGGGAGGGCGGCCGGAAGCCCCCTGGAGCCGCTGCCTGCGGGGGCGGGGCGAGTGGGCTACGTCCGGCCCACGCCGCGCGGGGACGAGGCGAGGAAGGCACTGCAACTCCCCACTCGGGGGGCTTGCTGGCCGCGCTGGAGGTGCCTGTCCGGGCGCGGCGGTGTAGACTTTGTGGAGAGTGCCTCCTGGTGTGGACCCAGGAACCGCAGCCTCTTTCTAGACGCGCAGCCGCCGGATGGAGTTGTTACCGACACAATGACAGCTCTTTACGCCTTCCACTCCTTGCTGGGCTCAGTTGTCTTGCTGGTTTCTTCAGAGAGAGCGATTTGACTACATAGCTTGAATTTTCTACGTGCCTCGTGCTTTACTGGACTTGCACTGTTTTTCCCTCTTGGCAATGTTTAATCGGGTGACTTTTCGTAGAAAACGTTCAGTATTTTCATCTGTGTTCATGGCTAACTTCATTTTTGACTCTTTGCCCTAAGCTAATGTCACCAGTTTAGAGGGATACTTTGGGAAAAGGTCCTTAGAACCTGGGTTGACATAAGTATTTTATCTGCTGGTTGCACGTTTTTTCCTTTGCATTGTTTTTCTCCCATACAAGATGGTAATTGTTGGACTCTCGGTGTCCTTTATTCTCTCTCTAGAAGGAAATCCTCTTCCCGCATCTTTCTCATGTTCTGGCCCTGCGGTACTCTTGAGTACGCAGAGGACTGCTGCTATCACTGCTGGCAGCTGGAAAGCAGCTTGGAGATGGCGGTGGCATTAAGCTGCTGCTTTTCCTCAGACTTCCTCCTGGCACCCTCCTTCATTTGTCAAACTGACCCAGTTCAAACTTCAAACTTTTAGTCACTTTATTTATTTAGTCACTTTTTAAAAAAATTGCTTTCAAGATACCAAGTTGCCTAAGCCTAAATATAAAAAGAAGTGTCTCAGGGGCCGGGTGCAGTGGCTCACGCCTGTTACCCCAGCACTTTGGGAGGCTGAGGCGGGGGGATCACTTGAGGTCAGGATTTTCGAGACCAGTCTGGCCAACATGGTAAAACCCTGTGTCTACTAAAAATACAAAAGTTAGCCGAGCGTGGTGGCACATGCCTGTAGTCTCAGCTACTCGAGAGGCTAAGACAGGAGAATGGCTTGAACCCAGGAGACAGAGGTTGCAGTGAGCCGAGATCATGCCACTGCTCTCCAGCCTGGGTGACAGAGTGAGACTCCATCTCAAAAAAAGAAAAAAAAGTCTCAGGATACTCTATTCAACTACATATGAGCACTTAGCTTCATCCTTTTAATTTTTAAAGCTGCCAATTCTTTTAGCATTTGATAAGATTACTGATAATTGATTAGGATTATATATTCTGTAGCAATTGCACATTTTTTGACAAGAAACTCAGTTCACATTCAGTGAGGGAATTTTTTAAAAACAGTATTTCTTCATTCATTAAGAAGAAAGTTGGGGCCGGGCGCCGTGGCTCATGCCTGTAATCCCAACACTTCGGGAGGCTGAGGCGGGTGGATCAAGAGGTCAGGAGATCAAGATTATCCTGGCCAACATGGTGAAACCCCGTCTCTACTAAAAATGCAAAAAAATTAGCTGTTCGTGGTGGCGCGTGCCTGTAGTCCAAGCTACTCCGGAGGCTGAGGCAGGGGAATCGCTTGAACCTGGGAGGTGGAATCTCCTGATTGAGATTACGCAACTGCACTCCAGCCTGGCGATAGAGCGAGACTCCGTCTCAAAAAAAAAAAAAAGATCAGGCTCAGTGGCTCATGCTTGTAATCTTAGCACTTTTGGAAGCCAAAAGCAGGCCAATTGCTTGATTCCAGGAGTTCAAGACCAGTCTGCACAACATGGCGAAACCCTGCCTCTACAAAAATAAATAAATAAATATATATATATATATATATATATATATACATATATATATATATATATATATATATATATAAAAATTAGCCGTATGTGGTGGTGTGCACCTGTGGTCCCAGCTACTTGGGAGACTGAGGTGGGAGGATCACCAGAGTCCAGGAAGGTCAAGGCTGCGGTGAGCCATGATTGTGCCGCTGCAGTTGGCCATGATTGCACCACTGTACTCCAGCCTGGGTGACAGAAAGAGAGCCTATTTCCAAAAACAAAACAAAAACAAAAACAAAAAAAGGCGAGAGATGAGGGAGGATAAATGTTTCATAAAATAAAATGTTTTCAATCGCCAAAATTCACTTGACCATGTCTTTTTTTTTTTCTGAACAAAATGTTTTTTATTAACCAAAAAAGAGGGAGGTGAGCATTTTAAATAAATTAATTTTTGTTTACTCATGTCAAGATGTGTCTACAATAAAAATGTCACCCATTAGTCTGTTTTAAAAATTCGGTTTTTTCTGTTTTGAGGGACTTTTATGGAAGCACCAGACTATAATAATGTTCTGAGCTCACTTCTGGTACTACACAATTCTCTGTTAGAATCCCAGATCTCCACTTATTGGCTGTGTGAGCATGGCAAGTAATTTTCTAAACCTCTTTCCTTAGCTGTGGAAGGGGGATAAAAATAATACGTACTTCTGTTTTACCAGAATTGAGGATTATTTGGTGTTGTATGTGAAAGCATTCTGTAAGCTGTAATCAACTATAATATGCATTGATATGTATTGTATGTTATGCATTGATACCGTAGGAGGCTTAACCGGCATTGTGCTAGCATCATCACTAGATATCGTACTACATGACACATATTATGTCATAGCTCATTTCCACTACGTCTTGTCAATAGGAGCCGTGTTTGCTATTATAGGAGGTTTTATTCACTGATTTCCCCTATTCTCAGGCTACACCCTGGATCAGGTCTGCGCCAAAGCCCACTTTATTGTTATGTTTGTGGGTGTAAATTTAACCTTCTTTCCACAGCACTTTCTAGGTTTGCTGCATTTAAAAATGCTGCCAGTACAATTTATTTTCTGGTGGATATTGCTACGTAGATACTGTCAGCTGCTTTTTTTTTTTTTTTTTTAATGGGTTGGTCATGCAAGAAAGTATATTGTTTGGTTTGGTTATGAATGATTTAGTTGGTTCTTATGAGTCAGAGAGATAATTATGGAAGAGAGTTGGAGGGACCTTGGGAAATTTTCTACTTCATCTCTCTGACTCTTAACCTGCATCTGTTAGCGTGCGAATAAATGGTCTTTCAAGGGTCTGTGAACTCTACTATTTATACTTTTCTGGGGAGAAATTAAATGAAAATTTGTACTTTTCTGGGGAGAAATTAAATTAAAAGAGCAACATGACCTTGTTCCCACTAAAGGTTTAGGAAACCACTAGCTTCAGTGATCTAGGCAGGTTTCTTTAGTAAAAATGTTAGAGATTATTTTTAAAATTAGTTTTTTGTGGAAAGGAAAGAGAAACAGGTTATATTGTGGAAAGGAAAAGAAAACAGGTTATTTTTGAAGCACCGAGTGTCTGTTTTTCTTCCAAAGCTAGAAGTTGATATTTATGATACACTACCTTTATATGAATAATAGTGCTGCTACTTCTACCTGGAAGTGGTACCTTCGGTTGATTCGTTATGATTAGGCAGATATTGTCTACTCCTCTCTTCTTCCCCACCCCTAGCCTTGATGGGCAATACAGTGGGGCAGATAATGGGACTTTAATACAATTCAGCATGTCAGAATATTATTTAAAATGCCAAAAGATAATTTGGCTTGTTTGTTCTAAATTTGGATGTTCTTTGTTTTCACAACAAAACACCCAATGTTAAAGAAAATAAAGTATTTAATCTTTCAAACTAGATGATGATATATACATAAGCTGTTGTATATTTTCTTGTATATCATAGAGTATAAAATTATATTAAATCCTAATTGATTATCACTTTGACTTTTAGTATTTCTAGTTTGGAAAGATGGATATGTATGTTTTCAAGATATTTACAGTTTGCTTTTGTAGATTATATTATAATTTGTGATTTTCATTTATAACATTTAAAACTTATTTGCTTTTTTGGAATTTCTGAATCAGATATACTTTTAAATCTTAGTTTATTCTTATAAGAGTTTGGAATTTTGCCCTGTTTTCCTTGTATAATGATTGCTGCGCTATAAGGCTTTACAGTGTAAAACCAAGTTCTGTTCTGGATCAGTTACCAGTAGCATTCCCAAGGCTGGGAGAGTATGAGGTGGATCCGGTGATGCTATACAAACTTGTGAATGAATCTATCAAGTAATGTCGTTTTCCTTGAGATATTTTTTCCTTTGATATTAATATTTTCATTTAAAGTTGAAATGTTTTTCAGAGTTCAAAGTTCTAAACTAGTATTTGGAAATTTATAGAATAAAGTAGCAGAAGCGTGGTTCTTTGTAAAAATAGTCTGAGAAGTCTTAAATAGACCTCAAAGATTAGCAGTAGAGATGAATGCCAGTATTGCAGCATACTTTATATGTAAATGATAAGTCATGTTGGATCTTTAGTTATTTTAATGCAGAGGATTGCTTAACTTTAATAATGAAAGTTTGAATTAATTAGATATGGAAAATAAAAGGAAATAATTTCAGCAAAAATTTTACCTATGGGAATCCTATCATTTTAAGATCAGTGATTTGTATGAGTTCTTCTACGCTTAAACCTTTAAAACTTCTGGCCGAGCGGGGTGGCTCACATCTATAATTCCAGCACCGTGGGAGGCAGGTGGATCACTTCAGGACAGGAGTTCAAGACCAGCCTGGTCAACATGGTGAAACGCTGTCTCTACTAAAAATGCAAAAATCAGCTGGGCATGGTGGTGCATAGTTGTAATCCTAGCACTTGAGAGGTGGAGGCTGGAGGATCATGTGAACCCAGAAGGAGGAGGCTGTGGTGAGCTGAGATTGTGCCACTGCCCTCCAGCCTGGGTGACAGAGCAAGACTCCATCTCAAAAAAAAAAAAAAAAAACCTTTAAAAATTCCTGAAACATTTCCTGTATAGGGAGAATATTATTAATACCACTATTTTGGTTCTCATTGTCATTTACACATAGGCACCTCCATACAGAGATAACATTAATTCTGTCTTCGGCCTAGTGATAAGAGCTTGGGCTTTATAGTCAGGCAAGTCTCTATTGAATCCTGGACATTGCACTTCATAGCTATGAGACCTTGGGTAGGTGTCTTAACTTCTCTGAGTCTCATTATCCAAAGCTGTAAACAAATAGGAATTTTACCTTTTTCAGTTATCCTGAGGATTCAAATGAATACATGTATTTAACTCATGATGACAATTATATACATACATACATATATACATATATCTGTTATGTGCCACTTTGTTAACACATTTAAGCTTTATAGCAATCCTATGAGGTTGGTACTATTACTTTCCTTATTTTTACAGATGAGGAAACTAAAGCTAATGAAACATGTAGCATAACCAATATTGTACAACGAATATACAACTAATAAGTAGATAGAAGCACCCAATTAATACTGGCTGTTGTCATTTTAAAAAAAAAGATGACTTAGGGTATTATCATCTTTTCTATGGTGGGTTTCTAATAATTGCAGTCTCATGTAGAGCATTATAAAGCATATTTTATTTCTTTGCTGGAAAAAAATGTTGATTGCCGGACTGTGTTCCTGACCAAGGACTCAGGATCACATAATTTGTAAAAGTAATAACATTTGTTTATTGAATGCTTACTGTGTACTAGATACAGAGCTAAATACTTTATATACATTACTTCACTTACCCCTCACAACAACCTTAGAGCTGAGGCTCAGAGTAATTTTAAGTAACTTGCCCAAGGCTACACAATTAACACCGAATCCCAAAACTGTCTAGCTCTAAAGTCTCTGCTGCTAACCACCAGTTTATATGCCTTGTGTCACGTATGGCTGACAGATTTCTCTCAAAAGCAAGGCAGCAGCTTCTGTAATTTTAAACAGCAAAATGTGCTACTATAATTTTGAACTGGAAGGAAACTGATTACCTACTACCTGTAGGCTAACCCAGCTTACTGCCTGTTTTTGTAAACAAAGTTTTATTGGAACACAGCCATGCTGTGTTCTTTTAAAAATAAAGACACTGAGACCCAGAGAGATTAGGTAACTTCCCAGTAATGTAACTAGTAGTAATCTAATGTCAGTAACTATGTTAATAAGCCTCTGAAAGTCCGCTGATCCCTGAATCCCATGCTACCCCCTAAACTCTGTGTAAGATCAGCAATGTGCTCTATTCAGAGGGTCGGTCCCTGGTTGGCATAGCTATCCCTTCACTAAGTATTCAGCTTTGTGCTTTTCGTTGGATTTCAGACATCCAGTGTGAAGTATCCCATACTTTGATACTTGGCAACAAATTATTGATAAATTAATTTTTAGTAGGCCTTGTTATCTTAAGTACAGCCCTGTCACTTCTCTGACATTCTCAAGTAAAAATAATGAGTAATATAGGCCCCTCTTAAGGTTCACGCATGTAGTTCACATATTTAGGTAAAATTCAAGATCTTTCTTTTACTACTTTATACTAGACTTTTAGACCACTATGACTGTGATAAACTAAGTGGCCCAGTTCAAACAAGGAAATGATTACTGTAAGGTGTCAATGGAATTCTGTTTTAATAAAACAGATCCCAAAATAAACATCTTACAAAGTATTCAATGTAGTGAAAATGTTGCTTATAGACCCTAGAAATGACATTAGTATTTAACAAGCAGACTTTGATAATAGTCGTATCTAATATTGCATGTGTCATTTAAGGATGGGGATACACTCTTAAGAAACATGTTAATAGGCAATTTTGTCATTGTGCAAACGTCATAGAGTATACTTACACAAACCTAGGTGGTATAGCCTGCTACACACCTAGGTTATGTGGTGTAGCCTATTGCTCCTGGATTACAAACCTGTATAGCATGTTACTATACTGAATACTATAGTCAATACTGTAACACAGTGGTTACCTATTTGTGTGTCTAAACAGAAAAGGTACAGCAAAAATAAAGTGTTACAATTTTATGGGACTATCATCTATGCATTGGTCACCATCATCATCTGTTGTTGACCAGAACACTGGTATGCAGCACATGACTGTAAAGACTGTAAGTGCTATTGTTAAGAACAACTTTTTTTTTTTTTTTTTTTTTTTTTTTGAGATAACATCTCACTCTGTTGCTTAGGCTGGAGTCCAGTGGCAAGCTCATGACTCACTACAGCCTTGACCTCCCTGGGCTCAGATGATCCTCCTACCTCAGTCCCCCGAGTAGCTGGGACTACAGGTGCAAGCCACCACACCTAGCTAATTTTTTAATTTTTGTCAAGAATGGCTCTCACTATGTTTCTCAGGCTGGTCTTGAACTCCTAGTAGGCTCAAGCAGTCCTCCCAGCTCATTGGTAACTGGTTGTTTTAAGCATTTCAGTTTTCAAAAAATTACTAGGTTGTATAACTCACAACGTAAGTCATCAAGATATTTTTTAATAAGTGGAACTGGTACATGAGAGGGCACGTAAATTAAAAAGATTTTGGATATCTTAGCTAAATGGAACCTGGGAAAGCTTATATGAACAGCAATGTGAGAGTGTTTATTTCCTGACAGCCCTACCAATTTTATTTTTTTTGTCTTTTTTTTTTTTTTGAGACAGAGTCTCGCTCTGTCGCCTAGGCTGGAGTGCAGTGGCCGGATCTCAGCTCACTGCAAGCTCCGCCTCCCAGGTTCATGCCATTCTCCTGGCTCAGCCTCCGGAGTAGCTGGGACTACAGGCGCCCGCCACCTCGCCCGGCTAGTTTTTTGTATTTTTTTAGTAGAGGCGGGGTTTCACCATGTTAGCCAGGATGGTCTCAGTCTCCTGACCTCGTGATCCGCCCGTCTCGGCCCCCCAAAGTGCTGGGATTACAGTTTTTTTTTGTCTTTGCCAATATTTAATTTCATTGATTAATAAGGATGTTTTAATAATCTCATTGATCATTTT